>NC_091438.1:48179836-48848179 GCF_964237555.1 Oryctolagus cuniculus
GCCGGCGCGCAAGACGGAGGATTAGCCTAGTGAGCCGTGGCAACCGGCACACCAGGTTCTAGTCCCAGTCGGGGCACCGGATTCTGTCCTGGTTGCCCCCTCTTCCAGGCCAGCTCTTTGCTGTGGCCAGGGAGTGCAGTGGAGGATGGCCCAAGTACTTGGGGGCCCTGCACCCCATGGGAGACCAGGAGAAGCACCTGGCTCCTGCCATCGGATCAGCGCGGTGTGCCGGCTGCAGCGGCCATTGGAGTGTGAACCAACGGCAAAGGAAGACCTTTCTCTCTGTCTCTCTCTCTCTCACTATCCATTCTGCCTGTCAAAAAATTAAAAAAAAAATCAATGGAGCAGAATAAAGCCTTTTAGGAAAGGATTTCTCCCCTTGCAAAACTTTTCATTTTCCACTCTCAAAATTCTTCAAAGCTAAAAGCTAACTATGCCTGCGTGGCAATAAAGGAAGAGCAATCTAAGGAGACAAGGAAAGGCTCCTTATTCAGAAATTGCTAGAGCTAGGGAGCCAGCCAGACTTGCGTGTGGACTTTGGCAGACCCCAAGGCAGGCAAGAGAAGCTGGAAAGCTTTAGAGTGGAAACCAAGGGACGGCTTCCAGTATCCCTTTGATGGGGACCCTTGGCAAGGGGAAGCCGCAGGTGCGCTCCCTTGGGTGGGCATCCTGAGTCATTGACTAGGTGTGCATATTTGGCTTTCTCTGGTCCTAAGTTGCAAGTGAGGACACACATCGGAGAGGCTGTCAGTTACTTAGCAAGTTCTGGCCACATTCGGAGCCAACTGCTACAGAAGTTCTTTTTCAGCTTCTTGGAGACAACAGTCTGACTTCCTACAATCCTGGCTTGTAGGTTGTGAATGAGGCTGGTATTTGTTGAGATCACCTGCCCATTGCCTGTTGGCATACTCAGTCTCTCAAATGTATTAATTCAGCAAGTCCTAACTGAGCCTCCTGAGAACATCTTGTCCCATGGAGCCGAGGACCAGTGTCCCCAGAGCTATAGCTTCTGAGGCAGGTAAGGGGTAAGGTGGGGGCAAAGGCCATTGGCTGCTCTTCCGGTTTGTGTCACCTAATGCATGAGTTTCAAACATGTCAGCTTCAATCCTTGCTCTAATGGCTTCAGTTTTCCTCTGAGTCTTTGCAACTTATTTAGTCATATTGAAAAAGTGGAGTGATCCTGGCCAGCATTCAGTTAGAGCCAGAGATGTTCATGTGTGTCTCTGTGGCCCAATCAGTTAGCACGTTCAGCTATTAACTGGAAAGTTGGTGGTTGGAGCCCACCCAGGGATGTGCTAGCCTTTGGATGACTTCTCTGGTTGTTCCTGTAGATTAGCCTTCATTAAGGCAACTACTTCACCTACCCTCTTGTCATCCTGTGGGTACTTCTCACCCTTCCATCCATTAGAAGATCATGTGGTTGGGGGAGATGAGTGACAACCTGACATCACCTGTGCCAAAAAGCATGGCTGTAGGGCGGAATCTTGTTTCTTTTCTTTTGTGGCCTTAGGTTAGTAATACATTTTTTGTACCTCAAAATTTTTCAACCATAATAAGGTACTTGGCTCAGTAATTGCTTGATGGGTAATGGAATCCATAGACTCAAGACCATCATTATGGTTATTCCCTACATTATTTTCTTTTGGTGAGGGGGAGTGAAGAAAAGAGAATACGTAATCTTTTGCAAATGAGAGCATAGCAGTCTTTTGAATCTCAGTGATAGTTCTCAAATAATCAGGCCCTTGCTGCTTGCTGCCCAAAGGCAAAGGCATTTGTTCAGCAGCTAGCTTATATGTTCATTTGCAAAGTTTCTGTAACATAATGACTTTAAACCCTAATTCCCAATAATATTATTAATATATTAGTCCTAATTTTAAAATTCCTTGTAAAAATAGACCTGGTCCCAGATGGTATCCAGGAAAATGAATTTGAAAACCAGTCACCAGCTCCTTGGGAAAGGTGAATTTGACACAGGTCATTTCTGCATGATTTATCTTGCAGGTACACCATCATTTCACAGTGATAATGAAAGCAGCAACATATTGACACTATTTCACTTCTTCAAGGACATAAGATGTGGGCAAGGCCATGAGTTTAAGCTTTTGGATACAGGTAGCTGGTGGCAATGCTTTTCCTTCTTAAAGTTTCGTTTTAGTTTCAGCTTGACTCCACTTTAACTCCTATATTCCCCCTTTGTTACCTTTTTCCTAGCAAACAAAGTTGATCAGTCACTCTGCAGGTAGGCTCTCTTTGCTCCCTGTTGCCAGGAGTAAATTGGTCCATTATTGGATCTTATCTGGTCCCATGCTGGAGTCCATCACTAATAATACCTTAATCACCTCTGGTGGGTGAGAGCCGTCATCTCCAAGCATCAGGCCAACATTACCTCACTAGGAATTGTTCTGTAGAATTCTGACAGGCACTAGGCACAAAGTTGTTTTTTTTTTTCTTTTGTTTGATCTCCATTAGCAGTTTCAGAAATGTGTTATTTTTCAGAGTTCTGGAAATTCTTGATTACTCCATTGATCTTTCATGAGAAACCTGTCTTCTTGATGCTAATGTTTGCTCCATCTCACATGCATCCATGAGTCCAGCAAGGTGTGCGACATCAGTTTGAACCTTGCTGCTGATTCTGATCAAACAGTGCATCCATGTCTTTTCTACCTCCTCTCCAGTCAGTGTATATTTCTCAGGAAGATGATGAAGGGAGATGTCCCTTAGGTTGTGGGGACCAGGCAGAGATCAGGCTGGGGGCCACGTGGAATTAGGTTCTGCCACAGGTAGCCGAGCATGGGCAGGAAAGCAGAGGGGTGGCCAGAAGGCTGCACGCCCAGAGGCACGAGACAACAAGCCCCTGCATGATTTTCAACAAAGGCATTTTTTCTTTTGTTTGTACCATTAGCTAACCCTTTATGTATTGTTTTGAAATTCACTTGTTTCCAAGATTTTATGATCACAAAGAATGCTCTAGTTGTCATTGTTGAATACAAAGAATTATATAGGGTAGTGTGGGGAGCAGCTCGGACTGGACTGAGTTACTGGAATTAAGACTTATTCTATGCATCTGCTCTCCCACAATATGGCGTTGGGAGAGAAGTAAACAGCTTCCGCACAGCTGCCTCCAGTTCAACCAATAAACTGTAGGACTTGCTCCTGATTGGAGGGCGGCGTGCTCGGCGTGTGGGCAGCCGAGTTGGGATTGGCGGAGGAGGACTATAAAGGAGGAGAGAGACGGCATGCACCAGGAACATCTATGGGGAACATCTAAGGGGAACATCTAAGGGAACACCTGTGCAGCCCCCGAGAAAGCCGGCCGGCGGTGTGCCGCTCCCCTGCGGAAGTGGGGAATGTGGCCAGGGGGAACTGCCCTTCCACGGAGGTGGAAGGGATAGTAGCCAACCCGGGAAGAACCAGCAGCAAACCCGGGGAGGGCCGAGCAGATGAGAGAACAGCGCAGGGTCCTGTGTCGTTCCTCCACGAAGAGGGGGAGCGACATAATGGTGCCGTGACTCGGATATGAAGCCTAGGCAGGGCTTAGTGTTGCTCCTCCACGAAGAGGGGGAGCGACAGGGTAGTATACTGGAAGTATAATTGCTATGTCATACTGGTTATAGAATTTTTTTTTAGTTAAGTAATAAACTCTGTAAATTTGCCCTCCCTGGGGGGTGGTTGCCAATTAATATTCCAATTTTCTTTTCCAATGCAGAGAGTCCTTTTCTTTACATGCTTGCTAGCAAAACAAACTCTCTACACATGCATCTGTGGCATTCTATGGAAGGGAGTGCTACCTTCCTGACTCTATTTGGGGGAGGTGTGATGGATGATCCAAGTTAACTTCAAAAATCCATGGAAAATAGAATGAAAAGATGAGTTTCTTATGGTGGAAAAGGGTTTTGAAATTCATGCATAGCGTTTTCATAATATGCATTTCCCACAAATTTTTTTATGATCTCTCCTATAGTGGTTAGTACTAGGGCACCTCCTCATCTGCTCCTAGGCTGAACTTCCAATATTTTATATATCTGTAATTGATTTCTGTGGTGACCTGGTCAGCCAGGTCAGAGGAGGCTAGCCATAGTGGCCTCTTTCTTATCTTTGTGCCAAGCTGCTCACCCTAGGCAAGAGAGAACTAACTTCATTGGTTTTTCCTCTCTTTTCTCTATAAATGCAAGGGTGAATTAGTGCACTGTCTGTATTAGCCACAGTTCTACAAAGAAACAGCACCAGCAATCTACAGACCTACATCTAGCAATCTAAAGATAGTTAAGCAATTGGCTTCCACGACCGTGGAGGCTTGGCAAGCACACACTGTGCAAGAGAGGTGATCAGGGTGGAGATGCAGGGGAGAAATGCATTTCAAGTCCACAGGTGGTCTGTTCACAGAATCCCCTCTTCCTCTGGGAAAGTCAGTCTTCTATCCAGGCCTTCAAGTAATTGCTCGAGATCCATTCATTTTGTGGAGGGCACTCTGCTTTACAAAAAGCATACTGATTTATTTAGACAGGCAGAGTGGACAGTGAGAGAGAGAGAGAGACAGAGAGAAAGGTCTTCCTTTTTCTGTTGGTTCACCGCCTCCCCCCCCCCCCCCCCCCATGGCCACTGCGGCCGGCACACCGCACTGATCCAAAGCCAGGAGCCAGGTGCTTCCCCTGGTCTCCCATGTGGGTGCAGGGCCCAAACACTTGGGCCATCCTCCACTGCACTCCAGGGCCATAGCAGAGAGCTGGACTGGAAGAGGAGCAACCGGGACAGAATCCGGCGCCCCGACCGGGACTAAAACCCCGTGTGCTGGTGCTGCAGGCAGAGGATTAGGCTATTGAGCCACAGCGCCACCATACTGATTTTAACGTGATCTCATTTTCAAAATACCTTTGCGGAAGCATTTAGTATCCATAATAACATTTACCCAAATCTTGGTACTGAGGTCTAGCCAAATTGACACATCATGTCTATATTTTTCCTTGAAGAGATTTGTTGCTTGCTTGCTTTTTGCTCTCTCAACAAAAAGTCATCTATAGGGGTCTCAAGCCCTAGGCTGGCTCCTGACCAGCAGGGGCCACTACAGACACTCCCCAAGAAGGCGAACGGGAGAGGTAAGGTCGACGGGTGATAAACACACCACAAGCACCCGTAAGTTCTGTTGAAGCAAGAACCGCTTTATTGAAGAAGTGTGCAGGCTTATAAAGCTTACAAAAGACATGCGAAGTAGGGGAGCCAATCAGTGAAAAGGTCATGCAGGCGTGGGTGGAGCACGCACTGGGGCACCTCAAGCAAAGTACAGGGATGACGCACTGTCCACGTGTCCGGAACTAAAGCGGACCTATCCCTGCCGGTGGTCTGATCTTAGGTAGCTTAACCGCAGCAGCTGCAGACATGCCCCTAGAACATCCGCCAGGCACCATATTGTAGGCAATGCCCAACAGTCGTCCACCTGAGCTAAGGATCCATGCGGAACTGGATCTGTAGGGCTATGGGCTCACATGCCCTCAGTTCATCTGTTGAATCTCATAAGCAGAAATGGAGTTCTTTGACATGTACATACTAAGTGTAGTTCCTAGACAGGTTTGTTTAAATCTCTCTTTGGGACCTTGTCAGTTATTTTCTCCCATCAGTGGTGTCAGTGTGGAATTCTGGTTCTGACATCATGAAATGAACACCTGGAGATGGTCTCTGTTGAAGTGGTTAACAGGGACCTGTTCTCTGTTAGGTGGTGGATGCCAGCTTTCTAATGTGTGAGTCCTTTAGGATGGCTATTTGTTTGTCCTGAGGTTTTTGGTATTTCCTGGTGTTTGAGTCTGCTGTGGGGAGAAGTGGCTCAGATCTTGTCTAAAATGACCAGCTAAGATCCTCTGGGCACAGGAGGTGGCAAGAGCTGTGATTATTGCACAGGTGTCTGTACAAGGACCGTCTGCAGAGATACTGAGTCTCCCTTCAGAACTCCGATTCCAACAAACTGCTCTACCACCGGGAAAACAAACTGAATTTCTGGAATCCAGTGCTCTGCTTTCCCGCTATGCTGCAATTCTTGAGTGATTTAATACTTTTATAACTGCTTTAATCAGGTTGAAGAAGGAGGGGAAAATATTTATGTCATTGCAATAAGGCACTTAATTAGCATCCTGTCTGTATTCCAGAGAATAAAATGAAAGCCTCGGAAAAGTATTTAACTCAAGATCTAGTCATCTTTTAAATGATTCCCAGAACAAGTAAGGAAGTAATATATTCTGAGAAGGTCCTGCTGAGCTGAAAAAGACATCGTAGAGCTTTCCAGACACCTAATCACGCTTAATCATTTCCTCTTACTGCCTTCACTGGTATTTCAATTCATCGCCTCTTCTCTACCTTAAGTGATGTCACTTTATACAATTAGTTCCTTTAGACTGCCTACTTAAAGGAATTCTTACATTGTGTCAGTATAAGCTGTTTCCTGAGGGAACTAATTGATAGGATTGCTCTTCCTCTAAAGTACAAATTAGGCCTCTACAAATTCAGAGGAGGCTCTGTCTGCAGTGGTATGGAGACAGTAGTAATCACTTCCAAAATTAAATGTGTGTATGCAGTTTGTATATGTGTATGAACTATTGCACTGAGTATGTACATTCATTATTAATAAACATTTTAATGGCTTTAATCTGGAAGCGATTCCAGTGTTCAGCAGTAGTAAAATAAATATGTTCAATACAGTTATACCAATTAAAAATAGATGAACTGCATGGACATAATTTTGAGAACTTTGAATGAAAGCAATGAGACTGTGTTCCTCCTAACCAAAAAAGAAAAAGAAAAAGTCCTTGATACTCGACGTTTAGATTCCACTTATTTGAAACCAAAGAACAAGCCAAACTAACCTATGATGGTAAGTTTCAGGAATAGAAAAGCTGCCTGTGTAGACCATTGCTTTGAGAGGAGGCTTCCTGGGCTATGGAAAATATCCTACATTTCAGTCTGGGAGTTGGTTATTCAAGTGGGTTTCTACCAGTAAAGTAATTTATTTTACTGCATATTTAGTGTATTTTATGTTTGGTGTAACTGAATAAGATTCATTAAAAGGTTAGTTGTTAAAAAGCTACTTGATATACTAAGGTTTGCCAAAGTGCTATTGAAACTTACTCTCCTGGTCAGGCCTATGCTAGGATGCACAATAAAATCACCGTAGGAAACAGGAAAAAGCAAGCAAATTAATCCTGGTAAGCAGAAGGCAAGAAACAATAAAAATCAGAGAAGAAATCAATGAAGCTGAAAATAGGAAAGAGAAAATCAACAAAATAAAGTGGGTTTTGTCGAGATCAATAGAATTGAGGGCTGCTTGGAAAACCATTAAAGATCAAAAGAAAAGCAGACTGAGACACCCACAGAACTTCAGGCTACAGGCCATGGGGACCTTATTCAGCCATGCACACATCTGAGAGGGTTTGACCCCATGCGATGTGTTTTCCTTCCCAGCATACACTGAGCCCTGCCAGGCCCCACACTCTACCTGCTGTTAGCTATGTGCTGGGAGCTACAGTTTTCACTGAGGCAGAACATTCCTGTCCTATCAGCAGCCCTCTGTCCCTCAGCCCAGGGAGTTGCCCAGGGAGATTTTTGTCCTTGTCCCTTTCCCCCTTCCCGACTGAGTGCTGCTTTTCATGCATCCCTCAGTTATGCAACCGCTTACCAGAGCGAGTGCTGGCCTCGTGCACCAGTCTAAATTCTTGGCAAACCGCACTTGCAGTCTTTGCCTTTAGGTGCTTTCCACAACCTGCAAGACCTTGAAGCCCAGATTCAAGAGGGCTTGAACAGTGTGCTTTCCCAGGGTGCAGCTCTAAATGAACCTAAATAAACCCTTCTGTGTCTTAGTCGATTTGTGGTTGAGTTTCTCTACGGTCAACTCCTCTAAATAGCATAACACCAAAAAGTCACACACACACACACACACACACACACACACGGCACGGGGGGAGTGCAAAAATGCTAATAATAAGAAATGGAAGAGGAACCATCATTTTGGAACCCATGGACATTAAAAGAGAAAGGTATTTTATGAAAAACTGTATGCCCACAATGTTGATAACTTAGATGAAATGGAACAATCTCTTAAAGGACACCATCTACCAAAGCTCATGTATGGAGACATAGGTAATCTACTGTGTATGTAGATTATCTATACTATATGTACCTAGTAGCATATGAAAGAACTTCAATCAATAATGAGCGACCTTCCAAAACAAGAAGTAGGCTCACAATATTTACTGTGTCATTTTTGGTGTCCTCATACTTTTGGCTTTATGCTTATTTGACCATATTCTAATGACTGAGCTCTTTTTATTTATGAGTATATTTGTGTGAAGGAATGCATGCAAAGTCTCTCATTTAATACTAGTATTTAAATGTAATTCTCATATTCACCTCTGTATCCACATTGTAGCCAATGTGAGAATTTAGTCTGGGAAGGAGACACTTCCATGGAAAATTTATCCCCTGACCCACTGGAAGACGGCTCCATCTTATTCTTAAGCAGAGCCAGTTCCCATCAGCAAATGATTTGCACACTCGTTGGAATTCATACTGCATCTAAACCTTTTTGCTTGTGCATTGGGGGCTTTGGGGGCCTTGCTCCTCACGCCCTGCTCTGAGACACCTGGGAGACCTACAGTTCTTCTGCCTTGCTCCACGATGTTCTTCAACTCTCAGAAGGCGCATGGGGGCTGAAGGAGAAATGAGCAGCAGAGCTAATGGACCTGAGGGCCCAGCGCTTCCCTGGGCTCTGCCATTCGGCTCCTGCTGACGGTCTAGGCCTCATCACCACCACACCACAAAAATCCTCCCCTCAATGATTTGTCTTCTCTGTCCTTTGAGGTGCTTGTGTCTGTGACTTCCATCCCTATTCTGCAGTCTAATCTGTACAACCAAGAAACTAGTTGTGCAATATTCAGTTAAATGGCCTTGCTGGACATCAAATTTGGTGTCCTGGGGATGGGACACAAATTCTATCAGTGACCCACCATTGCCCACACGATTGCCTTACTCTTATGTCACCTAAGCCACCTAAATACTGCATAGCCTTATGTGGCCTCCCGCCAGTCACAGCCTGGATTTCCACCTCTGTCCCAATCTGCTTCAAAAACATGGGTGCTCCCGGCATGCGCAGCCCATCATGCTTGAGCGAACACTGTGTCACAGCGGGGCCAGTCAGTCTTGGAAGGAGAGGAGAAAGCACCACCTGCACAGGGCTCTGTGACCAGCCCAAGCAGGTGGGAGTCCACCGCCGCAGAGTGGGACTGGCTGGGGTGTCCACTGGTGAAGGCATGAAGATGTGATTAGGAAGGAAAGGCTGCAAGGGAGGCGGCCCCTGAGCATGAACTGGCACTCAGCTGCAGCCAGGCAGGTGGGGAAAGCCACTGAGTTTGGCTATTAAATGTGGCATCTTAGTAAATCTTTTTGTTGCTATACAGAACTAAAACATGATTTTATAATATAAAGGTGATTTTTTTCCAACCTGTGCCGTGCTATACCATATCTATTAGGCATATATGACTATTTAAGTCTAAATTAGTTGAAATTAAGTATAAGTAACAAACTACTAGAGAAAACACAGAGGAAATGCTGCAAGACATTGGCCTAGGCAAAGTCTTTTTTTTTTTTTTTCCAAGAAGACCTCAAAAGCACAGGCAATAAAAGCAAAACCAGACAAACGAGATTACACCACACCAAGTAGCTGCCTCACAGCACAGGAAGCAACCAAGTGAAGAGACAACTGACAGAATGAGAGTAAATGTTTGCAAACTACGCATCTGAAAAAGGATCAATATCCAGAATGTATAACAAGTTCAAGAAACAACAACAAACAAACAATCCAGTTAAGAAATGGGCAACGGAGAGGCTGGCTGTGGGGTAGTGGGTAAAGCCGCTGCCAGTGATGCCAGCATCCCACAGGAGTGTTGGTTCCTGTCTGCTCCACTTCCAATCCAGCTCACTCCTGATGGTCTGGGAAAAGCAGCAGCAGATGACCCAAGCATATGGGCCCCTGCCACCCACATGGGAGACCTGGATGGAGCTCCTGGTTCCTGACTTTGGCCTGGCCCAGTATTAGCTATTGCAGCCATTGAACCAGTGTATAGAAGATCTCTTTCTGTTTCTCCCCTTCTCTCTGTGGCTCCAACTTTCAAAATAAATAAATAAATCTTAAAAAAAAAGAAATGGGTAAATGATACAAACAAACATTTCTCAAAAGATCGAATGTAAATTGCCAACAGGCATATTAAAAATGCTCAGGATCATTAGCCATCAGCAAAATGCAAAAAAAGTACAATGAGGTATAACTTCACTCCAGTCAGAATGGCTATGATCCAAAAATCAAAAAAATTACAAATGCTGGCGAGGTTGTAGAGAAAAGTGTGTCCTAATGCACTGTTTGTGAGAATGCAGACTATATACAACTGTTATAAAAAATTACATACAAATTACATGCAACCATTAAGGAAAACAGTATGGAGAGTCCTTAGAAAACTAAAAATGGATCTACCATATGACCCATTCCCACTAACTGGAATCTATCCAAAGGAAGTGAAACCAGCATGTGAAAGAGATATCTGCAGTCCCATGTTTATTGCAACCCAATTCATTGTAGGATTGATATGGAATCAGCCTATATGTTCATCAACTGATGACTGGACAAAGAAAAGGTGGTATGCATACATGGCGGAATATTATGTAACCACAAAAAAGAATGAAATTCTGACATTGACAGTATGGATGGAATTGGAGATCATTAGGCTAAGTGAAGTAAGCCAGACCCAAAGAGACAAATATTGCACGTTTCTACTTATTGTGGATGTTAATATATAGGCAGTATAAAAATTGTGTAGGTGTCAAATTATTTGGTATATAGTTATAAATATTGCTTCACTTCTTTCCCCATATTATAATCATTGTCATGAATCTCATATTTTGGGCTCTTAATATATCTCTTTTAGGAAAAAATTATACATATGTATATGCATTAATATCTACATAAGAAGTGAGTGTGGCAAAATGTTAAAAATTGTCAAATCTTAAAAATAAAAAATTTATTTTAGAAAAATCAACTCAATAAAAGGAGGGAAAAAATCAACAAGCAAGACAAATTAAAAAAAAAAAGCTAAAAATTCAGTACCTCAGTCACACTAGCCACGTTTCCGATGCTCGGTTGTCAGAAAGCGTCAAGTGGCACCCATACTAGGAAAGACTGCTCTTATTCATTCATCTAGCTCAGTCGTTCGCAGATAAGATTTCTAATGTCTGATTTCCTGCTCAGCATTAGGTTCATCTTAGTTCATTTAGTTCATCTCTAACAGGCGCAGCTCCTGGGTCTGTCCTGACCTCCATCTAGGTGGTCTGTGAGCTGCAGTTGAGAGGAAGGTCTCAGCATCCTCCTTTAGCTGGTAAAGAACCGTTCCACACCATGGCTGCCACGGGACAGCAGTAAACCAACCACAGACCGGGGTTTCTTGCATTGGTCTCTCCAGTCCCAGAGTTGCTCTAGCTTGCTATAAAAGGTTGTGGAACCCCCTAGGGTGCCCTAGTGAAGATCCCCAAGGAAACCTGAGCAGGGACTCGGTGGTAAATGCACTGTCCATTTCTTCCACCTTGAGAGCCCACTGCAAGGTTGTCAATCACTGTAATTCAACATCTTTAAATCTCAGAGACACTGATCTCCCAGTCTGGCATCCCACAAACATGGGCAGGGCCTTGCTTTTTCCATATCCTGACTCTGTCATGTCACTCAAACTTTGAATTGCTTCTGTTTTATTTTCTTCCTCTTTAACAATGGCGATATTTACCTTGAATCAGTTCTACTTTCTGACAATTCTGTATTTTTTCACTGGTACTTTTTTTTTTTTTTTGACAGGCAGAGTGGACAGTGAGAGAGAAAGAGAGAGACAGAGAGAAAGGTCTTCCTTTGCCATTGGTTCACCCTCCAATGGCCGCCATGGCCGGTGCACTGTGCTGATCCGATGGCAGGAGCTGGGTACTTATCCTGGTCTCCCATGGGGTGCAGGGCCCAAGTACTTGGGCCATCCTCCACTGCACTCCTGGGCCACAGCAGAGAGCTGGCCTGGAAGAGGGGCAACCGGGACAGAATCCGGCACCCCGACCAGGACTAGAATCCGGTGTGCTGGCGCCGCAAGGTGGAGGATTAGCCTAGTGAGCCGCGGCGCTGGCCCTCACTGGTACTTTTGAACATTTTAGGTTATTATATACCTAGATCCTGCTTATAACAATTTAGTCAGCCATTCCTGTTTTGATAGTGATACAAGTTAAATTTTAAAGTAATTTTTTCCTAAATAAATCAATGTAAAGAGGGCGTTAAGTAATCACTGGCAATGGTTACATGGATACGGCCAGATAGGAATGTGCTTTGCGAATTCATGTTGTTTGCAAAACATGATTGCTGGCTGTTTTATGGGCTATCACCCTGACTTGTCACTCCAGGAATTCTCCTTGATCTAAGTCCAAGTATAAGTGATGAAGACACTGTCACTCTTGCTTCCACCATTAAGAAGAGCCAAGGTCATGACCACTGGTAGTTGAGGGACATGGCCTGGGGCAGGCACAATCCTGTGGTTTGTTCTTTCTCCTCCTCTTCTTTGTTTCATTGAATTATGAGGGTTCGGTAGGCCTAATAGTTTTTAAATGTTTCAAACACTGTGCTAAAATCCACACCCCATAAAATGCACTGTCTGGCTTGCTGTGAAGACAGTAAAGGCACAGCTCCCTGGCATTCAGTACGCTCCTGCTGCCGTGGGACCGTCACTCCCTCCACCACACAGAGTGAACTCCCATACCTATCACACAACAATGCCACCTTCTCTTCTCTTCACCACAAGCACCGTTCCATTTTCCACCTCTAGGAATCTGAATTCCTTAGACCTTTAAGAAATCAAAGTAGGAAAATTAATTTACCTGGAATTTCCAGAGTATTTCCTCTTTCTGCTATGTGAGAATATGTGTAGCAAGCTGGTGCACGCTCTGACAAGTCAATGAATTCTGGTTCAAAGAAATTCTGTGCGGAGGCTTTGGAAAGCTACGTAGGCAATTCAAACCAGTATGGCCAGATCCAAAGTGAGAAGTTCAGCAGACTGAAAGGACTTTGACTTTACCCTTGGGGCATTTGCTAGTTCTTGGCAAAGGATGAGTGACTAGGAAGTTGGGGAGGAGACAACTACTAAAAACCAGTAGCACTTTGAGTAGCTTAGTGGAAATGGCGAGGGCGAGAGCGAGGGAGACATGTAGGACTGCCCAGGTATTCAGGCCTGAAAATTAAGATCCTGGAGATAAGTGAGCTGGACACTGGGTGAAGTTTTGCCCTCCGGGCATCTGCAAAGTCAGCTCTGTGTAGGTGAGATGCTGCAAGGGTGACCAGTGAAGCTTTCACTAGCGTGGTGGAGAAAGAGGGGAACTAGCAGTGGAAATTCAGGACCCTCCGATGGGAGCCTAGGGAGCCACAGCCTAGAAACAGAGAGAGAGACTGCCCCTTCCTGTGAGCTGGGCTGTGGACTGGATTGAGCTGATCTGCCCTTGTGCTGCCTGTCTGGGGAGAGATTTGGGAATTTCAGGAAAAAGGTAAGAAGGAAAGCCTCCTCATACAGTTTTTCTTATTATATTTGATTTTTGGGGCTGGCGCTGTGGTGTAGTAGGTTAAGCCCCTGCCTGCGGTGCTGGCATCTCATATGGGCAGTGTTTCGAGACCTGGCCCAAGTGCTTGGGACCCTGCACCAGCATGGGAGACCCAGAAGAAGCTTTGGATCAACCCCACGCCATTGTTGCAGCCATTTGAGGAGCGAAACAGCAGATGGAACCTTTCTCTCTGCCTCCACCCCTATCTGTGACTCCTCTCTCATTCTTTCTGTGTCTGATTCTCTTGTATGTATGCACATGTGGACTTCCCATTTTTATCCTGTCTTCAAAAGCATACTATTTTCCAAACTAATAATCAGGCTAGACTTGACTTCCAATTTTTTTTAAAGATTTATTTTGTATCTGAAAACCAGAGTTACAGAGAGGCAGAGGCAGAGAGAGAGGTTTTCCATCCGCTGGAAGCCAGGATCCTGAAGCTTCTTTCAGGTGTCTCCCATATGGGTGCAGGGGCCCAAGGCCTTGGGCCATCCTCTACTGCTTTCCCAGGCCACAGCAGACAGCTGGATGGGAAGAGGAGCAGCCGGAACTCAAACGGGGATGCTAGCACCACAGGCAGAGGCTTAACCTACTATGCCACAGCACAGGCCCTCCAAATTCATGTCAGTTAAAGTCGGGTTACTTATTGCTTTGTTTAAGAGTTCTATGCCATGGGAGCTGCAGTTCGAATGTCATTCAGTTTTCAGCCTTGTGCACAGCGCTAGCCCAGAGGGGCAGGGCTTGAGCCTGGAGTCTGGCTCCAGGGCTACGGAAGCTCCGTCTCCTGGAGCTGCGGGGGTGCCCTTTCTTCCAGCTCTTCTTGCTCCTGGCCCCTCAGCTCTTCCTCCAAATGTCTGTAGTTTTGAAGGTAGGAGGTTATATTCTTCACAGGGCCAGAAGACAGGGGGATCTCTAAAGTCCTCCCTTGCTTTCTTTTCCATTCTTTACGTAGTTTCAAACAGAGAATGGTGCCAAACAGAAATAATATCCCAACTACCAGAAACGGAAGGACGTGAAACCAGACATGAAGCGGTGGCTGGGAGCCTGCAACAGGAAAACACAAAGAGAGGAGCTACTATTGGGAAGGGGTCTGGCCGCATTCTGTTTGGAAGAGAAGGTTGGCCAAGCTCTGATGTGCCCGCCCACCGGGGGAGGGGGCAGGGCCCCGGGTGGTCTCAGGGAGCCCGAGGGAGCTACAGGTGGGCCCATGAGAACTTCACCTGCAGGGGCCAGCAGGGGACTTGCTCCCTGGTTTCAGAGATGACTGCCATCTATATTGTTTAATGACTGAAACGAATTTGGGTTAAAGATTAACCCTTTGTTCTGGTGCTCACAGGCCCTTGGCACCAGTAAGAGACACCTGGGCAGGAGGTGATGTGCAGCCCGCACAGTGGCGCTCCCAGCAGTATACACTTTGAGTGCCTCAAACAAAGTCTGCAGCCCAGGGTGTCCAGGTCCCTGGATCTGTGACAATCCATGGGAGGAACTCAGTCTGCTCTGGCAGAGATGGCGGCTGATGGCGAGGTGGGGCTGGAAGGAGCAGGGGAGAGTGTGAGAGAGAGCAGAGAGGGGAAACAGAGAAGTATGGGGAAGGGGAACAGAAAAGAGAAGAAGCAAAAGAGAAAGACGATGGCAAGGTAAGAAATGGGGGCAGGAAGGAAAATAAAAGACAGGAGATGTACCGAATTCTGTGAGAAGGGTGAAGTCCTGAATCGAGCTGGGAATGGACTGGTGGGCGTTCCCGGGGCGGATTCCCCCTCCTGCCTGGGCCATGGACTCCTCTCAGCCCCGCGGGAGAAGATGGAGCCCTCCCCAGCGCCCGAGGCCCCCGGCGCGCCCACTCACCGAGCACCCCCAGCTCCAGCACGACGCTGCGCTTCCGCACCCCTCCGTCCTCCGTGGCCGCCTCACACCAGTACGAGCCCGAGTCCTCCCCTCCGGCACGTGGTATCTGGTATTGGGAGGACACGTTCCTGGCCTGCACGGTCTTGTTGCCCACGTAGAAGGAGAAGTAAAGGCGCAAGGCAGGGCTGTCCGGGAGCAGCTTTGTCTCACAGCTCAGCGTCACCGCGCTCCCCTCCTGGAGGGGCAGAGGGGAGGATGCCCTCAGCACCGGAACCTGAAAGAGCTCTAAAGAGAAAGATGAGGGGGACAGAGGTGAGCGGGACCACGGAGGCCACATCATCCTTGAGAGAGAGGCGGGGCTGTGAGCATTTCCCATGTCTTCCTGGGTTCCGCCTCAATGGAGCGTTCATCCGACACATCGGATTACTTTCTGTTTTTTTTTTGTTTTTTTTTTTTTACAATATTACTGGTATCTTTATTTTCTTTTACATTTTTAAAAATTTTTAATGAATGCATTTTTACATAGATACAACTTGAGAGGAATACAGTGGTTCTTTCCCCCAACCCCCCCCCCCCCCGGCTCCCATCCCACCTCCCATTCCATCTCCCATCTCCTTCTTCATTATGGATCTTTTCAGTATGACTTTGTATACAGAGGACCAACTCTGTGCTAATCATAGACTTCAACAATTTACACCCACTCCCACACACAACATATAGAGAACAGCTTGGGGAGAGAATTTGCAGTCGCTTCTCATATTACAATTCAATAGGGATGGAGGTCCTACACGGGGAGCAAGTGCACCATGACTACTGTTGTCCCTTTAACAGTTAACATTCTTTTTTTTTTTTTTTTTTTATGATGTCAGTGATCATGCGAGGTTCTTGCCATCGGCTGCCAAGGCTACGGAAGCCTTTTGTGACCATAGACTCTGTCAGTATTTGGACGTGGCCATAAGCAAAGTGGATGTTCTCCTCTCCCTTCAGAGAAGAGTGTCTCCTTTGATGACCCTTTCTTTCCTCTGAGGTCTCACAGAGATCCTCTGTGTAGGATATTCAACACCCTTTCATGATGAAAACTCTAAGCAAATTGGGTTTAGAAGGAACATTCCTCAACACAATTAAGGCAATTTACAACAAACCCACACTAGCGTTATATTGAATGGGGAAAAGTTGGAGGCATTTCCATTGAAATCTGGCACCAGACAGGGATGCCCACTCTCACCATTGCTATTCAATATAGTCCTAGAAGTTTTAGCCAGAGCCATTAGGTAAGAAAAAGAAATTAAAGGGATAAAAATGGGAAAGGAGGAAGTCAAACTATCCCTATTTGCAGATGACATGATTCTATATATAGGGGATCCAAAAGACTCAACTAAGAGACTTTTGGAACTCATAAAAGAGTTTGGTAAAGTAGCAGGATACAGAATCAATGCACAGAAAGCAACAGCCTTTGTATACACAGACAATGCCATGGCTGAGAAAGAACTTCTAAGATCAATCCCATTCTTAATAGCCACAAAAATAATCAAGTACCTTGGAATAAATTTAACCAAGGATGTCAAAGATCTCTATGATGAAAATTACAAAATATTAGAGAAATAGAAGAAGACACAAAAAAATGGATTACTTTCTAATTATTCTCCCAGCTAGCTTGATGTCTGTTCCTTGCAACTAAAATAACAAAGGACAAACTGGATCTTGACTGTGCCCTGACTCCGAGTTGACCCAGGATCATTGATGAGGCACTGTAATGTAATGGAAAGAACAATGGACTCAGACCCAGAGCCTCGGTTTTGGTTCCAGCCCGGCCACTGGTCTCCGTGGCCTTCAGCAGGGCAGTTTGCCTCTCTGGAGGATTCGGGAGGCTCTGCCATGGTCCCTGTGCGCCTGACCACTGCAGCTCTGACTACACAGACCCGTACCTTGCACAGTGACAGACACTCCTGCTGATGTGTAGCGATACCTTCCCATGGCCGAGCAGTGATAAATGCCATCATGACTCACATTAGTGTTTGGAATGGTGAGTTCAGAATCCTGAAAAGAATACTTAAAGGCTTTGCCGTTTTGATAGAAAATCACTTTGTGCACTATCTTGTTCTTCCATGCGTGACACCTCATGGTCAGAGGTTCCCCTTCGGTGAAGACTCTGCCAGAGACCTGGAGCAGCAGCCAATCTGAAAAACATAGATCCAAAATGTAGGAATACGGAGGAGCAGGTACAAGGAGGCCAACGCTTTATCCCAGGGGCGCTCTTATCTTTCCTGCCTTGCACATGAAAACTCAGAGCTCTGCTGAATCTCCACCCTAATCTTATTCTGCAAATATCTTTAGATCTGGCAGGAAGAAAAGTAGTTATTACCAGCAGTTGAACACCCAGCCTGTTCTTACCTTACCTTTCCAAATCTCAGTAGTTGTTTGGACCAAGACAAGTTATGTGGTAGAATTCTAAGATGACCCCCAAAGAGTCACATCTTTGTACATCCCCTAGGGTGTTGGTAGAACCAATGACTTGCTTCTAGACAACAGAATATGACAAAGGAGATGGGGTCCCTCTTAACAGCTGTTAAAGAAGACTCTGTCTAGCATATTGGGTGGAAAGCTTTCCCGCTGGCCTGAAGAAGTAAGTTCTCACGTTGTCGGGGGTCCCTGAGAGGGCCACATGGCAGAGGGCTCTTGGAGCTGAGAGCAGCCCCCAGTTTACAGCCAGTTGCCCCTCTTCCAGGCCAGCTCTCTCCTGTGGCCAGCTAGGGCAGTGGAGCATGGCCCAAGTACTTGGGCCCTGCACCCCATGGGAGACCAGGATAAGTACCTGGCTCCTGCCATCGGATCAGCGTGGTGCGCCGGCCGCGGCGGCCATTGGAGGGTGAACCAACGGCAAAGGAAGACCTTTCTCTCTGTCTCTCTCACTGTCCACTCTGCCTGTCAAAAAATTTAAAAAAAAAAAAAAAAAAAAAAAAAAAAAGAAAGAAAGCGAGGACCTCAGGCCTATAACCACAAGGAACTGAACTCAGCCAATGACCTTTGTAAGAGTTGCCCAAAGGAGCACAGCCCAGCCAGCTCCCTGATTGCAACCATGGAAGACCCTGAGCAGAGCACCCACAGCCAAGCCAAGCCTTGCCTCACCTCCTCCCCATGGAAACTGGGACATAAGAGGCGTATGCTGTTTTAAGCTACTAAGTCTTTGGTTATTTGGAATGCTGCAGTAGAAAAACAATATCCACTAACTCCTGTCACAGTTGTTAATAGGATCAGACATTCTGAGGCAAACACACAGAATGGCAACCATCCAGATGTGGATCCCCTACCAGGCTGGCAGGAACACCTGCAGATCAGTGATGGGGGGCAAAAACAAGCTGCTACTGAAAAGGCCCTTTCCTCTTGATGCAATCTCTGCATGTAACCAAGAATGCCTCCTTCTCCAGGCACAGTTGGTTTGGCCAAACGGAGATGGGGTGATTTGGGGACAAAGGAGAAGAGATAGTAGGACTTTTCTCCCCTCCAAATCTTACCTAAGAACGGCAGGCAGGTCTGTGGCGCTATGAGCAGCATGGTATTTACAGCTTTGGATCCTGTCATGGTGCTTCTAAATATAAGTAACCCTCTCCCCTCCCTCATTCACACCCCCAAGCCAGAGTTGCCTGCACTTCCAACACACACACATCTCTGCTTTGTAAATGCAAAAGCATATTGAGAAATTTTAACATGTCTTCATCGGACACTGTCAAAACCCTAGCAATGCTAGAAAATATTTGAATGGCACATGAAGAGACTTGAGTTTGTGGAATGTAGTACCTTAGAGAAAATTCATATACTTTCCAAATGCATCCATCAGTTATAAGAATGGAGTGTATTCTAGTGAAGCCACAAATAAATACCAAAGAACTATTGCTATAATTATCAATAAACCATAAAATTAGAAACCAAATTTAAAAACCACCCTCCAAAAAACTTCAACATAATTCATGAGTATCTGTGATGGGGTGGGAGATGTAGAAAGATTGTAATGGAAATTTTAAATTGAATATGAAATGATAACAGAGTGTTACATATCAAAACTTGTGGGATGTAGCTATCAGTAGATATTTACCAACTAAATTGCTTCTCAAAACCCATTCACTTCATCTTAATGACCTTGGAATAGGAAGGGAAAACTCATTCTAAGCCTTGTGATTAGGTCCACCCCAGCTGTATTTTTTTGGTCTCAGTATTCACACATTTAAATGAAGTGAGTGGGAGTCTGAGTGGCTGCAAATGAATCCTTTCCTGCTGAATTACTGGGGCAAAGCTTTTTTTAAATTAGAACATCGACAGTACCAACAAAACCCTGATGTATTGTATGGCAGTAAAATTAAGAGCTTCTGTTCACTGAAAATCCAATAAACCACCTTATGATAGTAAAAGGCATGCCACACAGTGGGAGGAGATATTTACAATACGGGAAAAAGGATTCACATCCACAAACTCCTATGAGTCAATAAGAAAGTGGCGGATGATAGAAAAATTGGCAGAAAGATCTTATCGTGCACATTACAAAAGAGAATATCCAAATAGGTTACAAGAAGAGTGTAAGAAACAGTCAATCAATATCCTAGTCTTGAGGGAAATGCAAATTAAGACTGCAATGTGATACTATTGCACATCACCAGAATAGCATGAATAAAAATACAGAAAACATCTAGATTTGATGAAGAACAATCAAAATGTATGTTCTGTGGACATGTAAACTGGTAGGACCACTTTGAAAAGCTGTGTCTCAGTATCTGCTGACAGTAACAACCATGGCTGCTCCGCATCTTCCAGCAAGTGTGTGCACCAAAACACAGGTGAACAATGCAGACATTTTCCAGCGGTGCCATTTGTAAGAGGCCAGAAATGGAAACAGCCCAAGAGTCCATCAGTAGAATAGAAAAATACAGAATGCTAAACAGTATCCAGAACAAGTGAACCATACGTTCTCAATGTGTGTTAATTTCACAATCATACTTTCAAGAAAAAAGTAGCCAGCCATTTATATTCAGTCCACAAATGAGCAAAACCCTATGATTTAGAAGCCACTGTTGGAGGTTGTGACTAGTAACGGGCAAAAAGGAGGTCTTAGAAATGCTGTATTTCCTAATTAGGGTGCTGTTTACTTGGGAATATTCACTGAGATGGACACTTAGGGTTTGCTCTATGTAAGTTGTTCTTCAATCAAAATTCCCATTAAATATAATATTAAAAAGATATTATTCTTAGTGAATCATCAACGCTAAGTGTTCTAGAGTCTGTGCAGAGGTAAAGAGAATGGCCTCCTCCAAGCTCTGGTTGATTTCTTGTTCTTTTTTTTAAAAACTAGATTTTTTTTATTTGAAAGGCAGAGTTACAGACAGAGAGGGAGGGACAAAGAGATAGTGA
Organism: Oryctolagus cuniculus; assembly: GCF_964237555.1. Taxonomy (NCBI): domain Eukaryota; kingdom Metazoa; phylum Chordata; class Mammalia; order Lagomorpha; family Leporidae; genus Oryctolagus; species Oryctolagus cuniculus. The sequence goes on from NC_091438.1 coordinate 48,200,714, forward strand.
ACCATCTGCTGGTTCACTCCTCAAATGGCTATAAGGGCCATGGCTGGGCCAGACCAAAGCCAGGAGCCAGGAGCTTCTTCTGGGTCTCCCACATGAGTGCAGGGGCCCAAGTACTTGAGCCATCTTCCACTGCTTTCCCAGGCACATTAGCAGGGAGTTGGATTGGAAGTAGAGTGGCCCCTTTGGGATGCTTGCCACAGTGCTGGCCCCTGTTTCTTGTCACTTAAACTTTGAAACACTTCTGCTCCTGCTCAGATGATGTGAAGTCTCTTGTTAGCACAGCTCTGTAGGCTCCCCTCCCCTCTCCATCTCATCAAGGTAGAGTCCCGAGCGATGCATGAGGAACCCATTATCTCCCTGCAGACATTCTCAGCATTTCCTTAGCTAAAACACATCTGAAGGCATGAGCACCCATTTTCTTCTAAAGATCATGTGGATTTTTATAATGTCATTCAGGAGCCATACAAAATTATCAACTTGAAAATTAGCCTACTATTGATTTACTGAATACTTGCTCCCCAAGTGGTTGCCTTGGCAGGGCCAGAGCAAATGACTTAGAGCAAATGATCTCACAGGCCTTACATGGGCTGTGGGCCAGGCATTCCCAGTCCTGTGAGTCTAAAGCAGCCAAGTCCACATAATGTGATTCTGCATCCAGTGTGGATGAACTTTGCCATTATCAGTGGCAGAGGAGTTTGAGCCATTGCCTTTCAATAACTTAATTGTGCACTGGGATGTGTTGTGCTGAACAAGGAAACATTTCTGCCCTGAAGAAGAATGTTGCACTCTCCATCTCTTGACAAGTAGAAACCACTTAGAGATGTGAATGGGTGGTGGGGTTTGTCTTTCTGCTGCTGTTCGTTAGTCCCAGCAATTCCACATCAGAATACTATGAACGCTTCTTAAGACAACTTGCTGGAAGATGTTGCAGCATTGTTTATAAAAGCAAACGAATGGGAAGTTTCCTAATGCAGAATGTAAGACACTAATTGTGGTACAGCTATAGGACAGGATACAGGAAAACTCACAGACACTCTGCATTAACTTTAAATTCCACTTTTCAAAAACTTGGTGAATCCTCTCATCAGGCAGACATTTCAGACTGCATTCCTAGTGACAGACACAGACCTCCTTTCCAAGGGATGAAACTAAGATGTGGGGCAGTAAATAGAGCATCCTGCCAAGCTCAGTGTTTCAAAAAGCTTCCCAGTTTTGTTTCTGTGGCAGGTAACTGAAGGATTAGGATTTTGGGATGGGAAGGGGATGTTCATTGTTCAGCATTGCACATTCGCCGGGACTGTTATTTACTCTGTTCAGGTGTACGTTTGAATAATGATAAAATTGCAGGGCTGAGTTTTGCTCCACTTGCTCCACTCACATCCAACCCAGTTGAGGCGCTGCAGGAGCACAGGCTAAGACTGCTGTGATGTTTGAGTGCACTGATTTAATGTTACGCGGTGGCACACAGGGCTGAGTCCCAGACCCAGATAAAGCAACACACACACATCTGCATCCAGCAAGGAGAAAACAAAGGATGACCACGGGGTTTCCAGGCTGTCTGCGCCAGGCCTTGCTTACCTCTGTGCGCCTGCAGCTGCACGGGTTCACTTGGTGCTGAGAGCTCCGTCTGGCACCTGTATTCACCACTGTCATTGGCCTGGGCACCAATGATGTAGTACCTGGGGGTCAGGGTCCGAATGGCTGTGCCGTTGAGAAACCACTGTGCAGAGCTGTCCCCAGGCTGACGCGGGCCCTCACACTGTAAGGTCACGGCTTCCTCTTGGAACACATCGACCCATGGAGGCTGCAGGGTGATCATGGCCTTCGTGGGGTCTGCTTGGGGAGAAGACAGAATCAAAAGCGGCCGAGGGAGCAAAGGGAGTCCTTAAGACTCTGGGCCCCGGCACAGCTCTGTGGGTGACAGGAGAGACTGTGTTCAGGGTCATTAGAGAAGCAGGCGAAGGTGTCTGACTGCAGCAGAGAGCTCTGCTCGGGCTGTTAAGTCCTCAATCTGGACGTTGGGCTCTGGGGTTCCTGTAGACACCCCTGCTGGTGAGCAATGAATCAGGGCTTTAAGGTAGGGCCACCTGGAGTTACTTTCCTTACCCTTAGTGCCTGCCTGACCCTGCAGGCGCAGCCCAGAGCTGCGTGAGCTTCTGCATGGAGACAGAGGTGCAGGCATCCCCTGGAGCCATCAGTACGGCCTGGCTCGCTCCCCGGGGGGGGGGGGGGGGGGGACCAGCTAAGCTTGCTCATGAAAGGACTGATTTGGAGGATGTTGGAAAACACAGCAGAGCTACTTCTGTGTTTCATGTTTGTTTTGCAATTCAGGTGCTTTTAAGCATTTATTCCAGAAGTCAGAAAGCATTAGCAAGAAACCTTAAAACTCAGGGTTTTGTCAAACCAACATCTGAATATGGGATTTTACACGATGTATACATCTTTCTCCCTTCTATCTGCTCCCTACTTCTTTCTGCTGCAGATTAACAGGATCTATGTTTTGAAGTGGGAAAGTGGCATGGGAGAAGTTGAGTTAGAAATCACTCACCCTTGGGGCCAGCGCAGTGGGGCAGCCTGTGCCTGAAGCACCGGCATCCCATATGGACGCCAGTTCGAGACCCAGCTGCTCCACTTTCTGTCCAGCACTCTGCTATGGCTTGGGAAAGCAGTGGAAGATGGTCCAAGTACTTGGGCCCCTTTACCCACTTGGGAGACCCGGAAGAAGCTCCCGGCTCCTGGCTTCGGATCATAGCAGTTCTGGCCATAGCAGCCAATTGGGGTGGCTAATTGGGGAGTGAACCATTGGATGGAAGACCTCTCTCTCTCTCTCTCTCTCACTCTCTCTGCTTCTCCTCTCTCTGTGTTACTCTTTCAAATAAATAAATAAATCTTTAAAAAACAAAAGAAATCACTCACCCTCTTGCCCACCAACTGGAACTGCAAGAGACCAGAGAATAGAGACGTCAGTCGGTCAGCAGCAGGTGACGAGGAAGGGAGAACCAGGGAGATGGAATCAGTGTGGCATCAGAGACACCGGCCTTGCTGCCTGGAATACTCACTGGCCCCCTCCTCCAAAAAGCAGTTACCAGCAGGACCAAACAGCCCACAGGTGGTTTGTTTTGATTTGAGGCTTCTGGGTTTAATGCTAGTTCAAGGCTCCTTTCCCCATCCCTTCAGTATAATAAGTCCCACTAAACCATGAAAGCAGATATAGCCGTCTCCATATTCAATGGCTCAGGTTGAATATTCCACAGGAAGAAAAAAAAAATCTTGATTCCGCATAACCAGAGCCCATGTCCTTCCAGCCCCCTCTGAGCCCAACTCACCCCACAGGAGCAGAGCTGTCCACAGCCACATGTTGTCTCCAAGCTGGTGAGGGCCGTGAAATCTGTAATAGGCAAACCAATGAAGACGCTTGGTTAGAGGCTCTGGAGCCAAGATCAGAAAGAGGAAGGAAACTGCCACTTCTGACCATGTCCTTCATGGTCCTTTTCTGGGAAACACATCCCTGGCTCTTGAAGTGTGTGTTTCCAATTATCAGACCTCTTACCCCCTCTCTTTTAATTGGCATCAAGAATAGTGAATCTTGGGACTGGTGCTGTGGCACAGCTGGTAAAGCCACCACCTGCAGTGCTGGCATCCCATATGGGCCCTGGTTTGAGTCCTGGGTGCTCCACTTTGAATCCAGGTCTCTGTTATGGCCTGGGAAAGCAGAAGATGCCAACTCCTTGGGTCCCTGCACCCCCGGCTCCTGTCTTCAAATCGGCCCAGCTCTGGCTGTTGTGGCCACCTGCGGAGTGAACCAGTGGATGGAAGACCTCTCGCTCTCTCTCTCTCCCTTTCAAATAAAGTAAATAAAACTTTTTTTAAAATGGTGAATCTTTTCCAGGTTTTCGAATTACTTTACCCATATTCATCAGAGGAATTGCTACCTACAGTAGCTATAGCCTTACAAAATGCATTACTTAAATAACAAACCTTGAAAGTCACAATGGGTCCTTGACCCATGAGGGCAGAGTGGATGTTGCATTCACAGGCATGGAAACAGCATTAACTTCACGGAACATCTCCATCAGCACCCTTGAGACACCAGGCGCATTGCCAGTGAAAGGAATCTTCTCTCTCCTGAGCAGCAGGTCACAACAGTGTTACAGCGTATTCAGCAAACTCCCCTGAAACCTGCGCGCTGGCAACCAGACTCTGGCTGTCTCCGAAACACGGGCACAGTAGATTTTGCGTAATTCTTCAGGGCCCTGGCATTTCATGTGGCAGATGAGCATTTTCAGCTGAAAGCCGCCAGCTGCAACAGCCCCTAACAAGAGAATCATCTGTGCTTTGGAGCTCTGAAGCCAGTCTCTGGCTTTTCGTCTCCAGCTCTGACCTTCCTAGATGGCTCCTTCCATCATAAGGCAGTGGCGCCCACACTGAGAAAATCCACATTGAGAAAAGCCTTCACCCATCGCCTTAGCTCCACCTTCCGGATAGCGCGCTGCGGCTTCTACAGGGGCACCTGTGGCTTCACCATTTGCACCCGAGAGGCCCCGCTCCTAAAGCTCCGGGCCGATCACTGCCAGCTCCTGGTGCTTCCTCCGCAGCTTCCGTGCCTTTCTCTCAGCCTTCATCGAATGCAGGGAGTTGGGCCTCGCTCTGGGTTATGCCTCGGCATCAGGGAACGGCGTGGTGGGTCTAGTTGTCGTCCAGACTGCTGGAACTTTCTCCACCAGCGCTAAGGCTGCTTCCCTGGCTCATCATCGCACCGCAGTCGAGGTTAGTTCCCTCCAGGAACCTTTCCTTTGCAGCCACCACTGGGCTCACTCGTGACCATCATCTGCTGCCTTCCCATGTGCATTGGCAGAAAGCTGAATTGGGAGTAGAGAAGGTGCGCCTCGAACTGGGACTCCGATACAGGATGCATCCATCCCAAGTGGCAAAATTATTTTTGTTTGTATGTTTTTAATCTTATTCTCCCTGCTTTCTTTGCAGCTATCCTGTCCTTTTCTAATTTCTTTTTAAAGAAGATTTATTTTATTTATTTGAGAGAGTTACAGAGAGAGGTAGGGCCAGAGCCAGAGCCAGAGCCAGAACCAAAGCCAGAGAGAGAGAGAGAGATCTTCTGTCTGCTGATTCACTCCCCAAATGGCCACACCGGCCAGAGCTGAGTCGATCTGAAGCCAGGAGCCAGGAGCTTCTTCCCGGGCTCCCATGTGGGTGCAGGGGCCCAAGGACATAGGCCATCTTCTACTGCTGTCTCAAGCCATAGCATCACCATATGGGATGTCAGCCCTGCAGGCCAGGGCTTTAACCTGCTGTGCCATAGCACCAAACCCTCTAATTTCTTAAATCCCATACTTAAGTTATTAATCTTAGGCTTTTGTGAGTGCTGTTGGTTGTTTTTCCATATTATTTGCAAGGCCTCCATAATTAAAACCTGGGGGCTTTATAGGGAGGGGGAGAAAGAAGAGGCAGACAGTTACAGATGCGCTCCCGCACTGCTGCGCTGCACTGGGAGCCCGCACTGGAGCCCGGGCCATGCTGTTTGGTCCTTGCACCTCCAGAACTGTGAAACAAAATGGATTTCTTTATTAAGCAGCCAGCATGGCCGGCGCCGTGGCTCACTAGGCTAATCCTCCGCCTAGCGGCGCCGGCACACCGGGTTCTAGTCCCGATTGGGGCGCCGGATTCTGTCCCGGTTGCCCCTCTTCCAGGCCAGCTCTCTGCTGTGGCCAGGGAGTGCAGTGGAGGATGGCCCAGGTGCTTGGGCCCTGCACCCCATGGGAGACCAGGAAAAGCACCTGGCTCCTGGCTCCTGCCATCGGATCAGCGCGGTGCGCTGGCCACGGCGGCCATTGGAGGGTGAACCAATGGCAAAGGAAGACCTTTCTCTCTGTCTCTCTCTCTCTCTCACTGTCCACTCTGCCTGTCAAAAAAAAAAAAAAAAAAAAAAAAAAAGCAGCCAGCAGATATTTCATTATGGCAATGAAATGCAGACTCACACAGCCTGATTTATTTCACTTCCCTTTGGAGGGTGAGCATTTTAGGGACAGAGTAGATGCTCCTGCTTTATGTGTACCTTATGTGTTTTAGAAAGGCAATCATCAATAAGTGTTTTATAATAAACACATGACTTAATCACATTTTTCTCTTCCTTTGTGGTGTTACCAAATGTCAGCTTCTATCACAATTAGAAATATGAAACTTGCTAGAGTTTGTGCTTGAACTTTCTGCACCTTTATGTCTTATACCCAAATATTTGCTCAATGATTTTAACTTATATTTTAATAACTTATAGCTAAATAAAATATTATATAAAAAACACTTTCCATTATTTTAATGGGACAACATACCTAGTAGATGGGAAACATATATTAAACAAACTAAATTTATATAAATAAAAAATAAAGATGGTTTCCACATATGCAGATGTATTCTAGCACCACTGCTAGAATTTTGCCATCAAATTTTAAAATATATCATATGCTTCAAAAAATAAGCTCAAGTTTTACTGCTAGGGCTCTGGATTGAATCTGAGTTGCTGAGGAAATGAGTTGGGGGAATCAGTCCCACCATTGTGAAAACTGTCAAATCACTACACATACGGATTTCACTATCAATACAGAATTTGCTTTCTCCTCTTTCTTAAGTCATGCTGCATGCCGTAAGGTCAAAAGCTTCATTCTAAGTCTTAACTTTTTTTCCTTTGAACACTCCATTTGGTAACTAACACACACTCACAAACTTTACTGTGGAAAAGATAATCAAGCAGCACCATATAAAATTAAACATCAATTATTTTTACTATGCAGTATGAGGAGTCTGGTGGGCAGATAGACATGTGCATATCGGCCAGGAATTGAGCTAACTATCCACTAGTGGGAGTCAAGAATGCTGCCACAGAGCCACCAAAACCAAAATGTCAGTTTCAACTTTACCTGGAGGAATAAGATGGCATAGCCTAGTTTCCTCCCTAGCTAGTGTGGCTCAATGCACCACAGAGTTCTTCTCACATTTAGCTTTTACCTGGCAAGAGTCTGAAGGAAAGGAAACCATTCGTCACATTGATGTATGATACTGAATGCCCTCCTGGTACTGAATCTTTACCACCTTAAAAAAAAAAAAAGAGCCCCTCCCACCCCTCTACTGATGATCACCCACAACACAGCCTTCTCTCTCTCTTTTGGTAAAATGTATGTGTGAAACAGGAAGACTGAGTGGTGCCTAGGATATTTAAATTAACCTTTCTTCTGAACACAAACAGTTGGGTACCATACTGAAACATAATCTTACAAGCACCATGGACTGAAATAATCAGTGTCTGGTTGAAAGCTTGTGCAGATGCTCAAACTGATGATTTAAAGCGGCACTGGCTGTGGCCCAGGAAGGCAGTGGAGCATGGCCCAAGTCCTTGGGCCCTGCACCCACGTGGGAGACCAGGAGGAAGCACCTGACTCCTGGCTTCGGGCTGTAGCGGCCATTTGGGGGTGAACCAACCGAGGGAAGACCTTTCTGTCTGTCTCTCTCACTGCTAACTCTATCTGTCAAATTGGGAAAAAAAAAAAAAAACAGATCATGCATGGAATATATATATATATATATATATCTTTGTAGTCACCTAATTTTTAGGCGATTCTGTCTAATTTGGTTTCTATTTTCTCAAGTGTATATTCAAAGCAATATGAGCAATTGTATAAATTCCTCATTTTTGTATTTCATGGAATCTGAATTTTTGTGTAAAAGGAACAGATTAGTAAAACGTCTTAAGAGGCATTGGTGCGAGCCGGCGCCGTGGCTCAATAGGCTAATCCTCCACCTTGCGGCGCCGGCACACCGGGTTCTAGTCCCGGTCGGGGCGCCGGATTCTGTCCCGGTTGCCCCTCTTCCAGGCCAGCTCTCTGCTATGGCCAGGGAGTGCAGTGGAGGATGGCCCAGGTGCTTGGGCCCTGCACCCCATGGGAGACCAGGAAAAGCACCTGGCTCCTGGCTCCTGCCAGGATCAGCGCGGTGCGCCGGCTGCAGCGGCGGCCATTGGAGGGTGAACCAACGGCAAAAGGAAGACCTTTCTCTCTCTGTCTCTCTCTCTGTCCACTCTGCCTGTCAAAAAAAAAAAAAAAAAAAAAAGAGGCATTGGTGCAAAAAAAAAGAGGCATTGGTAGTCTATTGGCCAATTGTCTGAAGAGTGGTGGGTCTGTTTTGTTAGGTGCATCATTCTTTATGTCCTAAATATAGAAATATATGTATATATCAATATATTTTTAAATATATACATATGCAAAGAAGCTGACTGGCTTGGCATAGTACAATCAAAACATTTTAAGAAAATAATTATTAGAGCAATTAAAATGTAAGGAGAAGAACCATGCACAGCAAGAGTCAGTATTTAAGATCTATATAGGCCTGCTCTGAACCCTCAGAAGAGGCGGTCAAACTGAATTGTCAGCAATTTTCTTTTTGGTCCATGCTTGAGATTGATGATGGGAGATTGGACTTTTTCCTTGTGATCCTAAAAAGAAGATTTACTAAACAGTGACAACATGTTTAATTACCTCTTGATAATACATAAGAATATCCCCATCTATGCCCAGAGGGTTGTGGAAAAAGGTATACAACTAACTTTTGCTTTATTTGATGTTGAGTTAGTAATCTTACAAGTCCAATTTAAGTTCTTGAGCTTTGTAAAAAAAATTTTTCAATCCAATCACATGGTCTCAAAATGGCCAGAAATATATTTACCAAGGACACTTCAGAATGACAGCTGCTTGTGAACACCTTTTAAAAGAAGAATCAGAATAGGGCCCAGCGCTGTGACACAGCAGGTTAAAGCCCTGGCCTGAAGCTCCTGGCTCCTGGCTTTGAATTGGCACAGCTCCGGCAGTTGTGCCCATCTGAGGAGTGAACCAGCGGATGGAAGACCTTTCTCTCTGTCTCTACCTCTCTCTGTAACTGTTTTTCAAATAAATAAAATAAATCTTTTAAAAAAAAAAAAAAAGAAGAATCAGAATAAAGATTTTAACTTCTTTTGTGGAGAACATAACCTAAAATAGTCATCCTTAGAGATCTGATAAGAGATTACTATGTCAGTGATTGACGGCAAATTGAGCATCAATTTGATCGATACATGAGACAACTAGTTTTAATTTTTTGAAGTAGAAAGGGACAAAGGACCTATGTGTGGAAAGACAGGTCTGCAAAGACAAGACAGGGGAATTGGAAATCACCAAGGTAAGAGGACTGGAGATGCAGATCTGGGAGCAGACCAGAGACTAATGAGAAGGAGGAATGAAATAAAAAACAGGATGAGATCCGAACAAAATGGGGAAGATACCTGGACACTAAATAACTTGCTTGAAAGACCACTGTATTTAACTTTTCTAAGCCCCACAGGATATAAAATCCCAGCCCTCCCTCCACCCGCCAAGGGCTTCTCCTGCCTGGGGAGCCCCTCCTGGCTATGGAGCTAACCCTATGGAGGGTTTTCTCTGCTCTGCTCAATTAACGCTCTCCCTGCTTACCGTCCATTGTCCATTTTCTCATTTTTCATGGGTACAAAACACGAACTACATGGACAGAACTAGTGACACCTGCATCGTTTCCCTCTTTGACGTTGCTTCCTACGTAATTTAGCAAATCCAATGAACCCAGTTATTTTAGTATCATAAGGTGAGAGATGCATACTTTGAGATTTTCCAGGAGCCCAATTAGAAAAATCCCACAGTCAATTTTAGGTCAAAACAACATAATCTCGACTTTGATTTGGGCAAATTTGTAAAAAAAAATTTCAAAAAGTTGAAAACATTTAAGATAACATTTCACTGTGAAATAATACATGATATCCATTTAATCGAAGTGACTATTTTAAGAAATCAGAAAGTTACATAGTTGAAAGAAAAAATCCTTTGATATTTAACAGATATCTCAGTTTTTCTAAGCAACTAATGATCTTAAGAAAAACAGCACTGGGGCCAGCATTGTGGCATAGTGGGTAAATCTACCACCTGCCATGCCAGCATCCCATATAGGCATTGGTTCCTGTCCCAGCTGCTCTACTTATGATCCAATTTTCCCTGCTAATAGCTTGGGAAAAGCAGCAGAAGATGGCCAAATTTTCTGGGCCCCTGCCAACCAAGTGCGAGACCCAGATGGAACTTTTGGCTTCTGCATGGCTCAGCCCTGGCCATAGAAACTATCTGGGGAGTGAGCCAGTGGATTGAAGATCTTCCCCTGTGTTTCTCCTTTTCTAACTCTGACTTTCAAATAAATAAACATTTTTTTAAAAGTGCTCAGAGCAATAATGAACCAAATTCTACTCTGGATGTAAACATTTTATTAAATAAATAAATGGATCCAGCATTGTGGCATAGCATGTTAAGCCACTGTCTGCAATGCTGGTATCCCATATGGATGCTGGTTTGAGTCCCAGCTGCTCCACTTCTGATCCAGCTCCCTGCTAATGCATCTGGGAATGCAGTGGAAGGTGGAAACCAGATGAAGCTCCTGGCTCAGCCCCAGCCAATGGGGCCATTTGGGAAGTATTGGGAAGTGAACATTGGGTGGAAGACATTAGTCTCTCCTCCTTCTGTAACTCTGCCTTTCAAACAAACAAACAAATAAATAAATAAAAGGCCAGTATTGAACACAGAAAACTATTTTGATAAAATAAAAGCTAGGCTAGTTACCTAAAGGTAAATAATTTTACCTTTTAATTTTTTTTTATTAAGAATAGAGCTGAATACTTTAAGAAAACCTTTGAGATTTTTTAAAAAGATTTATTTATTTATTTGAAAGGCATAGTTACAGAGAAGCAGAGGCTGAGAGAGAGAGAGGTGTTTTCCATCCAATATTTCACTCCCCAGATGGCTGCAACAGCTGGAGCTGAGCCAATCTGAAGCCAGGAGGCAGGAGCTTCTTCCAGGTCTCCCACTCAGGTGCAGGACTTGGGCCTTCTTCTGCTACTTTCCCAGGCCACATCAGAGAGCTAGATCCGAAATGGAGCAGCCGGGACTCGAACCGGCACCCACATGGGATGCCAGCACTGTAGACAGTGGCTTTACCCACTATACCGCAGCACTGGCCCCAAAAACCTTTGTTATTTTAACAAAAAATACCAAACTATAATTTTATATAAGTGCAATTTTAATGTTAAAGCTTAATTTTTAAAAAAATGTATGGACAATTCTCTTTTAAGCTTGATTATACATAAAATTCTTTTTATAAGATTATATCCACTAAAGTGCTTTTTATTATATGTTTAGAACTTTAATTTTACCCTATATAATTTTTGTTTTCATTTTGGAACAATCATTTTGTCTTAAGACAAAACTTATCTTTTACTTAAAGATTTGTTTGAAAGGCAGGATTACAGAGAGGGAGAGACAGAGGGAGAGAAAGAGAGATCTTTCATCTGCTGGTTCATTCCCCAAATGGCCACAATGGCTGGGGCTGGGCCAGGCTTAAACCAATAGCCTGGAACTCCATTTGGGTCTCCTATGGCAGGGAGCTGGATCAGAAGTGCAGTTAGACTTAGAGAGAGAGAGAGGGGTCTGTCTTTCATACACTGGTTCACTCCCCAAATGGCATCGGTGTCTCCTACATGGGTGGCAGGGGCCCAAACACTTGGGCCAGCTTCTGATACTTTTCCCAGGCCACTAACAGAAAGCTGGATTGGAAGTGGAGCAGCCAGCACATGAACAGGCATCCACATGGGATGTGAACATGGCAAGTGGATGCCACATCCGCCCCAGTTGCTGGGATTCTAAATGACACTCACAGGGGATGCTGGCATCGCAGGGGGAGCTTAGCCCATTGCACCACAACGCTCACCTCTGTGGCGAGACTTTTTTTTTAAATTATCATTTTGACCACACAAGATTCTCTTTCATATAAAAATTCTGTTTTCAATTTAATCTTTTTTTTATTTTTTTATTTATTTATTTTTTTGACAGGCAGAGTGGACAGTGAGAGAGAGAGACAGAGAGAAAGGTCTTCCTTTGCCGTTGGTTCACCCTCCAATGGCCGCTGCGGCCAGCGCACTGCGCTGATCCGATGGCAGGAGCCAGGAGCCAGGTGCTTTTCCTGGTCTCCCATGGGGTGCAGGGCCCAAGCACCTGGGCCATCCTCCACTGCACTCCCTGGCCACAGCAGAGGGCTGGCCTGGAAGAGGGGCCACCGGGACAGAATCCGGCGCCCCAACCGGGACTAGAACCCAGTGTGCCGGCGCCGCAAGGCGGAGGATTAGCCTAGTGAGCCGCGGCGCTGGCCTCAATTTAATCTTATTACCTGTTTTCCATAGAACAATTTTTAATGTGAAACAGGGGATACTTATTAATAAGCCCAAATATATTGTCTTTTTATAGAATATAAGTCAAAGTAAATACACTTTAATCTATGTATAGTAATATTTTATTTCATTTAGAAATAACCTGGATGGTTAATCTAATGCTTAACTTAGCTTGGTAAAAATCATATGAATGTACTTACCCAAGTGATTAGAGAAATGACAACATATTATAAAATATATTATTGCTTAAAAGTATATGTATACATTTTTATGTTATTTATTTCTATTTGGTTTACTTGTTCTTAGGTCAAACTCATTCTTGATGACCCTAAGCTTCTATGTCTTGTATGTCTTGGATAGTGCTTCAATACGAGTAACCAGGGCAGTGGTGTACCAGCTGATCAAGTGAAATCAGACCTTTTCATTGAAGTAGCCAATTTCTACCGGTGGTTGGCTAATTCCCTGCATTATTCCTTATCATCAAAAAGGTGTCTGTTTTATTCATTCATTTGCTTTACTTTCAGAAATGAGCATGTGGATCAAATAGTATAAATCTGAACACCCTGGCTCATAAGCCCTAACAACTAAGTCAAGTTTTTGTAAAACCCCGTAGGATCCTGGACAGGCTCTGGGAAGGCTTTTGTCAGAGTTGGGACCAGCCGGTTCTCTGTAACAGGTTTTTCCTTGGAAGCAGCTATCAATAATTTGGCTCTGATCTTTTCCCAGGCCTCAGGTGGGATGGGGGCGGGGGGAGGGGAGGAGGAGGAGGAGGAGGAGGAGGAGGAGTGCAGAAGAGGAAGAGGGTGGAGGCAGAGAAAAAGATCTGGCAGCTCCCAGACAGAGGACACGCAGGGCAGGAGGGAGGAGCTGAAGGCAGAAGATCAGCCTCTGGCTGCTGCAGGTGCACTGGCTGCTTGCCCAGCTTGCTTTGGCTGTTTTCTTTAGCTCTGAGACAGTCTTATTAACTTCTTACAGGAAACAGTCCTATTGTTTGCCCTCTTTGGTGCTTCTGAGTATTGTTTAGAATAACTGTCCCATTCTGGGTACGTGATCTTCCTTGCCAGCTTTTTAAATCCCACACACAGAAACACCAGGTGAAGCTACCCCAGTTTTAAGGTTGAATCACCTCTGGAAACACTCTGCCATCTAGAGAGATACTTGCAGGAAAATAGACAAGGGTTATAAACAATGATCAAATGAAGACACTTGCAGGTTGGCGCTCCATGAGTGTTGCAGCTGAAGCCTCTCGAAGTGGCAGAAGGAGGCTGACAGGTGTTCGTTCCTGTACGTCTTGTTTTAGATGTGTTGTTTCTTGCTCTGGTTCAGGGGGAAGACAGGGTCTAAACATCTGAATGTGGTGGATCAAGATTGCCATTTTGGCCATGTCTCGGTTTCTTTTGCTGGTGGTCAGCCTTACATGTGCATCTCTGGATGAGCCAGTTTAAATTTATGGCAAGGGAGTCCTATAGCAGCTGATCTTAATCTACCCTTCAGCTTCCAGTCACCCAGGGCATGGAGCAGGATATCCTGGTAAACACTGGCCCTCAGTCAAGTTTTCCATGTTTGTCTCCTTTACCTGATTTTAAGACTTTGTTCTGGGACCAGCGCTGTGGCATAGCATGTAAAGCCGCCATCTGCAATGCTGGCATCCCATATGGGCACCAGTTCGAGTCCTGGCTGCTCTACTCCCAATACAGCTCTCTGTTGTTGCCTGGGAAAGCAGTAGAAGATGGTTCAAGCCCTTGGGCCCCTGCACCCATGTAGGAGACCTGGGAGAAGCTCCTGGTTTCAGATCAGAACAGCTCCGGCAATTGTGGCCATCTGGAGAGTGAACCAGCGGATGTAAGACCTTTTTCCTTCTCCCTCTCCCCACTCCCTCCCTCTCCCCCTCTTCCTCTCCCCCCTCCCCCTCTCCCCTTCCCCTCTCCCTCTCTGTAACTCTGCCTTTCAACTAAATAAATCTTTTTTTTTTTTAAGACTTTGTTCTGATCCGAGGTAAAACACTTTCTTTCCCCCACTGACTCCCTTCCTCATCTTAGGTAGGAAGTTAGAAATTGGCCTGTGTGTGTGACAGGGGCCTAAGAAAACAAAGCGTCAGCAGAAGCTCAGAAGCTCACCTTGGATGCAGCCCAGGATTTTACGGTACAAAGTCCTGCCCATCCCTGATACCTTGACAGGTGGTCTCAGCCTTCCCCGCAAGGAAAGCTCCCCAGGAGAATCCTCTCTGCTTAGCACCAAATGGGGTACCCAGCCCAATAACACTGGGTGGTAAAATCTCACAGCCGTCCCTTGAGGAAGGCACCCAAGGGGATGTCCCTCTGCCCTAGTGCCAGGTGGGCTCCCAGGTCTGACAGCACTGAGTAGAGAAGCCTTGGGAGGAATGTCCCGGAGAAGAGGAAGGAGGGAAGGGAGATATGGCAGAAAGAACTGTAGCAGAAAGAACTGGACCCCTTTCTCTTAGCCCCAGTCTGAATACAGACTGAGCTCTCAGCTTTTTCCTGAGCTGCCTGCCTGGCCTGCCAGCTATATTCTCTCCATTAAACCATGTGACCTTGCTTTTCCCAGTCCAAGTGACTGGACATCCTCTCTCTGATTCTGTCCTGAGATCGGCCCATCCATTCTTTTTTTAAAAATTTATTTATTTGACAGGTAGAGTTATAGTCAATGAGAGAGAGACAGAGCCCAAGTTTATAAATAGATCTTCCTTTTTTTAAAAAAAAAAAAGATTTATTTATTTATTAAAAGTCAGTTACACAGAAAGAGGAAAGACAGAGAGAAAGGTCTTTCTTCCGTTGGTTCACTCCCCAAATGGCCGCTCCGGCAGGTGCGCTGTGCCGATCTGAAGCCAGGAGCCAGGCGCTTCCTCCTGGTCTCCCATGCAGGTGCAGGGCCCAAGGACTTGGGCCATGCTCCACTGCCCTCCTGGGCCACAGCAGAGAGCTGGACTGGAAGAGGAGCAACCTAGACTAGAACCCATATGGGATGCCAGCGCCGCAAGGTGAAGGATTAAGCAAGTGAGCCAGGCGTCTGCCCCGACCCATCCATTCTGACGGATGCCCCACCCCCCAAAACCATGCTGCCTGGCTGACTGCTCCTCTCCATTTCATATCTCAAGTCTTTTCTTGCAAAAAGACAAAGACAAGAACCTACTCTACCCATCTCTGCTAGCACCCAGTGCCCTTTTAACTGAAGGGATGGCCTTATGCGAAGTTCCCCATTACCTGTTGATGGAGGATCAATCATCCCCCACCCGGAGTGTAGCCAACTAGCAGAATAAACACAGGATTCTCAACCTAAAATGGGTGATCTAGGGCCAAGGAAACTAACCTTGCTGATTCGAGCTCCAGAGGAATTGGTGGGCCGACAGTGGCCCTTGCTGGCACCAGGGTACTGGAGTCCACACGGTGCTGCAGTTGGTCTTGCACAGTTTGCTCTGGGTCCTGCTGCAGGCACCAAAATTGTGAACTGAAATATTCAGTCGAAAGGTCAAAGTAAACTTTATGCAGCTAAGCAAACTGAAGATTTTAATCTGGAAACAGCCAGTCAGTTGCCCGAGTTGGCTGTTCTGTGAGCCCAAGTTTATAAATAGATCTTCCTTTTTTTTTTTTTAAAGATTTACTTATTTATTAAAAGTCAGTTACACAGAAAGAGAAGGAGAGGCAGAGAGAGAGAGGTTTTCCATCCGTTGGTTCACTCCCCAGTTGGCTGCAATGGCCGGAGCTGTACCAATCTGAAGCCAGGAGCCAGGAGCTTCTTCCTGGTCTCCCACGTGGGTGCAGGGGCCCAAGGACTTGGGCCATCTTCTACTGCTTTCCCGGGCCACAGCAGAGAGCTGGATCAGAAGAAAGGCAGCCGGGGCTTGAACTGGCACCCATATGGGATGCTGGCACTGCAGGTGGCAGCTTTACCCGCTACACCACAGCGCCAGCACCAAGCCCAAGTTTGGTTGCAGGTTGTGAATTTATTTTACAGCATAGGTACATGCATCGAGTCAGGTTTAAACAATATAGATTTTTTTAAAGATTTATTTATTTGAAAGAGAGAGGTAGAGACAGAGAGAGAGAGAGAGAGAGAGGTCTTCCATCCACTGGTTTACTCCCCAGATGGCCTCAATGGCCGGAGCTGCGCCAATCCAAAGCCAGGAGTCAGGAGCGTCTTCCAGGTCTCCCATGTGTGTGCAGGGGCCCAAGGACTTGGGCCATCCACTGCCTTCCCAGGCCATAGCAGAGAGCAAGATCGAAAGTGGAACAGCCAGGACTCAAACAGGTACCCATATGGGATGCCAGCACTTCAGGCCAGGGCTTTTAACCTGCTGCACCACAGCACCAGCCCCAAACAATACAGCTTTATACATTTATCAATCACATGGAAAACCATACTACCTTACTGAAAATTGATTATTGGTTAAAAAGAAGGGTTTGCTACCTTCCCACATGGAATGTTTTTACCTACACTCAGGAAGCAGCAAGTCATGGTATTGTTAATCACTTCCTACAAAGGTCCTAGGACATAAGGCTAACTCCTTGAAGTACAGCTGTTTCCTTGCCCACAGCTGAGGTTCACTGAAAGATCATGTTCCCCGGGCAGCAGCCACAAGGCATTTTCATTGCAGGGAGAGCATCCAAGCAGACTTAAGCCTCTGCTGGCACCATTCAGGTCTGCAGGATCAAAGTGATGGTTATACAACAAAGGATCATTAAACCATTAAGCCTGAAACAAAGGAACAACTGGAATCCAAAGCCATAGCAAGAATAGAAAACTTTTTTTTTTTTTTTTTTTTTTTTTTTTGGTAAGAGCATTTCCTGACTTGCAAATCAGGCTCTGGCAGCCTCTTGTTGCTAACAGGGCAGAAGGAAGTGACCACATTCAGCACGGTTTAGGAGAGTTTACCAGAAGAACCCTCTTCAATTAGCCAGGACCACAAGTGGCTTTGACTTTGGAATAAAGAAGAACTAGAAATGGCACTCCCCTTGTGCAGCACACTAAGTTCAGAGTATCTTTCACACCTTTCACCTGGGTAATGGTGCCTCTCGGCCAAGAGCACCTCCAAGCGCCTGCCAGGAAAGCCTTCGCTCTAAATCTCAAATTAGTCCAAAAACAGTTTTCTAAATCCAACATGTAGCACATGCTCAAAGACAACAATAAACACACAGAACCTAGGCCCTATGTGAAAACCAGCAGACACATCAGAAAGTAGAAGCCAACCCCTACTAGAGATATTAGGTATCAGAAAGACTGTAACATAATGATGCCTACAGTATTCATGAATAAGGGGAAAAATGAAGTTGGCTACTAAGGGATTTTCTTAGCTTTATATAAACATTCAAGATCACAAGACTCTCATGGGCCACACTGGGCATCAGTCTTATCAGGAAGACATACAAGAAGAACTAGTGCTCGCCAGCGGGCAGCACCAGGCGTGGCTCTCCTGGGGGAGTAATCCGCACAGCAGTTTATGTTGCAGTTCACACACTATCCAGGAAACAGTGTCCTGATTCTCCACCCCAGACTCCCCTACTTGGTGACAGCTGAGGTGTATGTGGAGCCAACCTGGCTTAGAAAGTCCTGGACCCACAGAAGTTATTATCACTTGAAAGAACTTAATAGCATAGTTATCAGTGTCCATGCAAAGTGCATGCAAGTTATAAGAGTTTCTGCACTCCCAGAAGCTCACTCGCCAGGGACTTCATTTTTCCCAGTCCAGGTGCAATCAAGCAGACATCCTCTTTATCGCATCCAATGTTGCTTAGTTACATGAGTTTCATCCTTACAAGGTCTCAGTAATAGCTTTCTAAAGTCTTTAACTCTTTTTGTAAATTACCAATTGATTCGAATTACTTTTTGTTCTTAGTAACCTCAGTTAACCATACTTTCTCAGTTGGAACCTCTAGTGCATTATTGGCTTCATTTGTTTACAGAGCCATCCCAAAGTACTGAATACAATAGAAGTGGCTGGAAAAAGTCCATCGGACCCTATACAGAACTGTGGATGGCAAAAGACTTTAAATTGCCATGCTTAAAACTATAAACTCATTAACCAACAAGAGGTACTTCCTTACTTCACACAGTATTTTTGAAAGCACCTGTGGGATTCTGGGAAACATTTAACCCTTTTAGGCCTTAGGACCTTTTTCATCAAGATAATCATCATGTCAGATAATACAAGATCATTAGACTTGAACTTTCAGACATTTGTATCAGTAGCATTTTATATTAGCAAAACTTAAAATTTAGCACAACTTCACATCTTGACAATACTTTTAATATAATCAAATAGCCTTATTAGTTGGTATCTCTACAAGATGAGAGACATCTCCTTTGATATTTCCAGGGGCCCATTTGGAAATATCTAAGTCCAAAGAATTTGGAACTTTGATTTTTTTTTTTTTTTTGAATGCCTGTCAAGGATGCCAAGAAGGCTTAAAAAATCGGCTTGAAATAAGATCCCTTAACATGATGACATCATACAGACCAGATTTAGTCATTGTTACAAGGTAATTACTCAAATATTTTAGAATAAGCATATATTCAAACAATTCATAACTCTTACTAAAAACCTCAGCTGTTTTTAAACAATTAGGACCTAATAGAGACTTTAAGAGAACATAATAGATTAACTCATCGTTTTAACAGAGGATCAGATACTAATTCTATGTCAAAGAAATAGATGAATAGCTTTTGTATCCAAAATTTCTTTTTTTCCTAACCTTCTGTGTCTTCCACACTCCCTCATCAACTTACTTGAAACGTTCTATTGTTTCCATTCCAGTCTCTAGTAAACCAGCCACCAGGATAAAGTAATTCTTAGAAACCACGTCCTTTCTTTATTCAAAAAAACTCTTTCCTTCTTAACCTTCCTTACTAAGAACATTCTTTCCTTCTTAACCTTCCTTGATTTACATTTTGAAATAACCTGTTAAAAATCTCCAAATTAAGACAACATTTTTTAAATAAGGTAACATGTCATATTTCAGCCTAAGTTACCTTCAAGCAGAAATAGTAATTAACCCAGTGAGCCAGCTGGCTTGACAGGACAATCTAGGACATGCTCACTAATAAGACCAGGAATTTGAGTTTGAAGGAATTGAGGAGTCCTGCCAAGGTCAGCTGGGGGATACAGAGCTAGGATGTTAATTAAGTCAAATTATCGTGCAAAAGGGGGGAAAGAGTTTTGTTAGCATTTCCACACAAATTGGAAACTATAACAAATGATAGAATAGATCTAGAGAGAATCAAACAAATTGTGAAATAAAAATAACCAAAATTTTGAACTCAATAGAAGAGTTTATCAGAAAGCAATCACAGCTGAAGAGAGAATGAGAAAAGCGGGAGCTGCGGAGGGGAAAAAAAACTCAGAATGTAGAATGGGGAGAAAAAAATATGAAACTCATACATACAATTAAAAAACAGTTACTCACTGCAGGAGGCTGAAGTCCAAGACAGCACACGCACAGCGTGCATTAATTCTTAAGAAAACCACCCAGAAGTCCACCTGGAGACCTTTGCTTACAGGAGTGACTGATGGTGGTTGGCTGGTCTTGTGACCCACACCACGGGGCCAGAGTGCACATCGCACAATTGGTGCCGAGTCAAACAGCCGGGACTGTCCCCGGTGTTCTGTATTAGGCTTATCTTGGCCCTCCCCACAAGACTCTACTTAAGATGTTTACCCGGAAAGCAGGAGGCCTCTCCCAGAAGCCACCCCCAGGGCAGAGCGCTCCTTCTCCCTGAGGAAGGGCAGCCTTAGGAGCCTTCCCTACAACAGCAATAGAGTGAGAAGGCTGCCTAATTCTAAATTAGAAACTCAGAAGTAGAAGAGAGAAAATAGGCAACACAGACAGTGATGAAGTGATAAATATTTGAGTTTTCCAGGCCATGTTGTCACAAGTTGATAGAGTCGTCTGGAAGACAAACTAATCAAACAAGATAAAAGGAAATCCATACCTTGAGCTGAGACAGTAAAACCACAGAAAATCCAAAGCCAATACAAAAGTAGTAAAGGCACCCAGAGAAAAGAGAATACATCACATCAGCTGCAGGTAGACGATTTGCTGGCTGTTGAAAAGCAAAAATCCGATGCACCTGTCTTCCACAGGTTGAAAGAAAATAACTGCTTCTGGGAACTCTAGACTTACTGAAAATACTCTTTTAATAAAAAAATAAAGCAATAGTAAAGACACTTTCAGAGAAAAAAGAGTTGAAACAGTTCTTCACCAGTAAACCAACGCAAAAGGAAGCTCTTAATAATTTTTCTCAGGAGAATGATTCCATATGGAAATACGTGGGTAAATCCAAATTAATATGTAACTATCAAAATATGTGAATAGTGCTCTGAAGTTAGAAATACAAGTGCAATAAATGACAAGTCCATATGTAGAGTGAGAGCAGCGAGAATACAAGTATGCTAAGTTCTCTTTATTGTCTAGATGAGGCTAGGAGTATTAATTATTGCTATGCTTAATAAATTAAGGATTAACTTCATAATCTTTAAGGTAACTACAAAAAAAGCAAAATAAAATATCAAAAGTACAGAAAGAAAAATAAGCAAAGCATATAGGGCAGCAAAAAGATAATATTATAATACCTGAAACAGAACTAATCCAAAGCAAATAAGAAACATGAACAAGTAGTACAAGTATAAAAAATAAAGATGGTAATTTAAAATTAATTAATGTATATCAGCAATTACATTAAGTACAAGTGGAGCGAATCATCCAGTAAAAAAATAAACATTGCTAGACTGGATTTAAAAATTAACCACATGCGATCACTGACATCATAAATAAGAGTGTTAATTGTTAAATTAACAACAGAAGTCACTGTGCACTTACTCCCCTTAATGAATTGTACTATGAGAATTAACTGCGAAACTTGTTCTCAAACAGTACTTTAGACTTTGTGTGTCTGTGTGGGTGCAAACTGTTGATGCCTTTACTTAGTATAGAGTTGGTCTTCTGTGTATAAAGTTAATTAAAAATGAATCTTAATGAAAAATGGGGTGGGAGAGGGAGTAGAAGATGGGATGGGAGTGGGGGTGGGAGGGTGGGTATGTGGGGAAGAACCACTATATCCCTAAAGCCATACCTATGGAATTTACATTCATTAAATAAAAGCTTTAAAAAAATTAACCACATGCAATTTTCAGGAGTCAGACCTAGTACCACTCACAGCATAGGCGATAGAAAGATTGGAAACAGAAGAAAAGGAATTTGATTAAAAACATTAACCACAATATATTTATAGACACTAGGAAAAACATATAAATATAGAATACATCTTTATCTTTTGTAAATGCTAACTATTCTTTTCTAAAAGACTTTTATGTGAATTGGCTGTCATGAGTAAAAATATGTAAATTAATTTCTGTAAGCCATTTGGTTATATAAAGAGCTTTGAAATTTTCTTCATTCTCCAACTATAAAGACATAAAGAAAGCAGTAAGTCCTAAAGGTTTCTTACCTGCCAAACCTTTGTATATGAGTCTTATCACGTGATCATTAGGATGCTTCCCACTGACCTTGAGGTCAGAACTTTCCTCTGCGATTTCCAAATATTACCTGCCTGCTGGGAGGCTGTAGGAAAGACCCCAAGGTGATGCTGCCTCTGGCGCAGGGATGGATGGATGGATGATGGCACCAAACACCTTGTCTTCTCCTGACCAGTTTTCTGCTTCTCTTTTGTTCTGGCCTCTGACAGTGTATCAAACACTCATATACACAGGGATTTGGAAGAGATCATGGAAAATGCACTTTATGAAAAAAAACTACACATGGATTTTGAAAACAATTTTTTGCACCGAAAAACACTTGTCTTTTAATTGCATTTTCCATGAACATTTGAAGTACCTCCAGGTGTGACTTCTCTGTTGTCAATGGCCTTCCTTATCAGTGGGTCAACAGCAGAGGATATTTGGACACAAGGGTTTCAACCACAGGAGCCTCCCTCCCTCTTGACTTCGTCTGCCCAGAACCCCAAGAAGGTAACAACCATTTCCCTGGCCTCTGTGTTTCCGCGTCACCTCAATTCCTGTGTTTCCCATGCAAACGCCATAGCCGCAGAGGTCTTCCTGTTGCACCCTCAGCCTTCTGGAGCGAGCAGATTTGGACAAAGTGGCTGGAGATAAGGGGACACAGTCTCCGCTTCAACATGGCCACGTTTGTGAACGTGACCGCTGTGCCCAGCAGTTACGGAGTCAGCTCTGAGTGAGCAGAATGAAACGCCACGGGCTCCCTACTGCCTGGGGCACTCCCAGGGCTCCCTCTGCGCTTCAGCTTCTCTCGCATCCTGAACAGCTTCTACTCCCCCTAAGTCAGAAGTTCTGAATATTCTCTCTTCCACGAAGTCACCTGCAGTTGCCTGGTAGTCTGTGAGAAAAGGTAAATAATAAATATTCAAAAAATTTTAAAAATGACTTCTTAGGTACAAGATTCCTAAAGTTACCTTAAAGTCTCATTCTGACCGTCTGTGAGGTTGTGTCGAGACCTCCTATCCTAACCCCCCTTCACCCCTCCCCTCACATCGACTGGCAGCACTCCTCGGGGTAAGGCATTGTCTGTCATCTCTGAAGCATTGGCGCCCAAGCAAGCAGGATCTGGCACACTGCAGGGCTCAGGAAAAGCTACGGTTCTAGCCTTTGCCTGCTCCTGGTGATAGTAAAAGAGTTCACATAACTCTCCCCCTTTTGGTGTTTTTTTTTTGGGATTTGAATATTCTTTTTTTTTTTTTTTTTTTTTTGACAGGCAGAGTGGACAGTGAGAGAGAGAGACAGAGAGAAAGGTCTTCCTTTTGCCGTTGGTTCACCCTCCAATGGCCGCTGCAGCCAGCGCATCGCGCTGACCCGAAGCCAGGAGCCAGGTGCTTCTCCTGGTCTGCCATGGGGTGCAGGGCCCAAGCACTTGGGCCATCCTCCACTGCAGTCCCTGGCCACAGCAGAGAGCTGGCCTGGAAGAGGGGCAACCGGGACAGAATCCGGTGCCCCGACTGGGATTAGAACCCGGTGTGCCGGCGCCGCAGGTGGAGGATTAGCCTAGTGAGCCGCGGCGCTGGCCTGAATATTCTTAAATAATAACAATCAAGTCAGTTGGGGAGTCCATTTGATGCTTTAAGATGACTTTTTTTTTTTTTTATCTAGTCCTGAAAAATCTGTTGCTACTTCATCATCATCTGTGAGGTCACCTGCAGTTGTCTGGGACGCTGTCAGAAGAGGTCAACAATTAGTATTCAAATGAAAAACTTTTTAGATACTGGATCCCTACAGGTACCTTAGAATCTCATTTTGACGATTTGTGAGGCTGTATGGATACCACTATTCTCCTTTCTGGTCCAGTGTGCTGTATAGAAGGACCAAGAAAAGTTTATGGATTGGTAACCTAAGGGAGATGGTAAGACTTTGAGTTTCTCAAGTCTCCTAACAGGGGTGTATCCATACGCGTGCTGACCCTAGAAAATCAGCTGACTCTGGCATAATAAGGAATAGAAATCTTCTGGCCTTTTTTCTAAGCTCATTTCCAAAGACAGAAACACACTGCAGTTATTTTCCATATGCAAGGACACGGCGCTTACAGCTACAGTCACCGTGCCAAGGTTGCACAGAGCAGCTTAGCAAGGAGATGAGTTCCCAATGCTCCGACCCAGAGAAACACGCGGCACTCGCTCCCCCCTCGGAGGAGGCGGGTTCGCTGCCCCTCATTGGCAGCATTGATCCTTCCGCGCTCAGCGCCCCGACCCAGACTCAAGGCTGCCGAGACAAGGTGCGGGCGAACCCTTCACGGATAAGTTGTGTCCCCCAAACGCTGCCTGGCTTATTCTTTCTCCCTTCTCCTTAGCTGACCGCAGCACCGCCAAACTTAACTTTGCAATAAAGATTTTAGCAGAGGTAGTAAAAATGAGATTATTGTGATGGAGAAAAAGGAAAAAGGCAGTCATATGCAACAAGAGGTTTGCTTTTGAAGCACTTGTGTTCTTCGTGTAAGATGCCCTTAATAGCTCATAACACATCTGATAGTCCATGGTGGTGTTTCCCGGACCCCTCCCCCCATCTTCCTAGGACCCTGTATACACTCTTGGACTTGGTGATGCGTAGATACTGGGTACACCAAGCAGGATCTGGAATTGGTCTGGGAGCAGGTAGGGTCCCATGCTAATTGAAAGCTACAAATTTTCAGCTGAGGGATCCAATGACCCTGTGTGGAAGACTCTGCTCTTGGAACACCTCTGAGAGTTGGCCACTAAAAATTCTTCTAAGACCAAGTCTCAGATGCTTGCTTGAGAAAACTTCCTAGAGAGGCATTTTGTTGGTCTTCACCCAGCCACTAGGGAACCGAGTAGGCAAACTTAGAAAGTATGAGGGCCATGTGTGCCTGTGCAGTGATCTGTTTTGTCCTCACTTCCTAATTTTCAAGAACTTCCAGACTTGAGGGTGTCCAATTTGTACATACATACCAAAGACAACTCATGTCCAGAATGCACTGGTTGTCAGAGCTAGTGGATGACAATTCTTTTCCTAACATCTCTCGTGGTCTCCAGGGTTTCAGTGACCAAGTGGAAAAAGATTGCCATTGCTGATGGTTTTAGGCTACAGGCTTGCCCAGGTTTATACTGTGAAATGATGACTCAGGATTTGGCATGGCAAAGATCACAGTAGACAAGACTGGTTGGAGGAAGGCTGGGTTTTGATCAGCTTGTATTAACAGAGTTGAGAAGTAACAGATGGAAGAGTGTAGTATGGAAGTGACAATGATTCTGTAGAGAGCCCAATAAATTTAAACACTGTTTATTTAAAGTGGGATCTCATTTTAAAGAAAAGTACTTTGAGAGACAGACACACAGCTGAAGAGCTCCCATCTGCTGGTTTACTCCTCAAATGCCCACAGCAGCCCAGGCTGGGCCAGGCCAAAGTGAGGAGCTATGAACTCAACCCAGGTCTCCCATGTGGGTGTCAGGGACCGAAGTACTTCAACCATCACCTGCTGCCTCTCAGGGTGTGCCTTAGCAGGAAGCTGAAATTGGGAGCAGAGCCAGGACTCAAACCCAGTCATTTGATTTGGGATGTGGGTGTCCCAAGCAGCCTCTTAACTGCTAAATCAAACACTCACTACATTGGAACTAAATGGTTATGTTGGAAGATTGCAAGCATTGACCTAAAGAAGATAGCAAGGTCTGAATTTTTTTTTCAGATTTATTTATTTATTTATTTATTAGGAAATTCAGAGTTACAGAGGGAGAGAGAGTGAGAGAGATCTTCCATCCACTGGTTTACTCCCTAGATGTCTGCAATGGCCAGGACTGGGCCAGGCTGAAACCAGGAACCTGAAGCTTCATCCAGGTCTCCCATGTGAGTGGCAGGGGCCCAAACACTTGGATCATCTTCCACTGCTTTTCTTTTCTTTCTTTTTTTTTAAGTAACTGTTTTCTTTTTAAAAGATTTTTATTTATTTATTTGACGGGTAGAATTACAGACAGTGAGAGAGAGACAGGTCTTCCTTCCATTGGTTCACTTTCCAAATGGCCACAACAGCCAGGAGCCAGGTGCTTCTTCCTGGTCTCCCATCTGGGTGCAGGGGCCCAAGCACTTGGGCCATCCTCCACTGCCTTCCCGGGCCACAGCAGAGAGCTGGACTGAAAGAGGAGCAGCTGGGACCAGAACCGGCGCCCATATGGGATGCCAGCACTGCAGGCGGAGGATTAACCTAGTGCACCATGGCACTGGCCCCCATTGTCTTCCACTGCTTTTCCCAGGGAGCTGGATCCAAAGTGGAGCAGCCAGGACACTAATCAGTGCCCTTGTGGGATGCCAGCATCGCAGACAGCAGCTTTTATCTGATACACCAAAATGCCATCCAGCAAGGGCTGAGTTAGGCAATAGGATGGTTGGAGGGGAGGGTAAGTATAGGAACAAGTTCCACTGACTGAAACCTCAGCACAAGGCAGTAAGGGTGCTTCTGGAGTTGCTGTGCTTGGGTTTGATCATAGAATGTTGATGAAGAGGGTGGTGTGTGATGCTGACAGGGGCCTCACTGATGTGTTGAGTGTTAGCATTTGTGACTCTAAGATGCATTATGAGGCATTCACTTATGATTTAAAATTTGAGAGTGGGGGGGGGGCGGCGCTGTGGTGTAGCAGGTAAAGCCAACCCATAGGGGCACTGATTTGAGTTGTGGCTGCTCCACTTCCAATCTAGAGTCTTGCTAATATGCATGGAAAAGCAGAAGATGGGCCAAATGCTTGAGCCCCTGCACCAATATAGGAGACCCAGAAGAAGCTCCTGGCTCCTGGCTCCTGGCTTTGGATCAGCCCAGCTCTGGCCTTTGTAGGCATTTGGGGAGTGAATCAATGGATGAAAGATCTTGTAGATGTGTGTAGATGGCATTTGAAGGCATATTGGCCAGGACTGATGTGTGTCTTGGATGTTGGACAGAGGGCAAATAGAACCAAAGCTCTCCAAGGTCAATGTGAAGGTTGATCTTGTTGTGCTCAAGTTTGTAACTCAGTGTGGACTTTGCTTTGCTTTTCAGCAAGAGAAGCATGATTACGTGTCATAGCTCCTGACTTTCAAAAGATCAGAATGACTCCCAGACCCAACATGTGGGGCAGCTCTCTGATTTTTTTCTTTAGTTATTTGTTTCATATTTAGGAAATATTTGCTTACTTCGAGGTCATAGATATTTTTATCTGAAACCTTACAGTTTGTATGGTTTGGTCTGTGATCAAACTCAAATTAGTGTTTCTTATATAGGAAGATAAAGATTGTGGGTTTTCTTCCCTAATAGATACACAGTTGGCCCCATATTATTTGTTGAAATGAACACTTCTTTCCCAATTGAATTAAGACCCTTCCCCCTTTAAAGAAAAGATTTGTTTATTTGTAAGTCACAATTACAGAGAGATGGGGAGAGACTGAGAAAGAGACAGAGATCTTCTACCTGCTGGTTCACTAACCAGATGGCAACAAGAGCCAGTGCTGGGCCAGGACAAAGCCAGAAGCCAGGAGGTTCATCTGGAAGTGGGTAGCAAGGGCCCAAACACTTGGATCATCTTCCATTGCTTTTCCTAGGCCATTAGCAGGGAGCTGGATTGGACGTGAAGCAGCCAGGACAGGAACTAGTGCCAGCATGCCCACATGAGATAATGGTGTTGCAGGCTGTGGCTTTGCATGCTAAAGCCACAACACCACCCCCATTAGGGCCCTTTAAAAAGGTAGTGGGTAAAGCTGCCACCTGCAATGCTGGCATCCCATATGGTTAGCACAGCTCTGGCTTTTGCAGCCATGTTGGGACTGAACCAGTAGATGAGAAAGCTCTCTCTCTCTCTCTCCCCCTCTGCCTCTGCCTTTCAAATAAATAAATTTTAAAAAGGGGGGGGGGGAACTGACCATATTATGTATCTCAATTCACTTTCATATACCTATATATGCATCCTTCTGCTACTCCCATGCTGATTGATTTACAGTAATAAACATCTTAAAGGTATGGCTTAGGAGGCATGACAAAGGTTTCTAGGATTCTGTCACACAAGATGACCCCTCAGTGGTGGTGGGGAGGTGGGGAGGAGTAGGAGTCCTCTTGGAGGCTCAGCGGCGACACATGAGGACTGAAACCAGACACCCAATGGTGTTTTAGCAGTTGCTAAAATTTGGTTGAAACTGAGTAGCTGGCCTCTTGAGGTCAAGGGCAGGTGCACTGCAATCCCTGCTGAGCGGCCCCCTGTCTGGGTCTCCATCCCCCCTTCCCTCAGCAGAACTCAGGCACTTTAAGGAAAGGAGCCTCCAGGATGCTCCAGCCAACCCCCCAGCTGCCCACACACCCCTGCCTGAGCTGGGCTCCCAGTCAAGGCCATCAAGTGATGCCGCCGCTCCTCAAGGGCACGTTAAGCTCCCTGGCCTGTGTCTGCTCTGTGTGAGACAGAGTGACGTCAACCGGCAGAGCCTGGCTACAACTGGTGGGAAAGAGATAATGGTTCAGGGCACGAGTGAGGCCTCTGAGCACATTCAGTGTGTAGCTGGGAAATGTGTGATTACAACTGAAGAGTTAAACACTTGAGGTATCAGAAGGGATCCTGGGTTCAGGGCATTGTCACATATAAAACGCGCTAAAGGGGCCAATTCCCTTAACATTTGCCACAATGGAGGGTTGAAATCTGGAATGAGTGCCTACAGCCTGTGATGCCTAAGGTTCACTGTACAAACTGTGGTGGAATCTGAACTCTCATGGGCTCTGACTGCCGTGTTCTCAGATCTCTGCTAGGAAGAGATGGATAAACCTCACCAAGCCCAGCAGCTCGCTTGCCGAGCAGCGTTCTTAGGACTGTGTTGATGAATTCACGGTGCTCACTCCCTTTTTGTCCACTGGTGGACTGGTATCCCAAGTGGGTGCTGGTCACGTGTCCCAGCTGTACCTGTGTGGGAGACACAGAAAAAGCTCCTGGCTTCAGCCTGGCTCAGTTCTGACCATTGCGGCCATTTGGGGAGTGAACTAGTGAATGAAAGACCTTTCTCTCTGTCTTTCCCTCTGTCTATTTGTAACTCTGCCTCTCAAATAAATAAATAAATAAAATCTTTTTAAAATTAAAAAAAAAAAAACCTCTGGTTTCAACCAGTCTTAGACCTTCAGAAGCTGTTGGTTTTATTATTGGTGCTGATTTCTTTCTGAGAACACATCCCAGGATGGGGTTCAGGACCCTGCTGCAGACTGCACTTCTAAAGTTCCTAAACCTTCAAGCGCAGGCATCTGAGTGTGGAAGCCAGAGCACGTCCACAGAACCTAGAACCAAAGAGAACAATGCAACACAAAGGGCTGGCCTGTTCTATATATTTGTTTTTTGGCTTGTTTGTTTGTTTGTTTGCAAACAATCTTATCTGGAAGAAAAGGGTCAACACCAGAACAGAGGAGAACAGAATTTTGAACTCAGTTTGCTGAAATACCACAGTTTGGCTCTTGTGGAATGATAAGCCGGGGGTAATTAACTATCAAGAGATTGCTTTTATGGCAAACAAAATTGACAATTATATCTAAATGATTACCCATTTCTAGTGTTGGTTTTAAATGGGGACTTCTCTCACACACTTTGGGGCATGTAAGTGTTGCTTCTCTATTAGTGGGTGTTATACATCTGGATTTTAAATTCACACTGCATTTCATCTAGCCATTCCACCGTCTGGAATGTATCTTAGTCAAATAAAAATCGTATGGCAGTTTCATGTTAAGGATCGACATTTATCCCATGTCTCCAACAGTCTCGGAAAACTGGAACCATAGAACAAAAACACACATCAAAAAAAGTCCACAACAAGACCGAAAAGGACGTTCCCTGACCGGGAATCAAACCCAAGCCGCGGGGGTGAGAGCACCGAATCCTAGCCACTAGACCAGCAGGGAGCCATGCAGTGTCTGTCTTTTCTGTTCCTTCAGGGAGAAATGACCCCTCACCGAAGCCTCTAGCTCCCCATAAGTTTCTATCTGCCCTTCCTGCTGGAGCTTAATTCTCCCGCCTTTTTAAGGGATTGCTCGGAAAGCACCGGCGCCCGTGTCCCTGCTCCGACAGTAGAGCCCTCCGAGGCCCGCAGGGTCCACGAGTGCCGGAGCAAGTGGCCTCCTCCAGCCGCACACAGCACTGACCTGGAGCTGCTGCGGCGCGGAGCGGCGGGCGTCGGGGCGCTGGGAGACGGCGGTGGCGGCGGGGAGGCGCCCAGGGAAAGGAGGGACCGGGCACGCATACCCCGCCACGCTGCCACGCTGCCACGCCGCCACCCTAAAGCACAGCGTACGCTGCAGAATCCGGAGGGCTTCCACCGACCTCAAGCGCTAAACTGAATTCGGGATCTTCTTACAACCTGCTGCACTTCCCGCTCTAGTAGACGCAACTCCCTCCTTCTACACGAGGACTCTAAAGAAAGTTCGTGGGAATGAAAAAAAAAAAAAAAAAAAAAAAAAAACTTAAAATCTATGCGGAGCTTTTTCATAGTATGTGTTTTCCGTGAGCTTTTTGGAGACCAGGTGTATGCGCAGACCAAAAACTCGACCCCGCTCCTGCACAACCCACATCCCTTCAGTTAGGAAATCGTGTTTCCTCCTTGGTTAGTTGCAGACTTCGAGGGACACAATCCCTCCCTATTTGGGTCTCTGCATTTTGGCGAGCGATTCTGCTGCTAGAGGTGTGAGATGGGTTGAACTCAGATCCACAGCTCGCTCAGTTCTTGGCATCTGGGCCCCGTGGTCGCGGCATCAGGGCTGGGGCGCGCGCTGCACTTGGCTGTGGCTCTGCAGGTGCGCGGGCCGCAGGCAGGGATTTGTGGGTCCCCCGCGCCCTCAGGAACGTCCGGGGCCAGTGGGAGCGCAGGGGACGCCCGGGCAGGGAGCGACCGGTAAGGGACGGGCAACCGCCCTCCGGCGCCGCGGCCACGAGGACCCAGAAACCTCCCTGAAGCGAGAGGGAGGAGTGGACCTAGATCCAAAGCAAGGTGCGCGGAAATCCTTCGCGATTCCCGGATCTGAAGGCGTCGGAAGATGAAGTCGTCCTCGGATCCCGGGGCCCGGCGTCGCCGCTGACCCAGTCTTGGCGTTGGAGGCGGAGTGGGCAGACCCCGGGCCTGGCTCCGCGTGAGTAGGTGGAGGCAGGTCCCGCTCCCGCGGGCTGAGCGGCGCTTGACCTTGTGGGGCTGGAGCTCCCCCCGCCCCCGTCCCGTGCTTTCTAGAAATCCCAAGGGGGCAACTGGTAACTTTTTTTAAAACTGCCCTTATTTGATTCAAGAATCCTTTAAAATCTTTTAGTCAGTCAGTTAGATGTTCACATGGTAGAATAAAGTTGATTAAAGTGCTTCTTGAGCCCTATTCTCCTTGCCAGTCCTAGGCTGACTAGAAAATTGGGTACAAAGCAGAGGTTTCCATCACTCTTGGTTTAAGGCATTCTTAGTATATCAGTAATTTTTTTCACGGTGCTCCTGGGCCAAAAGTGATACCTGGAAGTTCCATTTATTAACCAGTTAATTCCAAAAAACTTAATATTTATGTCTTACCAGCTTTAATAGTAGCTTTTTGAAAGAATAATGCAATTAAGTTGAAAGAAAAACATCTCATCTCACTCTTCAATCGCCCCAATTACTTACTAATGGGGTGGATGCATCAGTGATATGCTACCTGACTTCCCAAGCTGCTGTCCTCAATTCTTGTTCCACTCAGATTTTCATGGAGTGCCTGCTTTTTTACCCAGAAACACCAGAAGTAGCTTTTCAGAGATATTATATCGTTGAAAGACACGTAGCATGACCTAGTATTGCTGAATTTTTCACTATGCTAATCACATTTCAACAACCTGACCAACAAAAAAACCAATTCCAAATGACTACAAAAAATTTTCAAGATGAGGAAGAAACATTGGGAACACTCATTCATTTCCACTGGGAGGATGAATAAGTTGGTTCAACAAATTAAGAAAAAGATTTTTAAATATCTACTAAAAGTGGCTATAGAAATAAATATAGAAATAGAGGTATATGTATATGTGTATGTGTATATATATACATATACATATACTATGACCCAATAATTTAATTTGAGTTAAATACTTTGAGAGCCATGCTGTCCAACATGATAGTCACTAACCACATATGGATCTTTAGCCCTTGAAATCTAGCTAGTGACACATGTGGAAATGACAATATTTTGGATATATCAAATTATATAAAGTATATTAATAAACTTATTTTACTTCTTTATACTTTCTCAATGTGGTTAACCAGAACATTTTAAAGTAGATATGGGACTACTGTTATATTGCTATTAGAGAGTACTATCATGGAAAAATGTATGCAAACATCCACCAAAAACATGCTCTTAATAGCTTTATTCAAAATGGCTAAATGGATGGAACTAGAGGACATCGTATTGAGTGAGATAAGTAAGATCAGGAAAGTTAATACCATGCAGACTCCCTTTTATGTGAAAGCTAAAACAACAACACAGAACAATGATTACTAGAGGCTGGGGAGGGTAGTTGGGAATAGAGAGAGTTTGGGTAATGGATACCAAGTAAAACTTAACTGATGGACTAAGTTCCTGCAGTTACACAGCATAGTGGGGTAGTTATAGTTCACAATGAACCATTAAATATTGTATGAGCAAGCAGAGGAGGGAAGCACCAGGACTCCAATCATAAAGTAATGTCATGGAAGGCGAGATGTTGATGACTCTGTCTTGATCAGTGCACCTTGTATACATGCAATGAGCTATCACTGGGGTCTATAAATATGTACATTTATTTTTAATAAAAAAGTATGATTTTAATCTGTAAACAAATATCCCAACAGTAGCAGAAAAAGATGTTGTGATACATTTAGATGATGGAATATATACAACAGTAAAGGACTACATTAGAAAATGGATGAATCTCACAGAGTTTTGAGTGAAAGCAATGAGATTGTGTCCCTCCCCCCCCCACACAAAGCACTAGAGAATCAACTCTAACTTTCCAGTTTTATGAAAGCAAAGAACAGGCAAACTAGCCTGTGCTGATAAGTTTAAATAATAGAGAAGCTACCCAGGTAGCATACTGCTGTGCGAAGATGCACAAGGAAACTTTCTGGGGTTTGGCAATGTTGTACGTTTTGGTCTGGATTGTGGTTATTCAGGGGGGTTTATATCCAAAAAGTCATTTAACTGTACACTTCATGGACTTTATATTTGGTGGAATTGAATAAGAGTATTTAAAAAGCTATTTGTTAAAAAGCTACTTGATTAGCTCAATTTTGGAGAATTGATATTGAAACTTCTCCTGGTTAGGCCTACACTAGGATGCAAAATAAATCACCTTAGAAAGTGAGAAGAAGAAAAGCAATTAATCCTGGTAAGTAGAAGACAAGGAACAATAAAATCAGAAAAGAAATCAATGAAATTGAAAACAGGAAAGCGACAGAGAAAATCAGCTAAACCAAAAAGTGATTCTTTGCCAAGATTAATAAAATTGACAACCCTCTGAAAAATCATTAAAAAGCAGATTGAGGCACCTATAAACTTCAGGCTACAGGCCATGGGGACCTTATTCAGCCGTGCACACATCTGAGAGGGTTTGACCCCATGCAATGTTTTTTCCTTCCCAGCATACACTGAGCCCTGCCAGGCCCCACACTCTACCTGCTGTTAGCTATGTGCTGGGAGCTACAGTTTTCACTGAGGCAGAACATTCCTGTCCTATCAGCAGCCCTCTGTCCCTCAGCCCAGGGAGCAGCCCAGGGAGATTTTTGTCCTTGTCCCTTTCCCCCTTCCCGACTGAGTGCTGCTTTTCAGGCATCCCTGTTATGCAACCGCTTACCAGAGCGAGTGCTGGCCTCGTGCACCAGTCTAAATTCTTGGCAAACCCCACTTGCAGTCTTTGCCTTTAGGTGCTTTCCACAACCTGCAAGACCTTGAAGCCCAGATTCAAGAGGGCTTGAACAGTGTGCTTTCCCAGGGTGCAGCTCTAAATGAACCTAAATAAATCCTCTGTGTCTTAGTTAATTTGTGGTTGAGTTTCTCTATGGGTCAACTCCTCTAAATAGTGTAGCCAGTAAAGAGAGAAAGAGCTAGAGAAGGCAAACATTACTAATAAGAAGAAATGAAAGAATAATAATCACTTTGTATCATATGGACATTAAAAGAGGAAGGAATCTTATGAAAAACACTGCCTGCAAGATTGATAACTGAGATAAGGTAGAATAGTTTCTTGAAGGGCACAACCTAGCACAACTTACATACAGAGACAGGTAATCTACTATATGGCACCCTAAGTGTTTCCCAAGGCACTATTCATGTCCTAGTGACTTGGGATTTGAGCTTTGTCACTTCAAACTTTGTTTCTGCCTTCATGACACTCAGTACTTGTGGGTAATAAAAATGCTTCCTGATTTCTGTAGCAACATACCTTGGGAACCTTATCTAAACTACAAGAAGTGAAAACACTCATCCTGTAGCCCAATTTAAACCCCACTTGTTTTGGTTCATTTACTTCTGAGTTTTTTGGGGTGTGTGTGTGTGATCAAAAGTACATCCTCTTCCCACTTGCTAGTGGGTTGCCAGGGTCCCCGTGCTGAGAAAGCACACAAGGCGGCAGCTGCAGGCATCACTCTTCACATCCCTGGGGATTCTGCTCCTATGGGATCTCCTGTAGTAATCCAGCTCATTAATTCTAAGTGTCTTTCAATTCCTTCAGGTAGCTTTGGAGAAAATCTGGCCACTGTGCAAACCTAGACAAGCTTCTTCTCCATCCCACCTTCCAAAGAGGCCATAAGAGTTCTTCATGAGAAAATGTCCCAAGTGAAGGCTGGAATGCACCAGCCTTCAGGGAAGAAGGGGCCTGCTGAAAAGAGAGCTGGTGAACAAACAGCCCGGCCTGAGGAAGCAGGATGCTCCTCTATGTCCCACAGCGGGTAAGAGATGGTGCTTAGGGACCCGCAATGTCACAGCCAAGGCGCACTGGCATGCTGGCTCTCAGCAGCTGCATCCGGGTTCTATGCCTTCATTGTAGGGCTTCCTCTGAAGATTTTCTAGAAATTCTCAAGAGAGAAGTCTACACAATTTATTACTAGCCCCTTGATGTCATTCAGAGCAGTTTGGATTTAAAATGTTTTTATTTGGTTTTATTCTCACTAACAATGTGTGTATTCAATGTATATATGATCTTCATGGGTACTCGAGCTAGGAATCTTCTGTCATGTGATTGGCACCTCTTTTCTGGATGGAGAGGAACATACAGGAATCACCTTTTACTTCTGTTGTTTCTCTTGTGAATGCTGCCTGCCAAGATAGATTTATATAGAAGCTTCCCACCCCTATTTCCACTCCATCATCTATGGAAAATCATGACCCTGGTTTCTGGAATGGCAATTTTGATTAGCTCAATTTTTAAAACACACAGAGTGGCCAAATAGTGGCCTGTTGGCTCGATTTGTCAGTTGTGGGGAGCAACCCGGACTGGACTGAGTTACTGGAATTAAGACTTATTCTATGCATCTGCTCTCCCACAATATGGCGCTGGGAGAGAAGAAAACAGCTTCTACACAGCTGCCTCCAGTTCAGCCAATAAACAGCAGGACCTGCTCCTGATTGGAGGAGAGCAGCGTACTCAGCGTGTGGGCAGCCGAGTTGGGATTGGCGGAGGAGGACTATAAAGGAGGAGAGAGACGGCATGCACCAGGAACATCTAAGGGGAACATCTAAGGGGAACACCTGTGCAGCCCCCGAGAGAGCCGGCCGGCGGTGTGCCACTCCCCTGCGGAAGTGGGGAGTGTGGCAGGGGGAACCGCCCTTCCACGGAGGTGGAGGGACGGCAGCCAACCCGGGAAGAACCAGCAGCAAACCCGGGGAGGGCCGAGCAGACAGAAAGAACAGCGCAGGGTCCTGTGTCGTTCCTCCACGAAGAGAGGGAGCGACATAATGGTGCCGTGACTCGGATATGAAGCCTAGGCAGGGTTTAGTGTCGTTCCTCCACGAAGAGGGGGAGCGACATAATGGTGCCGTGACTCGGATATGAAGCCTAGGCAGGGCTTAGTGTCGTTCCTCCATGAAGAGGGGGAGCAACAGTCAGTCTGTTTTCAGTGGCTGTTTTCTTAGAGCTTTTTGGAGGCATTCCGATTATATGCGGTTAATCTATTATGTGTTTGCCTGTGAGCACCATTTACTAAAATATTAAATAATCACTAACTTTACTGAAATACTGAATCATGCTAACTTGCCTAAGGTCTGGGCACAGCTTTGGAAGTGATTCAGATTCTGCTTCCTGCTCCATTGAGTCACTTCCCAATACTCATATGTACCAGCCAAATTTCACTGATCTGAAGAACAATGTGAGAGTTAAAATAAACATAGACTCAGCTAATCTCATTTCCTCATTTCAGAGCCAGGTCACTCAGGCCTAAAGAAATAGTCACTTGATTAAAATTGCACCATAGCTCTTGGCAAAAAGTAAGAGAATCCTGGACTTTTAATTCACAAGGCCTATATACTTTACCCACTTTGTTGAATGTATTTTAAAAATTTATACTCTTGCAATCATCCTTTTTAAAATAGACCCTTTTTTACAGAATCATTTTAAAGATTTATCTTTTTTATTTGAAAGTCAGAGTTACAGAGAGGGAGAGACAGAGAGGTCTTCTACCCTTGGTTCATTCCCCAAACAGCTGCAACGGCTGGAACTGGACCAGGCCAAAGCCAGGAGCTACTTCCCATGTGGGTGCAGGGCCAAAGCACCTGGGTCATCTTCTGCTGCTTTTCCAGGCACATTAGCAGGGAGCTGGATTGGAAGTGAAACAGCTGGGACTCGAACTGGCACCCACACAGGATGGCTGTACTGAAAGCAGTGACTTTACTTGCTACACCACAACACCAACCCCAAGAAATTTTAAGTATACAGAAAAATTGAGCAAACTGCAGTGAGTTCTCATACACCCTTTGCCCCCATACAAACACAGCCTCCCCCACCATCAGCATTCTGTACCAGATTGGTAGACTTGTTAAAACTGATGAACCTACACTGACACATCCTTGTTACCCTAAATCCATGGTTTCCAGTCGGGCTCCTGTTTGGTGGTATACCTTCTATGGTTTTTTTTTTTTTTTTTTAAGATTTATTTATTTGAATGCCAGAATTACACACAGAGAGAAGGATAGGCAGAGAGAGAGGTCCTCCATCTGCTGGTTCACTCCCCAGTTGGCCGCAACGGTCAGTGCTGCGCCAGTCTGAGCCAAAAGTTTCCTCTGGGTCTCCCACACAGGTGCAAGGGCCCAAGGACTTGGGCCATCTTCCACTGCTCTCCCAGGCCACAGCAGAGAGGCAGATCGGAAGTGGAGCAGCTGAGACTCGAACTGCTGGCCACAGGTGATGCCGGCACTGCAGGTGGCAGCTTTACCTGCTACACCACAGCACCGGCCCCTTTCTATGGGTTTTGATGAAAGTACAATGACACATATCTAACATAACATAATAATCCACATAGAATAATTTTTCACTGCCCTAGAAATCCTCTATGCTCCACTTTCTCTCCCCCAACCCTCAGCAACCAGTAAGCCTTTTCCAGAACACTATATAGTCAGCATCATATACAGTGTCCCCCTTTTCAGATAGTGGGTTTTTTTTTTTTTTTTTTTTGGACAGGCAGAGTGGACAGTGAGAGAGAGAGACAGAGAGAAAGGTCTTCCTTTACCATTGGTTCACCCTCCAATGGCCGCTGCGGCCGACACGCTGCGGCTGGCACACTGTGCTGATCCGAAGCCAGGAGCCAGGCGCTTCTCCTGGAAGAGGGGCAACCGGGACAGAATCCGGTGCCCCGACAGGGACTAGAACCTGGGGTGCCGGTGCCGCAGGCGGAGGATTAGCCTACTGAGCCGTGGCGCCGGCCTTCAGATAGTCTTTCACTTAGTAATATACATTTAAGGCTCCTCCTTGTTAAGGCTCATAGTGCATTTCTTTTCATTGCCCAACAATATGAGTATTGCATTGTCTGGAAGAACCACAATCTATCCATTGATGTTTCAAATATTTGCAATCCACTTTAAACATCATGTACAGGCTTTTGTGTAGACAAAAGTTTTTGACTTGTTTGGGTTATTACTGAGGGGCATGATTTGTGGATCATATGTTAAGAGCATGTTTAGTTTCAGAAGAAACTGCCAAAGTGCTTCTAAAGGGGCTGTACCATTTTTCATTCCTACCAGCCATGAAAGAGAGTTCCTGTTGCTCCAATTCCTTATAAGCACCTGATTTTTTTTTTAACTTTTATTTAATGAATATAAATTTCCAAAGTACAGCTTATGGATTACAATGGCTTTTTCCACCCCCCATAACTTCCCTCTCACCCACAACCCTTCCCTCTCCCGTTCCCTCTCCCCTTCCATTCACATCAAGATTCATTTTCAATTCTCTTTATATACAGAAGATCAATTTAGTATAAATTAAGTAAAGATTTCAACAGTTTGCACCCACACAGAAACACAAAGTGAAAGATACTGTTTGAGTACTAGTTATAGCATTAAATCACAATGTACAGCACATTAAGGACAGAGATCCTACATGAGGAGTAAGTACACAGTGACTCCTGTTGTTGACTTAACAACTTGACACTCTTGCTTATGGTGTCAGAAATCTCCCTAGGCTCTTGTCATGAGTTGCCAAGGCTATGGAAGCCTTTTGAGTTCACTGACTCTGATCATATTTAGACAAGGTCATAATCAAAGTGGAAGTTCTCTCCTCCCTTCAAAGAAAGGAACCTCCTTCTTTGATGACCTGTTCTTTCCACTGGGATCTCACTCACAGAGATCTTTCATTTATGTCATTTTTTTTTTCCAGAGTGTCTTGGCTTTCCATACCTGAAATACTCTCATGCGCTCTTCCCCCAGATCCTAATGCCTTAAGGGCTGATTCTGAGGCCAGAGCAGCACCTGATGTTATCAGTGTTCTTGGTTACACTGTTCTAATAGGTGTGTAGTGATACACATTATTGTTGACAAATGATGTGAGCTCTTTTCTTGTGCCTTTTTTTTTTTTTTAACCATTGAATAGCTTCTTCTGGTGAAATGTCTGTTCAGATCCATTTTTTAAATTGGGTTGTTCAGTTTTCTTATTGTTGAGTTTTAAGAGTTCTTTGTATAATTTTGGATAACATTTATCAGATATGCCTTTTGCATACCTGATGTCTCCTGTGATTTATCCTCCTGTTTTCCTATCTTTTGCAGAGCAAAATTTTTAATCCCCCCTCTTTTTCCCATGGATCATGCCCTTAATATTATTTCTAAGAAGTCATTACTGAACCCAAGGTCACCTAAATTTTCCGCTATGTTATCTTTTAGGAGTTTTTATAGTTTTGTGTTTTATATTTTGTAAAAAATATAATGTCAATGTCTACATTCATTTTTCCTTATGCATGTGTAAATCTAGTTGTTCTAGCATTATTTGTTCAGATTAACCTTTCTCCATTGTATTGTCTTTGCTCCTTTGCCAAAGATCAATCCATTGTATTTTTGAGTTGGTTTCTGGGCCCTCTATTCTGTTCCATTGACTTGTCTATTCTTGTCTGTTCACCAGTACCACACTGTCTTGATTACTGTAGCTTTGTAGTGAGTCTTGATGTCCAGTAATGTCAGACCCCTGTTCTTCTTCTTTTTTTTTTTTTTTTCCAGACAGAGTTAGACAGTGAGAGAGAGAGGGACGTCTTCCTTCCTTTAGTTCACCCCTCCAAATGGCCGCTACGGCTGGCGCGCTGCGCCGATCAGAAGCCAGGAGCCAGGTGCTTCTCCTGGTCTCCCCGCAGTTGCAGGGCCCAAGCATCTGGGCCATCCTCCACTGCCTTCCCGGGCCACAGCAGAGAGCTGGACTGGAAGAGGAGCAACCGGGACAGAATCCGGCGCTCCAACCAGGACTAGAACCCAGGGTGCAGGCGCCACAGGCAGAGGAGTAGCCAAGTAAGCCGCGGCGCCGGCCCATGTTCTCTTTCCACATGTGTTAGCCATTCTGTGTCTTTTTCCTCTCTATATAAACCTTTGAGTCAATTTATTGATATCCACGAAATAATTGCTGAGATTTTGATTGGAATTCCATTGAATCTTTTATTTTAAGATTTTTATTTATTTGAGAGGTAGAGTTACAGACAGAGGGAGGGAGAGACAGAGAGAAAGGTCCTCCATCTGCTGGTTCACTCCCCAGATGGCCGCAACTGCTGGAGCTGGGCCGATCCAACGCCAGGAGCCAGGGGATGCTTTTGGGTCTCCCATGTGGGTACAGAAGCCCAAGTACTTGGGTCAACATCTACTGCTTTCTCAGATCATAGCAGAGAGCTGGATTGGAAGAGGAACATCTAGGACTAGAACTGGCACCCAAATGTGATGCTGATGCCCATAAGGGATGCCTAACCTACTATGCCACAGCGCCAGCCCCCTCCCTTGAAACTTTAGATCAACTTGGGTGGAACTGACATCTAAACAATATTTAATCTCCCTGTCCATAAACATGGAACTTCTGTTAATGTATAGTTTCTTTGATTTCAAGGGTTTTTATAGCTTTCCTTATATAAATCTTATCATATTTTGCTAGATTTCTGCCTAAGTATGGCATTTTTGAAGGTAACAATGTGAATGGTATAGCATCCACTTGTTCATTGTTGATACGTAAGAAAATGATTAACTTTTATACAGTAATCTTGTATTCTGCAACTTTGCTATATCATTTATTAGTTATAGTCATTTTATGGCCAAATTTTTCAGGTTTTTTTTTTTTTTTTTTTTTTTTTAATTTTTGACAGGCAGAGTGGACAGTGAGAGAGAGAGACAGAGAGAGAAAGGTCTTCCTTTGCCGTTGGTTCACCCTCCAATGGCCGCCGCTGCAGCCGGCGCACCGCGCTGATCCGATGGCAGGAGCCAGGATCCAGGTGCTTTTCCTGGTCTCCCATGGGGTGCAGGGCCCAAGCACCTGGGCCATCCTCCACTGCACTCCCTGGCCATAGCAGAGAGCTGGCCTGGAAGAGGGGCAACCGGGACAGAATCCGGAGCCCCAGCCGGGACTAGAACCCGGTGTGCCGGCGCCGCAAGGTGGAGGATTAGCCTATTGAGCCACGGCGCCAG
Source organism: Oryctolagus cuniculus (assembly GCF_964237555.1). Lineage (NCBI taxonomy): Eukaryota > Metazoa > Chordata > Mammalia > Lagomorpha > Leporidae > Oryctolagus > Oryctolagus cuniculus. The sequence goes on from NC_091438.1 coordinate 48,241,559, forward strand.
CTAAATTTTTCAGGTTTTCTACACAGCTAATCATGACATCTGTGAATGAAGATGATTTTATTTCTCCTCTCTTAATCTGTGTAACTCATTTCCCTTTCTTGTCTTATTGAAGTAGCTAGGACTCGCAATATGATGTTGAAAAGGAGTGGTGAGAGGAAATATCCTTGTCTTGTTCATGATCTTAGGGAGAAAGGTTCTAGTTTCTTGTAATTAAGTATGATGGTGGTGGTAAGGCTGTTGTAGATATTTTTAAATCAAGTTGAGGAAGTTCCCCTCTATTCTTAGTTTGTTGAGCTTTTTTTTTTTTTTTTAAATCATGGATGGGTGTTGGATTGTGTCAAATCCTTTCTCTGCATCTATTGATATAATTATGTGATTTTCCTTCTTTAGCCTGTTAATGGGACAGATTACATTAGTTCATTTTCAAATGATGAACCAGCCTTGAATACCTGGAATAAATCTCAATTGATGATGGCATGTAATTCTTTTTACACATTATTTGATTTGATTGATAATATTTCATGGAGGAATTTTTTGAAAGGACAATGAAAGAAAGAGAGAGAGAATCTTTCACCTGCTGGTTCTCTTCTTAAGTAACTGCAGTGGTTGAGGCTGGACCAGGCCAAAATCAGGAGCCTGAAACCGTTTCTGGGTCCCCCTAAAATCACAGCCCTACAAATGCCTGCTACAGACACTGAACTGCTTTGCTTCTCTCAGGAACAGGATGAACTAATACTCTCCCCTGTTCTTCTCTATAACAAATAGTAGTTGTGTTGTACAGGACGTCATGGGATTCTAAGTCAGTTCACGTTGTTTTAAACTCTTTTGAACCCCTCTGGGCAGAGCACTGTCCTAGCTAGTTACACTAGAGGGTATAGAAGTGATCATATACAGTGATTAAACTTAAGGAGCTTGGAGCTGTCTTGCCAACTGAGTCTTGGTTACCTACCGAAAAGAGAAAGATTGGTCCATCCTAGTGACAGAAAGATTCTGCTGCATGAACAAATGGCCTTTTCTCTAACGTGATTAGTTTTCATTTCAAGCTTCCAGTGAAGTCTGGCTTTGTTTCAAATGGATTATAGGCTCAAGAGAGGGACTAGGGGGCAGATTGTACAGCAGGTAGGGAAGAAAACGTGGTTCCCTTTCCAACAGTATGGGGTAGGGGGAAATGACAACCTTAGAAGGATATTTTTACTTTTCTTCTTCATTCCCTTTATCACATTCAGGTCACTAGAAATGCACTAAAATGTCTGGTGGGGCTTCCTTTGGTGATTTCCTTAAGTGCCTCCTGTCGCAGTATCATAAGCTACGAGTCACCCTGTTCCACCTGAGGTGCTGCTTCTTTTCTGCCTTAGGAAATTTCATACCTTGGCCCAGAATCAGATGCAAGAATTGAGCCACCTACAGCAGAAGGTGAGGATTGGGAGAGTGGTCTCTTCCCTTCTCCTCCAGCATGTCAAGAACACAGTCAAAACCTTTGAGGAGCTGCTCAGCAGCAAGAGCATCGACCGCAGCACGGAGCTGTACTTCCAGGAGCAGCTGAGCAAGGGGAGACGGATGGCAGAGAGCATCGCCGAGAAATTCAGCACGGGTATGTGGACCAGAGTTGAGGAAGGTTTTCAGGCCCTCCTGAGGTCCTGGGCTCACACAAGCTCACAAGCATCCACAAAGTTCATCCTGGTGTCTTGCTTAGTAATCACCCCCTTAGGCTCAGGACAGGTTGGTGAGGAGCCCAATGAGAAACAGGATTAAGGACGCCATGTTGACTGCCAGCACCTCCCTCCCTTGTTGAATGTCTGTTAGGTCAGGGGGCATCTCTGGCTGTGGTGGTATTTATCTGAAACTGCTTGGCAGAAGGAAGTAACAGAAGCAGCTGGTTGTTGTGAATGGTCCTGAACTAAGAATCTGAAGACCCTAGATGTAGCCTGCATGTGCTCACTACTAACTCTGAACAGGTTAATACTTTGTTTAATTTCTGTTCCATCATCAAAAAAAATTAGGTCAAACCATACCAGCCCTTGAAAGTTGCATAACTGTTCTAAGAATAAAGTAACATTAATTAGTGCATTTCAAAAAATGATAAAGAATCAGGCTGATTTTGGCATGATTTAGGTACTGCATGGACTAGTTGCAGCTGGTGGCACCATTTGTTATTGCAGAAGTTTTTTACATAGACTCTTTCCTTAGAACACCCAAGGGCACATGGTAACAGGGGCTTGAGGCCATTTTGCTGGCTCCTGATGGCAGGTGCACAGGCAGAACAAGAATGTCTGTTATCTCAGAGGAAGGAGGAGGTTTTGCGTGAAAACTGTGGTGGGACACACAGCCACCAGCCTGGGTCGACAGCCCTGTGGCAGGACTTGGAGGCTCTTGCTGAGTGGTCCTGAGGCTGGCTGGATAAGAATCACATCACCTATGGTGTGGTGGAGGGTGGCCAGGGTGCAGTTTTAGTTTTCTGCTCTTACTCAGCAGAGCAAGTGGAGATGACAATCTTCCTAGTGCCTTCAGGGAAGCCTGCCAGGCAAGCTCTCTAAAGACTCAACCCAAGATCTCCTGGGAAAACACAGAGCATCCTGGACTGGAGCATCAAGTAGCTGTGTTTCTGGTCCCAGAAAGAACTCAGTGTTCATTTGTAGTCTTGGAAATGAGATCCACTTAAGTTCTGACTGGCACCTTTTAAAATTTGGTTTCCAGATGACTGCACAAATACCAAGACTCAAACAAGACAGGCATCTCTGACCCTCAGGTAACCACATTTCAGGGACTCACATTTCCTTTTCTTTTAAAAAAATTATTCTTTTAGCTCTCATTCTCATATTCACCAGTTAAGCTGCTCTAACGTAGCTATCTGGGTCTCAGGATTGTCTAGACTCACCCAGGGGATCGCCTCTGGTTTCTCTTTGCTGTTTCAGCCTGGTTTCTTCAAGGGTGATCCAGTGTGTGCTGGCAGAGGCTGAACCCTTGCATGCAAGGGCTTCCTCTGTACGAGCATCTCTGTACTCAGAGAAGGGGGTCTGAAAAGTGTAAGACACCCATGAGCTATCAATGGGCCCCTGCAAACTCTATTTAATGGATTATGTTCACAGAGTTGAACTCTTACGCTCCTGAGTGTCTTGTGAAGGAAGTGTGTTATTTAAAGAACCCAGTGGATCTTTCATCTTCCTCAGGATGTCTGTGGCCAATGCACTGGGAATCCATTGCTCTCACCCTACCCCACTCCCCACCCCCATTCTCTTATCCCTGGACATAAATTGTCTGGCCTTTTCTCAGAAGGAATTGTCTCCTTGGCTTCTCCTACAAGCTCCAAGGTCAGTATGGCAGTAATGTTCAAACAACTTTTTTTTTTCCTGTCTTGCTTATTCCACCAGTATCTTAAGGGAGATCCAAAGGAAGCACGAAGTGCTGGAAGTCCTGGAGACCCAGCAGGATGCCAGGTCCCAGAATCAGCCCCAGATCCACACCAGTAGTCCCACTCCACCACCTGATGAGCAAAGAGCGCGTTCCTCAGTGACTGGAGCCAGTGAGTACCTACAAGGCTGCCAGTTTGTGAGTGTTCAATCTTGTATAGGGCAAAAGGCGGCAATTTTGCAGACAGGTGCTGTAGCTCCACCATGCTATACCTGGTGGAGCAGGATCTGGAACTCTAATAAGCATGGGTCCCCAGTTCGTCAGCTGCTTTTCTCCTTTCCTAGTCTCACATATCATCACCATATACATGGTGTTGTCAGGGGCAAGATGGCACAAATTTGGAAGGGGAGGCATGGGGCAAATGCTCCCACATTACTGTAACACCATCACGACATTGTTGAGACCAGGGACATGAATTTGACTGACATCGAACCTCTGATGCTGGAATTCTTAAGGCAAATGCCACAGTTCCTATTTTCTGTTCATCCCTCAATATTCTTTATTCCTTGTGGATTTACAGATGCCATCTATAATCTTAGTAATTCTGCTGTGATATCCTGTCACTCATCTGTAACTGGGACATGTCATGAGGTTTAAGCTAAATCTGTCACCAACCCCACAAATATATGCCCTGCCCCAGAATTCCTCCACTAGAGCCTTCCGGGTGCCCTTGGTGGGGATGCGAGGGCAGTAAGCTTTAATTCAAACCTTCATTTTTCTCCTGCTACGTTTTCTGTTAAATTTCTCTCCTGAGAAAAGTATTTGAGAATGTGAGTTAAATCCTGGTGTGGATTATATGAAGAAGCCATCCTTAATTCCTGGCCATATTTGATTTTTTTTCCCTAAATTGACCATTTTAGGCAACAAATAAGCTATCATGGGTTTATACCTAGAACTACTCCTGCTTTTCATTTCACCTTGAGGAACAAAGCAGTTAAATATTTCCTCCAGCATTAATGTAGCCAAGGAAAGATAGGAAACTCACATCTAATGAGTACCTGTTACACTCACATAATTCCCTAATATAGATATATATAGTATATATATTATATATATAAGGAAATATATATTATATATATTAGGGAATATATATAGCATATATATTGCTTCTCAAATATTGGCACATGAATATTTGAATGCTTAGATATTAAATATTTAAATGTGGCCAACACTTACAGTGGTGGAGTCACAGCAAAGTTGAGGAACATGGTAAAGACAGCTCAGCTTGGTGTGAAATTCACTTCAAGGTCAGCTAAAGCCTAGGCTTTGTCCACAACACTCTGCAGCCTGGGCAGTCAGGACTAAATAGGGAATGTGCTCACCTCATCTTGGCATCTCTTTTGCTAGGCTTCTGTGCCAGAATATTCGCCATTCCAATCTTCCTAGCCCCATGCCCAGCACAAAGATCTGGCCTCTGCAAATGAGACCAGACTCTATATATTGCACTCCTGTCTCAGAACTGATAAACAGAAGGCCTGCCCTTAATGTGCATTTGACCACTGCCAAGGGACGCATACGAGTTTTTTTGTTTGTTTGTTTTTTTTTTTTTTTTTTTTTTTTTTTTTTTTTTACAGGCAGAGTGGACAGTGAGAGAGAGAGACAGAGAGAAAGGTCTTCCTTTGCCGTTGATTCACCCTCCAATGGCCGCCGCGGCTGGCGCGCTGCAGCCGGCGCATCGCGCTGATCCGAAGCCAGGAGCCAGATGCTTCTCCTGGTCTCCCCGCGGGTGCAGGGCCCAAGCACTTGGGCCATCCTCCACTGCACTCCCTGGCCACAGCAGAGAGCTGGCCTGGAAGAGGGGCAACCGGGACAGAATCCGGCGCCCCGATCGGGACTAGAACCCAGTGTGCCGGTGCCACAAGGCGGAGGATTAGCCTAGTGAGCCACGGCGCCGGCCCCCATACGAGTTTTTGTGCATCTTTGAACTCAGCTGCCCAGAGGGCCTTGGTTGAACCTCAGTGCTGCCCTGAAAGCTGTTGGAAAGACAAGTCCACCTTTCTCTTACCTGCATCCCCGTCACCACTTGCAGTGATCCCTGGAGTGATGCTCCCAGGAAGGTTTGGGCTTATTTCCCACCACCTTGCCCCTTCTTGGAGGAGGCTCAAGTCCTTTTCTTTCCCACCTGAGCCCCTGACCTGTCAGAGGGTTTAGTTGCATTTGTCACCTTTTCTTTGCTTTTTGAGCCTAATTCTTATGACAGTCATCAAACAGTGCTGCAGACAAGGCAGCCATCCAGTGAGGCTAGATTCCCTCACAAGTGGCCAGTCTCAGTTGCTTTCCCTGTACAGTGTGGGGAGTTCCCTGTGTTGTGTGGCCAGGGTAGATGGGACATGACAATGCTCTGACCATTGTTTCTGATGGGATTGGAACCTCCTGTGGCCTTAGTTGAAAGTAAGCTGATTTTCTGGAGTGGGATAAAGTAAAGGAGGTTTGAGGGGGACTGGTAATGGTATTTTGATTGAGTTCCTACTTTAAGTTAGGCATTTGCTGAAGACCTAACATATTTTCCCTTACTTTTAATTTCACAAAGATGCCAATTAGCATTTGGCATTTTGTATTTTGGGAGAAGAAGAGACCTACTGGATTCTGACTTCAATATCCTAAAGGAACTTGGCTCTGTTGGGAAACAGGGACCTCACTTTGACTTGTCCGTCTATTTGGTGGTGTGGCTCTGGATAATAACCTGGAAAGAGAGAAGATTTTTTTTAAGTTTTTATTTATTTATTTGAAAGGTAGAGTTATAAAGAGAGACTTCCATTCTCTAATTCATTCCCCAAATGGCCACAACAGCCAGGGCTGGGCCAGGCCAAGGTCAGGAGCCTGGACCTCCATCCAGGTCTCCTACACGGGTGGTAGGGGCACAAGGACTTGGGCCATCTTCTGCTGCTTTCCCAGGTGCATTAGCAGAGAGCTGGATGGGAAGCAGAGCGGCTGCGACTAGAACCAACACTCATATGAGATGCTGCCAACACAGCAGCAGCTTAACCCATTGGGCCACACAGTGGCTCCAAGACAAAAGATTTTTAAACTTTTCTCTGAATTATGGCTCTGCTACTCCAACTGGATTGCTCTCTCAAAGGAAGATGGTCATCAAGGCCCAAAGAACATGACCATGTTCTCAAGAGTTAAGATGCTATATATTTTTTGTGATTCTACAATTCTCCATACATGAGTCCCCCAGTCATTCTTCAGATGAGAGCCAGACAAAGTGAGCTATAATTCAGAATTATTTTTGCAGAATCCTGCAGCATCAGGATGGGATCCAGACTCACTCACCTTACACAGAATCTCCCTTAGCTTCAGTCAGGGCCCAGAATCAGCAGAGGCAGGAGGAGTGGGAGCCACCAGGAGTGGAGGCAACATAGTCCATTGGCCAGAAGCTATTTTTCCTTCCTCTTCCATCAATCCCAAGATAGACCAATGCCCTGGAGGATTAGCTGGTGTGCTACTGGGTGAGTAGTCACCTGTTCACAGACCAGCAAAATGCTTCCTCCTCTCACCCTTTGATCCCTTTGATTGGCAGTGAGTCCTACTTATTGGAGGAGACATTTCTGAAGTTCCTCCTTGGGCTCATTCCAGCCTTGGGAATCATGGAGGAAGCTGGGAGACGGCCCCTGCACTTGCCGTAGATGTGCACTGTGACCTTCAGCTATTATGTCTCACCATTCTGATTTGCTGACATAGACTAGGGAATGCCCAGAGCTTTGGAGTGAAATGTATAGTTGTTCAGAATGAAATCTCCACCTAACTCGACATTCAGCAGCAAGCTTTGAATCTCTGACATCTGCCCTAGACTTCATTCCCTGGACTACTTTACTCATTTTCTAAGGCTTCCACAACAAAGTACCACAAACTGAGTATCTTGAAACAACAGAATTTGGAGCCAGCACTGTGGTGTAGTTGGTTAAGCCGCTGCCTGCAACACTGGCTTCCCATATGAGTGCCGGTTAGAGTCCTGGCTGCTCCACTTCTGATCCAGCTCCCTGCTAATGGCCTGGGAAAGCAGCAGAGGATGGCCCAAGTGCTTGGGCCCCTGCACTATGTGGGAGACTCTTGGCTCTTGGCTTTAGATGGGCCAAACCAGCCCTGGTGGCCATTAGGGAGTGAACCTGCAGATGGAAGACCTCTCTCTCTCTCTCTCTCTCTCTGTAAGTTTGCCTCTCAAATAAATGAATAAATCTTTAAGAAAAAAACTCAGAACTTTATTCTCCTGATTCTACAGACATAAGTCTGCAGTGAAGGCATCAGCTGGACCATGCTCCCTCTGAAGGCTCTCGGGAAGGATCCTTCCTTGCCTCTTTCTAGCTTCCGGACATTCCTGGGAGTTCTTTGGCTTGTAGACCGATCACTCCAACCTCTGCCTCCGTTGTCACATAGTCTTCCTTATGTGTCTTGTTATCTCTGCCTCCCTCCTCTTGGTAATGGCATTAGTCATACTGGATTTAAGACAGTCCCCTTGAAACTGATGACATCTGCAAAGACAGACTCTACCTATATACAAGGTTACATCCTAAGGTCTCCGGTGGAACGAGTTTCTGAAGTACCCTATTCACTCAGCCCACTGTAGTCACCTTTAAAACATTTCATGGGGCCCAGCGCTGTGGCACAGTGGGTTAAAGCCCTGACCTGCAGTGCCAGCATCCCATATGGGTGCTGGTTCTAGTCCCAGCTTGCTCCACTTCTGATCAAGCTCTCTGCCATGTCCTGGGAAAGCAGTAGAAGATGGCCCAAGTCCTTGGGCCCCTGAACCTACATGGCTGACCCAGAAGAAGCTCCTGGCTTTGAATCATCTCAGCTCTGGCTGTTATAGCCCTCTGGGGAGTGAACCAGCAGATGGGAGAACTCTCTCTCTCTCTCTCTCTCTCTGGCTCTACCTCTCTCTGTAACTCTGCTTTCAAACAAATAAAATAAATCTTAAAAAAAAAAAAACATTTCATGTATACCTTCTCTATTTCTCACTCCCATTCTTGTCTGGACAGATGTCAGCCTGGCGATTCCTGCTGATTCAGCTGTGTTGCTTAGCAACAATTCAGGAGGCAGATCTGCCCAGCCCTCCTATCTTCAGAGTAGCACCACGCAGCCGAGTGGCACACCAGGACCTGGGCACCATGGCTGCAGCAGTCCAGGCGAAGAGATGAGGCCTCAGAAAATGAATGCATCCGGGGACTTATCCTCCTTTTCCTCTTTGTATCGGCCCAACTCCAAACCCTCTGGTAAAGCACAAAAGAATAGTTGGTTAAATGGAGCCTATTGATAGGAACCACACAATCTTTTTCCAAGGATTTTTTTAGTCCCTTGTTAGAACCTAGCTTACAGAAAAGAGTGAGTGATATCCTATGGGTCTGCCAGAGAATGGGACTCTGGCTTAGTGCTCGTTCTTTGTAAGAACCTTCTATCCCACCATCCAAGGACTCACTCAGAAGAAAGGAAGCCTGGGCATTCTGAGGTACTCTGCAGGGGGCACAGTTACCTCACTTTCACACTATCTTCCCCCTGTGCTACAACCTTCGTAGGTCTAGCACAGGCTGCTCAAGAGTGCCAAGCTCAGACATCCACAGGGAATGCTTTCCTTAGGTCAAAAACAATAGGATAGGAAACAATTTCTACAGTCACCCACCCTTACACACACACACACACATACACACACACACTGTGCTTGCACCTATGAGCCAGTCCTGCCCCCTTAAATGCTAGATTTGGAGTCAGATGTTCTGTCACCTGGTGGCTACAAATGTAGCTATGTAGACATGGCTGGAAGCAGGCGCTAGGTAATGTAACAGTAGACATTTGAAATTCTCAGAGAAAAGTCTGACCCAAGGTAAAGTGTGTTGGCCTACTTCTCCCCTTTGTGCACCTTTTCTGTTCCTTGGAGATTGTTCCCTTCTCGCCTGCTCCACCTTCATACCTGATGCTTCCCCAGGATCTTCCAGGTTCCTCTCTGCCAAAATTGGTTAAAGGGGGAACATTCATTAACACTCATTATTCACAACCTGATTTGATTTCATGTGAATTTACCTTGGCCGTTTCTCTGTGTATGGTTGTTGAGCCAAGTATCACCAGGAAGGAGAGGCTTGAAGGAGAGCGAGAGGCCTTTGGATTGTTATCAGTCACCTGTCCCAGGAGGTAGACACGTTTCCTCCTGCCAGGCCAGTCCCCCTGGAGGCCTCTGGCAGTTTCCTCAGCTGTGCCTTCCAGACCACTGCCCTTTTCCCTTAGATACACGTGGCCTTGGTCTGGAAGGAAGCCCTGTGCAGTTTCTCTACAGGGGGCCCTCTTGCGACTGAAAGCCTGGGAGCACTTTGAGCAAAGTTTCCTGGTGCTCCCTGGCTGTTCAGATGAGAAGAAGTTGATAGAGGGCCAGGGGTGGGCAGAGATCCTGCAGAGAAGAGACACTGCAGGTGGGCTCTGCAGCTGCCCGTGACTGAGCAGGCTTCCCCACCCACGTCTTGGTGATTTGCAACAGGGTCCGACCTGCTGGAAAAGAATCTTATTGAGATCCACACCCTGCGCCAGCGCCTGGAGGAATCTGTCTGCATCAATGACCGGCTGAGGGAGAGGCTGGGACACGTGCTGAGCAGCACTGAGCAAGGGAAGAGTAAGCAAAGCTGAACATTTCTTTTTCTGTCCCCATCTAGAGATCTTCAGAGAGCACATGGACCCATGGGGCAGAGTTTCAGTTTTTAACTACATTGAACTGCATTATTCCACTTGCTCCTTAGTACAGCCCAGATAGGGAAGGTACTATTTCCTCACTTTATAAATGAAGAAGCTGAGTGGCTTTGCCCCAAACAGGGCTAGGTCTTGTTCTCAGGGCTATCTGACATGATGCACATTCTTGTAACTCCTTCCAACACCCGGTGCTGTTCCTGGGCTGTGGTGGTTGGCAAGTGGTAGAACCACGGTTTCAGGGGGGCCTGTCATGCCACTCCCACATGCCCTGGATACCACCTGCCACTTCCCTTATGGGACCAGCACTATTCTCATGCTTCTACCCAGTATGCTCTCACCTGGAGAGCAATTCTTCCACACCCCTTTTGCATTGACCAGTGCATCACATGAGAACATCACAACAGCAGCCAATTAAAGAAAAGACTCTGATCCACAACTGCCGCTGCTGCGTGTGAGAATGTGCCCACCAGGACACACCCTGCAAAACCCTAACCTCAGCAATCTCAGGCAGTGGTCCTGGGGCGTGAGGCCACAAGTTTTCTGCTTGTTTAGGACTGAGACTTTGACAGGTACAAGAAAGTATATCTTTGAAAGCATCTGTCACTCAACTGTGCTACTTATCTGAATTATCTTTAGTCCCTGTGGCATCATCTACCTCTGTCTTCCACAGGTAGGACCTAGAGTCCATTCTCCAGCCTACTTCCGTCCAAGGCAGCAGATTGGAGCTTTCAGGCTTACAAAGGGCAAAATCTAAGCTGAGGCCACTTCCATGTTCCCTCCTAGAAGCAGCCATGCCCATTGCAGATGCAAAGGGAAGAAGCAGAGAGTGTAAAACTGCCCAGACCCATCTGGCTCGAATCTATGATAGTTATGCTCAGTCTGTCTAGAAGGCTGCTTATTGTAAGATCACACCACACATTTCCAGTCGTGGCTTCAGTAGTAACAGTTCTGGGAAAGCCACGTCTGTCTAACTGTCGGTTACAGATAAGCAGGGAGTCACAGGCTGTCAACTGGGTAGCAGTTTGGGGTCCACCTCTCCCTGCCTTTCCCACTTCCAGTTGAATGTGACTCAGGAGGAGAAGGAATGGCAGTTTTGGTTGGGAGCAAAAGTGAAGAAGATCCCCTTAGTCCCTCAGATTTAATTTCAGCTCTGTCTTTCCTCCCTTAGGTACTGCACAGTCAGCCCTGACCGTCTCACGTGCGCCCCCTCGTTCCTGTACACAGAGTCACTCCTCTGGCTCTGGTCAAGACAGCCTGTGACATGATGCCTGAAGGGTCTAGAAGAATCTTCTCCAGAACTTTTCCAGCCACATCTAACAGCATTCTTGAGTGTAGAGTTGGAGGCATCAGATATTACCTTTAAATGAATGGGTCAAATTAATAAATTATTATTGTTTTCATCTCTTTACTGATTGCTAATAAAGAATAAAATTTGTGTTGGAAGGAATGACCTGATATTCATGGAACCATAAAGTATTTGCTGCTCTTTGGATACTTTGACTCATAACAACACTGGTGCAACTCATCCATGTTGCTGAAAGTATCATTCAATAGTTCCTTCTCATTGCTGCATACTGTTCCATTGTGTGAACACTCCACATGCTATCCACACTTCTGTTTATATCCCTGCACTTTCCCTATCCACCTGTCATCAGTTACCCCTCATTCTCTCTGCACTACCGTGTTCATTCTTCCACTGTCACTCCTCTCTCCTTTCCCATCACTACCTCAACTTTTCAAGATGGCAAAATGTAACTCATGTGAGTCTTGAGGGCACAAAATGTAAAACTAGTTATGATTTAGTTTTGGAGAAAAAGAATTCTATGACCCAATTTTTTAATAAAACATTTTAATAAAAGGCACAGGCATACAGGAAGGTAAAACAGTAATTACTGAGACAACCATGGCCTTGAGAGAGAGTGATTTGCTGTCAGAAGGCAAAGGCTCATCTTTGTGCCATGCTGGGGAAGACAGGGAGGAGGGCCAAGGACAGGGTGGGATTAGGGAATTCAAGGATAGTGGTTCTCAATTTTGGTTGCACCTTACACTCATCTGAGAAGCTTTAAAAACGGATGCCAAAATTTACCTTTAGAAATTCAGACTTACTTAATCTAGGATGGAGCTTGGCATAGGACTTTAAAAATTTTCCACAAGTAATTTTGTTAACCAGAAAAGAAAATTGCCTAGCATTGCAGATAAATCAACTATAAACTGTTCCAAAGTGTGCATCTTGTTCACAGCAGAGGGTAAAAATCTGGCCACTTAATGCAATTTGCATTCTCCTCTCAGTGATGCCGTCATAGAGTCTAGAACAGGAGTCCGCAAAAAGCAGCAGATGGATTGCTCAGTGTATGTCTTACACAAATAACCACCCTAGAGCTGTGTTGCTGAAACCTGTACCACAACTCATGGTGACAAACACATCGCACTGTGTGACCTGGTACACACATACACAAGTGTATGTAACTAACCTTCACAAAAACTATACTCACCCTACTTCCATACTAAACTGATTTCCTAATCTACCCAAGGGTTGAAAAACATAGCTTGAAAAACAGATTTTAAATGTCTCCTCAAAAACTCTCAAAGTAAAAACAAACAAACAAAAATCCACAGTAGACTTGGGCTTTTTTAAATCATAGTGTCTAAACTTTTGACATTTCAGGGTCTGCTAAAACTGACAACTCCATTTACTGACTCCACGGCTAGCAGCTCTTGAGGCCAGGTGTTCTGTGTACAATTTTTAAATATGCCATTTTTTCCAATGATCTCTGGTTATGACAAGAACAGATTCTTACTGAACTCATGCAAACAATCACAAAAAGCAAAAATACTCAGAAAAAAATTTTTTTAGGGAAATTTAGTGGAGGAAGGAAAGCAAACACTTTCTTCTCTGGCTTCAAAACTTTACTTTAGCAAAACACAGTAAACCTTAGAAATCACAGGGAAAATGCATCACACACCTAGAAGATAAAACATTTAAACACAGAACCAACAATATTTTAAAAGAAAGACATAGAAATCCACAAAATTCATTCACTCATTTGGTTTCTTGTAACTAATTCTTGTCCTCTACCATTTTGTGAATTAAATTTTTTTTCTTCAGACTCCTAGAAAGTCTTATCTAGTCCATTAATTTTACAGCAGTCAGAAACCTGTTATTCGAGAACATCTATTAAGAGTCTTATCCATGAATCTGTTTAAATGCTTTTGAAAAGAACTGTAGATGACAAAATCAGAATCAAAACAGTGGATGACAAAAGTTTTAAAATGGCAAGGGTTAAAACTGTAAAACTCAGCAATTGACAAGGAGAGACAATCATCTTTGTAGCATACAGCATTTTAGAAAGCACCTGTAGGGTTTACAAGACATCTGTCCCTTTCAGGCCCCGGCATGTGACAGGAAGGGTAGCCTCAAAGATCTTTGAAAGGCTCCTGAACCCTCTTTTTCATCAGGATAACCATCGTGAATGATCAGAACAGGACCACTAGACTTACAAATTTTTGTAATCTCCAGAACAGTTACATTAATTACACAGCTATATAAACATTACTTAGAGTTTAGCCTGGGGACCAGCATTATAACACAACAGGTCAAGCTCTTTTCATTGCCTGTAACACAGGCAACCCTCAGTGGAGCACTGGTTCAGTCCCAGGTGCTCTGCTTCTGATCCAGCTCTGTGCTACTCGCCTGGGAAAGCCGTGCAAGATGACCCAAGTACTTGGGCCCCTGCCACCCACATGGGAAACCAGGGTGGAGTTATAGGTTCCTGGCTTCAGCCTGTCCCAGTCCTGACCATTGCAGCCATTTGAGGAGTGAACCAGTGGATGGAAGATCCTCTCTCTCTCCCTCCCTTTCCCTCTGTCACTCTTTCAAATAAATACTTAAATAAAACCTAAAAAAAAGTTTAGCTTCCTGTTATAACTTGACAGAGTTTCCCATACAAGTTAAAGATCCCTATATTAGCTATTTTCTCTACAAGATGTGAGATACATCTTTGACATCTGCAGGGACCCAAATAGAAATCTCAAAGTCAAAAAAAAAACTTGAAACCTTGATCCTCAGAAAGTCTGTGACAGATGCCTAAAGGGCTTAAAATGTGTGGTCAAAATGCGATCCCTTATCATTCTACCATAATAACCATCCGCTTAGTCAGGGTGAGTTAAGCAGTTTTAGAACAGACTTATCCATATTTATAAATTAATCACTCAACTATTTTAAACTAAGTAGATACCTAAAACCAATCTCAACTCTTAAGACTCCGTGCTTTCCAAACAATCAGAACTTAACAAAGGCAGCAGAGAACACAAAAATGTCCTTAGTAAGACGCACAGTGTTTGTTTCCTTGGCCAGTTACCAAAAGGTAAAGCCAGCAATAAAGTATGAAATTATCCTGTCACCTAGCTTTGAAGATATGCATTTAGTTAGTGTCATCATACTACAGTCAGAACTCAGGAGGAAAAAAGCCTACAGGAGCTGACTGCAAAGTCCAATCGATTCACCAATTAAACACAAACTGTAAAAGGGGAAACTATAGTGCAGAAGATGGTCAACAGGAAGCAAAAATGGATTAAAAGCTCAACACTTTTGGAAACTTTCATACTTAACAGAAATTCTTGTTGCTTTAACAGAGAAAGATTTTAATTCTATAACAGTGTACCTTTGATATTATTGCTCAATTTTTTAGAAAACCTTCTCTTTAACTTATAGTTATTTTCATCACAAATTTTTCTTATAAGATTTATCCTCTTTTAAACTCCACCCCTTTTGCTACTTACTTAAATCTTTAGCTTCTGTCCTATCTTTTCCTTTCCAGGCTAAAGTAATCCAGTCATTCTACTTTAGCACGAAAATGTTTGTAAACAATGCCCTTCCATTAAAAAAAAAAAGAGTTATGCATTTATTTAAAAGGACAAGTTAGAGAGAAAGATTATCTTCCATCCCTGGTTTACTCCCCAGATGGCTGCAACTGCCAGCTGAAGCCAGGAACCAGGAGCTTCTTCCAGGTCTCCCATGTGGGTGGCAGGGGCCCAAACACTTTCACCATTTTCGTTTGCTTTTCCCAGGCACATCAGCAGGGAGCTGGATTAGAAGTGGAGCAGGTGGGACATGAACAAGTGCCCAAATGGGATGCTGGTGTTGCAGATGACAGCTTTACCTGCTATGCTACAACATCAGCCCCTACAATACCTGTTCTTTATTTTAAAAAATTATCTTTCCTTCTTTACCTTCCTCACCAACACATTCTCATGCTTAGAGCTTCCATTTTATTTCTCTCTCCCCCATCCACTGGTGTCTTTCCAACTTGTTTTTATTTTTTTTAAAGACTTTATTTATTTGAGAGGTAAAGTTATGGAGAGAGAGAGAGACAGAGAGAAAGGTCTTCCATCTGTTGTTTCACTTCCCACTGGCCACATCAACTGGAGCTGTGCCTATCCACAGCCAGGAACCAGGAGATTCTTCCGGGTTCCCATGTGGGTGCAGGGGCTCAAGTACTTGGGCCAACTTCTGCTTTCCCAGGCCACAGCCAAGAGCTATGGCAGGTAAGTCTTTGTGTGTTGCCACCTCCAATTGCTCCTTCCCTGGGAAGTCAGCAGTGGGGATCAGGCTGTCAAGGGTAGGAGCAACCCTGCCTTGGTCACCAAAATTTCTGTTAATGAAAGCTCTGTGCCTGTCCCTGGTGCCAGATGAAAATAATGAGGACAAGGTTTGGAGGTGAAGGAAAGAGAACATGTAATCAGTCTACAGATGAGAGGGTAGCAGACCTCCAGATCTCAAAACTGCTGCTCTGTTAAATGAGAGTGTATGGGGGCTTTGAAAGAAGCCACAGGAAGGCAGTGTCAAGACTATGAGAGACAAAGGATAAGGGCAGCAGCACATTGGCCCCTGGTCAGGCACCCAGGCTTGCTTTGTACCCTGGTTGTCTGCAAAGGTAGTTCAGAAAAGGAACAAGGCAATGTGCACCTTACGATATGGGCCAGCAGGAAGCCAGCAGCCCGGCCTAGAAGCATCACCAGGTGCTCTGCTGATGTGATGGCCAAGCAGCCCCCAGTCAGCCTGGGGTCTACAGGCCCATGCTAGTTATTTTCTGTCCCAGACCAGAATTCCCCTTCCCAGATCTGGAATTCCCCTGAACAAAAGCCCCCAAAACAGTACTCGTCACCAAGATATTATCAGTTGGAGAAGCAAATGACCTTATGAGTTTGGTGATTAGAATCTTGTAGGGCTGGCAGTACCACCAAGATATTATCAGTTGGAGAAGCAAATGACCTTATGAGTTTGGTGATTAGAATCTTGTAGGGCTGGCAGTACCACTTCCTCAATCCAATAAGTTAAGCCAAGGGAGCGTGCCTAGGAGACTGGGCTCTGATGGTATATGCATCTTCTTCCCAGGCACCATTTTGGGGCCCAGTTTCAGTTGCTGAGAGGATTCCCAGAAGACCATATGTCAACAATAAATATCTTGGCCGGCACCGTGGCTCAATAGGCTAATCCTCCACCTAGCGGCGCCAGCACACCAGGTTCTAGTCCCGGTCGGGGCACCGGATTCTTTCCCGGTTGCCCCTCTTCCAGGCCAGCTCTCTGCTGTGGCCCAGGAAGGCAGTGGAGGATGGCCCAAGTGCTTGGCCCCTGCACCCCATGGGAGACCAGGAGAAGTACCTGGCTCCTGCCTTCGGATCAGCGCGGTGCGCCGGCTGCAGCGCGCCAGCCATGGCGGCCATTGGAAAGTGAACCAACGGCAAAAGGAAGACCTTTCTCTCTGTCTCTCTCTATCTACTCTGCCTGTCAAAAAAAAAAAAAAAAAAGTAAATATCCTCCTGTGATATTGGTCACGTGACTGTTGGCCACTCCACACAGAGGAATAACCATCAGGAGTGGGCAAGAGTGTTGCATATGAAAAAAAGGGGGGGGGGTGGGGAGAGAGAGAGAGAGAGCCTGAGTAGTACCTTCAAGAGTGGCCAGGGGCAAAAAAAGAGTCCTCTCCTCCATTCTCAGTCTTTTATGAGGTAGGGTGGGGTGTGTTAATTAAAGAAACAAACGGGTGGCGTCTTAGCATGCAGGAAGCTTTCTGGGATTTTCATGGAGCCTCCATGTGAAGTTCCACTTTCATGTGGTCATCATGGCATGTCCTCCTTCCTGGTTCCAGATGAGACACAAGTGCATCCTGGGAATGTAAGTGTATTGATTGACAGATGAAGGAATACATTTACATTTCAGGACAGGCAAAAATTCCAGCTTACCCAAACCTAACTCCCTGCTGAGTTACCCCAGATCACCAGGTCAACTGAAACCCTGCTTGTTTCCATCATCACCTGTTCCATTGTTCTTGGGGTTTTCCCCCTTCTCACACTCCTCTACACCTTCTTCCTCCTCTCAATTGATTGGCACATCTTCCTACCTGAATGGGTGTGATATTGGTTATGTTGTGGTTCCAGCTGGCTTCTAAGAGAGGCTGCCCTCCCAAGCTCAGCGTCCTTTGGGATTCTCTTTATTGACCTGACTTCTATCTGACATGATTTTCTTTCAGTTAACCTGGATAACTTAGAAGGAAACAGGGATCTTCACAAAGAAATGACCCACCTGAGGGATGAGGTTCTTCAACAATTAGAGAAGAAGAGAAAAACTCTAAAGGAGAATAGAGGGGCCTGGCACTGTGGCACAGACAGCAGGTTAAAGCCCTGGCCTGAATCATCGGCGTCCCATATGGGCGCCCGTTCTAGTCCCAGCTGCTCTCTTCCGATCCAGCTCACTGCCATGGCCTGAGAAATAGCAGCAGATTGGCCCAAGTCCTTGGGCCCCTGCACCCACGTGGGAGACCTGGAAGAAGCTCCTGGCTCCTGGCTTTGGATCGGCACAGCTCTATCCCAAGCTACCAGATTAATTTGGGCTTTTTATTTGCCCAAGAGACTCCTCTTAGGGAATCTTGAGCTGCATCACCAGGTATTTTACAGCAGGAAATCTGTGACTATGCAAAGATTGGGAACCCTCTCTGCTGATGTTATTTCACTTGAACAGCTAATAACTCTCTTGGCTAATACGTCCCACTCTGTGTAACATGTGAACAGAAGAGGCTCAAAGAAGAAATTGAAGTCATCCACTAATACTTTTATGATATATGGTGAAGCTTGCATTCAAATCTTAGAGAGCAATTGCTAAGGCTGTGCTTTCATTTCTTCAGTACAGATCCAGGACAGGAGTTGATGGAAAGTATTGCTGTGACTATAGCACACTGATAAACCTTATTCTTAGCAACATATTCATTCACTTGGCAGAATATACTGAAATTTTTATGGTAGGCTCTGGAGGAGATCCTGGGGATATGAAGTAAACAAGAAAGACCGAATCCCTGCTCCCAGGAAGCTCCTCTTGTGGCACAGGAGCCAGATTTTTTACACACAATCACACAAATGCATTTTACTTGTGATTGTGGTAAGTATGAGTTGATACTTTTGTGTTCCTTTATCCTATTGTAAATGCCAGTGACTAAACACTGAGAATAAATAGGGGAATTATAGAACTGTATGAAAGATTTGTTCCTTCTGATATTTTGTTCTAACCCTGCCAATGGTTGTGTTAGGTCCAATGTACCCTGAAATTAGGGTGTGAATTCCTGAAGGATGAGTTAGGTGCTTGGCACAAGGAAGCTGGTGGCCAGGTTTGTGTGGTGGGTATGCTGCCATCAAGTGGTGTGAGAATTTGAGAAAATCTTCTTAGCTTTTCTGGGCATCCGTAACCTCATCAGTACTTTCTGTTCAGTTTTCTCTGAGTGCATGCGGGAATGTGACACGTTGTATTAAACACGTGCTGGAAACCACGTCTGAGATTTCCCCTGGTCCCTATTGTGTTTCCCTTAGGAACCAACCTGGCTCAAGCCAATGCCCTGACAGTACAAACATGAGAGAGCAAATAGAAGAAAGCACATTTGGAGGATGAGGCTAACGTGAAGAAGTCATGGTGAAGCATGTAGCAGCCAACAAGGATGGGAGTAAGAACCGGCTACAGGTTTCCCCACTCAGGAATTCTGAGGAATTCTCCTAACATCATCAGATTCCTGGAGGAACATCTGAACAATAAGGCTCTGACCCACACCTAAGAGCCTCAACCCTGGAGCTCCCCTAGCAGCAGATGCACATCAAGTAAGTGTGAGCTTAGAGGTGTCAGAAAATCGCTGCAGGGCACTCGAGAGAAACACCTCTGATAAGTTTCCAGACAGAGCTATTAATCTTATCCACCAGTCAATCTGACTTGGGTGATGCACACAGGGTCTGTTTCTTCTCAGCCACGTGGAACAATTCTTTGTTCTTCATCTATACATTCCTTACCTAGTCCCAGACAGGTCCTTCTTAAAATTAATCAGAGGCTTTCATTTCAGTAGCCTCTTTTCAGAGACAGCACCCTGTCTCTGAAGATGTTTGTAACCAGTAATATGTTAAAATAATAATCTCCAGCCTGTGACAAATTTGCCCCCACTTATCTAAAGTCCACCTTCTCTTGGGACAAACCAATATGTGTTCACCATGTAAGTATAAATAAAATTTATTCTCTGGGAATACATAAATTCTGACTAGCTTTTGATCAGTTTGGAATGCTTCCCAAGACTCATTAAAAACTGTTGGACTTGTGTCTCCTAGGCCTAGGTCACTCATATTCTGCCCCAAATATTACACTGTCCTTTTCACAGAGCCTGTTTATTCCCATTACAGAGGGAATAACTAATGCTTGGAAAAAGGGTGGAAAACATTCATTCTTGCCTGAAACAGTTCTGCCTCAGGTCAGGAAGGGCTGGGTTAGGGACTCTTGTACCTGCAGCAGTGATGCTGATAATGCCTGTCTGTATTTACAGTCGAGGAAGGTTTACACACAGTATCGCACAAATATTTGCTGAATGCTTGATTTTCTTCACTCTCTGTCAAGTACTTGGGGCTCAGATATTTCCTTCCTGAGGAACCCAAGCCTGAGACAGGAAGAGCACAGACAGACAGTTTCAATAAAATGTGGTAGCTCTCCTAAACTGGAGTGTTGTGGCAGCTGAGAGTATTGGCGGGTATGCCAAAGACACCCCTTCTTAATGAGGCAGCGAACCATAAAGCGGAGTCCGGGAGGCCAGTCAGCTTTTATCATAGAAAAAAAAATGGAATCGGGCAAAGTCCTTTCTAGGGAAGAGCATTTGTTACCTTCTTGGAGGATATCGAGAGTCCCTGAGAAGACACCTGGGACAAGAGTGCAGTTGAGATAATTGGAGGTTTGTTTCAGGGACCACCACACGGCCTGAACACTATCAAAGGCCTAGATTTTGGAGACTACCACATGACCCGAATTCTGCTGAAGGCATGCTTGGCCAGACTGCTGAGGTGATGGGTTGAGTTGTGTCAATGGCAAAGGTCATTCAACATGATGCTGAAGCAGCTAAGGAAATGCTGTTGGCTCTGGTAAGCAGCAAGTGGGACGGACATTCAGCCCTGTTAATAATTAGACCCCTCAAGATCCCTCCACACTGTGGTTGTCCTCTTAGTCCCAGATTCCAAGCAAACACGTCTTCCCTGTAAACACCAACTTCCCATCGTTCCCTGTTTCACTATAAATAAACTCCCTCATCATTAAATCCTGTTTTCACAAAACCGCACATTTTTTATGATTAATCGATCATGCCACCATTAATAATAAATACTTGGAGTAACAAGACATCTGGGCCTCTGCTTCTGCCTCCCCCTTTTCAGTGGACAGAGTGTCCCCTTGTTTCTCCATATTGAAATCACTAATCTGAGTCTGCTTCCTTAATCTGTGCGATGCCGTTCCTCTTTCGGGTTAACCTGACAGACACCTGCCATGCTGGACACAGCAGGTTGCAACCACTTCTCTTTTCAGTCATTGGACAAAATGTTCCTGAGAATTCCTTATGGTTGGCCCAGCAGTAGGAACCATGGATTCAGAGATCAATACAACATTATCTGGACTTTCAAGGAGCTCTCACATGAGTAGCCAAAAATGGTAAAATTGTGTGACCAGTGTTGTGACAAAAACAATACTGAAGTATGAAATGGGATTCAAAGTGGTAAGCAGCCTTCAATCACCACAAGGATTAGTATAAAGAATAACTTTACATTTACAAATCAACAGCTTAGAAAAATGGGCTAATTTCTCACTAGCAAACTCAACCAAGATGAAATGGATTATCTCAATAGTCCTAAAACATCACAAAAGCTAAATGTTTAATTAAATATCTTCCTATAACAAAATGTCCAGGAATATATGTTTTCACTGGAGAATTCTACCAAAAATTTAAAGAAGAATTAACACCAATTCTATACAATGTAGTCCAGAAATGTAAGAATAAGAAACAATTCTCAACTCATTTTATTTTTGTATTTATTTATTTTTTAATAAATACTTTTTTTATTTGACAGGCAGAGTTATAGACAGTGAGAGAGAGAGACGGACAGAAAGGTCTTCCTTCTATTGGTTCACTCCCCAAATGGTTGCTATGGCCAGAGCTACGCTGATCCAAAGCCAGGGGCCAGGTGCCTCCTCTTGGTCTCCCATGTGGGTGAAGGGCCCAAGCACTTGGGCCATCATCCACTGTCTTCCCAGGCCACAGCAGAGAGCTGGACTGGAAGAGGAGCAAGCGGGACTAGAATCCGGAGGCCATATGGGATGCTGGTGCCGCAGGCAGAGGATTAACCAAGTGAGCCAGGGCACTGGCCCCCAAAAGATTTATTTTTATTTATTTTGAAAGGCAGAGTTGCAGAAAGGCAGAGGCAGAGAGAGAGAGGGTTCAGTCCCCAGATGGCCCCAACGGCCATAGCCATGCCGATCCGAAGCCAGGAGCCAGGAGTCTCCTCTGGGTCTCCCACATGGGTGCAGAGGCCTAAGCACTTGGGCCATCTTCTACTGCTTTCCCAGGCCATAGCAGAGAGCTGGATCGGAAGTGGAGCAGCTGGGACTTGAACTGGTCTCCATATGGGATACTAGCACTGCAGGCAGCAGCTTTACCAGCTATGCCACAGCACTGACCCCCTTTTAACCTTTTAACTCAGCAATTGGTGGCATAACCCTACTGGAATCAAAGCCTTCTGTTGATTCTTTTCAGGTAGATTCCCTACACTGTTGGATTTTGCTGCCATCCCACCAATAATCACATCCTCTTTGCCTGTATCATCTAAAGCAGATAACAGGCCAGCGCTACAGCTCAATAGGCTAATCCTCCACCTGAGGCGCCGGCACACCGGGTTCATACCCGGTTGCCCCTCTTCCAGGCCAGCTCTCTGCTGTGGCCAGGGAGTGCAGTGGAGGATGGCCCAAGTGCTTGGGCCCTGCACCCGCATGGGAGACCAGGAGAAGCACCTGGCTCCTGCCTTCGGATCAGCGTGATGCGCCGGCCACGGCGGCCTGTGGAGGGTGAACCAATGGCAAAGGAAGACTTTTCTCTCTGTCTCTCTTTTTCACAGTCCACTCTGACTGTCAAAAAACAAACAAACAAACAAAACAAAACAAAACAAAAAACAAAAAAAAACAGATAACAAAAAGTCCTAGTGGTTAGAATATTGGTAGACATAAAGGAAGTATTTTTATATGCACTGGAAATGAAAAGTGAAATTTGTCCTCAAAGTCATTTTCTTATATAGTCAGCATTGGATTCTTAGTAATTTTATCCTTGGAAGGCAGTCTTTGTTTGCTCAAAGTCCATTTCAAACTCTTGCTTGGTTCAGTAAACTTAGATCTATTCCACGAGTGTTTTTTTTTTAGTCCAAGGATGCAACTTATATTTCCATAATTCTTGCATTATCAAGCACAACCCTTCTGAAAAGAGTACATCAAAGTCTATTAGAAAAAATAAAGATTCTACTCAATTTCCAAGTGGACATTTTTCACCGATGAGGCAGCCTCTCCACTCCAATGTCCCCAGCTCTTCCTGAATGCAGTGCTGCCCATATGTCCAAATTTAGAGCATTATGCAAAATTCAACTGCCTTGTACATCAGAAGCAGCATCTTAACAAAGAGTTAAGACAGTGTATCAGCAAAATGAGCGCTTAGCAGCCTGCAGGCCCTGGCTTAGAGACTATTGCTTTCCCTTGAAAGCAAAGGCCCAGGATTTTCACATCCTGTATAAAGAACCCCACAGCTCCCTCAGCTCTCTCAATTCTAGAACAAAGCATCAATGAAAAGCTTCATTGTAGCCTTCAGTGTCTGGAGCACCTGCAAGGTGCAGGAGCTGGAGATCTTGCACAGGTCTGAGGCAAGAGACAGTGTTCCTGCAAGCCAAGAGCAGTGAGGCCCTTCAGTCCCCCACATTTCCTTTCCCTTGTTACACTGCCTTGTCAAGGCATTTCCTCTCAAGCTTCAGCTCCTTTTTGCTACCTTCCTCTCAGAAACAGGTGATTCCTTGGACTCTACACTTTCCTTTTACTACGTGATCAGATTTTAAGTCTAATAGTTTATTCAGGTAGGTATTCATGTTTTAGGTGAGGGGGCTTAAAGGATTTATTTATTTATTTGAAGGGCACAATGACAGAGAGAAAGGGAGAAACAGAGAGAAATAAAGAAATCTTCCATCCCCTGGTTCACTCCCCAAATGGCGGCAGCAGCTGGGGCTGCGTCAGACCAAGGCCAGGAGCCCAGAGCTCCATCTGGGTCTCTCATGTGGGTGACAAGGACCTGAGTAGTTGGAACATGATCTGCTGCTTTCCCAGGTGCATTAGCAGGGTGGTAGATCGAAGCAGCCTCAGGTCTTCATGTTTTTAACTCTTCCATGGCAAATGCTAAAGGTCTCAGGGCATTTGGCTATTTGGAAATGGTGAAGAGACAACCTAAGTTAGTCCATGATGGCAAGCTTGATGTGAACAGAAGACCAGCTATGTGGCCGACTACTAACCACTCACATACAGAGCCACTAGGTTAGGGCCAACATACAAGAAACACAAACTGCCGTGTTGGCTCTACTTTTTCTTTTTCTTACTGTTTTGTTCTGTTTTTTACTTTAGGTTATTTGTTTTCATTTAGATAATGATATCTTTTATAGGTGACAATTGTGTTCCTACCTTTCAATACTCATCCCTTCTATTTTCTTGACATTAATGCTGACTTCCAGGTCAAGTAAAAATTGTTTACTAAGGAAAATATTATAAAGAGACAGAGAAGAAACCTAAAGTCAACCCAATTATGTTCTCTTAGTTCTTCTCACAGGAAGACATCTCAGATAGGAAGGTGACAGAAATGAGAACTTTCTGAGACTTTCATGTAACCATTATCTCCGGGGTTCCTATGGAAGGGAGGGGGGTGCAGAAAACCCTCAGTACCATCATTGGACTCCACTTTAATCCTAGAAATAGAAGCTTAGTCATTACCCCACTTTAGGGAGAGATACAGTTGAAGATGCACCAGAAATCAGCATATCTCTGCTTGGACTGGAGCTGGGACCAGGTCAAGGTCAGGACAAGACAAGTCGAAGCACCAGTCTCACAGGGCAGTCACTCCCTGACAGCCCCCATCTGACAATTCTGGAAAGTTCTTGGGAATTTTCCCCTCCCTTTGACCCACTCCCCACCTGTTCCATTCACCCTCGAAGAACAGGAAACTATTATCTGCCTTTCTGGGGCAGAAGAGCCTGCAGGGCGCAGTAGCACTCACCTGAAGCGTTGCCCTATGTGGGTTATTCTGGAGATCCAGCCAAGCCCAAGACCCCAGTGTCCAACAAAGCCACCAGGAGAACCCTGGTGGGCAGCTGGTACTGGAGGAACACAAACTAATCATGTTCAGACCAGGACCTTGCGCGTCTGGCTCAGCCAACCAGAGCTTTGAACGCCAGCTCTTTTGCATCTCTACCTTGCCACACCCCACACTTCTGGGAATGAAAATGATGAGCAGACCAGACACCACACCAGGGGCAGTGGGTGCAGTCTGATGGCTACGGGTGGACGGACTGCCCCAGTTGCCCAAGAGCCCGAGCGAACTAATGCAGCCGGCGGCGGGCAACGGGAAGCTGGCAGCACCTAGCCACTTTGAAGTCACACAACCAGGACGCTCTGAGCAGCGGGTGCGTCCCAGTTGCCGCCACTTACCCAGTCCTCCCCACTAGCCACTTGCGCTGGCACTGCTTGGCAAGGAGAAGGTTGGTCTCCACCTGCTGGGCCTGTCCTTGCTCTGCCTGCTTCTATAGTCCCTACGAGTCAATTCAGGAATAGCAGGGAGTAGGCCGCATAGCATGCAGCCCCAACTGCCCCTGTGCCAGGGAGAACGGCTTCCTTGACAACGAGGAGAAATACTTCCAGGAGCAGAACTCCGTCCACAATAGGAGAGGCGGGGACTCTTCTCGGGACTCTGCACTGCCTATCTCTCCCCTGTCCAGCAGCAGCTGGGTTCTGGAGTCCATCTGGAGGACCCTGGGGATGCGCTGTGCGTGTGAGACCATGCTTCCTACTGGACACCCCGCCAGTATTGGCTTCTCTTGCAAGAAAACACTTCTGCTCCTGCACGGTGGACAGTCCTCAGGCACGCGGGACGAAATGCTGCAGTTTAATTTTAGGCAAGTGAGTCTCCTTGACACATGGGGACAGACTGCTTAGATGGCTGCAGTTTCTGCTTAGGAGACCCAGAGGTGCTTAGGAATATCCTTGACGCCCTCGTATTGAGGCCCAGCTGCCGAGGACCCGTGAGAATGTCACCAAGGGGACCCCATGAAGGCCTTCTGACTACTTCTCGTGAGGGGACTTCTGGCTACCTCCCTTCTCAGGGATGTAGACGCTTCCAGTTTGTGTTGCATTGAAACCAACATTTCACTGCTCCCCTTCCTCAGTAGAGGCTGCCCCTTTTCTTTCTATTTAATGACTTCAAGCCTTATTCCAGCTTACTTTCTATATAAGCTGCGTTACTAACTGTCCAGGTGACTCGGTGAAAGCTTTTCACTGAAAAGGCAAGCATTTCCAGTCACACCAGTCAATGTTTCCTTGCAACCTACCTAAAATGTATATAATTCTTTGTCCTTGGGATATAGGAGAAAAGAATATGAGGATATATTGAGTGAAGAAAAAAATGGAAACAATCTAAAATTTGTATCACTCAGTTAAGATGGCAAACGTTTTTGTTTATGAATAATCTGAAAGTAAAATACAGTTAGGAAGGAAACCACCTTCCATCAAAACGGTGATTAACTTAAGCCTGCCTCCCCACACGTACATGTTTGTAAGGCAAAAATGTAGAAAAAATGATCAACTGTCAAAAACCCAAAATGTCGCAGCCACTCTGGCCGATGTTGCCCTTGCCTACAAGGAAATGCTCAAAGGCCGACGCCTCCCCGTTTTCTCCAAATTGCGAGCACCCACGCCACCCGCAGAGTCCTGCCAGTGGCGACAGAAGCGGCCTCACCACTCACCTGGAGCGGTGCGACCGCGAGGCGGCGGCGCTCGGAGCCGGAGCCCGACAGTGGACGAGGCTGCCGGGAGGGGGCGCCAGGGGAGAGGCGCCCAGCGGCAGAAGCCGGGCGCCGGCACCTCCACGTTCCGACCTCGTCAGGGTCCCCGAGTTGCAGGACCTGGACGGGATGGACGGAAAACCCCTAAGAGTTTCTGCCCTCCGATTTTTTCCCTGCAGCCTCCTGCCCCTGCGGTCTTCCGGCCTTGGACGCTCCGTTCTCGCATATCCTCGGGCCGAACCCCTTCCTGACGCTGGTGTTTCCCAAGTCCAGCCTGTCAGGCATTCGTGCTTTCCTCTCCGTCGAGGGTGGACCTCTGACTACACAATTCCCTCCTTGTCGCGATCTCAGAACTCCAGCCAAGGGCTCTGATGGAGGCGAGGGAGAACAATTCACCGCACGACCCTCGGCTGGCTCGGACACGTCCTCTCGGGGTCGTGGGGCTGGGCCGCCGGCCAGGTTTTTCTCTGAATCTGTCCCTCTTCTGGGTCTGCTCTCTGCGGCCAGGAAGGACCGGTTCCCCGAGCGAGGTCAGGAGCCTGGCACCCTTCCCTTTCCGTGCGCCGAGATGAACCAGGGAGCGCTTTATGAGGTTTGCCCCAGCAGGGCACCCCCCCCCCCCGACAGTGCCCCTCCTGCTCCCGCTCCCTTTGTCCTGTGCACGTGGAACCCCAGAAGACTTAGACGCGACAGAGAGGCGGCGAGTCCTCTCCCCCGAGTGGACAAGGCGGGCGGGACATCTCACGGAAGTTCCTGATCTAAAGCTGCCCCGAAGTCCGTCTCTTGGGGGACTCGGCCTTCAGTAGCCGCTGAGGATGACCTCATACTCCAGTCCCGTCCAGGTCTCCGGTTTGAGCCAACAGAACGGGCGGTGCGGCACGGCCTGGGGGCCCCGGGAGCCTCCGGCCGGCGCCTTCCCCGGCGTGGGCGCCCTGGAACCTCGCGGGCAAAGGAGACGCGCTGGCCGCTTGCCGGAAGAGAAGCGGCTGCTGGAGAGGACGGCTCGGTCCTCCCCAGACTTTTCCAGTTTTCCTTCTGAAGGAGACCAGCGGGGCAGGCGGAGAGCGGCGGCAGCGCGCCGAGGGGAGCGAAGGCACGGGCGTCCTTACGCAGAAGAACCTCTTCCCAGCTGCCTGGCCTTTGCTGTGAGGCGAACGCGAGGTCCCAGGCCTTCCGTGGAAACGGCCGTCGTCTCCGTCGGTCCCAAGTGGAAATGAGCACTGCGTGACCCCTGGGACGGGAAAGTTCCCAAAGCCCAGAAAAGGCGTTTCGGGTGTTGTGAAGGGTAAAACGAAGCCGTCCCTCAAAAGCAGTCCCCAGACTGAAGAGCGACACAGGAGCAGCGGTGAAATCGGCGCGGGCCGCTGCACCCGAGTCTAACCCGCGTCAGTCGCGGCCTCGTGGCGCCCAAGCGTGGCTTGACCTGGGTTGATGTCCGGTGCGTTAAGACAGCCGACGCCCTGGGACGCTGCCACCGTACCGACTAAAACCTGGGGTCGTCATTCCACCACCGGATTTGAGTCGCGTTGAAGGGAGTAAGCGACTGCGGCAGGAAGCCGAGGGGTCTCTGTGCCGGGAGGACAAAGCGCAGACGCTGGGGAGGGCGCGGGGAGGAAGGGTTGTGCGGTTCCCGGTGGGCCCGAGGCGGCCGTCATCTGCCGGGAGCCCAGCGCGCTGACTGCCGGCGCCGAGGCAAAGTTCCACCGAGGCGCCGGGCGCAGCTCTGAGGGGGCGCGTCCACGAGCCTGGCCCCGCCGCCCCGGACCCGCCCGCGGGATCCTGCAGCTTCTGGGGCTGCAAAGTCAGCGGGGAAGAAGAATGGCCCCCAGCTCTCCCTCTGGACCCGGAAACCTTGTGTGAGATGCGGGATGCCAAAGCCAAGAGTGGGGCCTCCAAGGGACCCTAAGAGAGGACCCATCCAGAGCTGCAAGTTCCCACCATGAGGAATCATGGGTGCTTCCCGGGACTTTTTTTTTTTTCTTCCGAGTTTGGAAATGCAGTTGACCTTTGTAGATTAGAAAGTGTTGATCATTGAAGATGGCAGATGTCAGGTTTCCCAAGGGATATCCCAGAACCCTCTCTCGGCCTGGTTTCCGTAGTGTAGTGGTCATCGTGTTCGCCTCACATGAGAAAAGTCCCCGGTTTGAAAACAGGCGGTAACACGCGAGAGGTGATTTTGCCAGACGTGTTAGGAATTTTATCGTGCTCTGGGAACAACAAACTGAAAACCAGCGGATCCTGTAGCACAGGTGCTGGTGTTAACTTACTTGATGTCTATCACCTTCAGTTTGGTTCACTGGACCCCAAGTCACCAGGATGAGGGCATTTGGATGTGGGGCCTGGGAGAGGTAATTAGACTTAGAAGAGGAATAAGACGGTGGTCTGCAAGCCAGGAAGAGTACCCTGCCCAGGTACCAAATCAGATGGCACTTTGCTAGTGGCAGCCAACATTAAAATAGCTTACTAAGGGATTCAATGACAGGACTCTGCAAAGTTCATCATCTCCTTAGTTTCTTAGGTCAAGTAATTCATTGTCCTTAAATGTGAGTGCTGGAAAGAGATACTAGAATGATGAGCAAGTGGGAAGCAAGAGGCAGATAAGGTGCTGATGACTTAACTGATGAAAACAGGGATACTACACGGATTCAGGCTGCAGTTGTGTCCAGATTTCAGATGTGGACAGTTCACACAGGGTCCAGTGTGGAAGTGGATGGCATGGAATAGACTGGCTGAAGGGAAGGCAATTTTTCATCTGCTTTTATTAGTGGAAGTAAGAGATGATAGGTGGAAAGTAGTTGCAAAAAGTGGCAGTAAGCTTGTATTCAATACACTTATGCCCTTTTTACATTAAACTGGAAACAATTTACGTTGTGAGAATGAGAAAGTGTATCCAAAGAGTACAGCAAGATTTGGCTTGGGAGTAAGTAAATGTACTCAGCAGGGGTACACATAGATTGTAATGACCAATTCAAGCCCTCAGGTGATACCCTGCTCTTCAGGAGGTGCTGTTCTTGGGTCTGATCATAGAGTATTGCCGTGCAGAGTGATGTCGTGATGCTGACAGGGAACTGTCTGCTGTGTTGAGCATTAGCATTTGACGTGATGCAGAGATTTAGCAGAGACTCTAAGATGCATGCAACATTGAGCTGAGAATTGGAAGTTGAGAGTAGGAAGTGCAGGTTTGTGAGAATAAATATAAATGTTGTTGGCATATAGAGGTGGTATTTGAAGGTGTATTGGCCAGACCTGGTGTGTGTCTTGGGTGATGGACAGAGGACAAATAAAACCAAGGCTATGCAAGCTCAAAGTGAAGGTTGATTCCCTTGCTGAGCCCTAAGTTCTGACCCAGCGTGGACCTTGCATGGCCTCTCAGTGAGAGAAGCACGATCCCCTGTCACGGCTCCTGTCCTCCAAAGCCGTCAGGACTCCCAGACCTGACTTGGGGAACAACTCTCCAGGTTCTTCTCTTCATCTTCCTTTCCCCAGGGAGAACTGGGTACAGAACTCTCAACTATTTGAAT
Organism: Oryctolagus cuniculus; assembly: GCF_964237555.1. Lineage (NCBI taxonomy): Eukaryota > Metazoa > Chordata > Mammalia > Lagomorpha > Leporidae > Oryctolagus > Oryctolagus cuniculus. The sequence goes on from NC_091438.1 coordinate 48,271,564, forward strand.
TTCATCAAAAGACCAATATGTTAACATTTCAACCATCAACAATTTTTAAAATAGCCACATTCCTACATAGCTGATAAATTAAAGCATACTAATTGAGGAAGTTGGATATTCCCAAATAAATCAACATTGACCTCAAGAGTTGTTGATCTTTTTATATCACACATCCCTGTACATGCTTTAAACATCGTAAAAAGGAGACACCACATTTTTATCATAAAATGGGTTATTACTTTTACCAAAAAAAAAAAAACCTACAAAGTACAATTCCATGAACCAAAGTTTACTTCTTCATTTCTCTATGTTGAGTCTGTCCTTTGGTTTCCTTTCTTTTGCATCTGCTGCTGCTTCTTTCTCACCTGATTAAAGCTTTACTTACCTAACCCTACCAATTAGGTCACCTTCTAAGAACCACTCAGGCAACACTTTGAGGTTGGCCATTGAAGACAGCAGAAGAAACAAGCAACCTGAATGAATTTCTGATGTTTCACTATGGAGAGCTGTCATACAATTAGAAAGAACCTTTTTTGAGTTGCTTCAGGTAAAGTTAGACATTTTGATATTGATAGTTTTGTGAAAGTCTTCTATTAAAATACTTCTTTATGGGTGCTTTTGTTAACTTTTACTCAACACTACAATAAACCAATTTGCAACAATGGCTGTCTTTGGGGATACTCTCAGTAGTTATCATTTTGAATGGGGCCAGTAGCAGGTGCATTTGTGGTTCAGTGGTAGAATTCTCACCTCCCACATGGGAGACCCAGGTTCAATTCCTACCCAGTGCAGGTATGTCTTTCGCATTTTTGGGATCTTTACACTTCTCTGCAATATTGCACTGCACAAGCCGATGCTAGGACCCTTGTCTAGGCGATCCTGAACTGATGACACCGGCCACCTGAAGCAGAAACACAATCTTAGTAGGATCTCAAAGTTACTAAGCTCAATAAGAGCATAGGAGAGTTTTGCAGTTTGGAATGTTGGTTCTTGGAGCCACTGCTACTACCACCTAGGCTCCTGGACAGTCCCTGAAAACTTCAAGAACACCCAGGTCCTCGATCATGGAATGGATCTTGGGCTGAGTGCTGAACCACCTTCCTGTGGAAGGAGAAGAGCCGCGGAACTGGCGGGAGCACCCGGGGCCTGGGGCACAGACACCGTGAACCAGATTTCTTGGCCTGGGCCGCCATCTCTGCCTCCGTAAGTTCAATGCTGTTCTGAGAATGGGTCCACGTCCCCCGCAGTGTGTGAGTGTGTGTGTCAACAGGTGTTGGCCTGGAAATTGCATCTTTAATAAAAGAAAACAAAGTGTTTATCTTTAAACAACAGTCAAATGTTGAGGAAGAACATGTAGACCTCCTGACCGAAGATAAGCGACCTAAAATTTCCTTTCTCTTCCCTGAAAGAACCTCTATCCCCTGTAGCCTGAGAGCTGAGACTGGGGGAAACCACACATCCTGAGAAGAGGGGCTGAGTAACAAAACTGAATTGCCAACTGGTAAGGCCAAGGCAACTTAGGCTGGCTGACAAGGTCACAGCAGGAGGTGTCTCAGCAAGCTGTGAGAATGACAGCTGTGGTCCTCTTAGTGGTTTTAGATTTGATGGGAACTACACTCTGCATAAGAAAGCCAGAGCTTCCTGGTGGTCCTGCTAAGGATTGCTGTATTTCTAATTTTAGGGAAGAGCACTTAGACTCATAATCCCCAAAATGTCCATTGTTTTGTAGGATTTTAAACAAGTCAAATGTCAGTGTAGGAGAAGGGGTTGATGCTTTATGCAAGGTTGTGCTGTTTGTGGGAAAGAAGTAAAAGGCAACAGGCTCCCTGGTGTATACTTCCCACTAAAACAAAGATAAATGTTATTAAAGCTTTAATTCAATATGTGCTACAAATACAACAATGGTTAGGATGTCAAACCTGTGGAATGGATCTAAGTGAAGCTTTACATTAGTACAATAAAGAAATTAAAGAGTTATAGAAAGAACTACAAAAGAGGGGATACATTTTAAAAAGGGCCTGATTTGAACTTGGGGCTTCTGGTAAAGATTAGATTAGGCAGGTACTATTCTAGCTTGTGTAGGCAATTTCTGCATAGCTCCACAGCACTCCAGGACTTGGCTTGTGTGGGCAGCCCATTGTCTCGCACCTGTCTGTGATTGTAACCCATGCTCTAAATGTGCCCCCTGAAAATCAAAGAAACTGTAACTAGATGTAGACATAGAATCTAGAGGCACCATAAAATACAAGGTCAATGGTTCTAAGAAAATGGACAACAGACTTGCTATTGTAAGAAGAAAGAATCATATGTGATTTATGCTATGAAAATAAAGTCTGGTGCCTGAAAGCTAGAGCCATGCCTTCAGCCTTGCTGTGAGTGTGTCTCTCATTTCTTCCTGTGCCAACGCCTCTCACACCTTCAGAAAATGCTGGACCAGCTGGAGCTGAACTCCGGCACCCAACCTGCATGGTGTCCACTGTTAAGTGAGGGAGCTGATTGAGAAGGGCTGGAATCATGGGAAGTAAAAGCGGCACATGTGAGAAAAGCCAGATGAAGATGCAGGCATCAAAGCTCTAAATTTTGCTGTATTCTCCTTGCCAGTAAAGGAGCCTTTCAACACGCATTGGAGGAGATTCACTCAACTCTGCCTGGGGAGCCTTCAGTGCTCTCCTCTGAGGCAATGGCCTCAGAATAGAATATGGAGTCCTCATGGACTCACCCACATTTGTCTTCTAAACCCCTAAGGAGGTGCAGTATATTCCAAAAGAGCTACGTGACTCTTCCAATTTACAAAGACAGAAACACATGAGATATATGTGGAAATTGATATTAAGGGTATAGGATTATAGTGAAGGAGTCGTAACATTGGATGGATGGACTTTCAGAATGCCTTACTCACAGTGTGGTGACGATGGCGTGGCTTCTGGTCAAGGAACTCACTCTGTAGCAAATGAGTTGCAGCCGTGGGCCTAGGCTCATGGAATTCATTGATTTCACCACATTCTCTCACATCCTGAAGCCTCTGGTCTGATTAGAACAGTGGAATGACCTCTTGAAGCCTCAGTTACCATGCCAGCTATGTGGGACAAGGTTCTCCAGGCAGCCAATTCACCAGGAGGTGCTGTTTCTCCCATAGCCAGGATTCACAGGTCCAGGGACCAAGGAGTGGAAATGGAAGTGGCACCACTCATTATTACTGCTAGTAATACATCAGCAATAGTTGGCTTTCTCTACCTTTGCCTTCACATTCTTCTGGTCTGGAAGTCTTAGTTCAGAAGGGAGGAATGTACCCATCAACAGACAATGATTCTATCGAACATTAAGACTGCCACTCAGCCACTTTGGGCGTCTCATGCCTCTGAATCCACAAGCAAAAAAGGAAGCTACCGTGCTGGCTAGGTTGGTGGACCCTGATTGCCAAGGGCAAGTTGAACTGCTTCTCCATCCATGGTGGAGGCAAGGAAGAGTTATGTCTAAGCACAGGAGATCCCTTGGACATCTCTTAGACATCTCTTAGAGCAACCGTGTCCTGAGATAAGTCAGTGGAAAACCAAACCAGCTCAATTCAGACAGGATTGTTAATGATCCAGATACTTCAGGAATGAAGGTTCATGTACCCCCACCCCGCCCCCACCCACACACACCAGGTGAATAACAAAGACCAGCTGAGGTGCTTGCAGAGAGCAAAGGAACATGGAACTGAGTGAAAGAAGGCAGTTACAAATACCAGACTTGTATGAGACCAGTTGCAGAAACAAGCATGTAATAGTTACAAGTATTTCTTCCTTTCTCTCTCTCTCTCTCTCTCTCTCTCTCTCACTGTTAGTCTCTCTTGCTCATCTCCTTACTCCTACCACATAAGATGTATCAACTTAACAATAGCATTGAAGTTACAGGATGCTAATGGGAAGAATAGCCTCTTGGTTTGTGGATCGTGATAGTTTTCTTATGTTAGGCACAAGTGAAAAGGGGCCATGGTCTTTATGTGGAGCATGCTTAGAGAGATGTTTCTGAATGGCAAGTTGACAAAGATTGCGCTAAGATTGTACTATCTGGTGGACAAGACACCCAGGTTAGGAGGTTGTTGTCTTCTTTTCAGTAACATATTTGTAACAATGACCACAAACGCACTAACCCTCCTTTTACAAGTAAAGCTTGACTAGTCCCTGGGTGGGCTCGAAGCACCAACCTTCTTTGACGCCTTAACAGGCGAACACGCTAACCGATTGCGCCACAGAGACACGGGAAGTATCATGTTTCCGGTTTCAGAATACACTAGGCATTCACTGAAAGCCTAGGTTTGGCCTCCTCGCTGCAAGATAACTGCAAACTCCAAGCTTCGGGAGTGTTTGGGACCCTGTCGCGTCTGTCCCGTTAGAAACCCTGACACCAGAAGGGCTGCCAAGTGGCCTTGGCCCCGCCTTACCCCTCGCCTGCTTCGGAAACAGCGCGCCAGGGACGCCCGAGTCCGCCACCGAGTCCGCGGGAGCCGTGCTGGGGCCCACGGGGTCCGAGCGCGCCCGTGGGCTCCGTGCCGGCGCTTCCCACTCCGCGCTCCTTCGGCTGCGCTCGGCGGAGTCCGTGAGGTCGGTGCGACTGGTGCGGGTGAGTGACCGCGCCAAAAGCAGACGCTGGAAAAGGAGCCAAAGAAAGCAGAGGCGTCGCTGAGACAAGGAGACCTCCCAGGAGGCCTGCGGGGAAGCACCGGCCAGATCCCAGGCGTGGGAATCGTGACTGTGTGGAAAAAGCGGGAGGAAGAAGCGCAGACGCGCATGGGAGAGAAACGCTCGAGGATCTCTACCCGTCCAAGAAGGAGGCAGCGAAGAGAGTATTTCGCTTTATTTTTGAAGTCGCAAAATGATAGGCGGGCACAATGGTTGCCAGCAAGCTTCTCCAGCCTGGAGGTCTGCAATTCGAGCCCGGGACACCGCGACGCCTTCCAGCCACAGCTAGCGAAGGGACCGGTGTCGCTCGGCTTGGACTCCTGCAGCCACTGGCGCGGAGGGAGTCCCTGGCTCAAAGGGATCCGAAGAGGAGTAAACCTCACCGTGCACAAACCCGGAGCAGGTCGCGTCAAAGAAGGAAACTTGGACCTGCTCTTTGTCACAACTGGACGGGAAATACCCCGAACGGTGAACTGCTGCCTCTCAAGGACCCCGCAGCAGGCGCTTCCACCAATGAAATAATGTGGCTGTAGCCATTCTCCTGGGAGAGGCGTTTTTTGTTTGTTTGTTTGTTTGTTTTTGTTTTTTGTTTTTTGTTTTTTGCTTTTGTTTAGTGCGAAAGGTGCATAAGAGCTTTTTTTAAGAGAGAGAAATCTGGGTTCATACCGCGCACAAGGAACCAGCCACGTGGAGGAGCATCTAGCCCAGGAAGCCTGGAGGCTCAGAGCTATAGCAAGCCCCCGCCTGGGAAGAGGCCAGGGAAGAAGAGAAGGGGCCTGGACACACCGTGTCCCAGTCTTTTAACCCACTTCCAACGGGGAGTGGTTAATTAACCTAATTGGCTGGTGGGCACCCAGGTGTGGCCAGGTAGGGGCATGAGGTCACACAGGGGCTTGGTGAAGGTATCAGGGCGTGAGGTCACACAGGGGCGTGGCAAAGGCGTGGTCTTCCAGCTCACAAACCTAAAGAATTTTAACCTATATGCCTGCCTACTTCATTCCCCCCTCAGGGACTCCATCCCTTTAATCCTAAGGGGAGTGGATGGACTTTGAATCATCTCTTCTGTAACTGCTTCCTGCTTATTGAGGGGCGTAGCGCAGGCCCTGGCCTATCCAGGGTCTGGAAGTCTCTGTCTATCCTATCTAACAAATTTGCTTTGTGAGCTGGAGCAGTCTCAGTCATTGCCAAGGTCTGTGTCCCCTGCATGGTCAGTTACTCCCAGGAGTCGAGTTCTGAAACATAAGTTGTTAATTAGTATAAGCAAAACCAATTGTAGGTGGGTGCCCCTTTAGATGAAAACAACATAGCTTATAGATTCCCAGATAGTGGGTAGTGATAGGCTATCCTTATGTAGATTATACACCCATTTCGCTTGAGTATAGAGAATTACAATAGAGTAAAGCATTAGGTAGCTTTATCGTCAATAACAGTCCCCAGAGATAACTAAGAAAGGCAGGGACAGCATGTTTGCCTTAAGGAGACAAAGGCAAAAGTTTTACTTATCCCTTTTGCTTTGCAGTACTTAAGGCTTAAGGTTGGCTTCTAGGAACAGTCAGTCATGTCATTCACATTCACCTGTGAAGACTTAAGAGGTAGAAGTTTAATGCTAATTTCATGGAGGTGGTCGTGCTCAACAGCACCTGGTAAGGTCCCTGTCATGTACACTGAAACGGATCTGAAGAGGATCTGAAGAATGGCTTGCTCAGGAATTCCTAATGTTGCAGTTTTTGTCACAAACTCCTTGATTCCTTGGAACACCTTGGCGGCTCCCCTGTCCAGCACAGTGTCTGTTTCAGAGGCTTTTAAGCAAACACAAGGCTTAGAATCCAGATCCTGGAATCCATAGCAACTTTTGTAGCTACCCTTTTCAGTACAAAGTCTGCATCAGGGCCTCTTCAAAGCTGTATGTGAAAGCTTGGAATCTGAATTTTGGAATTCAAATTCCATAGAGTCCTGTCATCAGCAATTCCCAATACCGGAGCTTTAGTTAGAAGCTCCTTAGTTCTCTGGAACAACTTTGCAGCTACCCTTTTCCGTACGGAGACTGCATCAGGGCATCTTTAAAGCTACATGAGAAAGCTCGGGATCCAAATCTTGGAGTCCCAAGTCCACAGAATTTTGCCATTTGGAGAAATCTCCTCGGCTGTCTTTTAATATCTAACCCTATGTTAAAACATACGAGCTAGGAATTTCACAAGATTTTACATTTGAGGCACCTAATAAACTTTAAAGAAATACCTAAACACACAGGCAATGGAGTTTGACACTTAGACATAACTAGAACTTATGATGCGTAATATCACAATAGAACAAAGCAAATCTTTGGGATCAAGTTTTACCATTAATGTTAATACTGTAGTTCTTTTGAGAACAGAGATCCTACATGGGAAGTTAGTACACAGTGACTCCTGTTGTTAATTTAACAATTAACACTCTTACATGTGACGTCAGTGATCACCTGAGGCCCTTGACATGAGCTGCCTAGGCCATGGAAGCCTTCTGAGTTCTGCAAACGCCATCAGTGTTCAGACAGGGCCATACGCAAAGTGGGAGTTCTCTCCTCCCTCCAGAGAAAAGTACATCCTTCTCTGATGGCCACTCTTATCCACTGGGGTCTCACCCAGGGAGATGGGAGAGCTATTTCAAATACCAGTCAGACTTCTTCTTCTTCTTCTTCTTCTTCTTCTTCTTCTTCTTCTTCTTCTTCTTCTTCTTCTTCTTCTTCTTCTTCTTCTTCTTGTTTTTTTTTTACACGAAGCCAGATTGAGTTTAGAATGAACTGAATGAGTTTAGAATAAAATGAGTTGAATGAGTTTAAAATAAAAAGCTGTGGTCCAGACTGGCTTGTCTCCACTCCCTGTATCCTAGTTTTTATGGGAACAATAAATTATTGCACTGCAGTACACATTGTAAATTACTGCACTACGGTACAGCACTTTTAAAAAGAAGTGAGTATTGCGGTATGTTTAATTCTGATAAATGCAGTCAGCATCCAGGTCAAGTTATAGAAGATTACTATGATTCAAGAAAGGTGTGTGGAGCCCCTTTCCAAGCCATTCCTTCCTCTCTCTCTCTTAGTTAATCACTATTCTGAGTCTTATCACCAGAGCTCACAATTGCCTTTTTTTTTTTTTTTTTTTGACAGGCAGAGTGGACAGTGAGAGAGAGAGACAGAGAGAAAGGTCTTCCTTTGCCGTTGGTTCACCCTCCAATGGCCGCCGCGGCCGGCGCGCTGCGGCCGGCGCACCGCGCTGATCCGATGGCAGGAGCCAGGAGCCAGGAGCCAGGTGCTTTTCCTGGTCTCCCATGGGGTGCAGGGCCCAAGCACCTGGGCCATCCTCCACTGCACTCCCTGGCCACAGCAGAGGGCTGGCCTGGAAGAGGGGCAACCGGGACAGAATCCGGCGCCCCGACCGGGACTAGAACCCGGTGTGCCGGCGCCGCTAGGCGGAGGATTAGCCTAGTGAGCCGCGGCGCCGGCCTCACAATTGCCTTTTAAAATTCATGTCAATGATTGTACAAGGGTACTCAAAATATACTGGAAAATGGCAGTCAAAGATAAGTTTCCTTGGCTGTAACTTTTTTTTTTTTTTTTTTGGAAATCCATTCAGATGAGCAGTCTTCACAAAGTTCACCAAAAAAAATCATATCATGAAAAAAAATGCTTGGATTTAAAAAATTTTTTCACCAAAGCAAATGTTTTAATTTCATTTTCCATGAGGTTTTTGAAGTGCCCTTGTGTACTTTTTTGTACCTGGCTTCCCCCCACCCCTGGGTAATTATGCCCATTATGTTCATGAGATATATCAAGTTATGTGTATCATTTCTAAAATTTGGTCCCAACGTTTCCTGAGCTTTTGATGGAAGAACAAGTAGGAAAGTCACTGAACCCCATAGGGAATGCTGGTCTTCCATGGCTGAAATAAATATCTTCCTAGGGATTTGTTTCTTGAACTCCAAATATTGCTCTGAATTAATTCAAAACTCACTTTTTAGTTAAGTTTTCTGCCAGTACCATGTATTCAAAGCAATCTAATTCGGTTTTCTATTCAGTGTAGACATGCATAGCATCTCTGTACTGTAATATATGTAGCTAACCCATAATTGTAGGCATCTAACCCCCCCTCTAAGCTTGCAAAATGAGTGAGCAATAGTAAAATGGTTGTGTCCATGCAGGTATCATTATGAGATCAGAGCAATTATTTCTCCTGCTTTCCTTTATATCTTCAGAGATCTTGCTTTGGCTTCCACAGGAAGTGATGAGAAGCCAATGCTTCTTCTTCTGCTATACCATGGTCAGTGAGCATGCAGATAACTCTCTCCATAGTATTCCTTGCCACATGTTTGCTGGGGCTCTGTCCATGTGAGATGCATCACTGGAGCCAAAGGAACCTGCACCCGACAGGCCGACCTGGCCCCTAGCGCTATGGGCTCATAATTCCTTGGTTCTTCTGTTTCTCCCATGCGCAGAAACAGAGCTCTTGACTCCTGCATGCTGAACCTGCGTCCTGGACCAAGGCTTTTGTTCTTTCTTTCATTTTTGCATCGTGATTTCTCCCACCAGGGGCATCGCTGGGGGTTTCTGAGTGTCATGTTTCAAGTGAACTTCTGGGGTGATCTCTGTTAGGTGGTGATTGACAGAGATGCATTCTCTGTTTGATGGTGTGTGACAGGAAAACTAGTCTGCGAGTGTCTACTGATTGTCCATTATCCTGGAGAGGCTGGCATTTCCTGGCATTTGAGCCTGCAGCAGTGCGGAGCTGTTCACATCTCATCTTGCCAGTGTGTGGTGAAGTTATTATGGGACTATAGCTGTCAAGCAACAGATTTATTTTTTTAAAGATTTATTTATTTATTTGAAAGGCAGAGTTACAGAGACTGAGAGAGGGAGAGAGAGAGAGAGAGAGAGAGAGAGAGAGAAATCTTCCATCTGCTGATTTATCCCCTAAATGACCTCAAGAGCTGGGGTTGTGCCAGGCTGAAGCCAGGAGCTTCTTCCGGGTCTCCCACATGGGTGCAGGGGCCAATCACTTGGGCCATCCTCCACTGGCCACCCAAGCCCTTCCAAGCAGCACCATCTAAGACCAGGGCTCTAAAGCTCTCCTGGGAGATAAGGAAAGCTCTGGCTGTGGTGAAGACTGCACACCAGTGAAGACAGCACCAAGAACTCCAGGGACAAAGCAGAAGAGAGGGTGGGCAAGGGGTTGGGTGCCACAGGACGCACTCAGCACACGCTGGATTTCCAGTTTTAAACTGTCGGCTGCCTGAACCTTCAGAGGGGGCGTGCAACCCTCACAGTGTCCTGAGGATCCTCTAGGGTAAGGGTGGGTTAATGTAAATATATACTTTCAACCGGGGTGCCTGAGGAATATTGACAGTATCAGATTGGTTTGAGATCCAGATGCGGATTTAAATTCAGTTTCTCTCCACCCATCAGTGGGTTCTGCTGCTGTGTTCCCATAGGATGGGAAGCCAAGCAGGCCCCTCCTCAGCTCCCCTCTGGAGCTCACAAACCAGAAAGCACTGGTTCAGTGTCAGCTTAGGCAGAGGACTGAGACCTATGGAGAAGATTCACTGTAAGAAACCTGAAGAGCCTACACTGTGGTGTGCGGCGCTGGCTTCCCCATAGGCTCCGGTTCATGTCCCAGCTGCTTCCCTGGATAGTAGTGGAGGATGGCCAAGTCCTTGGGCCCCTGCACCCACCTGGGGATTTGGAAAAAGCTCCTGGCACCTGGCTGTGCATTGTCTCAGCTTCAGCTGTTGAGGCCATTTGGGGAGTGAAGCAGCAGAAGGAAGACGTCTCTCTGTGTCTCCATCTTTCTCTAACCCTGTATTTCAAATAAATAATCAAAGAAATATTTAAAAGAAGAGAAAAATGTAGAGAGAGAAAGTGAGAAAGAAAGGAAAGAAAACCTGAAAGCATTTCCCTCTTGTAAACCTGGCCGGAGCGGGGTGACAATGGCCAGCACGGGAGAAGAGAAACGAGGTCTGGTTGATGTGAGCTGCGTGGACACGTGGACACAGCCGCTTCTCCTCCTCACTCTGCTCTTATTCTCCTGGCTTCAGGAAAAGAATTCTGTTTCCGCCCGGTTTCGAACCGGGGACCTTTCGCGTGTGAGGCGAACGTGATAACCACTACACTACGGAAACCAACCGCGGTAGTACCTGCTAAAATATTTCCCCGAAAGCCATGCAGATGAAGCCTGTGCCCTGGTATCTTCATGAGACAATGTGGTGCCTTTCTCGTCCCCTTCCCGCCGCCATCGGTCACTTCCCCATCCACACAGGATAACAAAGCCCGCGTTTCCACGAACACGTTACGGTCCTGCGCAACAAAGGGGGCAGTGTCCGTTCTCCTGCGGGAGCAGCACGGGCGCCAGCCTCTGGGGATCCCGCACTCCTGCGGCCCCGCACGCCTGCGCCTCGCCGCGTTCCCGCACGTCCCCGAAGGAGCCGCTGGAGCTCCTCCTCGGGACGCCCGGGGAGCTGCCGGGTACCCGCCACGGTCCCTGGGCCCTGAGCAGGCCTGGCAGAGGCTGAAGCGGAGGACAGAGCCGACGGAGACGCGCAAGGACAGCCCAGTGCCACTCCCAGGGGGCGCGAGGGACATGGGTCTGCTCGCCTTGGTCCGCGCCGCTTACTTGAACTCTGTCACCAGGAGGAAGGACCGGGTGACAGCAAGGCCCGTCCTCGAGCCACAGGAACACACGCGCTCCTGGCGGGTTAGATGTGGAGTCGAGGAACGCCCCGGCGTCAGAGCCCTCGTGTTTGGGATTGTTCTGAGCGTGGGGAGGATGGGGACCGAGCTCCAGCTGAGATGGAAACACTCAGGGGCGGCAGGGTTTTGGGGACTGGCTCGTGGTGGTCTTTGTGGATCTCAAGGCCTTGCTTGGGAGAGATTCCCTCGGGCGTCTGTGTCCCTGCTTTGTGTGCGTTGTCGTCGGAGCTCGTAGCGGCTCAACTCAGCTCCTTGTACCCGGGGCGCCTTCGGGTCTCCCTCCCGCCGGCCACCCCCGGGTACCCTGGCGCCTGTACACACCTCCCCGGAGGCCCGCTGTCTGCTCCGCAAGGCTGCGTGGTTTCTGAGCTCAGCCGGGACGCCAGGCTGCCTGCGGGACAGGGCTCCTGGTGCGTCCGGTGCAGTTCGCCCTTTGGCGGGAATCTGCAGGGGCCGGCCTCCCAGGGCTTCCCTGAAGGCGGGACGAGGCGCTGGTGTGGTAACATGGATTAGTTCTTCTGCGACGCGCGTGTCCAACGCAGCCGCTGCTGCTAGGGAAACAGACCAGACACTGCTTGCTGTGTGTTCCTGGTGGTCTAGTGGCTAGGATTCGACGCTTTCACCGCCGCGGCCCGGGTTCGATTTCTGGTCAGGGAAGGGTCGTTTTATGCTCCCATGCTCTTCCCAACTCTCCCTCTGGGCCTGCTGTTGTCATTTCCATTTCCCACCCGGCGGCGCCTGTCACTTGACAAGTCCCACAAGCAACATACCCCACGCTACACAACTAGGTATGTGGCTTAAACTCCGTCACTATAGTGCAGTAAAGAGTGAGCTTTGGAAAGTCTGCAGGAAAATTTAACAGGAATATGTCAAGAGCCGGCTGACGCCCAGTATGGAAACTGTGGGGCTCTGCCTTATGTTTGTCGCTGATGGACGTCAGCATTCACTGAACCAGCACGTGGAGATCACCATCTGCAGCACACTCTCATCCAAGGCCCCTCCCACACCAGGGTGTGGGGGAAGTGTCTTCCTGGTGCTTACCTGAATCAGCCTGCTAGCCTAGAGGTCTGGTAAGCCTGGGGCTTCCTGTGTTTCAAAGATGTCCAGCTTTATGTTGGATTGCCAAAGACAAGTCAGTGGAAGGAAAAGTTCATCTTCAGAAAAAGAAATTCAAACAAGAATCAAGTTTTTGAAAATCCCTAGTGCAATCTGGGCACATGGTCTCAGTCTGTGGGCTGCACTGAAACCTTTAGAATGGAAATCTGGGCTCTTCAGAAGGACTTTCAACATCAGGAGTGAAGAGCCGCCTCTCAAGACGCTTTGCAAAGATTCTGTGACTGTTCCCTTGGGTTGTCTAGCAGTGAACCTGTGTGACCCTGATCTCCTACAGACCCCACAGACCTGCCTCCTACATCACAGAATTTCTTGCCTGACCTATGTCAGTTGTCAGAGTGGGGAACCCAATGCAGTTTTCTGTGCAATCCCAGGGACTTAGTGACATTTGATTCTGGAATGATTGATGCACCTGGACCGTCCAGGAGCCTAGGTGGTAGTGGCAGTGGCTCCAAGAACCAACATTCCAAACTGCAAAAACTCTCCTACACTCTTATTGAGTGTAGTAACTTTGAAATCCCACTAAGATTGTGTTGCTGCTTCATGGACTCTTGTCATCAGTTCAGGATCGCCTAGACAAGGGTCCTAGCACTGGCCTATGCAGTGCAATTTTGCAGAGAAGTGTAAAGATCCCAAAAATGCAAAAGACATACCTACATTGGCCAGGAATCGAACCCAGGTCTCCCGCGTGGGAGGCGAGAATTCTACCACTGAACCACCAATGCACCTACCACCACTGTATTCAAAGTGGTCACTCCTGAGAGTATCCCCAAAAACAGCCATTGTTTTAAATTGGTTTATTGTAGTGTTGAGTCAAAGCTAACAAACGCACCCACACAGAAGTATTTTAATAGAAGACTTTCACAAAACTATCAATATCAAAATGTCTAACTTTACCTGAAGCAACTCAAAAAAGGTTCTTTCCAACTGTATGACAGATCTCCATAGCGAAACATCAGAAATTCATTCAGGTTGCTTGTTTCTACTGCTGTCTCCAATGGCCAACCTCAAAGTGTTGCCTTAGTGGTTCTTAGAAGGTGACCTAACTGGTAGGGGTAGGTAAGTAAAGTTCTGATCAGAGGAGAAAGTAGCAGCAGCAGACGCAAAAGAAAGGAAACCAAAGGACAGAATCAACATAGAGAAATGAAAAAGACAATTTTGAGAGAGAGACAGAGAGAAAGGTCTTCCTCTGCCGTTGGTTCACCCTCCGGTGGCCGCTGAAGCCGGCGCACGGCGCTGATCCAATGGCAGGAGCCAGGTACTTCTCCTGGTCTCCCATAGGGTAGAGGGCCCAAGCACTTGGGCCATCCTCCACTGCAGTCCCTGGCCATAGCAGAGAGCTGGCCTGGAAGAGGGGCAACCGGGACAGAATCCGGCGCCCCAACCGGGACTAGAACCCGAAGGATTAGCCTAGTGAGGCGCGGTGCAGGCCCCATCCTGCATTCTTTTGCAGGTTTGCATAGCCTCACCCAGTTCCTTGAATCCCCTTTGCTTGCTGTTCACTACTCCCACCCCCAGCCCCAGTCTTTCTTCAAAAGGTCTGGCCCCTGGGGGTCGGGGCCTTCTGCCACGTGGTCCATCCTGTATATGCAGGCAGCTGGTCGACCAAGCGACCTCTGGGATTTCTTTTCTCTGAACAAATTGGGTCTGGCTGCCTCCTCTCACTTCTGTGCCTCTTTCCCTAACATTTGGTGCCTAGTTGGCGATGCAGGGGAAGGGGGCCTCTGATGGTGTCAGAAATGAGGGTATTTGACTGATTTAGCAGGTGGGTTAAAAGTGAAGGCAGCCGTCCCTGGGTGGGCTCGAACCACCAACCTTCCGGTTAACAGCCGAACGCGCTAACCGATTGCGCCACAGAGACTACAGATTCAGAAGTACAGGGATTGCCCCTTCCCCGGCCCGCGTGTCCCGGGCTGCCGCCGGCCTTGCAGAGCGACGCTGTTGCGCTCCAGCGCCCGGGACTCCACCGAGAGGCGAGCGGGAGCCGTGCGGTGCGTTGGGAGGTCGGGCAGCCGCGGGGACAGCCGCACGGCCTTCACCCCACCGCCTCAGGAGTCAGTAGTCTTTCAGAAAGAAATGAGTAAAATACTTTTTTTTCAAACTGCTGAAAAAAAATGTGCTAAAAGATGAAGCAAGGATGATACATGTTGGTCTTTGATAAAATACAAATTTACTGTATTCAAATTATAACATCCTATCTCCTCATTGTACTAGACTCTGACTGAGGAGAAAAACGAAACACAAAAATATCTTCAGCTTAGTGGAAATATTTAAAAGTCTCAAACTATCTTCAGCCTGTCCCTTGTGCACCAGATACAGCATTTCCTGAACTCCTACTGTTGCAAGCCCACCTCAGTATCCAGCTCTGCATGAGATCCATTAGGTAGAGGCCTCCATCACCTAGGCTTTCTTTTGCTCTCTCAGGCCCATGGTTTGTTTTTGCTCCCAAAGTCCCTAATGAGGGGGAGAATTGTCAGCTTACTGGAGTCATTTTGCCTGATGGCTCAGAGAGCTGGAAGTCCCTGGGGTTTTCTGCCAATCCTACAGCACACAGGAACCCTGTGCAGAGCATTTACCTATGATTGACAGGTGCAGGTATCTGAAAGCCCAGCTAGTTGATTTTGTAGTGAATAAGGCTTGGGGAAAAGGGAACGCAGGGGCCACCTTTTAAAGATCTACATAGAAATGGATAAATCCTTGCCACAGAAGGTCCAATTATGACAGAGAGTGACACATGTGAGACTGTGCAGAGGAAGACTGAAGATGTTCTGCTTGCATGGGCAAGACACCCATCATGGGAGAGAGAAGGAATCAGAGAAGGGTGGGAATTAGACCAGGTGTATGCAGTAGCTTCTAATCGTGCTATCATGTTGTAATCACGTAGAGAGCCTATAACCACCACGAATGACTGGTTTCTGTTCCTAGCAATCTCAGTTTGAAGTGGCTTCAGGTGGGTTTGGAGCATTAGTAGTTTTCAAAGTACCCAGGGGCTTCTAGCCTTTGGCTAGAGATGACAAGGAATGTGAATGTGCTCAGGTCACCAGCCTAGAAGTATCCCAAGCATGAACCTTCTTCATAGAAGAGTCCTAACAAGAGACACTGATAGAATTCTTCCTCTTTCAGTGATGATATTTGCACAGCAGGGGGAAAAAAGAGAAGAGAAAAAGATAGAGCAGATTTCTCCTAGACCTCTGTCCTCAAAATGTAGTGAGAAGCACACAATTCTCTGTGACCTGTAGCATGGACAGTAAACTGAGTAAAAACGCAGGGGCTGGTGTTGTGGGCCCACATCTCATATGAAGGCAGCCTTGAGCGTGGACAACTGCCCTTCTAGTCCAGCTACCAGCTGATATGCCTGGGAAGGCAGTGGAAGATGGCCAGTTACTTGGGCCCCTGCACCCACTTGGCCAACCCAGAGGAAACTCCTGGCTCCTGGCTTCAGACTGGACCAGCTCAGGCCTTTGTGGCCATTTGGGGAGTGAGCCAGGCCATGGAACAACTCTCTCACGGTCTCTCCCTCCTCCACCCCACCCCTGTAGCTCTACCTCAAAAATAAAATAAGCAAATCTTAAAAAAAAATCAAAGAAACAAGAACCTTTGCTAGAAGCAACCAGCCCCTATTATTTCAGTACAATCTCAGTAGTAAGTGCTTACAGTCTTGATTTCACAACGCAAGCCTGGAGCAGGACAACAACTTGAAAATCTTTGTCTTCAATGAGTCTTTTCAAGAAGAAACTATACAGAGAGTTTGTAGGTCTTCTTCTCCCAAAGAGAACCCAACAGCAAGGAAACCAAACCTTTAGGGAATAGCTTCTGGGTTTGCATTTGCCTTCCCTGCAACAGATGGAACACATCAAAAAGCAAACCCAAAATCCTTCCCTAAGAAGACTGGTTGACAGGAAACACCTAAGGAATGAGAAATGAGCATTTTTTCACTTTTCATTAAAGAAATTTTGGTTATTTCCTGAAGATATCCCTGGAATGCCCTAAGGAGAAATAACTTTGCAGAATGTTGCTTACCTTGGGCACAGGGCATCAGCCAAGATCTATGCCTTGCTCTTTAGTTGGCAATTTCCCTTTTTCCGTTGGAGCTCCAACATGTGCTGAGTGTATCCTGTGGCTCCCAACCCCTTGCCCACACTCTCTTCTACTTTGTCCCTGGAGTTCTTGGCGCTGTCTTCACTGGTGTGCTGTCTTCACCACAGCCAGAGCTTTGCCTTCTCTCCCAGGAGAGCTTTAGAGCCCTGGTCTTAGATGGTGCTGCTTGGAAGGGCTTGGGTGGCCAGTGGAGGATGGCCCAAGTGATTGGGCCCCTGCACCCATGTGGAAGACCTGGAAGAAGCCTCTGGCTTCAGCCTGGCACAGCCCCAGCTCTTGAGGTCATTTGGGGGGTAAATCAGCAGATGGAAGATTTTTCTCTCTCCCTCTCTCTGTCTCTGTAACTCTGCCTTTCAAATAAATAAATAAATCTTAAGAAAAAAAAAAGCTGTTACATGAAAGCTATAGGCCCATAATAATTTCACCACACACTGGAAAGTGGAGAGGTGAACAGCTCCTCACTTCTGCAGGCTCAAAACCAGGAAATTCCAGGCTCTCCAGGATAATGGACAATCAGTAGACACTCGCAGACTAGTTTTCCTGACATGCGCCATCAAACAGAGAATGCATCTCTGTCAATCACCACCTAACAGAGATCACCCCAGAAGTTCACTTGAAAACATCACACTCAGAAACCCCCTGCGATGCCCCTGGTGGGTGAAATCATGATGCAAAAATTAAAAGAAAGAACAAAAGCCTTGGTCCAGGACCCAGATTCAGCATGCAGGAGTCAAGAGCTCTGTTTCTGCGCATGGGAGAAACAGAAGAACCAAGGAGAATTATGAGCCCATAGCGCTAGGGGCCAGGTCGGCCTGTCGGGTGCAGGTTCCTTTGGCTCCAGTGATGCATCTCACATGGACAGATGGTCTGGGCAGAGCCCCAGCAAACATCTGGCAAGGAATACTATGGAGAGAGTTATCTGCATGCTCACTGACCACGGTGTAGCAGAAGACACACAAGCTTCTCATCACTTCCTGTGGAAGCCAAAGCAAGATCTCTGAAGATATAAAGGAAAGCAGGAGAACAGGTGTCTGACACCATGAGGATTCCCCTCTGGGATAGTGGCTTGGCTGAAAGCCATAAAAGAGGTCATCTGGCAGGGTTCTTTGGATGCATGTAACCAGGTCATCACAGACAACAGTTGCAGTTATTGGAAGTCTGCAAGCTAGCTTACAAGTTTAGCTGTCAACACCCGCAGCAGAGCAGCTGTGGGGAGTGCCCACCAAATCCTCCTGTTGCACCAAGCTCTTAGTCAAGCAGGGGGTCCCACTCCCCTTGTTGGAGGTTCAAGATCCCTGAATAGTAAGCTTGTGCCTACAAGTAAGTGAAGAGAGGGACACTAATGGAGTTCATAAACCACCTGGAATATGACTTAGTGCCTTTCTAGAAAAAGAGCAGTTTCCAAGTTGGCTGATATTCGAAGCCGTGTATAACAGCCATAAGGAAGCAGTTGCACAGGCAACGCTACACTGTGGACACAGCTGCACAGGGGCTAAAATGTGCATGATACATCTTCCTAGTGCACAATACAACAACCTCTGTGGTGCTCTCATGAAGCCAACCAGGCTTCAGAAGATTTTGAAAGTACTTGCACAGAGTACAGAAACTTCTTTTTACAAATTATTATTTATAATGGTGAGAACGCTGTTGATAAAGCAAGCACAACTGAGGCACACACTTGGGGACCAAACACTGCTGTGGGTGTTGTATCACAGATGTCAAATGCAAGTCCCCCAACGGACCTCACCGGCGCCAGCCCATTTGGCCCGAGGACTGGTTTCCTCCTCAGTGTGTGTTTCAGGCCTCCTGGGCTCCCAGCAGGTGGTCTGGGAGAGTGGAATGACATGGGGAGGTGGCTTTTGTGGGGACAGCAGACAGGTAAAGACGAGAGACAAGAATGTGCTCCGCGGGCAGCACCTGGTAAAAATGCAACAGCAGCCGTCCCTGGGTGGGCTCGAACCACCAACCTTTCGGTTAACAGCCGAACGCGCTAACCGATTGCGCCACAGAGACCCAACTCTGAGAACACAGGGACCGATCCTTCCCCGGGTCAACTTCCGGCTTTGAAGGGAGACGTTTCGGGCTTTAGAGCCCGGCCACCGCCGAGAGGCGAGCGGGAGCCGCGGTATGCGCCACGCTGGCAACCGGTGCTTAGGGTGGTCGGGCAGCTGCGGGCCAGCTGCGTGGTCTTCTTAGCCTCAAGAGCCCGCGCCTGGCAGTCAACGCGGTCCGCCTGCAGCCGGTTCCCGCAACCTTTAAGCCTGGTTCCATGGTGTAATGGTGAGCACTCTGGACTCTGAATCCAGCGATCCGAGTTCAAATCTCGGTTGGACCTTTGCCTTTAACTTACTAAACTGCCATTTTGATCATTTAAATGGGATTTAAGGAGGTCCTTCCGCCTTGTAAGGGACAAGAAGGCAGCTCTGCAGGGAACAGACTGCTCTGGCCCTCGATGCCCTCAGTCCCCGGCCGCCTCTGGAACCTCATAGGTTCATCCAGCTCTAGGGCACTCTCTGGAGTCCGCGTTCCAGAAATGGGTTCTTTACAACGGCCAGGTCCCCAGGACAATGACCGAGCCTGGGGGATCCAGTCCTGGGCGAGGCTGGGGCTCCTGCCCTCGCCATGCACGAAGGGGCGGAGGCACACAGGGCGCCCTTGGTCCTGCTGGGGCTGAAACCTGAGCCCGTGGGGAAATCACCCACCGCTATCAGGGACAGGTGGGAAACGCCGGTGTCTGGACCGCGGATTTGGATCCCGGCAAAGTCTGGGTGGGACCTACTCGAGTGGGTAAAAAAGACTCTTATCCAGGACACCCAGGATTTCTGGGCGGGAGGAGCAGGGGAGAGGCCATTCTACAGGTCCCAGGAGAGAGCTCCCGCCCTGGCACTAGGCTCCGCCCAGCGGGCTTTGCAAAAACCACCGTACATCAGTCAATGAAGGACTCTTTGCAAGAAAAGGCATATTTCATTAAAAGAAGAAAAACATCCTTGTGCTATAATATTTGTTAAAATTCCTTTCAGAGAAAGTGCAAGTGAGTCCCAGAACGGAGAGATGTTTGTGTAGAGGAGAGTAGCCCACAATATTTACCCTGCGTAGGATTTGAAAAGTACATAACCTGCTTTGCACGGAGGGTTTGCACACTGCAACTTAGTAGCCACCTGCTCTTCAACTTATCAAAGCCGGGGGAGAGTGCCAACGCAGTGCCCCACGACCAAAAATTCTGCAGCCGACAAATCGCACAGCCTCATACGCCCCGAACTCTTCACACGCGCTCACTTTGCGCCCCTCACGCCCCTGGGTGCCCTTCGACCTGAAGCACGCACAGCGCACGTATGTGCCGCCAGCGGTGCCGCGCTTTCTCCCACAGCACTGGAAAGCGGTTGTGAATCTGCAGCAGGTCCGGACCAGCAGCCCCTGCTTGCTCTATCTACGTAGCTCCGACCCTTACGCGACGTCACGGGAGGCGCCCCACCCTCCCCGCGCCCAGCAGCTGCTCCACCAGCAGACCCTAGGCGAGCTCAGAGTGACAGCTGTGCCCGCCCCGTCCCTCCAAACCCCACCCCTATGGGCGCCCTGGCCCCATACGGACTGCGCCCGTTCTTACACTGCGTCAGGCTTAGGAGTTTTGTCCGAGTGCCGAGCACCCTTTTCGAATTCATCGCTCTCGATACACGCAACATTTAGGGTCATCCAAGAGTATCTTTATACGGGAACTAAGCAAGACCACCTTCAGCACAGTGCACTCACGTGTGTGTAGCTCATTATTTACGTGGCTTTCTTCTGCCCAGGCTCTGGCTCTGCTCTGATACAGCTTCCTCATGGAAGTACTCCCAGCACAATTTCTGGCGCAACGGCTAAAAGCAGTGCCCTGGACCCCTACTACGACCTGCGGGCCAAGCTGGAGAGGAGCCAGCAGAACGTCTAAGACCTGAGAGAGAAATTCCTCACTGCCAGAGCTACTGTTTACTTCCTGGCCAACCGCCTGCAGAGGCACAGAAGGTCTGCAGAGCCGGGGGCCCAGACTGAGAAGTGGACACTCTCCACTGTATCTTCCCTCTCCATCGTCACAGTGAACTCCCTGACTGTGCTCTCATGGAAGACCCAGGTGGAGCCTCAGTCTTCAACCTGTGCCCAGACCTGGCTGTTGTAGGCATTTGGAATCTGACTCACAGTATAGCAGATCTCTCTTTAAAAATAAAAGAGGAGCATAGCGGGTAAAGCCACTGCCTAGGGGGCTTGCGCCATGGCTCACATGGTTAATCCTCTCCCTGCGGTGCCGAATCCCATGTGGGCGCCAGGTTCTAGACCCGGTTGCACCTCTTCCAGTCCAGCTCTCTGCTGTGGCTCGGGAAGGCAGTAAAAGATGGCCCAAGTGCTTGGGCCCCTGCACCCGTGTAGGAGACCAGGAGGAAGCACCTGGCTCCTGGCTTCAGATCGGCGCAGATTTAGGGGGTGAACCAACAAAAGGATGACCTTTCTCCCTTTCTCTCTCTCTCACTGTCTAACTCTATCTACAAATATGCTGGCATCTCATATGGGTGCTGGTTTGAGTCCTGGCTGCTCCACTTCTGATCCAGCTCTCTGCCTGGCCTGGGAAAGCAATAGAAGAAGGCTCAAGTCCTTGGGTCCCTGCACCCATGTGGGAGACCTAGAAGAAGCTCTAAGCGCCACAAAAAGTGAAAGATTTTACATCCCCTGATTCCCTCCCCAAGTGGCTAAAACTGACAGGGCTGGACAGGCCAAAGTGTCTCCACTTTGGTGGCTGGGTTCCAAGTACCTGAGGTATCTTCCACTGCCTTCCCGGTAGCTCACTAGTAGGAGTTGGATGCAAAGTGCGGCAGCCACAACTTGAATCAGCGCTCCCATAGAGGCTGGTGGCCTCAAAGACAGACGTGTAACCTGATGTCCAAAAATGCAGCTCCCAAGAAAGTTTTTTAAATCTTCAAACTATTCGGGGATTACTGAAACTCCACACAGGAGAACCATCAGTCCTACAGTCCTTGGTGTCCTCCCAAACAAGGAAATCACTGCTGCAATTCCCAGGTCAACGTTTCATTGAAGAAGCCCCAGGGCTTGCTGCTTGCAGTGGCCCGTGACTTAGATGAGGCCTAGGAGATGTGAACCCTGGCATTGCCTCATTCAAATGCAGTCCTCTCGTCACATTGCTCTACCTTCCATGAGTTTCTCGTACCTCATCTCTAAACTGGGGAACACTCAGGAGTCCAAGGAGTACAGGAGTGACAATCCCTGCACATAGCCTGGTCCCTGGGTTTCCTGTGCGGTGGAGGGGACTGTGCGTCCTCCCCATAGACAGTGACCTCGGCTGCATGGCCACCTGTCCGCTGAGGAGGGTGCGACTCTGTTTCCTCAGGGTGTGAGAAGTACAAAGACCTCATTGCATCGGTGCTGGAGGAGAAGCCTGACTTTGAGGAGATGCGATCAGCTGCGAGGCTGGGGTAAGGAGCAAGTCTGTGCAAGGAGAAGTGGAAATATCCATGGCTGAACCGGACCAAGACTATCAGTGGGGTTGTGGGGTTGGGGTGAGGTAGGGCGTGGGGTTCTCCATGAAGTAACATATGGGTAAAACGGATCAAATGCCATGGGAGGACACAACAGTGCATGTCCAACTGTGTGTCCCTGACCCATTTTCTTAACTTTCCTGGGCTGGCTCACCTGTAAGAGAACAGTGCTGACAGCATCTCCTGCAGAGCTTCATGAGGTCAGATTCACCTGTACAAGTGGTTGGCACCATCTCTGACACACATGGAATCTCAGTGATCTGCTGTATTTGCTAGACTTGCTCTTTCTTATAGACATGGTGACTGTAACTAATGGCATTTTCTAAAAGGATTTACCCTATGTTTGAAACTCTCTAGGAACGGGCAATGCTGGCCTTGAGAAAAGTAATAAATCATTTTCTAGGCAATAGCTGCTCAATTATCCACTTCCCAATAGCACTATAGTGCTTTAAAAATGGGTAGAGAGGAAATATTTTTAAAATCAAAGAGTATTTGTAAAAGCTGGAAAACATCTCTTGTAGGAAAGTTCGTTAATGGTGCCAGTGCCATGGTGTAAATGTTAAACTGACACGACACCAGTATCCAGTATTTGTAGAGGTTCGACCCCCGTTACTCCTCTTCCAAGCCAGCTCCCAGATGATAGCCTGGGAAAAGCAGCGAAAGCTGTCCCAAGTGTTGGGCCCCTGCAACAAATGTGGGAGAAGAGGAAGAAGATCCTGGCTCCTAGCTCTGGCCATTCCCTGCCCCAGGATTTGAGGTCATCTGGGGAATGAACCAGCAGATGGAAGTTCTCTCCCACCCTAGCATCCGTCTATCCCTTTTTGTGTAGCTCTGACTTTCAAATACACAAATAAATCTTTTTATAATTATTGAGACCATTTCAGAGCGTGAGGGCTGGTGCTGTGCAATAGAGAGATTTTGAAAGTGTGCATGAAAATTTAACAGGAGTCTGAGAAGAGCCGGCTGACGCCCAGCATGGAAACTGTGGGGCTCTGCCTTATGTTTGTCGCTGATGGACGTCAGCATTCACTGAACCAGCACATGGAGATCACCATCTGCAGCACACTCTCATCCAAGGCCCCTCCCACACCAGGGTGTGGGGGAAGTGTCTTCCTGGTGCTTACCTGAATCAGCCTGCTAGCCTAGAGGTCTGGTAAGCCTGGGGCTTCCTGTGTTTCAATGATGTCCAGCTTTATGTTGGATTGCCAAAGACAAGTCAGTGGACAGGAAAAGTTTAGCTTCAAAAAAAGAAATAAAACAAGACTGAAGTTTGTGAAATGCCCAGTGCAATCTGGGCACATGTCTCAGTCTGTGCGCTACACTGAAACCTTTATATGGAAATCTGGAGTCCTCAGGAAGACTTTCGACATCGGGAGTGAAGAGCGACCTCTCAAGACTCTGCAAACATTTTATGACTGTTGCCTTGGGTTTTCTAGCAGTGAACCTGTGTGACCCTGCTCTCCTACACACCCTACAGACCTGCCTCCTACAACACAGAATTTCTTGCCTGACCTATGTCAGTTGTCAGAGTGGGGGACCCAATGCAGTTTTTCTGTGCAATCCCAGGGACTTAGTGACATTTGATTCTGGAATGATTGATGCACCTGGACTGGTGCTACCACTCTGTAGTATACAGGAGTGCACCTATGGAGATGGGAATTTAGGGGCCACCGCTGTGCCATAGCGGGTAAAGCTGCTGCCTGCAGTGCGGCTACCCGTATGGGCACCATTCCAGGACCCTACAGCTCCACCTTCAATCTAACTCCCTACTATGGCCTGGGAAAGCAGTAGAAGATGGCCCAAGTCCTTGGGCCCCTGCACCTGCGTGGGAGACCTGGAAGAAGCTCCTGACTCCTCTCTTCAGATTGGTGCAGTTCTGGACATTGAAGTCAACTGGGAAGTGAATCAGCGGATTAAAGACCTCTCTCTCTCTCTCTCTCTCTCTCTCTCTCTGCCTCTCCTTTTTCTGTGTAACTCTGACTTTCAAATAAAATAAATAAATCTTTAATAAAAAGAATTAATCTGAGTATTAGAAAAAAAGATGGGAGTTCAGGGGCAGACATTGTGGTGCCATGGACTGGGCTGCCACTGGAACACCTGCATCCCATATCAGAGCCGAGTATCAGACCTGCCTCCACTTCCAGTCCAGCTGTCTGCTAATGTGCCTAGAGGGAGCAGTGATGGTGCACAGACTGGGTTACTTGCCAGCCAGGACTAAGACCTTGACTGGCCTCATGGCGGCAGCTTCCACCTGGCCCAGTCCTGGCTGTTGGAGGCATTTGGGGAGTGAAGATTCTCTCTCTCTCTCTCTTTATATCTCTATCTCTATCATTATCTCTTTTTCTCTCTCACTCTGTGTGTGTGTGTGTGCATGTCACTGTGCCTTCCAAATAAAAACACCTTTAAAA
The DNA here is from genome assembly GCF_964237555.1 of Oryctolagus cuniculus. Lineage (NCBI taxonomy): Eukaryota > Metazoa > Chordata > Mammalia > Lagomorpha > Leporidae > Oryctolagus > Oryctolagus cuniculus. Next base: position 48,296,075 of record NC_091438.1, read on the forward strand.
AGAAGAATTAACATTGCTGTTTCAAGCTGGAGAATAAAAGTTTTAATTTCAACTTGTACAAAAAAGATAGGCAACAAAATGTATGTAAAATAAAATTTATTTTCTGAGGTTTATAAACCCTACTGTTCAAGTAAAATGAACATGTGCTTGAGAGCTGGTAAACCATCTTCAGGGACTTTTTTCTGCCTGTTTCTGGACGCAAATCCTTGCTCTTTCCAGGCTGTGGTGGGGAGGGAAAAGGATGAGGGCCTTTGAGGATCCTCTCCTGATCTGGGCATTGGTGTCTCAGGGGCTATCACATTTGTAGACGGAAGGGCTGGGATTTCCCCAAGCAAAGGGTCCATTGGTCCTGCGGTGTAATTTGGTTCTCAGAGATGGTGACTTCTTTGATTTAGACTTGCTTTGTTGTTTTATTTTCTCATCAACTGGAGAATTATTGGTGACTTAACTTTTGGTATTGAAATTAAACAAGTCATTTAATACTTCAGTTGTTACCTGAAATAGATAAACAAACAAACAAAAACAACTCATGAACAATCTTCTGTGTGCTCTTGCTGACAACTGCCTGGGGCTGGTGCTGGAGCTGATGGAAATGGAGGCCAGGGGGAGCCCGACTGTGGGGAAGGGGAGAAGTTACAGGAGTGGACCACAGGCTGGAAGGAGATGGTGGCGCTAGCACATGCAAGTCAGAGTCTCCTGAAGTGTGCTAGCTGCCCGTGGTGTGGGACACAGGGCCCCAGCACCTCCCGATGCCAACAGCCCTGCTCCCAGCTGCTGCTGCAGGTTAGTTAGCCAGACCCCCACCAGCTCCTCCTCAGCCTCAGTTAACCCTCCATGCTGCCCCTGGGGAAAATAAAGGTCTTTGTCAGGTCCCGGGATGAGAGTCATATCTCAAACATGCACATTCACAGACTTGTTACAGCAAAGAGAAGACAATTTGCAGGAAAATTTTCCTAAATCCATTTCATAGGAGGGTGGGGCCACAGGGAGAGCCCTACAGTGTGAGAGCCACCAGGGTCCTTGGACAATAACAAGACTGTGAGAAGATCATGGTAAAAAGGGGCTAAGGACTAAACCCACATGACCCAGAGTTGAAAAACCAGAGCTGGACACCAACATGGTTCTCTTCATCACAGAATGTCGGGGAAGGCAGAGGGAGGGCTTCCACCTGGAGGAAGCTGGACAAGATCTACAAGGTGAGCATGACTTTGGCTGGGACAGGAACACGCTTTGCCCGGTGAGTCTTGTCAATGTTCTTGTACAGATAGAAGGCAGGGGTGGGGGAAAGGAGTGAGCAGAAGCAGAAAAAGGGAAATTGCCAACTAAAGAGCAAGGCATAGATCTTGCCTGATGTCCCTGATCCCAGGGGAAAGCAACATTCTGCAAAGGTAATTTCTCCTCAGGGCGTTTCGAGGGATATCTTCAGGAACTAAACAAAAGGTTCTTAATAAAATGTGATGTGGAGGATTAGCCTAGTGAGCCACAGTGCCGACAATCCCGGTTCTTGCCCAGGTAGGGGCGCCAGTTCTGTCCCGGTTTCTCCTCTTCCAGTCCAGCTCTCTTGCTGTGGCCAGGGAAGGTAGTGGAGGATGGTCCAAGTGCTTGGGCCCTGCACCCACATGGGAGACCAGGAGGGAGCACCTGGCTCCTGACTTCGGATCAGCACAGTGCGCTGGCTGTAGCAGCCATTTTGGGGGTGAACCAACGGAAGAAAGACCTTTCTCTCTATCTCTGTCTCTCTCACTGTCTAACTCTGCCTGTCAAAAAAAATTTAAAAAAAAAATGAAAAGTGGAAAAATGCTCATTTCTCATAACTTAGATGTTTCCCATCAACCCATCTTCTTAAGGAAGGATTGGGGGTTTGGTTTTGATTTGTTCCTTCCATTGTAGGGGAGGCAAATGCAAACCCAGAAGCTATTCCCTAAAAGTTCGGTTTCCTTGCTGTTGGGTTCTCTTTGGGAGAAGAAGACCTAAAAGCTCTCTGTGTAGTTTCTTTCATGAGAAGACTCATTGAAGGCAACATTTTCAAAGACCTCCCGCTGTGCCCTCACCACTTACCTCTGCACGCAGGGTTCCTGCACACAGGGAGTCTCTGGTATTTTTCCCTGAGGACCCTGTTTTCATCATACAGCTGAACAATGGAATCCAGGACCTGCCAGTAAAGGTTGGAGGTGCATCCTGTCCAGGAGAGAATTACACTCAGGCAAGGCATTCACATTTGCTTAAGGGAAGGCTTCCTGCTAATTTCCTGAACTCCACTGCAGGGCCTGAGGGCTGCACTGACAGGCTGATGGGGAACAAGCTTCATGGTCACCTGCTTCCCAGCTCCAGCACATTCACATCATTCTCACACCCAGTGCTGCAATATGAGGAAGACTGGGCTGTGTGTGAGATTCGATCACACTTTTGGGGCCCAGCCCAATGATGCAGCATGGTGGCCTTGGCATGAGAGCAGTGGAAGGCGAGGGCTGAGGCAGAAGAACCCTAGGATCGACGAGGAGCCCTAGGAGCAAGGACCAAATGAGACACAGGAGGCACATGAGGATGGAAGCGGAGGAGAGTGATAAAGGCGGGACTCAGAAACCTGGGTTTTACTGAACCACACTCACATAAGCCAACAGACGCAGACCGTGCACAGAGTCAGAGGCACGAACACGGTTGGAGGTCAGATGGCTAAAAGTGGGAGGAAGAGTTTAGCGTGGTCAAGTCTCTACCTAAGCCTATTTGGTGGCTTCCAGAATAGGAGTTACAGCACTGGTGCTCACTCTCTAGCCAGGCCATTTGTATGAAGTGGGTGAAGCAGGTCTAACATGTGCTTAGATTCTGTGAAGCTCTGGCCCAGTGGCCTGCCTGTGGAAACACACCCACTGCCAGACTCAGGCCCCTCTAGTCCCCCTACCTCTGTCTCTGTCCACGGTGCTGAGGTGACGCTGCAGCATCTGTCGCAGGCTGACGTTGACCACCATGGTCTCCTTCAGATGCTGCTGTAGTTTCTGCATCTCATCTTCTGCAGCAGTCCACCAGGACGTGAAATGAGGGAAGGGAGGAAGAATCTTTGTCACTATGGGACAGCCAGAGGCTGCCGTACAAGATCCTGACTCTCCCTACCCCTCTGCCTACGTCATGCTCTCATCAGGGAACACCAGTCCCTGGGTGGGTTTCAAGTGAAGAATGGGCAAGCGCTGAGCACACTCTCAGGGCTGCCTCCACCCAAGGGCGTGGGAGGTGGAGGAGAGGCAAAGAGGAGGAACAAAGACCCTACGGCCTCCAGGTAAGGCCAGACAGTTCCCACGGAAGTTGTGGCCACCTCCTCGGTGTGACCTGCAGGAACTAGAAATACTTTCCTCTACTACATACCTTGCCCAGACCAGTTCAACACATGGTGAACACTTCCTCTGCAGCTCACGGTGAAATGTGAAAGGGAAATGGGGATTCCTTCCTAGGAGGATGATCTGAGTAATAAAGGGCACCTACTTATACCTGCCACGTGAAGGAGAGGGAGAAAGACAAACCTGACGGGGTTTATATTGCTAAGCAAATAGCCCAGTGGGTCCTGAGTGAATTAACACAGTCTCATTCTCCTGCCAAGAAAAGGTAATACACAAATATTCAAGGAAAGGGAGGCTGGACATCAAGAGAGAGAAGACAAAGACTGAAGCTGTGTTCTGAACACACACCAGCGATGCTGCTGCCCAGGGGGCTCCTCTGTCCATGAAGGAGCTGCTCTGGCCCCTGGGGGTTTTGGGAGGGGAGCATGCTGCTGGCACCATGGTTACTCATGGCCTTTCTTTCACCAGACATGTCGGCTCTTGGTTTGGATGGCAATGCAGCAATGAGAATAAACCACCCATGTTTCAGGGGGAAAAAAAAGAAACTTTGTGTTGCTGCACAAAGCGTGACATTGTGGCCATTTACCAGGGGTTGGCAGCATCAGAGACCTGCCTTCAGGAAAATCACCTTTCAACTGTCACTCTGATCGGACCTTGGGAGGAGGAAAGGGGACAGGATGCCTGATAACTGAGCAAGGCTGGCAGCATTCCTACATGGTTGGAAAATGCAGGTATTCCATCCACGGACTATAATTATCAAGACCATTTCAAGCACGGGGGGCTGGTGCTGTGCCATAGTAGGTAAGGCCACTGCCTGCAGTAGTGGCATCCCACATGGGAGGAGGTTTTCTAGTCCCAGCTGCTCCGCTTCCGATGCAGCTCTCTGCTGTGGCCTAGAAAAGCAGTAGAAGATGGCCCAAGTCCATGGACCCTGCACATGCATGTGACCCAAAAGAAGCTCCTGGCTCCTGGCTTCAGATCACATCAGCTCTGGCTGTTGTGGACATTTGGGGAAGGAACTAGCAGATGGAAGACCTCTCTCTTTCTCTCGCTTTCTCTCTCTCTCTCTCTCTCTCTCTCGCTCTGCCCCTCTCTGCCAGAATGTAACTCTGCCTTTCAAACTAATAGATAACTCTTGGAAAAAAAAGACCATCTCAGGAAAAGAGCTGTCCCAATAGAGGCAGGTTGTGTACATGGACTGTGGAGTTGGCTGAAACTTTCCCGTGCTCCCTTCACTCTCCTCTATGGGCCACTGTGCGTGCATCAGATGCTCTATGCCAGTGGTGGCATGGTGACTCAGGCAAGATGTCAACCAGGAACACTGAAAATCATCTGACCCACCCAGGACTGCACTTGACACCTGAGCCCAGCGCTGTTTTCAGCCTATATGCCTTTTCAAGGAGAAGCTTCTAGGCCTGTCTACAAGATGCTACAGCTCAGTTCAGACAGAAGTGGTGAGCATGCAGAAGGAAGAAGCTACTGGAAGGTTTTGAGCTGTACTTTATTTACAAGGGGAGGACTCACGGCCTGCGTCCTCAGCAGAGGTGGCTTCTTGTGCCTCAGACAGGACGGTGTCTCTACTGGAAGGCTGATCACAGTTGCGCTGGCCAGAAGGAGTCAGATACCGTTCATCCACTGCGTCCTCAGGTTCCACACTCCCTCCCTCCCCCTGGTGCTCTCTGTGGGGCCTGGTGGGAGAGGCAAGATAAGAGAGGTCACTGAGGCAGCCTGGAAGCAAAGCTCATTACAGGTCCTGATCTGAAGCTCATGGAAGTGGCACGAACACCAGAGAGGCCATCGCATCAAGAGGAAAGGTAGCATCCACTTCTGATGGGGCGGGGTGTGCTTAGAGCTGGGGTAGAGACAGCGGCAGGTGCTCAGTGCACTGACCCATAGCTCAGTGTAAAGAAGCAGACTCAGGAACTGCCCTAAATCCAGTTAGAGATCCAAAACAGTGAACAGAAGATGTGTAAATAAAGCATTGTATTTTATATTACATGAAATGGCCCATTGAACATTGGCTCCCGAGACAGCAAAACCTCCCTGATTTCTTCCAAGTTTTAGATTTCTCCAGATATTTGATGTCATTTCTGTGTTTTTTTTTTCAAGATAACTTTCTGGGAATGAAACATCTTCCAACAAATCTCAGGAAAACTGTGCAGAAAGATCAGGCATGTGAATTTGGGGTTCACTCATGAAGGTTTAAAATCACACAGAAACCAAGGGCCACTATTTTGTTTCCCTTTAGGTCAGACTGACTAAAAGTGAACTTGACACGTTACTAATAAATGGAAACAATGTATGAGCTCCCAGTAGAGCAGGTGACCATTGGAGACAGGACACATCCTTGTAAATCCATGAACAAAGAGGTCCCATCCGCAGTCTCTGGGTTGGCTTTGTTTGTTGCTCAGGGTGTTAACTTTAACCTCTGTTGGATCTCTTGCTTTTGGAATCCTCTCTAGTTTTCCTCGCTCCATCACTAGCCCCTTTACCATTCAGAGTTACCTTTGGGCCAGGGTCTCCTCTCTGTCTCCAGATTTCTGATCATTGTGATTCTCTGCAAAGCGAGACTAGAAAGCGAGTCAGAAACTAAGCAGGCCCCATTCAGACATCACAGACCTGAGACTCTATGATCAGAGACTGAACCTTCTGCGTGTATACTCAGAAAGCTCTGGGAGAATTGCCCCAGGAGGCCTCTGGGTTCACCTGGATAGCAGAGCCTTGGAAGGATTTCCTATCCCCTGCACAGGGTATTCCCGATGTGTGTCCACGATGTCTACAGTGTCTTCTTTTCCAGCTCACAGGAAGTAAGATATGTATAAAATTAGATTTGAAAGTATACTGAGTCTCAGGGCCAGCGCTGTGGCATAGTGGGTAAAGCCACCGCTGCCTGTGGTACCGGCATCCCTTATGGGGTCAGTACAAGACCCGGCTGTTCGACTTCCAATCCAGCTCTCTGCTATGGCCTGAGAAAGCAATGGAAGCCCACCCACGTCCTTGGGACCCTGCACCCATATGGGAGCCCCAGAAGAAGCTCTTGGGTCTTGGTTTCGAATTGGCACAGTGCTGGCTGTTGTAGACATTTGGGGAGTGAACCAGCAGATGGAAGACCTCACTCTCTCTACCTCTCTGTAACACTGCCTTCAAATAAATAAGTAAATCCTTGGAGAAAAAAAGCAAAACAAAACTTTAAATCTAGAATCCTACATCCAGTGAAAAGCCATTTCACAAATGAGATCTGGCAGCCAGCCTTGGGGCGTAGAGGGCTAAGCCAGTGCCTGCAGTGCTGGCATCCCATAGAGCCACTGGTTGCATTCCTGGCTGCTCCACTTCTGATCAAGCTCCTGCTCATGGCCTGGGCTCTTGCCACCCACATGGGAGACCTGGATGAAACTCCTGGCTCATGCTTCAGCCTGGCCCAGTGCTGCCACTGCAGCCTCCTGGGAAGTGAGCCAGCAGGTGGAAGATCTCTCCCCATCTTCTCCCTCTCTCTCTGAAACTCTGCCTTTGAAAACTAAAAAAGAAAAAAAAAAGGTCTATTTCCTGCCATGCTCATCAAGATGAAGTCAGTCTTCTGTACTCTTTCTTACTGACTGTAGATGGAACCTTGCAAAGAATAACTCGAAGGAATTACCTGAGTGCTCTGAAAAGTCCAAACTGCATGTGGATTAAGTGCCACAGACAAGAGCAAAAGAATGAGCTGGGGCGGTAAGGGCATGGTTCTCCCTCCTGTGAGGCGCTCTGGAGGAGGAAGGGCCTTTGGAGCTGCAGCCACTTACCCGCCGTGAGCTTTCTGGCAAGGCTCTCTGCCAGCTGGCTTCCTTGGGCCAACTGTTCACAGAATCTCTGTCCAAGGTGGCAGGCAACGTCCGTGCTCCTGAGGAGGCCCTCAAAAGCCTGGCCCGTGTCCTTCAGGTGCTGGGCAAAGAGGGAGCAGACCTCTCTCCCTTCCTGTATCTTGCGCCGTAAGTGGGTGAGTTCTCTGGCCCGAGCCTGAACTAGGGAGTCTTGTCCGCTAAGGTAGGGAAGAAGACAGAAATGTAAGATTGAATGACAGCTCACAGGAGCCTCGGCAGAGCCATCCACTAGAATTGCCGAAGGGCAGTGCCCATGGTGCATGCTGGTGTATGTTGTGAGGCTTGCCTTGGCAGGGGGAATGTGCACAGAGGCCCTGTGCTTGTTTGTTTTTGCTATGATTAAGATGCCCTTTCAGTCCCTCACCTCAGCCCACATCCATGTAGTGAACAGCAAGCAGTATGCCAATAGGGCCAGGAACATCTGTGTTGGGCAAGCTCGCCTGCTGGCATTGAGAGGTGGGAAGTCCCATAAAGGCCATGAAGGCAACATTCATTAGAATGACATGGAGATAGGCTGGCACTGAGGCTCACTAGGGTAATCTTCTGCCTGCGGTGCCAGCACCCCGGATTCTAGTCCTGGTTGGGGTGCCGTTCCTGTCCTGCTTGCTCCTCTTCCAGTCCAGGTCTCTGCTGTAACCCAGGAAGGCATTGGAGGTTGTCCCCAAGTGCTTGGGCCGTGCACCCACATGGGCGACCAGGAGGAAGCACCTGGCTCCTGGCTTCGGATCAGTGTAGCGCCGGCTGTAGCAGCCATTTGGGGAGTGAACCATCAGAAAGAAGACAGAAAGAAGACCTTTCTCTCTGTCTCTCTCTTTCACTAACTCTGCCTGACCAAAAAATAAATAAATAAATAAAGAATGTCATGAAGATGAGGATAACCAGTAGGAATGCAAAGATAGTACACGAGCTTCAGATGACGATTGTGTCATCTCTGTGAGATTTCCTTGTTTTCTAAAGCCTGAAGCATTTCTCATTGCCCCAACACAGGATGTGAGCTCTGTTGGACAGACATGGCCATGTGTTATTCAGCTTACAGCACTCAGTAGAGGTACACATGGGGCATCCAGTTAATGCTGAGAACCACAGAATCCTGAAGCTGGACCAAGCCTCAAGAGTCACCCACCCTATCAGATGCCTGAATGTTCTCTTTCTGTCAGCCAAGTGGTTGTTCTCACATTGTCAATCTCTAATCCCTAGAAACGCTACAAAGTGTGGGGCAAGTCAAGGCCTACAGGAGAATCAAACAGGGGCTTCAGGCCTGTACCCCCTTCCAAGTCCTATCTCTGTTTGCATGGTTTTACACACATGACTGTATAGGATCACTTCAGCAAAGTGCTCAAAGACAGTTTGAATGCCACAATCTACCCTATGTTAGAAACTCTCTAGGAAGGGAAATGCTGGCCTTGAGAAAAGTAATAATTCATTTTTCAGGCAATAGCTGCACAATTATGCACTTACTAAATAGCCCTATAGTGCTTAAAAAATTGGTAGAGAGGAAATAGTTTTAAAATGAAAAAATATCGGGCCGGCGCCGTGGCTCAATAGGCTAATCCTCCGCCTAGCGGCGCCGGCACACCGGGTTCTAGTCCCGGTCGGGGCGCCGGATTCTGCCCCGGTTGCCCCTCTTCCAGGCCAGCCCTCTACTGTGGCCAGGGAGTGCAGTGGAGGATGGCCCAGGTGCTTGGGCCCTGCACCCCATGGGAGACCAGGAAAAGCACCTGGCTCCTGGCTCCTGCCATCGGATCAGCGCTGTGCGCCGGCCGCAGCGCCGGCCGCGGGGGCCATTGGAGGGTGAACCAACGGCAAAGGAAGACCTTTCTCTCTGTCTCTCTCTCTCACTGTCCACTCTGCCTTTCAAAAAAAAAAAAAAAGAAAATATCTGTAAAAGCTGGAAAATATCTCTTGTAGGAAAGCTCATTAATGCGGCCCGTGCCATGGTGTAAATGTTAAACTGACAGGACACCAGTATCCAGTATGGGTACAGGTTCGACCCCCAGTTGCTCCTCTTCCAATCCAGTTCCCAGATGACAGCCTGGGAAAAGCAGCAAAATCTGGCCCAAGTGATTGGGCCCCTGCAACCAATGTAGGAGAACAGGAAGAGGATCCTGGCCCCTAGCTCTGGCCATTCCCTGCCCCAGCAGTTGAGGTTATCTGGGGAGTGAACTAGCAGATGAAAGATCTCTCCCACCCCAACATCTGTCTCTCCCTCTCTTTGTGTAGTTCTGACTTTCAAATACACAAATAAATCTTTCTAGAAAATGCCATTAGTTACAGTCACCATGTCTATAAGAAAGAGCAAGTCTAGCAAGTACAGCAGATCACTGAGATTCCATGTGTGTCAGAGATGGTGCCAACCACTTGTACTGGTAGTGTGACCTCGTGAACCTCTGCAGGAGATGCTGTCAGCACTTTCCTCTTACAGGTGAGCCAGCCCAGGAAAGTTAAGAAAATGGGTCAGGGACACACAATTGGACATGCACTGTAGTGTCCTACCCAGGCATTTGATCCGTTTTACCCATATGTTACTTCATGGAGAACCCCACGCCCTACCTCACCCCAAACCCACAACCCCACTGATAGTCTTGGTCCGGTTCAGCCATGATATTTCCACTTCTCCTTGCACAGACTTGCTCCTTACCCCAGCCTCGCAGCTGATCGCATCTCCTCAAAGTCAGGCTTCTCCTCCAGCACCGATGCAATGAGGTCTTTGTACTTCTCACACCCTGAGGAAACAGAGTCGCACCCTCCTCAGCGGACAGGTGGCCATGCAGCCGAGGTCACTGTCTATGGGGAGGACGCACAGTCCCCTCCACCACACAGGAAACCCAGGCACCAGGCTATGTGCAGGGATTGTCACTCCTGTACTCCTTGGACTCCTGAGTGTTCCCCAGTTTAGAGATGAGGAACGAGAAGCTCATGGAAGGTAGAGCAACGTGACGAGAGGACTGGATTTGAATGAGGCAATGCCAGGGTTCACATCTCCTAGGCCTCATCTAAGTCACGGGCCACTGCAAGCAGCAAGCCCTGGGGCTTCTTCAATGAAACGTTGACCTGGGAATTGCAGCAGTGATTTCCTTGTTTGGGAGGACACCAAGGACTGTAGGACTGATGGTTCTCCTGTGTGGAGTTTCAGTAATCCCCGAATAGTTTGAAGATTTAAAAAACTTTCGTGGGAGCTGCAGCCCATATGGGAGCGCTGATTCAAGTCGTGGCTGCCCCACTTCTGATCCAGCTCCTACTAGTGAGCTCCTGGGATGGCAATGGAAGATATCTCAGGTACTTGGAACCCAGCCACCAAAGTGGAGACATGGATGCAGGGCTCCTCACTTTGGCCTGTCCAGCCCTGTCAGTTTTAGCCACTTGGGCAGGGAATCAAGGAATGAAAATTCTCTCTCTTTGTGTGGAGCTTAGAGCTTCTTCTGGGTCTCCCACATGGGTGCAGGGGCCCAAGGACTTGAGCCTTCTTCTATTGCTTTCCCAGGCCAGGCAGAGAGCTGGATCAGAAGTGGAGCAGCCAGGACTCAAACCAGCACCCATATGATATGCCAGCACCGCAGGCAGTGGCTTTTTTTTTTTTCTTTTAATTTGACACATAGAGTGAGACAGTGAGACAGTGAGAGAGATAGAGAGAAAGGTCTTCCTTCCGTTGGTTCACCCCCCAAATCTGTGCCAATCCAAAGCCAGGAGCCAGGTGTGCTTCCTCCTAGTGTCCCACGCAGGTGCAGGGGCCCAAGCACTAGGGCCATCCTCCACTGCCTTCCCGGGCCACAGCTGAGAGCTGGACTGGAGGAGGTGCAACTGGTTCTAGAACCTGGTGTCCACTTGGGATGCTGGTGCCGCAGGCAGAGGATTAAGCAAGTGAGCCATAGCGCCAGCCGCCCAGGCAGTGGCTTTACCTGCTATGCCACAGTGTCGGCCCCTCTTTTATTTTTAAAGAGAGATCTGCTATACTTTGAGTCAGATGCCAAATGCCTACAACAGCCAGGTCTGGGCACAGGTTGAACACTGAAGCTCCATCTGGGTCTTCCATGAGGGTGTCAGCTACTCACTTACTTGAGCCATCATCTTTTGTCTCCCAGGCTCATTAGCAAAAAGCTGGATCAGAAAGCAAAGGCAAGACTATATCCCATGTGCTCCCACATGGGATGCAGCCATCCCAAGCTGCACTATAGCCCACTGGGCATGACACCTGCCCTGAGGAGCCAGTACTGAAATCAGACATTCCAACAGGGGATGTGGGTGTCCCAAGTGACAGCCTAAACCCTGAGATATCCACCTTTAATTGTAGTATACTTTTGATAATGCGATGTCTTAAAGATCATTTTGCATTTCATTGTCAGGGAAGCTATAATTTTCACTGTTCACTGTGTATGACAATAAACCGTATCACAGGTTTGAAGCCCTCCCATACTCACACTGATCAATTGAAAAATCATGGTTGAAATTTGAAAGCAAACAACTGCAGTGTAGCAGGTGCCCTCCTGTAGCATCCCTGCCCTCGCAAGCTCTTGTTCCCGTGTACACTTCAGGAACTACAGCCTCCCCCTCTTCCCTCTATTATTAGCAGCTTTAAGATTTTCCAGTAGATTTCCGAATGGTAAAGCTGGCTATGGAGACGGGGAGCCAGCACCTACACTGGCCTGGCTTGCAACTGAGACCTGCAGTCTTCTGCACTTGGCCTTGTTCCCCTCATGCTCATGTCTGGGGGCCACATCCTGGAGGGCCACCTGCCCTTGCTGGCTATCTGCAAAGTTCCTGTGCAGGGTGAGACAGAAAGGGTGGCATAGGTCTCAGAGTCTCCTGGACATGGCCTTCTCGTAAGCAGAGAATGAGCAATGGCTTCTCTGCACTTCTGGGGAAAAGAAACTTTTGCAGGCATTAGGGCTTCCCTCTGTGCCTGCCAGGGCTGCTCTCAGTGCCAGATGCCTGGGAACAGACAGTCCCGAGCTCCTTGAAGGCAGGCGGGTATCATTACCCCTTTCAGGCCAAGTGAAGCTACCTGTAGATGGGTGCTTAGTAAGTGTTTGAACTGAATGCTGAGACAGTGGAGCGCACAGCGCTGCCCTGGTTCCTAGGAGCTGACACAGGTCCCTGAGCCAGAAGAAGCAGTTACTGCCTCACCTGGGGTTTTAGTCTCCTCCTCCCTACCTTGTCCCTGCAAACTTTCATCTTTGTGCCTCTGTTTTCTCCACTGCGGCAAGCTGAGGATGAAATACAGGCACCTACCGACCCAGAGTACAGTCAGGGAGTTTACTTTGACGAAGAACAGGGAAGATAAAGTAGGGAGTGTCCATTTCTCTGAGGAAGGGAACCCCCACTTCTCAGTCTGGGCCCGTGGCTCTGCAGACCTACCATGCCTCTGCAGGCGGTTGGCCAGGAAGTAAACAGTAGCTCTGGCAGTGAGGAATTTCTCTCTCATGTCTTGGACGTCCTGCTGGCTCCTCTCCAGCTTGGCCCGCGGGTCGTAGTAGGGGTCCAGGGCACTGCTGTTAGCCATTGTGCCAGGAACAGTGCTGGGAGGTACTGCCATGATGAAGCTGTGTCAGAGCAGAGCCAGAGCCTGGACAGGAGAAAGCCACACAAATAATGAGCTACACACACGTGAGTGCACTGTGCTGACAGTGGTCTTGCTTAGTTACACACACGTGAGTGCACTCTGCTGACGGTGGGGTGGTCTTGCCTGGTAAGCTCCTACACTCACCAAGTTGCTCAGCTCTAAGTTGTGAGTGATACCAGATACAATTAGTATCTCTGTAACTCTTCTTCACATCAAAGAGGGGGTGTAAAGAGAGTCAGGAATGCAGATCTCACTCTAACTTGCTTTTGGGAGGAACTTTGTCAGCAGCCACAACTCTCAGACTCCTTAGAGACAAATGTGAGGCCCAAGATGCCAGAGGTCTGAGCTGAAGGCACTGCCCATACACAGACGCTGCCGCAGGAATGTGGCCAGAGGCCCCAGGCTGCCAGGGAACGGTCTGAAGTCACAATAGCAGAACTAGAAGGTGGGGGGGTCGTGGACTCTCAGGAACCCGTGAGTTCTTCTGCTCATCCCCAATGGGCACCATCCCCTCCGCAGCACACAGGTCTGTGCAAAGGGGTCTGGTGGCCTAGCGGCTGAGGGGTTGAGGGACAGGCAGACTCGGCCTGGAGTCCTCGGGTCCCCATGGAGAGCTCGTGACGGCCAAACCCTGTTCCCGGCGAAGGGACCCGAGAGCGGCCGTCACCGCGACCCTGTGCCTGGGGAGCCCGGAGCTGGACACGCGGCGTTCCCGAGTGCCCGCGGGCGGCAGGGGCGGCGGGGGCAGGGTTTTCCCTGAGTGGAGGCGGCGCCGACGAGGGCGCTCCGCGGCCTCGGGCCCACTCTCTCCGGTGGGACTCGGACCCGGGCGTCTGCGGGGAGCGGGCTCCTGCGGCGGGCGGGCGAATGCCACTCCGCTTCCCGCGGCCACCCGACTCCCAACGCACAGGTAACCCTCGCGGCACACAGCGCGCCTCCTGCTCGCCCATCGGCGGTGCCCGGGGCTCTGGAGCTCGCAGCGTCGCCCCGCAAGGCCAGCCGCAGCCCGCGGCCCCTGTGCGGGCAGAAGTTGTGTCTCTGTGGCGCAATGGGTTAGCGCGTTCGGCTGTTAACTGAAAGCTTGGTGTTTCGAGCCCACCCAGGGACAGCCGTCAGCACTTTTACCACGTTTGATAATAAGTCAGTGAAATGCCCTCACTCTGATACCCTCAAGGGGTCCTCGCGTCCCCAACGGGGTTCTCAGAGAACGGCTGGTGGGATGTAAACCCTGTGGTTGAGGGGTGCAGATCACCGCCCCTATTACTCTGTGACAGATAGTGCAGGAGCGGTGCCCCTAGCAATTAGGCCATCTGCACCTGTCTGCGGAGATGAGAGAATCTTCCCCTGTTGAGCTGGTGGCTCATGTGGGCTCAGGTTTCTGCTGAATCTCAGGAGCAGAGGTTGAGTCTGACTTTATAGGCTCTCTCTCTCTCTCTCCCCCTCCACCACCCTCCCTCCCACTCTCTCCCTCCCACACCTCCATCTCTCTGTTAACCCCTGCATGGTATTTTCCCACTGGCGGTGTCACTATGAGTTTCTAGTTTTGATATTATGAACTTCACTTCTCTGGTACCTACAGGGATCCATTCCCTGTTTGTGGGTGAGTATCTTCAATTGCCTATCATCCTGTGCCTTCTGGAAGTTCTTGATATTTGAGCCTGCAGCAGAGAAAAGAAGCTCCCATTCTGTCTTTCTAATACTTGGTTAAAAGGGCAGGGTGTGCTTAGAGCTGGGGTAGAGACAGCGGCAGGTGCTCAGTGCACTGACACATAGCTCAGTGTGAAGAAGCAGACTCAGGAACTGCCCTAAATCCAGTTAGAGATCCAAAACAGTGAACAGAAGATGTGTAAATAAAGCATTGTATTTTATATTACATGAAGTGACTCTTTGAATACTGGTTCCTGAGACCACAAAACCTCCCTGGGCTCTTCTACCTTTGAGATTTCTCCAGATATTTGATGCCACTTGAGTTTCTTTTTCAAGGTAACTTTCTGGAAATGAAACATGTGCCAACAAATCTCAGGAAAACTGTGCAGAAAGATCAGGCATGTGAATTTGGGGTTCACTCATGAAGGATTAAAACTCACACAGAAATCAAGGGCCACTGCTTTGTTTCCCTTTAGGTCAGACTGACTAAAAGTGAACTTGACACGTTACTAATAAATGGAAACAATGTATGAGCTCCCAGTAGAGCAGGTTACCAAAAGAGTTAGGACACATCCTTATATATCCATGAACAAAGAGGTCCCATCTGCAGTCTCTGGGTGGGCTTTGGTGTTGTTGCTCAAGGTGTTAATGCTGACCTCTGTTGGATCTCTTGCTTTTGGAATCCCCTCTAGTTTTCCTCGCTCCATCACCAGCCCCTCAGCATTCAGAGTTACCTGTGGGCCAGAGTCTCTTGTCTGTCTCTTTTCATTGTGATTCTCTGCAAAGCAAGACTAGAAAGCCAGTCAGAAACTAAGCAGGCCCCATTCAGACATCGCAGACATGGATGGGACTCTATGAGCAGAGACTGAACCTGCTGCGTGTATACTCAGAAAGCTCTGGGAGAATTGCTCCAGGAGGCCTCTGGGTTCACCTGGATAGCAGAGCCTTGGAAGGATTTCCTATCCCCTGCACAGGGTGTTCCCGATGTAGATGCAGGATGTCTATAGTGTCTTCTTCTCCAGCTCACGGGCCCCTTGCATAGTTGCCTTCAGGATTTCTCCAGCTGGAACCTTCATTTCCACCCCAAAGCTGCCCACCAGAGCGTGGTTTGATTCCCACTAATGCTCCTCCTGCAGACCCCACTGCAGTGTGGTGGGAGAGGACAGGCAACCCTGTCCACCTCCATCCCACCCAGAGTGCAGCCCAGGCACCATCAGCCCTGGGCCTCTGGTGCGCTCACATGTTCCTGGAGGGAGTCTCTCTCTACAGAGAGACGCCAGAGAAATCCACTTTCCCAACACCAGCATCTGCTTTATCTGGTGCATAACCTGAACACTGAAAGGAAACAACTCACAAGCAAGGAATTCCAACTGACCCATTTTAGTAAAGAGGAAACAAATTCAGCATGGACCAATCACTTGATCAAAGGAAGGGCATGGATGAAATGAATTACCATGCTGAGATGAGAGCTGGCCTGGAAAAGGGGCAACTGGGACAGGGGCAACTGGGTGCCCCAACCAGGACTAGAACCCGGTGTGCTGGTGCTGCTAGGTGGAGGATTAGCCTATAGAACCATGGCGCCGGCCTGGAAAATCTTTCTTAAAAAATGATCTCAAGTTTCTGGGCACTGCAGGCAGCCTCCTGGAAGAATGGAGCAGCTGTTCCAGCTTCACAGATGTGGCTGAGAGCTAATTTTGAGTTGCTGGACAAGGTTGAGGCCACCACAGCAGCTGGGAAGACAAGGGGGCTGGAGGAAATCTCAGAGAGGAAAAAGCCAGGAAGGCAGTTCCAGGCATGTGTGGAGCTTGTGCGAGTTTGGGTGGCTCCAGGCAGTCCTGGTACAGCTAAAGGGACCCAGAGAGACCTCAGCTGCCATCTGCTGAAGGGGAGATGGGCACAAGCACATGGGCCTCTCCTACCCATGGGGAGACTGGGTTGAGCCAGGTTTTGGCCTGACCCAGCCCCAGGTGTTGTGCACATTTAAGGAGTGAATTATTGGATAGGGGTCCTCTCTCTATGCCTCTTATTTTCTCTCTGTCTCATTTTCTCTCATCCAAGGCCCTTCCCACACCAGGGTGTGGGGGAAGTGTCTTCCTGGTGCCTCCCTGAATCAGCCTGCTAGCCTAGAGGTCTGGTAAGTCTGGGGCTTCCTGTGTTTCAAAGATGTCCAGCTTTATGTTGGATTGCCAAAGACAAGTCAGTGGACAGGAAAAGTTCATCTTTAGGAAAAAAAATCCAACAGCCCTGCTCCCAGCTTCTGCTGCAGGTGAGTTTGCAGACCCCCACCAGCCCCTCCTCAGCCTCAGTTTACCCTCCGTGCTGCTCCTCGAGAATAAATAAAGGTCTTTTCAGGCCCTGGGATTATAGCCATAGCTCAAACATGACATTCCCAGACTTGTTACAGCATACAGAAGACATTTGCAGGAAAATTCTCCTATATCCACTTCATAGGAGTGTGGGGCCACAGGGAGAGCCCTACAGTGTGAGAGCCACCAGGGTCCTTGGACAAGAACAAGACTGTGAGAAGATCATGGTGACAAGGGGCTAAGGACTAAACCCACATAACCTAGAGGTCAAAATCCTGAGCTGGACACCAACATGTTTTCTGCTATGTCACAGATTGTCAGGGAAGGCAGAGGGAGGGCTTCCACCTGGAGGAAGCTGGACATGTTCTACAGGGTGAGCATGACTTTGGCTGGGACAGGAACACGCTTTTCCCGGTGAGTCTTGTCAATGTTCTTGTACACATAGAAGGCCAGGTGGGGGAAAGGAGTGAGACGAAGCAGAAAATGGGAAACTGCCAACTAAAGCAAGGCATAGATCTTGGCTGATGCCCTGTGCCCAGGGGAAAGCAACATTCTGCAAAGTTATTTCTCCTTAGGGCATTCCAGGGATATCTTCAGGAAATAACCAAAAATTCTTTAATGAAAAGTGAAAAAATGCTCATTTCTCATTCCTTAGGTGTTTCCTGTCAACCAGTCTTCTTAGGGAAGGATTTTGGGTTTGCTTTTGATGTGTTCCATCTGTTGCAGGGGAGGCAAATGCAAACCCAGAAGCTATTCCCTAAAGGTTTGGTTTTCTTGCTGTTGGGTTCTCGTTGGGAGAAGACCAACAAGAAGAAGATCTACAATGAGAAGACTCATTGAAGGCAAAGATTTTCAAGTTGTGATCCTGCTCCAGGCTCGAGTTGTGAAATCAAGACTATAAGCACTTACTATTGAGATTGTACTGAAATAATATGGGTGGTTACTTCTAGCAAAGGTTCTTGTTTCTTTGATTTTTTTTAAAAGATTTGCTTATTTTATTTGTGAGGTAGAGCTACAGGGACAGTGTGCCTGCTCTCCCTTATTTTTGTTTGTTTGTTTGTTTGTTTTCTAGCAAAGGATAGATATTCCAAGCTTTTTTAAGGTGCATCAAAAGTTTCCAAAGAACCACCTGGAATATTTCTCTTATTCTATGCCAACACAAAAGTCCTACAATATTCATGCTGCTTGTTACCTTCCCTTAGCCCCAAACAAAGCATGCATTGAGTTCTATGGAGTGCTTTCCTATCTTCTCATGCTTCCTGAACCCCCTGTTGTGTGGCAGCCCAGTTTCTTTTCCCTGTCAGTGACTCCTGTCCTGAGGTCCCCCACCTGGCCACACCAGTAGTCTCAGTGTCTACTTCAACACACCCGTTACTGCATAGGCTGGTGGAAGGCTTTTTTTACTGGTGGCCAAGGGGAGGGCACTTGCAGGAGAGTGGCAGGGGGTCTTTTCCTCAGCTTAGTAGAGAAATAAAAAGCCAAGAAACAGTTGGCAGAGAGCCAGAAACTTTTATTCGAAAAGAAACTTGTATTTGATTGGCAAGTGACAGAGAAGGCGTCTGGTCCGAGAGGAGAGCAGCAGAGAGCCTGAGCTGCACACTGGCTTTGAGGACATGTCCCAAGTTTTAAGCCGTTACTGTCTGTTCATTAGGTTATCCTATTGGGGGCGTCCATGGGACAGGGCTTTCACATACTGTATGTTGACTGGCTTGGGGCTCATGAAGATAGCGGAGGTCTCCTGGAGACAGTCAGTCTCTTTAGGGGCCCAGTCCCCTCCTCTGCTAGCTCTGGGTGGAAGACTGTAACTATCTTGAAGGTGTGATTTAAAAAGCCAAGGGTCACACAAGATAGCCAGGATCTCCTTAGAGCTAGTCTGAATCTCTCCAGGGGCTCAGTGCCTTCCCCTGCCTGTTCTGGGTGAAAGAGTACACCCACCCTGGCTGGAGGTGTGATTTAAAGCACCAGGATCACACATGCAGGCGCTGATGCGGGCCGGAAGTGCGATGGGCGAAGAGCGCTGCCTGAAAAACGCAGAGGGGACAGTGACCATGCAGCTGGGGCCAGCGGGGTCAGCTGCTCAGGCTCCGGGTGCGGAAGCACGCCCGAGTCCCGTGCGAGAAAAAGGTCATAGCACAGCCTGTTTCAGGAAACTCGCTGGTATCTGGGGATCAGCGCAAGGAGAGCCCAGGAAGCCTGAGGAACTCACTGTATGTATGCACAGCGAGTTGTGTGAGGCTGTGCTGGGACAGAAGGGGCGGAACTCATACTTACCTGGCAGGGGAGACACCATGATCACGCAGGTGGTTCTGTTAGGTAGGAAGTCACATATGAGCTTATGTGTGTGTGATAAAGGCCTAAAGAGTTGACATGTAGGTCCAGCATATGCATCTCAAAGTCATCCCAATAACCTGCCAGGGGCAGCCCAGTATTTGCATCCTGCCCTGCTCCCTCTACACAGCAACCTGCCAGCTGGGGGTCCCCGCCCCTTCTGCCTGATCACCTTCCAGGTGCAGCCCAGTATGTGCACTTCAAACATCCTAGGGATCTTCCAGAGGGTCCCGCCCATCCTTCCTCTAAGCAGGGCAATGGCAGCCAGGCTTCCTGCTGTTTCTGAGAACTTCAGAAGCAAAACTCAGATAGGAACCTTTCGCATTTACATCCAAAAAGTCCTTTGTTCCGGGAAGAGCAGAGGCGGCAAGGCAAGGCCCATCCCCTTCAGAACCCCTGGCCTCAACCATCTGCCTGGCCTGCCCAGGTGTACTCTCTCCACTCAACCATGTAACCTCACTCTTCCCCAGTCTGAGGGACTGACTGGGCACTCTCTCTCAGGGTCTGTCTGGAGAGGTGCCCATCCATTCTTACTTTGGCCCTGCCCTAATAAACCTTGCTGTTTTGCTTTCCACTTACTCTCTGTCTCATGCCTGATTTCTTGCTTGGGCCCAGACAAGAACCCTGCCAATCTCTGGTAACCGTGCTCCCAGGGCGAGGCTCGTCCATTTCACTGCGGCAGTGCTAACCCCTGCGACTTCCCCATATGGGGGAAACTCGACTGCAGAATGTGTGGTAGTGGGGACTGTGTGCTCGCTCTCCCCTGATTTTTCTCCAGTTCAAAGAGTAGATGCTCCTCAGGCTTATCAAAGCAGGTGTAATGCATGGAGAAGGATCGGGTCTCCGCGCGGCGCCCGCATGGGTGGGGGAGGGAGGGACGGGGCAGGCACAGCTGTCACTCAGCTCGTGGAGGGCGCGCTGGTGGTTCTGCTGCTGGGCGCGGGGTGGGCGGGGCGCCTGCGGTGGCGTCCCGGACGGGGCGGGGCTCTGTAGATAGAGCAACGCAACGCAGGGGCTGCTGGTCCGGGACCTGCTGTAGATTCACGACCGCTTTCCCGAGCTGTGGGAGAAAGCACGTGACCGCTGGCGGCACATACGTGCGCTGTGCGTGCGTGAGGGCGAAGAGGGCCCGGGGCGGGGGAGGTTGAGGGGCGCAAAGTGAGCGCGTGTGTAGAGTGCGGGGCGTGTGAGGCTGTGCTGGGGTGGAGGGTTTGGTCCTCAAACTTACCTGGAAGGAGAGACACCAATATCAGGCAGGCGGTTTTCCCAGAGCGAGGCTCTCCCATTGCACTGCGAGAGTGCTGACCCCTGCGATTTCCCCACATGCGGGAAACTCAACTGCAAAATTTGTGGCAGTGGGGCACTGCGTTCCGCTCTGCTCTGACTGTACTTCGTTGGAGAGTAAGTGGTTACTACCCTGCGGCAGTACAGACTGTGTTGTAGGTGAGCAAGTACTTGCAACTCTGCTGGGTTCCACAACCCTACTTACTGCATCTACACTGGTAATTTTCATGCAGTCTCATTCAATGGTAACACTTTTTTCTCCTTGTATCTGCTCTCTTCGGACTCATAGGTAATAATAGCTCTCACACTTTTTCTCCACGTAAACTGGCACAGGCTAGCGGTTCTATTCATTATTTTCACTTTCTCATAGCTCACTATGTTCTTTGTACTTTTCCCTCTAGGGCTTGCTGCAATTTGCATCTCATTTGCAGCCCAGAGCCATGATCCCTGGTGGTGCCAGGTCCTGAAGAGGAGCAGTAGGCCCCTCTAAGACAATTATTCAGGGGACATCCTTACAGGTTTTACAGGAAAATGCAAATAAACCGCCTCAAACGAGGAAAGAAGGGCTGCTTCTCATGTAACAGGAAGCTCAGTGCTGGTTAGGGTTTCAAAATCTACAGCCTCACCACATTCTCTTCCTATGATCCCACAGGAACATCCCATAGGAGCCACTGCCTCCTGCTTTTGTATACACTTTCTTTTTATTTTTTTTTAATTTATTTATTTATTTATTTTATTTTTTTGACAGGCAGAGTGGACAGTGAGAGAGAGAGACAGAGGGAAATGTCTTCCTTTGCCGTTGGTTCACCCTCCAATGGCCGCCGCGGCCGGCGCCCCGAGTTGATCCCATGGCAGGAGCCAGGTGCTTCTCCTGGTCTCCCATCGGGTGCAGGGCCCAAGCACCTGGGCCATCCTCCACTGCACTCCCTGGCCACAGCAGAGAGCTGGCCTGGAAGAGGGGCAACCGGGACAGAATCCGGCGACCCGACCAGGACTAGAACCCGGTGTGCCGGTGCCGCAAGGCAGAGGATTAGCCTAGTGAGCCGCGGCGCCGGCCTGTATACGCTTTCAAGACAGTGAACCTCAACCGAGCCAGAAACAACTATTTTTTATGGATTGGCCTCCTACCCCAAAACTTACCCTGCTTAATATAATCTATCTCATCTCTTATCTATAACCACTGTAAGTTCAATATAAACAATTTATAGGTTTTCCTTTTCTAATTTTTTTTTTTTTTTACAAAAATGGCTCTTAGTCCAGTGGACTTATTTCCAACGATCATCCTTATTCCTGGGGGCTGGGGAATTTGTCCAAGGACCCAGTCCTTTTCTTGCTAAGGCTCAAAGAATCCTTGGTCTCAAGTGTTTTGGTCTAACAGTATCACTACAAATATGTTAAAAGTAGAACAATAGCACCATCTCATAAAGACTTAAATCAGTGTACTTTAGCAAACTGGATCTTTGCTACCATAGTGCTTGCTTGTGTACACACACACACATACAAACACACACAAACATACTGCTCCTTCCTACTCACATATCAGATCAGGCATTTGCACTGACCTGATTATTCAACAACAACAACAACAACAACAACAACAAAAAAGACATGACTTGAGCCATCTTGTAGTCCTCAATTTCCTGTCCCATTTGCCTCCCTAGCTTTCTACTTCTCCTCCTCAGATTCCTATTTATTCTTGTCCTCCTGGAGGGTGTCCTCTTTCAAGTCCATGGCCTTGTCTATCAGGGCACAGGGGAAAAACTGAGAACTGTGCTAATATGGACAGTATTACTGCTGATTGAAATCAACTCAAATAATTGAACTGATCATCTCTCTCAGGGTGTGTTGTGGTAAACTCCTTAGAAAAGTTCATCTTGAACATTTAGTTTTCCTCCAAAGAGAAATCTGAAGTGACAACTTTCAGAGGATGTAGAGTAAGCTCAAAACTGAAGCTCTGGCATTCACCAGGGATGAGGTGAAATAGCAGTAAAAGTTGCTGGGAGCCAGCTTCTAAGTGTGTAAAACAACCAAAGGGAAGTGATGTCTCTGTTGAGTTTGCAGATGGAGTTTACAAAAGATGGCTTGCTTCCTTTCTTTCATTTTTAGAGACTTATTTATTTATTTGAAAGTCAGCATTACAAAAGGAGAGGGATCTTCCATCCACTGGTTCACTCCCTAATGGCGACAACAGCCAGGGCTGGGCCAAGCCAAAGCCAGGAGCCAGAAGCCAGGAGCTTCTTCCAGGTCTCCCATGGGTTCACAGGGGCCAAAGCACTGGGTCATCTTGTGCTGTTTTTCCCAGGCCATTAGCAGAGAGTGGAGCAGCCAGGATGGGTCGGGCACCCTTATGGGTTGCCAAATTGCAGACAGCGGCTTTATCAGTTAAGCCACAACTCATTCTTGAGAGAGATAAGGAACAGTTATAGGAGGGCAGTTGGCCTGCCAGTCTAGCCTTGAAATCATTTAATTACAAGGTGTTCCCATGATCCCAAAAATGTGTACTGTGACACGATTTCCCTTGTCATGTCCCCAGTGTCTGAAGTCTCCCCAGGTTTACAGATGTAAAGGAGTTTGGAAGAGCAGAGGATAAAAAGATATAAGCCAAGGTTCTAGCAAGTTTCAGAGCATGACAAGAAGACTTCTTGGTGCAAGGTGTCCGGCGCATAACAAATCTTCCCAGGCAGTTGAATCAATTAATTCACAGACTTTTTTTTTTTTTTTGACAGGCAGAGTGGACAGTGAGAGAGAGAGACAGAGAGAAAGGTCTTCCTTTTGCCGTTGGTTCACCCTCCAATCAGCACTGATCCGATGGCAGGAGCCAGGAGCCAGTGCTTTTCCTGGTCTCCCATGGAGTGCAGGGCCTAAGCACCTGAGCCATCCTCCACTGCACTCCCTGGCCACAGCAGAGAGCTGGCCTGGAAGAGGGGCAACTGGGACAGAATCCGGCGCCCCAACCGGGACTAGAACCCGGTGTGCCGGCAACGCAAGGCGGAGGATTAGCCTAGTGAGCCGCGGCACCGGCCTAATTCAAAGGCTTTTATTGGGGTTCTGCTCCTGGGCGAGGTTCCCTGGTGCCAACAGAGAAACAGATTGGGGGCCAGAGAAGTCGCGCATCAGAGATTGGGAGGGCTCCTTTCATAGATTCAGGGCATGGGGGTTAAAGGTTGAGGCAGGTCTGATCCTCATTGGTTGACCTTTAGGCACTCTCAGGGACCTTGACAAGGACTCCCCCCACCCCCGGAAGTAGAGGTAGGAACCTTCCATTCCTGGAAGTATAGGCCTTCCTTCCATGTGGATCCCAAAGCTACCATCCCGACCTTTTGATCATAGGAAAGGGGGCGACAAAGAGTCTCTCTGGCTACTTCCTGCTGACTAGGGACGTCATCTACAGGGGCCTGCTGTGGGTATCTTGGGGCTCCGCAGGGACAGGCATGTATGGATGGAGAAGCATCTGGTTGAGCGCCTGGTTGCTGAAGGCCTTGGTTCATTCCATTATCAGCTGCTGTAAACACTTAAACAGACACTGCAGAATACAAGTCAGGGTGAGAATAGCAACCAATGACACTGAGAGTGGCATTAACAAAGTAATGAGAGGATTTCATAAAGGAGAGGAAATGAGGGGGTCTCTGGACCCTTGTAAGGATTGTTTGATGGACTGGTTTAAATCTGATCCCAGCCGAGATCAGGAGAAAGGCCACTCAACTTTTGCAGGTAGAGGGGTTTGTCTGTAGTGAAATTCTGAATAATCATATGACATTAAGTGGAGGAGAGGACCATCAGTACACACAGGTTGGGAGTAGAGCCATTGATGTTAGAGTAGAGGTTATGATTACAAAGGAATGAGACCCAAGTGGGCTAGACAGGGTCTAGAACAAAGGACAGAGTCGTTATTAGAGGACTCAAGAAAGGTGCTGTCTAAGCCACAACTCAGTTTGCTGATTGAGAGGCAAATAGAACCTGACAGAAGGGGCTAGATAAAAATCTGGTGGGCTTTAGGACCTATAAGTTAAGAGGCCCGGATCTGTCTGTCTCTTCATGTGGGGTACATCCTAAGGGAGGTGTGAAGCTCCTTGGGGAAGGCACCCTGTTGACTTGCATTACCTACCTGGCCTGGGAGGAGAGCTGGCCAAGTGAAGGCAGGTGGCATCTCTAACAGGAAACTTACAGTTCTGCCTGAGATGTTGCTGACGCTACTTGGCCATCTCTTCTCAGCAGTGGTGGTCACCTTGGAAGCTGGGCTGAGTGAAGCGCTTTTCAGCTTAGAGCCAATAAGATCTGTGGCTCGGACCTGAAGTCCTTCGACTCCAGGGCAGGTCCATTTCCAGTGATCCAACTCTTCGCTGGCAGAGCTGCCAGGGCTTTTCCTAAGCTGACTTCTGCTGAGGCCCAGGCTTACCACATTGAAAGCCACAGCAGTGGACTGGCCTGTTGGGACTCCTTGAGGGCAGATCACTGTACAGAACAGCTATTCATAGGCCTGCCACCTATCTTTCCATTTCTGATGCCTGGCTTTCTTTCCCTCCTGGTTTTTGTTAAAGCAGACCAGAGGATGCAAGTCCAGGGGCTGCTCAATCCCATCTCTAATCTAAAAATCAAATTGTGCACCTTGGAGAGTCCTTCAGAATAGAATTAGTTTCCTGGCCTCTTCTTTCTTCAAAATAACTCTTTCCTTTTAACCTTCCTTACCAAATGCACACTTCTGTACTTGTGATGTTTTCCATCTGCCAATTTCCTTGATCTACATTTCTAAATAACCTGTTAAAAATGTCAGATTAAGATGAAGGTAACACATCAAATTTCAGCCTGAGTTTCTCCAAGCAATGTTGAACTC
Organism: Oryctolagus cuniculus; assembly: GCF_964237555.1. Lineage (NCBI taxonomy): Eukaryota > Metazoa > Chordata > Mammalia > Lagomorpha > Leporidae > Oryctolagus > Oryctolagus cuniculus. The sequence continues at coordinate 48,321,214 of NC_091438.1, forward strand.
TTTTCATAGACAGTTTATAAACTAACCCAAATTTTTTTATAGAATATAACATGCTGAGTATACAAAAGTTTACATTTAGACACATTTATCTCATTTGCCTTTATCCAATTTAAATTAGCAGTTACACCTAAATGACTTAAGATGCTGATATTAAATATTGCTATCTGAATTCAAGTAAAGTTAAAATTGCATTCATCTAGAACAAGTACTAATTACCCATTTTTGTTTCATTGAGTACTGATTACCCGGAAACCTGTTAAAATAAATTCAAAAGAAGTTTAGCAAGTTACAAAGCGATATTTTCAAAGGTAGTGTTCTTCCTAGATTCAAAGAGAAATTCCTTCAAGCTCAGTGTCTTTTTACAGTTACAGTTGCATTTTTCCTAAGAACACCTTAGGCCCATGGTGTCATATTCAGTTGGCCACGTGGGGCTTAGGCACTTGACCTAAAACCCAGCAGACCAAAGGGGTGGGGTGAAGGAGGGAACAAAGAGGGAGAAGGCGAGTGTGAGAGAGAAGAGAGGAGAAGAGCTAGTGAGGAAAGAGAGAGATGAGAGGAGAGAGTGAGCAGGAGAGAAGAGAAAGGAGACCAGAGGAGGAGGCTAGAGAGCCATCTGGGGAGTGAACCAGCGGATGGAAGACTTTCTATCTCTCTCTGTCTCTCTACCTCTCTCTGTAACTCTGCCTTTCAAAAGATTTATTTTTATTTATTTTGAAAGGCAGAGTTACAGAGAGGCAGAGGCAGAGAGAGGGTTCACTCCCCAGATGGCCCCAATGGCCGGAGCTGCACCAAGCTGAAGCCAAGAGCCTCCTTTAGGTCTCCCATGTGGGTATAGAGGCCCAAGCACTTGGACCATCTTCGACTGCTTTCCCAGGCCATAGCAGATAATGGGATTGGAAGTGGAGCAGCCAGGACTTGAACCAGTGCCCATATGGGATACTAGCACTGCAGGCAGCGACTTTACCAGCTATGCCACAGCACTGCCCCCCCCACACACACACCTTTAAACATGTTAACTCAGAAATTGGTGGCATAACCCTATTGGAATCAAAGCCTTCTTTTGAATCTTTTCAGGTAGATTCCCTGCATTGTTGGATTTTGCTGCCATCCCACCAATGATCACATCCTCTTTGCCAGTATCATCTAAAGCAGATAACAAAAAGCCCTAGTGGCTAGAGTGTTGGTAGACATTAAAAAAATATTTTTATTTGCACTGGAAATGAAAAGTGAAATTTGTCCTCAAAGTTATTTTCTTATATGGTCAGAATTGGATTCTTAGGCAGTTTTGGTGTGCTCAAAGTCCATTTCAAACTCTTGCTTGGTTCAGTAAACTTAGATCTATTCCATGAGGTTTTTTTTTTTTTTAGTCCAAGGATGCAAAATCTATTGCTCATAATTCTTTCATTATCAAGCACAACCCTTCAGTAAAGAGTACATAGAAGTCAGTGAGAAAAAATAGATTCTACTCAATTTCAAATTGGGAAATGTGGGATCCCAAAGCCAAGAGTGGGGCTTCCAAGGGACCCTAAGCTGGGACCCATCCAGAGCTGCAAGCTCCTTGCCTGAGGAATCAGGGGTGCTTCCCAGTACTTTGTGTTTTGTTGTTGTTGTTATTGTTGTTGTTTTGTTTTGTTTTTGTATGTGTGTGTGTGTGTGTGTGTGTGTGTTTAGTTTGGAAATGCTGTTGACCTTTGTAGATTAGAAAGTGTTGATAGTTGAAGATGGCAGATGTCAGGTTTTCTGAGGCAAATCCTAAAGCCCTCTCCCTGCCTGGTTTCCGTAGTGAAATGGTTATCATGTTCGCCTCACACGTGAAAGGTCACCAGTTCACAACTGGGTGGAAACAAAGGAGTGGCGTTTTTGCGGGTCCTGTCAGGCATTTTATCTTGGTCTGGGAACAACAAACCGAAAACCAGCCGATCCTGTAGCACAGGTGCTGGTGTTACTTACTTGATGTCTATCACCTTCAGTTTGGTTCACTGGACCCCAAGTCACCAGGATGAGGGCATTTGGATGTGGGGCCTGGGAGAGGTAATTAGACTTAGAAGAGGAATAAGACGGTGGTCTGCAAGCCAGGAGGAGTGCCCTGCCAAGGAACTGAATCAGCTGGCACTCTGCTAGTGGCAGCCCGCATTAAAATAGCTCACTAAGGGATTCAATGACAGGACTCTCCAAAGTTCATCATCTCCTTAGTTTCTTAGGTCAAGTAGTTCATTGTCCTTAAATGTGAGTGCTGGCAAGAGATACTAGAATGATGAGCAAGTGGGAAGCAAGAGGCAGATAAGGTGCTAATGACTTAACTGATGAAAACAGGGATACTACACAGATGCAGGCTGCAGTTGTGTCCAGATTTCAGATGTGGACAGTTCACACAGGGTCCAGTGTGGAAGTGGATGGCATGGAATAGACTGGCTGAAGGGAAGGCAATTTTTCATCTGCTTTTATTAGTGGAAGTAAGAGATGATAGGTGGAAAGTAGTTCAAAAAGTGGCAGTAAGCTTGTATTCAATACACTTATGCCCTTTTTACATTAAACTGGAAGCAATTTACGTTGTGAGAATGAGAAAGTGCATCCAAAGAGTACAGCAAGATTTGGCTTGGGAGTAAGTAAATGTACTCAGCAGGGGTACACATAGATTGTAGTGACCAATTCAAGCCCTCAGGTGATACCCTGCTCTTCAGGAGATGCTGTTCTTGGGTCTGATCATAGAGTATTGCCGTGCGGAGTGATGTCGTGACGCTGACAGGGAACTGTCTGCTGTGTTGAGCATTAGCATTTGACCTGATGCAGAGATTTAGCAGAGACTCTAAGATGCATGCAACATTGACCTGAGAATTGGAAGTTGAGAGTAGGAAGTGCAGGTTTGTGAGAATAAATATAGATGTTGTTGGCATATAGAGGTGGTATTTGAAGTTGTATTGGCCAGACCTGGTGTGTGTCTTGGGTGATGGACAGAGGACAAATAAAACCAAGGCTATGCAAGCTCAAAGTGAAGGTTGATTCCCTTGCTGAGCCCTAAGTTCTGACCCAGCGTGGACCTTGCATGGCCTCTCAGTGAGAGAAGCACGATCCCCTGTCACGGCTCCTGTCCTCCAAAGCCGTCAGGACTCCCAGACCTGACTTGGGGAACAACAACTCTCCAGGTTCTTCTCCTCATCTTCCTTTCCCCAGGGAGAACTGGGTACAGAACTCTCAACTATTTGAACTTCATCAAAAGACCAATATGTTAACATTTCAACCATCAACATTTCTTTAAAATTAAAGATCTCTGCGAGTGAGATCCCAGTAGAAGGAATGGGCCATCAAAGAAGGAGGTACCTTTCTCTAAAGGGAGGAGAGAACTTCCACTTTGACTATGACCTTGTCTAAATAAGATCAAAGTCAGCGACCTCAAGAGGCTCCCATACCCTTGGAAACTCATGACTAGAGCCTAGGGAGATTTCTGACGCCATAAGCAAGAGTGTCAAGTTGTTAAGTCAACAACAGGAGTCACTGTGTACTTACTCCTCATGTGGGATCTCTGTCCTTAATGTGTTGTCCAATGTGAATTGATGCTACAACTAGTACTCAAACAGTATTTTACACTTTATGTTCTGTGTGGGTGCAAACTGATGAAATCTCTATTTAATATATAAAAATCGATCTTCTGAATATAAAGATAATTGAAAATGAATCTTGATGTGAATGGAATGGGAAAGGGAGCGGGAGATGGGAGGGGTGCGGGTGGGAGGGAAGTTATGGTGGGGGAAAGCCATTGTAATCCATAAACTGTACTTTGGATATTTAGATTTACTAAATAAATGTTTAAAAAAATAGCCACGTCCTTACATAGCTGATAAATTAAAGCATACTAATTGAGGAAATTGTATATTCCCAAAGAAATCAACATTGTCCTCAAGAGTTGTTGATCTTTTTATATCACACATCCCTGTACATGCTTTAAACATCATATAAAATAGAAGACACCATGTTTTTATCATAAGTTTGGTTATTACTTTTACAAAAAAACAATACATGCTACAAAGTACAATTCCATGAACCAAAATTGACTTCTTCATTTCTCTATGTTGATTCTGTCCTTTGGTTTCCTTTCTTTTGCGTCTGCTGCTGCTACTTTCTCCTCTGATCAGAACTTTACTTACCTACCCCTACCAGTTAGGTCACCTTCTAAGAACCACTAAGGGAACACTTGGAAGCTGGCTGTTGGAGACAGCAGTAGAAACAAGCAACCTGAATGAATTTCTGATGTTTCACTATGGAGATCTGTGATAGAGTTGGAAAGAACCTTTTTTGAGTTGCTTCAGGTAAAGTTAGACATTTTGATATTGATAGTTTTGTGAAAGTCTTCTATTAAAATACTTCTGTATGGGTGCGTTTGTTAGCTTTTACTCAACAGTACAATAAACCTCTTTTGCAACAATGGCTATTTTGGGGGGATACTCTCAGGAGTGACCACTTTGAATGCACTAGTGGCAGGTGCATTGGTGGTTCATTGGTAGAATTCTCGCCTCCCACGCGGGAGACCCGGGTTCGATTCCTGGCCAATGCAGGCATGTCTTTTGCATTTTTGGGATCTTTACACTTCTCTGCAAAATTGCACTGCATAGGCCAGTGCTAGGACCCTTGTCTAGGCAATCCTGAACTGATGACAAGAGTCCATGAAGCAGCAACACAATCTTAGTGGGATCTCAAAGTTACTACACTCAATAAGAGCTTAGGAGAGTTTTTGCAGTTTGGAATGTTGGTTCTTGGAGCCACTGCCACTACCACCTACACTCCTGGAAAATCCCTGAAAACTTCAAGAACACCCAGGTCCTCGATCACAGAGTGCACCTTGGGCTGAGCGTTGAGCCGCCTCCCTGTGGCAGGAGAGGAGCCTCGGAGCCGGGGGGCACACCCAAGGGCCTGGGGTACAGACACCGTGAACCAGATTTCTTGGCCTGGGCTGCCATCTCTGCCTCCGTAAGTTCAATGCTATTCTGAGAATGGGTCCATGTCCCCGCAGTGTGTGCGTCAACAGGTGTTGGCCTGAAAATTACATCTTTAATAAAAGAAAACAAAGTGTTTATCTTTAAACAACAGTCAAATGTTGAGGAAGAACATGTAGACCTCCTGACCGAAGATAAGCGACCTAAAATTTCCTTTCTCTTCCCTGAAAGAACCTCTATCCCCTGTAGCCTGAGAGCTGAGACTGGGGGAAACCACACATCCTGAGAAGAGGGGCTGAGTAACAAAGCAAACTGAATTGCCAACTGGTGAGGCCAAGGCAACTTAGGCTGGCTGACAAGGTCACAGCAGAAGGTGTCTCAGCAAGGCGTGAGAATGACAGCTGTGGTCCTCTTGGTGGTTTTAGATTTGATGGGAACTACACTCTGCATAAGAAAGCCAGAGCTTCCTGGTGGTCCTGCTAAGGATTGCTGCATTTCTAATTTTAAGTGCAATAAAGAAAATAAAGAGTTACAGAGAGAACTACAAAAGAGGGGATACATTTTAAAAAGGGCCTGCTTTGAACTTGGGGCTTCTGGTAAAGATTAGATTAGGCAGGTACTATTCTAGCTTGTGTAGCCAGTTTCTGCATAGCTCCACAGCACTCCAGGCCTTGGCTTGTGTGGGCAGCCCATTGTCTTGCACTGGTCTGTGATTGTAACCCATGCTCTAAATATGCCCCCTGAAAATCAAAGAAACTGTAACTAGATGTAGACATAGAATCTAGAGGCACCATAAAATACAAGGTCAATGGTTCTAAGAAAATGGACAACAGACTTGCTATTGTAAGAAGAAAGAATCACATGTGATTTATGCTATGAAGATAAGTCTGGTACCTGAAAGCTAGAGCCATGCCTTCAGCCTTGCTGTGAGTGTGTCTCTCATTTCTTCCTGTGCCAACGCCTCTCACACCTTCAGGAAATGCTGGACTGGCTGGAGCTGGACTCTGGCACCCAACTTGCACGGTGTCCACTGTTAAGTGAGGGAGTCGATAGAGAAGGGCTGGAATCATGGGAAGTGAAAGCGGCACATGTGAGAAAAGCCAGGTGAAGACGCAGGCATCAAAGCTCTAAATTTTGCTGTGTTCTCCTTGCCAGTAAAGGAGCCTTTCAACACGCATTGGAGGAGATTCACTCAACTCTAACTAGGGAGCCTTCAGTGCTCTGCTCTGAGGCAATGGCTTTAGAATAGAATATGGAGTCCTCATGGACTCACCCACACTTGTCTTCTAAACCCCTAAGGAGGTGCAGTATATTCCAAAAGAGCTACGTGACTCTTCCCATTTACAAAGACAGAAACACATGAGATATATGTAGAAATTGATATTAAGGGTATAGGAAAATAGTGAAGGAAACATAACATTGGATGGATGGACTTTCAGAATGCCTTACTCACAGTGTGGTGACGATGGCGTGGCTTCTGGTCAAGGAACTCACTCTGTAGCAAATGAGTTGCAGCCGTGGGCCTAGGCTCATGGAATTCATTGATTTCACCACATTCTCTCACATCCTGAAGCCTCTGGTCTGATTAGAACAGTGGAATGACCTCTTGAAGCCTTAGTTACCATGCCAGCTATGTGGGACAAGGTTCTCCAGGCAACCGTTCACCAGGCGGTGCTGTTTCTCCCATAGCCAGGATTCACAGGTCCAGGGACCAAGGAGTGGAAATGGAAGTGGCACCACTCATTATTACTGCTAGTAATACATTAGCAAAATTTGGCTTTCTCTACCTTTGCCTTCACGTTCTTCTGGTCTGGAAGTCTTAGTTCAGAAGGGAGGAATGTACCCATCAACAGACAATGGTTCTATCGAACATTAAGACTGCCACTCAGCCTCTTTGGCCTCGTCTCATGCCTCTGAATCCACAAGCAAAAAAGGAAGCTACCGTGCTGTCTAGGTTGGTGGACCCTGATTGCCAAGGGCAAGTTGAACTGCTTCTCCATCCATGGTGGAGGCAAGGAAGAGTTATGTCTAAGCACAGGAGATCCCTTGGACATCTCTTAGACATCTCTTAGAGCCCTGAGATAAGTCAGTGGAAAACCAAACCAACTCAATTCAGACAGGATCGCTAATGATCCAGATACTTCAGGAATGCAGGTTCATGTACCCCCCCTGCCCCCACCCACACACACCAGGTGAATAACAAAGACCAGCTGAGGTGCTTGCAGAGAGCAAAGGAACATGGAACTGAGTGAAAGAAGGCAGTTACAAATACCAGACTTGTATGAGACCAGTTGCAGAAACAAGCATGTAATAGTTACAAGTATTTCTTCCTTTCTCTCTCTCTCTCTCTCTCTCTCTTTGTCTCACTTCCTCTCTCTCCCTGTTAGTCTCTCTTGCTCATCTCCTTACTCCTACCACATAAGATGTATCAACTTAACAATAGCATTGAAGTTACAGGATGCTAATGGGAAGAATAGCCTCTTGGTTTGTGGATCGTGATAGTTTTCTTATGTTAGGCACAAGTGAAAAGGGGCCATGGTCTTTATGTGGAGCATGCTTAGAGAGATGTTTCTGAATGGCAAGTTGACAAAGATTGCGCTAAGATTGTACTATCTGGTGGACAAGACACCCAGGTTAGGAGGTTGTTGTCTTCTTTTCAGTAACATACTTGTAACAGTGACCACAAACGCACTAACCCTCCTTTTACAAGTAAAGCTTGGCTAGTCCCTGGGTGGGCTCGAAGCACCAACCTTTCAGTTAATAGCTGGACACGCTAACCGATTGCGCCACAGAGACACGGGAAGTATCATGTTTCCGGTTTCAGAATACACTAGGCATTCACTGAAAGCCTAGGTTTGGCCTCCTCGCTGCAAGATAACTGCAAACTCCAAGCTTCGGGAGTGTTTGGGACCCTGTCGCGTTTGTCCCGTTAGAAACCCTGACACCAGAAGGGCTGCCGAGTGGCCTTGGCCCCGCCTTACCCCTCGCCTGCTTCGGAAACAGCGCGCCAGGGACGCCCGAGTCCGCCACCGAGTCCGCCACCGAGTCCGCGGGAGCCGTGCTGGGGCCCACGGGGTCCGAGCGCGCCCGTGGGCTCCGTGCCGGCGCTTCCCGCTCCGCGCTCCTTCGGCTGCGCTCGGCGGAGTCCGTGAGGTCGGTGCGACTGGTGCGGGTGAGTGACCGCGCCAAAAGCAGACGCCGGAAAAGGAGCCAAAGAAAGCAGGGGCGTCGCTGTGACAAAGAGACCTCCCAGGAGGCCTGTGGGGAAGCACCGGCCAGATCCCAGGGATGGGAATCGTGACTGTGTGGAAAAAGCGGGAGGAAGAAGCGGAGACGCGCATGGGAGAGAAACGCTCAAGGATCTCTACCCGTCCAAGAAGGAGGCAGCGAAGAGAGTATTTCGCTTTATTTTTGAAGTCGCAAAATGATAGGCGGCACAATGGTTGCCAGCAAGCTTCTCCAGCCTGGAGGTCTGCAATTCGAGCCCGGGACACCGCGACGCCTTCCAGCCCGCAGCTAGAGAATGTCGCTCGGCTTGGACTCCTGCAGCCACTGGCGCGGAGGGAGGTCCCTGGCTCAAAGCGATCCGAAGAGGAGTAAACCTCACCGTGCACAAACCCGGAGCCAGCCACGTCAAAGAAGGAAACTTGGACGTGCTCTTTGTCACAACTGGAGGGGAAATACCCCTAACGGTGAACTGCTGCCTCTCAAGGACCACGCAGCAGGCGCTTCCACCAATGAAATAATGTGGCTATAGCCATTCTCCCTGGAGAGCCTTTTTTTTTTTTTCTTTTGCTTTCATTTAGTGCGAAAGGTGCATAAGAGCTTTTCTTAAGAGAGAGAAATCTGGGTTCATACCGCGCACAAGGAACCAGCCACGTGGAGGAGCATCTAGCCCAGGAAGCCTGGAGGCTCAGAGCTATAGCAAGCCCCCGCCTGGGAAGAGGCCAGGGAAGAAGAGAAGGGGCCTGGACACACCGTGTCCCAGTCTTTTAACCCACTTCCAACGGGGAGTGGTTAATTAACCTAATTGGCTGGTGGGCACCCAGGTGTGGCCAGGTAGGGGCATGAGGTCACACAGGGGCTTGGTGAAGGTGTCAGGTAGGACATGGGGTCACACAGGGGCGTGGCAAAGGCGTGGTCTTCCAGCTCACAAACCTAATGGATTTTAACCTATATGCCTGCCTACTTCATTCCCCCCTCAGGGACTCCATCCCTTTAATCCTAAGGGGAGTGGATGACTTTGAATCATCTCTTCTGTAACTGCTTCCTGCTTATTGAGAGGCGTAGCACAGGCCCTGGCCTATCCAGGGTCTGGAAGTCTCTGTCTATCCTATCTAACAAATTTGCTTTGTGAGCTGGAGCAGTCTCAGTCATTGCCAAGGTCTGTGTCCCCTGCATGGTCAGTTACTCCCAGGAGTTGAGTTCTGAAACATAAGTTGTTAATTAGTATAAGCAAAACTGGAGCAAAACCAATTGTAGGTGGGTGCCCCTTTAGATGAAAACAACACAGCTTACAGATAGTGGGTAGTGATAGGCTATCCTTATGTAGATTATAAACCCATTTCGCTTGAGTATAGAGAATTACAATAGAGTAAAGCATTAGGTGGCTTTATCCTCAATAACAGTCCCCAGAGATAACTAAGAAAGGCAGGGACAGCATGTTTGCCTTAAGGAGACAAAGGCAAAAGTTTTACCTATCCCTTTTGCTTTGCAGTACTTAAGGCTTCTGGTTGGCTTCTAGGAACAGTCAGTCATGTCATTCACATTCACCTGTGGAGACTTAAGAGGTAGAAGTTTAATGCTAATTTCATGGAGGTAGTCGTGCTCAACAGCGCCTGGTAAGGTCCCTGTCATGTGCGCTGACATGGATCTGAAGAGGATCTGAAGAATGGCTTGCTCAGGAATTCCTAATGTTGCAGTTTTTGTCACAAACTCCTTGATTCCTTGGAACACCTTGGCGGCTCCCCTGTCCAGCACAGTGTCTGTTTCAGAGGCTTTTAAGCAAACGCAAGGCTTAGAATCCAGATCCTGGAATCCATAGCAACTTTTGTAGCTACCCTTTTCAGTACAAAGTCTGCATCAGGGCCTCTTTAAAGCTATATATGAAAGCTTGGAATCTGAATTTTGGAATTCAAATTCCATAGAGTCCTGTCATCAGCAATTCCCAATACCGGAGCTTTAGTTAGAAGCTCCTTAGTTCTCTGGAACAACTTTTGCAGCTACCCTTTTCCGTACGGAGACTGCATCAGGGCATCTTTAAAGCTACACGAGAAAGCTCGGGATCCAAATCTTGGAGTCCCAAGTCCACAGAATTTTGCCATTTTGAGAAATCTCCTCGGCTGTCTTTTAATATCTAACCCTATGTTAAAACATACGAGCTAGGAATTTCACAAGATTTTACATTTGAGGCACCTAATAAACTTTAAAGAAATACCTAAACACACAGGCAATGGAGTTTGACACTTAGACATAACTAGAACTTATGATGCATAATATCACAATAGAACAAAGCAAATCTTTGGGATCAAGTTTTACCATTAATGTTAATACTGTAGTTCTTTTGAGAACAGAGATCCTACATGGGCAGTTAGTACACAGTGACTCCTGTTGTTAATTTAACAATTAACACTCTTACATGTGACGTCAGTGATCACCTGAGGCCCTTGACATGAGCTGCCTAGGCCATGGAAGCCTTCTGAGTTCTGCAAACGCCATCAGTGTTCAGACAGGGCCATACGCAAAGTGGGAGTTCTCTCCTCCCTCCGGAGAAAAGTACATCCTTCTCTGATGGCCACTCTTATCCACTGGGGTCTCACCCAGGGAGATGGGAGAGCTATTTCAAATACCAGTCAGACTTCTTTTTTTACACGAAGCCAGATTGAGTTTAGAATGAACTGAATGAGTTTAGAATAAAATGAGTTGAATGAGTTTAAAATAAAAGGCCGTGGTACAGACTGGCTTGTCTCCACTCCCTGTATCCTAGTTTTTATGGGAACAATAAATTATTGCACTACAGTACACATGGCAAATTACTGCACTATGGTACAGCACTTTTAAAAAGAAGTGAGTATTGCGGTATGTTTAATTCTGATAAATGCAGTCAGCATCCAGGTCAAGTTATAGAAGATTACTATGATTCAAGAAAGGTGTGTGGAGCCCCTTTCCAAGCCATTCCTTCCCTCTCTCTCTCTCTTAGTTAATCACTAATCTGATTATTATCACCAGAACTCACAATTGCCTATTTTTGAATTCATGTCAACGACTGTACAAGGGCACTTCAAGAAGATTGTGGAAAATGGCTGTCAAAGGTAAGTTCCCTTGGCTGTAATTTTTTTTTTTTTTTGGAAATCCATGCAGATGAGCAGTCCTCACAAAGTTCACCAAAAAAATCATATCATGAAAAAAAAATGCTTGGATTTAAAAAATTTTTTCACCAAAGCAAATGTTTTAATTTCATTTAAAAATTTTTTTCACCAAAGCAAATGTTTTAATTTCATTTTCCATGAAATTTTTGAAGTGCCCTTGTGTACTTTTTGTACCTGGCTTCCCCCCACCCCTGGGTAATTATGCCCATTATGTTCATGAGATATATCCAAGTTATGTGTATCATTTCTAAATTTTGGTCCCAAAGTTTCCTGAGCTTTTGATGGAAGAACAAGTAGGAAAGTCACTGAACCCCATATGGAATGCTGGTCATCCATGGCTGAAATAAATATCTTCCTAGGGGTTTATTTCTTAAACTCCAAATATTGCTCTAAATTAATTCAAAACTCACTTTTTAGTTAAGTTTTCTGCCAGTACCATGTATTCAAAGCAATCTAATTCGGTTTTCTATTCAGTGTAGATATGCATAGCATCTCTGTACTGTAATATATGTAGCTAGCCCAAAATTGTAGGCATCTAACCCCCCTGCAAGCTTGCAAAATGAGTGAGCAATAGTAAAATGGTTGTGTTCATGCAGGTATCATTATGAGATCAGAGCAATTATTTCTCCTGCTTTCCTTTATTTCTTCAGGGATCTTGCTTTGGCTTCCACAGGAAGTGATGAGAAGCCAATGCTTCTTCTGCTATACCATGGTCAGTGAGCATGCAGATAACTCTGTCCGTAGTATTCCTTGCCAGATGTTTGCTGGGGCTCTGCCCAGACCATCTGTCCATGTGAGATGCATCACTGGAGCCAAAGGAACCTGCACCCGACAGGCAGACCTGGCCCCTAGCGCTATGGGCTCATAATTCCTTGGTTCTTCTGTTTCTCCCATGCGCAGAAACAGAGCTCTTGACTCCTGCATGCTGAACCTGGGTCCTGGAACAAGGCTTTTGTTCTTTCTTTTAATTTTTGCATCGTGATTTCTCCCACCAGGGGCATCGCAGGGGGTTTCTGAGTGTGATGTTTCAAGTGAACTTCTGGGGTGATCTCTGTTAGGTGGTGATTGACAGAGATGCATTCTCTGATGGTGTGTGACAGGAAAACTAGTCTGCGAGTCTGTATCAATTGTCCATTATCCTGGAGAGGCTGGCATTTCCTGGCATTTGAGCCTGCAGCAGTGCGGAGCTGTTCACATCTCATCTTACCAGTGTGTGGTGAAGTTATTATGGGACTATAGCTGTCAAGCAACAGATTTCTTTTTTTTAAGATTTATTTATTTATTTGAAAGACAGAGTTACAGAGACTGAGAGAGAGAGAGAGAGAGAGAGAGAGAGAGAGAAATCTTCCATCTGCTGATTTATCCCCTAAATGTCCTCAAGAGCTGGGGCTGTGCCAGGCTGAAGCCAGGAGCTTCTTCCGGGTCTCCCACGTGGGTACAGGGGCCAATCACTTGGGCCATCCTCCACTGGCCACCCAAGCCCTTCCAAGCAGCACCATCTAAGACCAGGGCTCGAAAGCTCTCCTGGGAGAGAAGGCAAAGTTCTACTGTGGTGAAGACAGCACACCAGTGAAGACAGCACCAAGAACTCCAGGGACAAAGTAGAAGAGAGTGTGGGCAAGGGGTTGGGAGCCACAGGACGCACTCAGCACACGCTGGGGTTCCAGTTATTAAAACTATCGGCTGCCTGAACCTTCAGAGGGGGCGTGCAACCCTCACAGTGTCCTGAGGATCCTCTGGGGTAGGGGTGGGTTAATGTAAATATATACTTTCAACTGGGGTGCCTGAGGAATATTGACAGTATCAGCTTGGTTTGAGATCCAGATGCGGATTTAAATTCAGTTTCTCTCCACCAATCAGTGAGTTCTGCTGCTGTGTTCCCATAGGGTGGGAAGACAAGCAGGCCCCTCCTCAGCTCCCCTCTGGAGCTCACAAACCAGAAAGCACTGGTTCCGTGTCAGCTTAGGCAGAGGACTGAGGCCTATGGAGAAGATTCACTGTAAGAAACCTGAGGAGCCTACACTGTGGTGTGCGGTGCTGGCTTCCCCATAGGCTCCGGTTCCTGTCCTAGCTGCTTCCCTGGATAGCAGTGGAGGATGGCCAAGTCCTTGGGCCCCTGCACCCACCTGGGGATTTGGAAAAAGCTCCTGGCACCTGGCTGTGCATTGTCTCAGCTTCAGCTGTTGAGGCCATTTGGGGAGTGAAGCAGCAGAAGGAAGACGTCTCTCTGTGTCTCCATCTTTCTCTAACTCTGTATTTCAAATAAATAAACAAAGAAATATTTAAAAGAAAAGAAGAGAAATATGTAGAGAGAGAAAGTGAGAAAGAAAGGAAAGAAAACCTGAAAGCATTTCCCTCTTGTAAACCTGGCCGGAGCGGGGTGACAATGGCCAGCACGGGAGAAGAGAAACGAGGTCTGGTTGATGTGAGCTGCGTGGACACGTGGACACGGCCGCTTCTCCTCCTCACTCTGCTCTTACTCTCCTGGCTTCAGGAAAAGGATTCTGTTTCCGCCCAGCTTCGAACCGGGGACATTTCGCGTGTGAGGCGAACGTGATAATCACTACACTACGGAAACCAACCGTACCTGCTAAAATATTTCCCTGAAAGCCATGCAGATGAAGCCTGTGCCCTGGTATCTTCATGAGACAATGTGGTGCCTTTCGCGTCATCGGTCACTTCCCCCATCCACACAGGATAACAAACCCCGCGTTTCCACGAACACGTTAGGGTCCTACGGGAAAGAGGGGGCAGTGTCCATTCTCCTGCGGGAGCAGCACGGGCGCCAGCCTCTGGGGATCCCGCACTCCCTGCGGCCCCGCACGCCTGCGCCAAGCCGCGTCCCCGCACGTCCCCGAAAGAGCAGCTGGAGCTCCTCCTCGGGAGGCCCCGGGAGCTGCCCGGTACCCGCCACGGTCCCTGGGCCCGGAGCAGGCCTGGCAGAGGCTGAAGCGGAGGACAGAGCCGACGGAGGCGCGCAAGGACAGCGCAGTGGCACTCCCGGGGGGCGCGAGGGACATGGGTCTGCTCGCCTTGGTCCGCGCCGCTTGCTTGAACTCCGTCACCAGGAGGAAGGAGCGGGTGACAGCAAGGCCCGTCCTCGAGCCACAGGAACACACGCGCTCCTGGCGGGTTAGATGTGGAGTCGAGGAACGCCCCGGCGTCAGAGCCCTCGTGTTTGGGATTGTTCTGAGCGTGGGGAGGATGGGGACCGAGCTCCAGCTGAGATGGAAACACTCAGGGGCGGCAGGGTTTGGGGGACGGGCTCGTCGTGGTCTTTGTGGATCTCAAGGCCCTTGCTTGGGAGAGATTCCCTCGGGCGTCTGTGTCCCTGCTTTGTGTGCGTTGTCGTCGGAGCTCGTAGCGGCTCAACTCAGCTCCCTGTACCCGGGGCGCCTTCGGGTCTCCCTCCCGCCGGCCACCCCCGGGTGCCCTGGCGCCTGTACACACCTCCCCGGAGACCCGCTGTCTGCTCCGCAAGGCTGCGTGGTTTCTGAGCTCAGCCGGGACGCCAGGCTGCCTGCGGGAAGGGGCTCCTGGTGCATCCAGTGCGGTTCGCCCTTTGGCGGGAATCTGCAGGGGGCGGCCTCCCGGGACTTCCCTGAAGGCAGGACGAGGCGCTGGTGTGGTAACATGGATTAGTTTTTCTCCGACTTGCGTGTCCAACGCAGCCGCTGCTGCTAGGGAAACAGACCAGACAGTGCTTGCTGTGTGTTCCTGGTGGTCTAGTGGCTAGGATTCGGCGCTTTCACCGCCGCGGCCCGGGTTCGATTCCCGGTCAGGGAAGGGTCGTTTTATGCTCCCATGCTCTTCCCAACTCTCCCTCTGGGCCTGCTGTTGTCATCTCCATTTCCCACCCGGCGGCGCCTGTCACTTGACAAGTCCCACAAGCAACATACCCAGGCTACACAACTAGGTGGCTCAAACTCCATCAGTGCAGTAAAGAGTGAGCTTTGGAAAGTCTGCAGGAAAATTTAACAGGAGTCTGTCAAGAGCCGGCTGACGCCCAGCATGGAAACTGTGGGGCTCTGCCTTATGTTTGTCGCTGATGGACGTCAGCATTCACTGAACCAGCACATGGAGAACACCATCTGAAGCACACTCTCATCCAAGGCCCCTCCCACACCAGGGTGTGGGGGAAGTGTCTTCCTGGTGCTTACCTGAATCAGCCTGCTAGCCTAGAGGTCTGGTAAGCCTGGGGCTTCCTGTGTTTCAAAGATGTCCAGCTTAGGCCGGCGCCGTGGCTCAATAGGCTAATCCTCCATCTTGAGGCGCTGTCACACCAGGTTCTAGTCCCGGTCAGGGCGCCGGATTCTGTCCCGGTTGCCCCTCTTCCAGGCCAGCTCTCTGCTATGGCCCAGGAGTGCAGTGGAGGATGGCCCAGGTGCTTGGGCCCTGCACCCCATGGGAGACCAGAAGCACCTGGTTCCTGCCTTTGGATCAGTGCAGTGCGCTGGCCGCGGTGGCCATTGGAGGGTGAACCAATGGCAAAGGAAGACCTTTCTCTCTGTCTCTCTCTCACTGTCCACTCTGCCTGAAAAAAAAAAAAAAAAAAAAAAGAAAAGAAAAAAAAGAATGTGGCAAAGATGTCCAGCTTTATGTTGGATTGCTAAAGACAAGTCAGTGGACAAGAAAAGTGATTCATTCACTCTCTCTCTCTCTCTCATCTCTATCTCTTTTTTTCTCCCTTTCGCTCTCTGTGTGTGTATGTGTGTGTGCATGTCACTGTGCCTTCCAAATAACAACACCTTAAAAAGGATTGACATTGCTGTTTCAAGCTGGAGAAAGAAAGTTTTAATTTCAACTTGTACAAAAAAGATAGGCAACAAAATGTACGTTCAATAAAATTTATTTTCTGAGGTTTCTAAACCCTACCATTCAAGTAAAATGAACATGTGCCAGAGAGCTGGTAAACATTCTACAGGGACTTTTTTCTGCCTGTTCCTGGACGCAAATCCTTGCTCTTTCCAGGCTGGAGTTGGGAGGGAAAAGGATGAGGGCCTTTGTGGATCCTCTCCTGATCTGGGCATTGGTGTCTTAGGGGCTATCACATTTGTAGACGGAAGGGCTGGGATTTCCGCAAGCAAAGGGTCCATTGGTCCCGCCATGTAATTTGGTTCTCAGAATGGTGACTTCTTTGATTTAGACTTGCTTTGTTGTTTTATTTTCTCATCAACTGGAGAATTATTGGTGACTTAACTTTTGGTATTGAAATTAAACAAGTCATTTAATACTTCAGTTGTTACCTGAAATAGATAAACAAACAAACAAAAACAACTCATGAACAATCTTCTGTGTGGTCTTGCTGATAACTGCCTGGGGCTGGTGCTGGAGCTGATGGAGATGGAGGCCAGGGGGAGCCCGACTGAGGGGAAGGGGAGAAGTTACAGGAGTAGACCACAGGCCGGAAGGAGATGGTGGCACTAGCACATGCAAGGCAGAGTTTCCTGAAGTGTGCTAGCTGCCCGTGGTGTGGGACACAGGGCCCCAGCACCTCCCGATGCCAAGAGCCCTGCTCCCAGCTGCTGCTGCAGGTTAGTTAGCCAGACCCCCACCAGCTCCTCCTCAGCCTCAGTTTACCCTCCGTGCTGCCCCTGGGGAAAATAAAGGTCTTTGTCAGGTCCCGGGATGAGAGTCATATCTCAAACATGCACATTCACATCCTTGTTACAGCACAGAGAAGACAATTTGCAGGAAAATTTTCCTAAATCCATTTCATAGGAGGGTGGGGCCACAGGGAGAGCCCTACAGTGTGAGAACCACAAGGGTCCTTGGACAAGAACAAGACTGTGAGATGATCATGGTGACAAGGGGCTAATGAATAAACCCACATGACCCAGAGGTGAAAAACCCGAGCTAGACACCAACATGGTTCTGCTACATCACAGATTGTCAGGGAAGGCAGAGGGAGGGCTTCCACCTGGAGGAAGCTGGACAAGTTCTACAGGGTGAGCATGACTTTTGCTGGGACAGGAACACGCTTTGCCCCGTGAGACTTGTCAATGTTCTTGTAGAGTTAGAGGGCAGGGCTGGGGGAAAGAAGTGAGCAGAAGCAGAAAAAGGGAAATTGCCAACTAAAGAGCAAGGCATAGCTCTCGGCTGGTGCCCCTGTGCCCAGGGGAAAGCAACATTCTGCAAAGTTATTTCTCCTTAGGGCATTTCAGGGATATCTTCAGTAAATAACCAAAAAGTTCTTTAATAAAATGTGATGTGGAGGATTAGCCTAGTGAGCCGCTTTGCCAGCAGTCTGGGTTCTTGTCCCAATGGTGGCTCTGGTTCTGTCCCCGTTGCTCCTCTTCCTGTCCAGCTCTCTGCTGTGGCCTGAGAAGGCAGTGAAGGATGGCCCAAGTGCTTGGGCCCTGCACCCGCATGTGAGACCAGGAGGGAGCACCTGGCTCCTGAATTCGGATTGGCACAGCCAGCGGGCTGTAGAAGCCATTTGGGGGGTGAACCAACTGAAGAAAGACCTTTCTCACTGTGTCTCTCCCTCACTGTCTAACTCTGCCTGTCAAAAAAAAATTTTTTTTAAATGAAAAGTGGAAAAATGCTCATTTCTCATACCTTAGTTGTTTCCCATCAACCCATCTTCTTAGGGAAGGATTTGGGGTTTGGTTTTGATTTGTTCCATCCATTGTAGGGGAGGCAATTGCAAACCCAGAAGCTATTCCCTAAAAGTTCGTGTTCCTTGCTGTTGGGTTCTCTTTGGGAGAAGAAGACCTAAAAGCTCTCTGTGTAGTTTCTTTCATGAGAAGACTCATTGAAGGCAACATTTTCAAAGACCTCCCGCTGTGCCCTCACCACTTACCTCTGCAAGCAGGGATCCTGCACACTGGGAATCTCTGGTATTTTTCCCTGAGGACCCTGTTTTCATCATACAGCTGAACAATGGAATCCAGGACCTGCCAGTAGAGGTTGGAGGTGCATCCTGTCCAGGAGAGAATTACAGTCAGGCAAGGCATTCACATTTGCTTAAGAGAAGGCTTCCTGCTAATTTCCTGAACTCCACTGCAGGGCCTGAGGGCTGCACTGACAGGCTGATGGGGAACAAGCTTCATGGTCACCTGCTTCCCAGCTCCAGCACATTCACATCATTCTCACACCCAGTGCTGCAATATGAGGAAGACTGGGCCATGTGTGAGATTCGATCACACTTTTGGGGCCCAGCCCAATGATGCAGCATGGTGGCCTTGGCATGAGAGCAGTGGAAGGCGAGGGCTGAGGCAGAAGAACCCTAGGATCCACGAGGAGCCCTAGGAGCAAGGACCAAATGAGACACAGGAGGCACATGAGGATGGAAGCGGAGGAGAGTGATAAAGGCAGGACTCAGAAACCTGGGTTTTACTGAACCACACTCACATAAGCCAACAGATGCAGACCGTGCACAGAGTCAGAGGGATGAACACCGTTTGGAGGTCAGATGGCTATAAGTGGGAGGAAGAGGGCCCAACTCCTCTAAACGTCTGTCTGAACTGAGCTGTAGCATCTGTGTAGACAGGCCTAGAAGTTTCTCCTTGAAAAGGCATATAGGCTGAAAACATCGCTGGGCTCAGGTGTCAAGTGCAGTCCTGGGTGGGTCAGATGATTTTCAGTGTTCCTGGTTGACATCTCGCCTGAGTCACCCTGCCACCACTGGCATAGACCATCTGATGCACGCACAGTGGCCCATAGAGGAGAGTGAAGGGAGCACGGGAAAGTTTCAGCCAACTCCACAGTCCATGTACACAACCTGCCTTTCATGGGACAGCTCTTTTCCTGAGATGGTGTTTTTTTCCAAGAGTTATCTATTAGTTTGAAAGGCAGAGTTACATTCTGGCAGAGAGGGGCAGAGAGTGTGTGTGTGTGTGTGTGTGAGAGAGAGAGAGAGAGAGAGAGAGAAAGTGAGAGAAAGAGAGAGAAAGAGAGAGGCCTTCCACCTGCTAGTTCATTCCCCCAATGTCCACAACAGCAGAGCTGATGTGATCTGAAGCCAGGAGCCAGGAGCTTTTTTTGGGTCGCATGCATATGCAGGGTCCATGGACTTGGGCCACCTTCTACTGCTTTTCTAGGCTGCAGCAGAGAGCTGCATTTGAAGTGGAGCAGCTGGGACCAGAAACCCTCCCCCCATATGGGATGCCACTACTGCTGTCATTGTCTTTACCCACTATTGCACAGCACCAGCCCTCACGCTCTGAAATGGTCTCAATAATTAAAAAAAGATTTATTTGTGTATTTGAAAGTCAGAGCTACACAAAAAGGGAGAGACGGATGCTAGGCTGGGAGAGATCTTCCATCTGCTGGTTCATTCCCCAGATGACCTCAAATGCTGGGGCAGGGAATGGCCAGAGCTAGGAGCCAGGATCTTCTTCCTCTTCTCCAACATTTGTTGCAGGGGCCCAACATTTGGGACAGCTTTCGCTGCTTTTCCCAGGCTATCATCTGGGAGCTGGCTTGGAAGAGGAGTAACGGGGGTCGAACCTCTACAAATACTGGATACTGGTGTCGTGTCAGTTTAACATTTACACCATGGCACTGGCACCATTAACGAACTTTCCTACAAGAGATGTTTTCCAGCTTTTACAAATACTCTTTGATTTTAAAAATATTTCTTCTCTACCCATTTTTAAAGCACTATAGTGCTATTGGGAAGTGGATAATTGAGCAGCTATTGCCTAGAAAATGAATTATTACTTTCTCAAGGCCGGCATTGCCCATTCCTAGAGAGTTTCAAACATAGGGTAAATCTTTTTAGAAAATGCCATTAGTTACAGTCACCATGTCTATAAGAAAGAGCAAGTCTAGCAAGTACAGCAGATCACTGAGATTCCATGTGTGTCAGAGATGGTGCCAACCACTTGTACTGGTGAGCCTGACCTCGTGAACCTCTGCAGGAGATGCTGTCAGCACTTTCCTCTTACAGATGAGCCAGCCCAGGAAAGTTAAGAAAATGGGTCAGGGACACACAGTTAGACATGCACTGTTGTGTCCTACCCAGGCATTAGATCTGTTTTACCCATATGTTACTTCATGGAGAACCCCACGCCCTACCTCACCCCAACCCCACAACCCCACTGATAGTCTTGGTCCGGTTCAGCCATGATATTTCCACTTCTCCTTGCACAAACTTGCTCCTTACCCCAGCCTCGCAGCTGATCGCATCTCCTCAAAGTCAGGCTTCTCCTCCAGCACCGATGCAATGAGGTCTTTGTACTCCTCACACCCTGAGGAAACAGAGTCGCGCCCTCCTCAGCGGACAGGTGGCCATGCAGCCGAGGTCACTGTCTATGGGGAGGACGCACAGTCCCCTCCACCACACAGGAAACCCAGGCACCAGGCTATGTGCAGGGATTGTCACTCCTGTACTCCTTGGACTCCTGAGTGTTCCCCAGTTTAGAGATGAGGAACGAGAAGCTCATGGAAGGTAGAGCAATGTGACGAGAGGACTGCATTTGAATGAGGCAATGCCAGGGTTCACATCTCCTAGGCCTCATCTAAGTCATGAGCCACTGCAAGCAGCAAGCCCTGGGGCTTCTTCAATGAAACGTTGACCTGGGAATTGCAGCAGTGATTTCCTTGTTTGGGAGGACACCAAGGACTGTAGGACTGATGGTTCTCCTGTGTGGAGTTTCAGTAATCCCCGAATAGTTTGAAGATTTAAAAAACTTTCTTGGGAGCTGCATTTTTGGACATCAGGTTACACGTCTGTCTTTGAGGCCACCAGCCTCTATGGGAGCGCTGATTCAAGTTGTGGCTTCCCCACTTTGCATCCAACTCCTACTAGTGAGCTACCGGGAAGGCAGTGGAAGATACCTCAGGTACTTGGAACCCAGCCACCAAAGTGGAGACACTTTGGCCTGTCCAGCCCTGTCAGTTTTAGCCACTTGGGGAGGGAATCAGGGGATGTAAAATCTTTCACTTTGTGTGGAGCTTAGAGCTTCTTCTGGGTCTCCCACATGGGTGCAGGGGCCCAAGGACTTGAGCCTTCTTCTATTGCTTTCCCAGGCCAGGCAGAGAGCTGGATCAGAAGTGGAGCAGCCGACTCAAACCAGCACCCATATGAGATGCCAGCATATTTGTAGATAGAGTTAGACAGTGAGAGAGAGAAAAAGGGAGAAAGGTCCTCCTTCTGTTGGCTCACCCCCTAAATCTGCGCCGATCTGAAGCCAGGAGCCAGGTGCTTCTTCCTGGTCTCCCACACGGGTGCAGGGGCCCAAGCACTTGGGCCATCTTTTACTGCCTTCCCGAGCCACAGCAGAGAGGTGGACTGGAAGAGGTGCAACCAGGTCTAGAACCTGGCGCTCACATGGCATGCCGGTGCCGCAGGGAGAGGATTAACCATGTGAGCCATGGCGCAGGCCCCCTAGGCAGTGGCTTTACCCGCTATGCTCCTCTTTTATTTTTAAAGAGAGATCTGCTATACTTTGAGTTAGATCCCAAATGCCTACAACAGCCAGGTCTGGGCACAGGTTGAAGACTGAGGCTCCACCTGGGTCTTCCATGAGAGCACAGTCAGGGAGTTCACTGTGACGATGGAGAGGGAAGATACAGTGGAGAGTGTCCACTTCTCAGTCTGGGCCCGTGGCTCTGCAGACCTTCCGTGCCTCTGCAGGCGGTTGGCCAGGAAGTAAACAGTAGCTCTGGCAGTGAGGAATTTCTCTCTCAGGTCTTAGACGTTCTGCTGGCTCCTCTCCAGCTTGGCCCGCAGGTCGTAGTAGGGTTCCAGGGCACTGCTTTTAGCCGTTGCGCCAGAAATTGTGCTGGGAGGTACTTCCATGAGGAAGCTGTATCAGAGCAGACCCAGAGCCTGGGCAGAAGAAAGCCACGTAAATAATGAGCTACGCACACGTGAGTGCACTGTGCTGAAGGTGGTCTTGCTTAGTTCCCGTATAAAGATACTCTTGGATGACCCTAAATGTTGCGTGTATCGACAGCGATGAATTCGAAAAGGGTGCTCGGCACTCGGACAAAACTCCTAAGCCTGACGCAGTATAAGAACGGGTGCAGTCCGGACAGACCAGGGCCGAGGCCAGGGCCGGGGCGCCCGCAGGGGTGGGGTTTGGAGGGACGGGGCGGGCACAGCTGTCACTCTGAGCTCGCCTAGGGTCTGCTGGTGGAGCAGCTGCTGGGCGCGGGGAGGGTGGGGCACCTCCCGTGACGTCGCGTAAGGGTCGGAGCTACGTAGATAGAGCAAGCAGGGGC
Organism: Oryctolagus cuniculus; assembly: GCF_964237555.1. Classification (NCBI taxonomy): domain Eukaryota; kingdom Metazoa; phylum Chordata; class Mammalia; order Lagomorpha; family Leporidae; genus Oryctolagus; species Oryctolagus cuniculus. The sequence continues at coordinate 48,343,685 of NC_091438.1, forward strand.
TGCTGGTCCGGGACCTGCTGCAGATTCACGACCGCTTTCCAGTGCTGTGGGAGAAAGCGCGGCACCGCTGGCGGCACATACGTGCGCTGTGCGTGCTTCAAGGCGAAGGGCACCCAGGGACGTGAGGGGCGCAAAGTGAGCGCGTGTGAAGAGTTCGGGGCGTATGAGGCTGTGCGATTTGTCGGCTGCAGAATTTTTGGTGTGGGGCACTGCGTTGGCACTCTCCCCCGGCTCTTTTTTTTTTTTTTTTTTTTTTTTTTTTTTTTTTTTTTTTTTTTTTTTTTACAGGCAGAGTGGACAGTGAGAGAGAGAGACAGAGAGAAAGGTCTTCCTTTGCCGTTGGTTCACCCTCCAATGGCCGCCGCGGCTGGCGCGCTGCGGCCGGCGCACCGCACTGATGCGATGGCAGGAGCCAGGAGCCAGGTGCTTTTCCTGGTCTCCCATGGGGTGCAGGGCCCAAGCACCTGGGCCATCCTCCACTGCACTCCCTGGCCACAGCAGAGGGCTGGCCTGGAAGAGGGGCAACCGGGACAGAATCCGGCGCCCCGACCGGGACTAGAACCCGGTGTGCCGGCGCCGCTAGGCGGAGGATTAGCCAAGTGAGCCGCGGCGCCGGCCTCTCCCCCGGCTTTGATAAGTTGAAGAGCAGGTGGCTACTAAGTTGCAGTGTGCAAACCCTCCGTGCAAAGCAGGTTATGTACTTTTCAAATCCTACGCAGGGTAAATATTGTGGGCTACTCTCCTCTACACAAACATCTCTCCGTTCTGGACTCACTTGCTCTTTCTCTGAAAGGAATTTTAACAAACATTATAGCACAAGGATGTTTTTCTTCTTTTAATGAAATATGCCTTTTCTTGCAAAGAGTCCTTCATTGACTGATGTACGGTGGTTTTTGCAAAGCCCGCTGGGCGGAGCCTAGTGCCAGGCCGGGAGCTCTCTCCTGGGACCTGTAGACGGCCTCTCCCCTGCTCCTCCCGCCCAGAAATCCTGGGTGTCCTGGATAAGAGTCTTTTTTACCCACTCGAGTAGGTCCCACCCAAACTTTGCCGGGATCCAAATCCGCGGTCCAGACACCGGCGTTTCCCACCTGTCCCTGATAGCGGTGGGTGATTTCCCCACGGGCTCAGGTTTCAGCCCCAGCAGGACCAAGGGCGCCCTGTGTGCCTCCGCCCCTTCGTGCATGGCGAGGGCAGGAGCCCCAGCCTCGCCCAGGACTGGGATCCCCCAGGCTCGGTCATTGTCCTGGGGACCTGGCCGTTGTAAAGAACCCATTTCTGGAACGCGGACTCCACAGAGTGCCCTAGAGCTGGATGAACGTATGAGGTTCCAGAGGCGGCCGGGGACTGGAGGCATCGAGGGCCAGAGCAGTCTGTTCCCTGCAGAGCTGCCTTCTTGTCCCTTACAAGGCGGAAGGACCTCGGGAGCGGTAATAAATCCCATTTAAATGATCAAAATGGCAGTTTAGTAAGTTAAAGGCAAAGGTCCCACCAAGATTTGAACTCGGATCGCTGGATTCAGAGTCCAGAGTGCTCACCATTACACCATGGAACCAGGCTTACAACACACGGGAAACGGCTGCAGGCGGACCGCGTTGACTGCCAGGCGCGGGCTCCTGAGGCTAAGAAGACCACGCAGCTGGCCCGCAGCTGCCCGACCACCCTAAGCACCGGTTGCCAGCGTGGCGCATACCGCGGCTCCCGCTCGCCTCTCGGCGGTGGCCGGGCTCTAAAGCCCGAAACGTCTCCCTTCAAAGCCGGAAGTTGACCGGAAGGATCGGTCCCTGTGTTCTCAGAGTTGAGTCTCTGTGGCGCAATCGGTTAGCGCGTTCGGCTGTTAACTGAAAGGTTGGTGGTTCGAGCCCACCCAGGGACGGCTGCTGTTGCATTTTTACCAGGTGCTGCCCGCGGAGCACATTCTTGTCTCTCGTCTTTACTTGTCTGCTGTCCCCACATAAGCCGCCTCCCCATGTCATTCCACTCTCCCAGACCACCTGCTGGGAGCCCAGGAGGCCTGAAACACACACTGAGGAGGAAACCAGTCCTCGGGCCAAATGGGCTGGCGCCGGTGAGGTCCGTTGGGGGACTTGCATTTGACATCTGTGATACAACACCCACAGCAGTGTTTGGTCCCCAAGCGTGTGCCTCAGTTGTGCTTGCTTTATCAACAGCGTTCTCACCATTATAAATAATAATTTGTAAAAAGAAGTTTCTGTACTCTGTGCAAGTACCTTCAAAATCTTCTGAAGCCTGGTTGGCTTCATGAGAGCACCACAGAGGTCGTTGTATTGTGCACTAGGAAGATGTATCATGCACATTTTAGCCCCTGTGCAGCTGTGTCCACAGTGTAGCGTTGCCTGTGCAACTGCTTCCTTATGGCTGTTATACACGGCTTCGAATATCAGCCAACTTGGAAACTGCTCTTTTCCTGGAATGGCACTAAGTCATATTCCAGGTGGTTTATGAACTCCATTAGTGTCCCTCTCTTCACTTACTTGTAGGCACAAGCTTACTATTCAGGGATCTTGAACCTCCAACAAGGGGAGTGGGCCACCCTGCTTGACTAAGAGCTTGGTGCAACAGGAGGATTTGGCGGGCACTCCCCACAGCTGCTCTGCTGTGGGTGTTGATAGCTAAACTTCTAAGCTAGCTTGCAGACTTCCAATAACTGCAACTGTTGTCTGTAATGACCTGGTTACACGCATCCAAAGAACCCTGCCAGATGACCTCTTTTATGGCTTTCAGCCAAGCCACTATCCCAGAGGGGAATCCTCATGGTGTCAGACACCTGTTCTCCTGCTTTCCTTTATATCTTCAGAGATCTTGCGTTGGCTTCCACAGGAAGTGATGAGAAGCCAATGCTTCTTCTCCTGCTATACTGTGGTCAGTGAGCATGCAGATAACTCTCTCCATAGTATTCCTTGCCAGATGTTTGCTGGGGCTCTGCCCATGCCAATATGCCCATGTGAGATGCATCACTGGAGCCAAAGGAACCTGCACCCGACAGGCAGACCTGGGCCCTAGTGCTGTGGGCTCATGATCCCTTGGTTCTTCTGTTTCTCCCATGCGCAGAAACAGAGCTCTTGACTCCTGCATGCTGAACCTGGTTCCTGGACCAAGGCTTTTGTTCTTTCTTTAATTTTTGCATCATGATTTCTCCCACCAGGGGCATCACAGGGGGTTTCTGAGTGTGATGTTTTCAAGTGAACTTCTGGGGTGATCTCTGTTAGGTGGTGATTGACAGAGATGCATTCTCTGTTTGATGGCGCATGTCAGGAAAACTAGTCTGCGAGTGTCTACTGATTATCCATTATCCTGGAGAGGCTGGTATTTCCTGGCATTTGAGCCTGCAGAAGTGAGAAGCTGTTCACCTCTCCTCTTTCCAGTGTGTGGTGAAATTATTATGGGCCTATAGCTTTCATGTAACAGCTTTTTTTTTCTTAAGATTTATTTATTTATTTGAAAGGCAGAGTTACAGAGACAGAGAGAGGGAGAGAGAGAAAAATCTTCCATTTGCTGGTTTACACCCCAAATGACCTCAAGAGCTGGGGCTGTGCCAGGCTGAATCCAGAGGCTTCTTCTAGGTCTTCCACATGGGTGCAGGGGCCAATCACTTGGGCCATCCTCCACTGGCCACCCAAGCCCTTCCAAGCAACACCATCTAAGACCAGGGCTCGATAGCTCTCCTGGGAGAGAAGGCAAAGCTCTGGCTGCGGTGAAGACAGCACACCAGTGAAGACAGCGCTGAGAACTCCAGGGACAAAGTAGAAGAGAGTGTGGGCAAGGGGTTGGGAGCCACACGAAGCACTCAGCACATGTTGGAGTTCCAACTATTAAAACTGTCAGCTGCCTGAACCTTCAGAGGGGGCGTGCAACCCTCACAGTGTCCTGAGGATCCTCTGGGGTAGGGGTGGGTTAATGTAAATATATACTTTCAACTGGGGTGCCTGAGGAATATTGACAGTATCAGCTTGGTTTGAGATCCAGATGCGGATTTAAATTCAGTTTCTCTCCACCAATCAGTGGGTTCTGCCACTGTGTTCCCATAGGATGGGAAGACAAGCAGGCCCCTCCTCAGCTCCCCTCTGGAGCTCACAAACCAGAAAGCACTGGTTCCGTGTCAGCCTAGGCAGAGGACTGAGGCCTGTGGAGAAGACTCACTGTAAGAAACCTGAGGGGCCTACACTGTGACTTGAGGCACTGACATTCCATATAGGCTCCAGTTCGAGTCCAAACTGCTCCACTTTCTATCCAGCTCCCTGCTATAACTGCTGCCTGGAAAAGCAGCAGAGGATGGCCAAGTCCTTGGGCCCCTGCACCCATGTGGCAGACCTGGAAAAAGCTCCTGGCTCCTGGCTGTGGATTGGCTCTGCTCCGGCCACTGTGGCCATTTGGGGAGTGAACCAGCAGATGGAAGACTTCTCTAAGTGTCTCTACCTCTCTCTAACTCTCTGTTTCAAATAAAAAAATTTAAAAAAAATCAAAGCATTTCACCATTGTAAATCTAAAGAGCTGGGATGGCAGGAAAGGGGTGACAATGGCCACTAGGAGCAGAGAAGAGAAATGGGGTCTGGTTGACGTGAGCTGCGTGGTGTGTCCACCCTAACCCCATCCTTGTTCTCCTGGCTTCAGGAAAAGTCTGTTTCCGCCCGGTTTCGAACGGGGGACTTTTCGCCTGTAAAGCAAACGTGAAAACCACTACACTACGGAAACCAATAACAAAAGTAGCCAACAATACGTGTCCCTGAAAGCCACGTAGATGAAGCGGGCACTTTGGTGGCTTCAGATTAGACAATGTGGTGCCTTTCTCGTTCTCTTCCCGCCGCCATCGGTCACTTCCCCCGTCCATACAGTTTAACAAACCCCGCGTTTCCACGAACACGTTAGGGTCTTGCGGGACAGAGGGGGCAGTGTCCGTTCTCCTGCAGGAGCAGCACGGGCGCCAGCCTCTGGGGAACTCGCACTCCCTGCGGCCCCGCACGCCTGCGCCTGGCTGCACGCCTGCGCCTCGCTGTGCCCCCACAGGTCCCTGGAGGAGCCGCTGGACCACCTCCGCGGGCCGCCCCCCCCCCCCACTCCTTTTCGCAAACTCCAAGCTTCAGGAATGTTTGAGACCCGGTTTTGTCCTTCCCCTTAGAACCCTGACATCAGAAAGGTTGCAGCCTGCTTCGGAAACAGCGCCCCAGGGACGCCCGAGTCAGCGACCCCGGGCGGGAGCCGTGCTGTGATCACGGGGAGCCGAGCGCGCCCGTGGGCTCCGTGCTGGCGCTTCCCACTCCGCGCTCCGCCCGGCTGCCCTCGGCGGAGTCCGTGAGGTCGGTGCGACTGGTGCGGGTGAGTGACCGCGCCAAAAGCAGACGCTGGAAAAGGAGCCAAAGAAAGCAGAGGCGTCGCTGAGACAAGGAGACCTCCCAGGAGGCCTGCGGGGAAGCACCGGCCCGATCCCAGGCGTGGGAATCGTGACTGTGTGGAAAAAGCGGGAGGAAGAAGCGCAGACGCGCATGGGAGAGAAACGCTCAAGGATCTCTACCCGTCCAAGAAGGAGGCAGCGAAGAGAGTATTTCGCTTTATTTTTGAAGTCGCAAAATGATAGGCGGCACAATGGTTGCCAGCAAGCTTCTCCAGCCTGGAGGTCTGCAATTCGAACCAGTGCACCACGACACTTTCCAGCCCGCAGCTGGCGAAGGGACCGGTGTAGCTCGGCTTGGACTCCTGCAGCCACTGGCGCGGAGGGAGGTCCCTGGCTCAAAGCGATCCGAAGAGGAGTAAACCTCACCGTGCACAAACCTGGAGCCGACCACGTCAAAGAAGGAAACTTGGACGTGCTCTTTGTCACAACTGGAGGGGAAATACCCACAACGGTGAACTGCTGCCTCACAGGGACCTGGGAAAGGATCTTCCACCAATGAAATAATGTGGTTTAGCCGTTCTCCCAGGAGAGCTATTTCAAATACCAGTGGGACTTTTCTTTCTTTCTCTTTCTTTCTCTCTCTTTCTTTCTTTCTTTCTTTTTTTTTTTTTTTATTAACACCAAACCAGATTGAGCATTGAATGAGTTCACAATAAAAAGCATAATAAAAAGCCATGGTCCAGACTGGCTTGTCTCTACTCTCTGTATCCTAGTTTTTATGGGAACAATAAATTATTGCACTACAGTATACATGGCAAATTATTGCACTATGGTACAGCACTTTTTAAAAAGAAGTAATTAGTGCGGTATGTTTAATTTTGATAAATGCAGTCAGCATCTAGTTCAAGTTACAGAAGATTACTATGATTCAAGGAAGGTGTGTGGAGCCCCTTTCCAAGCCATTCCTTCCCTCTCTCTCTCTTAGGTAATCACTAATCTGATTATTATCACCAGAACTCACAATTGCCTATTTTTGAATTCATGTCAACGACTGTACAAGGGCACTTCAAGAAGATTGTGGAAAATGGCTGTCAAAGGTAAGTTTCCTTGGCTGTAATTTTTTTTTGAAATCCATTCGGATGAGCAGTCTTCACCAAGTACACCCAAAAATATCATATCATGAAAAAAATGCTTGGATTTCAAAAATGTTTCACCAAAACGAATGTTTTAATTCCATTTTCTATGAAATTTTTGAAGCACCCTTGTGCACTTTTTTGTATGTGGCTTCTCCCCACTCTCAGGTAATGATGCCCATTATGTTTATGAGATATATCCAAGTTATGTGTATCATTTCTAAATTTTGGTCCCAACGTTTCCTGAGCTTTTGATGGAAGAACAAGTAGGAAAGTCACTGAACCCCATATGGAATGCTGGTCTTCCATGGCTGAAATAAATATCTTCCTAGGGATTTGTTTCTTGAACTCCAAATATTGCTCTGAATTAATTCAAAACTCACTTTTTAGTTAAGTTTTCTGCCAGTACCATGTATTCAAAGCAATCTAGATCAGTTTTCTATTCAGTGTAGTCATGCATAGCATGTCTGTACTATAATTTATCTAGCTAGCCCATAAATGTAGCCATCTAACCCCCCCCCAAGCTTGCAAAATGAGTGAGCAATAGTAAAATGGTTGTATCCATGCAGGTATCATTATGGAATCGGAGCAATTATTTCTCTGGGGGCAAGCATTTAAGTGTGAGTCCTACGGTTTTCTTTTCGGAAAAAGAACACGTCTGTTTCCGCCCGGCTTCGAACCGGGGACCTTTCGCGTGTTAGGCGAACGTGATTACCACTACACTACGGAAACCACCGTCGGATTATACAACAAAATGTACCCTAGAAAATCATTTCTGTGTCATATTTCAGTATAGGAAACTGAACTACATTTCTAGATTAGAATAAAATGAGCTCCAAGAAAATACCAACAACCCCCAAGATAAGGAGCCAGCGACGTCCAAAGAGACCCGCGACTCCACCTTAGGCGCCTGGAGCCTGAGCTGGCGGTGGAATCGGGCGTCTCCCGCCGCGTTTCCAGGGGCAGAACCGCCCGCCGGGGGCGTTCTTCGCTGACTGTCCAGTCCCAGAAGCTGAATGAAGGAGCCGCGAGTCAGGTGCCGCCGAGCCATGGGCGCGTCCCTCACGGCCTTCGTGGTCTTCTTCTTGGCTCCGGCCGGGCCGTCGATGCTCCTGGCTCCACGCAGATGGCAGCGCTGGGGTCCAGCGGTAGCTGCGGGGGCCCCCTCTTCCCGCCCTCCCCGACCCGGCGGGGCCTCACCTGCGCGCTGTCCCTCGCGGCCCTTTCGCCCCGACTTCTGCAGGTCTTCCACCCGACAAAGGCGCCAAAGCCATGGGCCGCGGTTTCAATCTGACCCTTGCGTCAAAAGCTCAGGGTGTGGTTAGCACAGGTTCCGTGTTGGGGCAGTTGGTTGTCTTCTATGCCTGAAACTCTCCTGAAGGGCAGAAGTCCTCTGGACCCTGGCTTGGCTAGGTCACACAGCTCTGTGGTATGCACATCAGCACAGGCTCTCTCTTGACTTGCTGGATGCCCATTCTGTCCCCCCCCCCCCCTTTTTGCCTCTCAGATTTAACTCACCCACAGGAGAGAGCTGAAAACTTAGTGGAATTATCTTTCTTAAAGGATCTGAAGTTGCTGGGGACTGAACAAAACAGGCAGACTCCTGGAAGAATGGAGCAGCTGTTCCAGCTTCACAGATGTGGCTGAGAGCAAAGCTCGGTTGTCTGCTCATTTCAAGTTGCTGGACAAGGTCGAGGCCACCACAGCAGCTGGGAAGACAAGGGGTTGGAGGAAATCTCAGAGAGGAAAAAGCCAGGAAGGCAGTTCCAGGCATGTGTGGAGCTTGTGCGAGTTTGGGTGGCTCCAGGCAGTCCTGCTACAGCTAAAGGGACCCAGAGAGACCTCAGCTGCCATCTGCTGAAGGGGAGATGGGCACAAGCACGTGGGCCTCTCCTACCCATGGGGAGACTGGGTTGAGCCAGGTTTTGGCCTGACCCAGCCCCTGGTGTTGTGCACATTTAAGGAGTGAATTATTGGATAGGGGTCCTCTCTCTATGCCTCTTATTTTCTCTCTGTCTCATTTTCTCTCATCCAAGGCCCTTCCCACACCAGGGTGTGGGGGAAGTGTCTTCCTGGTGCCTCCCTGAATCAGCCTCCTAGCCTAGAGGTCTGGTAAGTCTGGGGCTTCCTGTGTTTCAGAGATGTCCAGCTTTATGTTGAATTGCCAAAGACAAGTCAGTGGACAGGAAAAGTTCATCTTTAGAAAAAGAAATCCAACAGCCCTGCTGCTGCAGGTGAGTTAGCTAGACCCCCACCAGCTCCTCCTCAGCCTCAATTTACCCTCCATGCTGCTCCTCGAAAGAAAATAAAGGTCTTTGCCAGGCCCCGGGATGAGAGCCGTAGCTCACACATGCACATTCACAGACTAGTTACTGCAAAGAGAAGACATTTGCAGGAAAATTCTCCTATATCCACTTCATAGGAGTGTGGGGGAACAGGGAGAGCCCTACAGTGTGAGAACCACCATGGTTCTTGGTCAATAACAAGACTGTGAGAAGATCATGGTGACAAGGGGCTAATGAATAAACCCACATGACCCAGAGGTGAAAAACCCGAGCTGGACACCAACATGGTTCTGCTACATCACAGATTGTCAGGGAAGGCGGAGGGAGGGCTTCCACCTGGAGGAAGCTGGACAAGTTCTACAGGGTGAGCGTGACTTTGGCTAGGACAAGAACACGCTTTGCCCGGTGAGACTTGTCAATGTTCTTGTACAGTTAGAGGGTGGAGGTGGGGGAAAGAAGTGAGCAGAAGCAGAAAAAGGGAAATTGCCAAGCAAAGAGCAAGGCATAGATCTTGGCTGATGCCCTGTGCCCAAGGTAAGCAACATTCTGCAAAGTTATTTCTCCTTAGGGCATTCCAGGGATATCTTCGGGAAATAACCAAAAATTCTTTAATGAAAAGTGAAAAAATGCTCATTTCTCATTCCTTAGGTGTTTCCAGTCAACCAGTCTTCTTAGGGAAGGATTTTGGGTTTGCTTTTGATTTGCTTCATCTGTTGCAGGGGAGGCAAATGCAAACCCAGAAGCTATTCCCTAAAGGTTTGGTTTCCTTGCTGTTGGGTTCTCTTTGGGAGAAGAAGACCTACAAGCTCTCTGTGTAGTTTCTTCTTGAGAAGACTCATTGAAGGCAAAGATTTTCAAGTTGTGATCCTGCTCTAGTCTCACGTTGTGAAATCAAGACTGTAAGCACTTACTACTGAGATTGTACTGAAATAATAGGGCTGGTTGCTTCTAGCAAAGGTTCTTGTTTCTTTGATTTTTTTTTAAAGATTTGCTTATTTTATTTGTGAGGTAGAGCTACAGGGGTGGGGTGGAGGAGGGAGAGACCATGAAAGAGTTGTTCCATGGCCTGGCTCACTCCACAAATGGCCACAAAGGCCTGAGCTGGTCCAGTTTGAAGCCAGGAGCCAGGAGTTTCCTCTGGGTTGGCCATGTGGGTGCTGGGGCCCAAGTAATTGGCCATCTTCCACTGCCTTCCCAGGCATATCAGCAGGTAGCTGGACTAGACGTGCAGTTGCCCACGGTCAAAGCTGCCTTCATATGAGATGTGGGCCCACAACACCAGCCCCTGCGTTTTTACTCAGTTTACTGTCCATGCTACAGGTCACAGAGAATTGTGTGCTTCTCACTACATTTTGAGGACAGAGGTCTAGGAGAAAGTCTGCTCTATCTTTTTCTCTTCATTTTCCCCCCTGCTGTGCAAATATGATCATTGAAAGAGGAAGAATTCTATCAATGTCTCTTGCTAGGCCTCTTCTATGAAGAAGGTTCACGCTTGGGATACTTCTAGACTGGTGACCTGAGCACATTCACATTCCTTGTCATCTCTAGCCAAAGGCTAGAAGCCCCTGGGTACTTTGAAAACTACTAATGCTCCAAACCCACCTGAAGCCACTTCAAACTGAGATTGCTAGGAACAGAAACCAGCCATTCGTGGTAGTTATAGGCTCTCCACGTGATTACAACATGATAGCACGATTAGAAGCTACTGCATACACCTGGTCTAATTCCCACCCTTCTCTGATTCCTTGTCTCTCCCATGATGGGTGTCTTGCCCATGCAAGCAGAACATCTTCAGTCTTCCTCTGCACAGTCTCACATGTGTCACTCTCTGTCATAATTGGACCTTCTGTGGCAAGGATTTATCCATTTCTATGTAGATCTTTAAAAGGTGGCCCCAGAGGGGACAGCGACCATGCAGCTGGGGCCAACAGGGTCAGCTGCTCAGGCTCCGTGTGCGGGGGGACAAAAGATCACATCACAGCCTCTTTCAGGAAACTTGCTGGGATCTGTGGATCAGCCCAAGGAGAGCCCAGGAAGCGGGAGGAACTCACTCTGTGTGTGTACAGCGAGTTGTGTGAGGCTGTGCTGGGACAGAAGGGGCGGAACTCATACTTACCTGGCAGGGGTGACACCATGATCACGCAAGTGGTTCTGTAGGTAGGAAATCACATATGAGCTATGTGTGTGTGACAAAGGCCTAAAGAGTTGACATGTAGGTCCAGCATATGCATCTCAAAGTCATCCCAATAACCTGCCAGGGGCAGCCCAGTATTTGCATCCTGCCCTGCTCCCTCCACCCAGTAACCTGCCAGGTGGGGGTCCCCGCCCCTTCTGCCTGATCACCTTCCAGGTGCAGCCCAGTATGTGCACTTCAAACATCCTAGGGATCTTCCAGAGGGTCCCGCCCATCCTTCCTCTAAGCAGGGCAATGGCAGCCAGGCTTCCTGCTGTTTCTGAGAACTTCAGAAGCAAAACTCAGATAGGAACTTTTCGCATTTACATCCAAAAAGTCCTTTGTTCCAGGAAGAGCAGAGGCAGCAAGGCAAGGCCCATCTCCTTCAGAGCCCCTGGCCTCAACCCTCTGCCTGGCAGCTGAGCCACCCGCCTGGCCTGCCCAGGTGTACTCTCTCCACTCAACCATGTAACCTCACTCTCCCCCAGTCTGAGGGACTGACTGGGCACTCTCTCTCAGGGTCTGTCTGGAGAGGTGCCCATCCATTCTTACTTTGGCCCTGCCCTAATAAACCTTGCTGTTTTGCTTTCTGCTTACTCTCTGTCTCACGCCTGATTTCTTGGTTGGGCCCAGACAAGAACCCTGCCAATCTCTGGTAACCGTGCTCCCAGGGCGAGGCTCGTCCATTTCACTGCGGCAGTGCTAACCCCTGCGACTTCCCCATATGGGGGAAACTCGACTGCAGAATGTGTGGTAGTGGGGACGGTGTGCTCGCTCTCCCCTGATTTTTCTCCAGTTCAAAGAGTAGATGGCCAGGAAGTAAACAGTAGCTCTGGCAGTGAGGAATTTCTCTCTCATTCTTAGACGTTCTGCTGGCTCCTCTCCAGCTTGGCCCGCAGGTCGTAGTAGGGGTCCAGGGTACTGCTTTTAGCCGTTGCGCCAGAAATTGTGCTGGGAGGTACTTCCATGAGGAAGCTGTATCAGAGCAGACCCAGAGTCTGGGCAGAAGAAAGCCACGTAAATAATGAGCTACGCACACGTGAGTGCACTGTGCTGAAGGTGGTCTTGCTTAGTTCCCGTATAAAGATACTCTTGGATGACCCTAAATGTTGCGTGTATTCGATGAATTCGAAAAGGGTGCTCGGCACTTGGACTCCTAAGCCTGACGCAGCGTAAGAACGGGCGCAGTCCGGACAGACCAGGGCCGAGGCCAGGGCCGGGGCGCCCGCAGGGGTGGGGTTTGGAGGGACGGGGCGGGCACAGCTGTCACTCTGAGCTCGCCTAGGGTCTGCTGGTGGAGCAGCTGCTGGGCGCGGGGAGGGTGGGGCACCTCCCGTGACGTCGCGTAAGGGTCGGAGCTACGTAGATAGAGCAAGCAGGGGCTGCTGGGCCGGGACCTGCTGCAGATTCACGACCGCTTTCCAGTGCTGTGGGAGAAAGCACGGCACCGCTGGCGGCACATACGTGCGCTGTGCGTGCTTCAAGGCGAAGGGCACCCAGGGACGTGAGGGGCGCAAAGTGAGCGCGTGTGAAGAGTTCGGGGCGTATGAGGCTGTGCGATTTGTCGGCTGCAGACTTTTTGGAAGTGGGGCACTGTGTTGGCACTCTCCCCCGGCTTTGATAAGTTGAAGAGCAGGTGGCTACTAAGTTGCAGTGTGCAAATCCTCCGTGCAAAGCAGGTTATGTACTTTTCAAATCCTACGCAGGGTAAATATTGTGGGCTACTCTCCTCTACACAAACATCTCTCCGTTCTGGGACTCACTTGCTCTTTCTCTGAAAGGAATTTTAACAAACATTATAGCACAAGGATGTTTTTCTTCTTTTAATGAAATATGCCTTTTCTTGCAAAGAGTCCTTCATTGACTGATGTACGGTGGTTTTTGCAAAGCCCGCTGGGCGGAGCCTAGTGCCAGGCCGGGAGCTCTCTCCTGGGACCTGTAGACGGCCTCTCCCCTGCTCCTCCCGCCCAGAAATCCTGGGTGTCCTGGATAAGAGTCTTTTTTACCCACTCAGTAGGTCCCACCCAGACTTTGCCGGGATCCAAATCCGCGGTCCAGACACCGGCGTTTTCCACCTGTCCCTGATAGCAGTGGGTGATTTCCCCACGGGCTCAGGTTTCAGCCCCAGCAGGGCCAAGGGCGCCCTGTGTGCCTCCGCCCCTTCGTGCATGGCGAGGGCAGGAGCCCCAGCCTCGCCGAGGACTGCGATCCCCCAGGCTCGGTCATTTTCCTGGGGACCTGGCCGTTATAAAGAACCCATTTCTGGAACGCGGACTCCACAGAGTGCCCTAGAGCTGGATGAACCTATGAGGTTCCAGAGGCGGCCGGGGACTGAGGGCATCGAGGGCAGAGCAGTCTGTTCCCTGCAGAGCTGCCTTCTGTCCCTTACAAGGCGGAAGGACCTCGGGAGCGGTAATAAATCCCATTTAAATGATCAAAATGGCAGTTTAGTAAGTTAAAGGCAAAGGTCCCACCAAGATTTGAACTCGGATCGCTGGATTCAGAGTTCAGAGTGCTCACCATTACATCATGGAACCACGCTTAAAATATACGGGAAATGGCTGCAGGCGGACCGCGTTGACTGCCAGGCGCGGGCTCCTGAGGCGGGAAGACCACGCAGCTGGCCTGCAGCTGCCCGACCACCCTAAGTACCGGTTGCCAGCGTGGCGCATACCGCGGCTCCCGCTCGCCTCTCGGCGGTGGCCGGGCTCTAAAGCCCGAAACGTCTCCCTTCAAAGCCGGAAGTTGACCCGGGGAAGGATCGGTCCCTGTGTTCTCAGAGCCGAGTCTCTGTGGCGCAATCGGTTAGCGCGTTCGGCTGTTAACTGAAAGGTTGGTGGTTCGAGCCCACCCAGGGACGGCCGCCGTTGCATTTTTACCAGGTGCTGCCCGCGGAGCACATTCTTGTCTCTCGTCTTTACTTGTCTGCTGTCCCCACAAAAGCCACCTCCCCACGTCATTCCACTCCCCCAGACCACCTGCTGGGAGCCCAGGAGGCCTGAAACACACACTGAGGAGGAAACCAGTCCTCGGGCCAAATGGGCTGGCGCCGGTGAGGTCCGTTGGGGGACTTGCATTTGACATCTGTGATACAACACCCACAGCAGTGTTTGGTGCCCAAGCGTGTGCCTCAGTTGTGCTTACTTTATCAACAGCGTTCTCACCATTATAAATAATAATTTGTAAAAAGAAGTTTCTGTACTCTGTGCAAGTACTTTCAAAATCTTATGAAGCCTGGTTGGCTTCATGAGAGCACCACAGAGGTCGTTGTATTGTGCACTAGGAAGATGTATCATGCACATTTTAGCCCCTGTGCAGCTGTGTCCACAGTGTAGCGTTGCCTGTGCAACTGCTTCTTTATGGCTGTTATACACGGCTTCGAATATCAGCCAACTTGGAAACTGCTCTTTTTCTAGAATGGCACTAAGTCATATTCCAGGTGGTTTATGAACTCCATTAGTGTCCCTCTCTTCACTTACTTGTAGGCACAAGCTTACTATTCAGGGATCTTGAACCTCCAACAAGGGGAGTGGGCCCCCCTGCTTGACTAAGAGCTTGGTGCAACAGGAGGATTTGGTGGGCACTCCCCACAGCTGCTCAGCTGTGGGTGTTGACAGCTAAACTTCTAAGCTAGCTTGCAGACTTCCAATAACTGCAACTGTTGTCTGTAATGACCTGGTTACACACATCCAGAGAACCCTGGCAGATGACCTCTTTTATGGCTTTCAGCCAAGCCACTATCCCAGAGGGGAATCCTCATGGTGTCAGACACCTGTTCTCCTGCTTTCCTTTATATCTTCAGAGATCTTGCTTTGGCTTCCACAGGAAGTGATGAGAAGCTTGCGTGTCTTCTCCTGCTATACCATGGTCAGTGAGCATGCAGATAACTCTCTCCATAGTATTCCTTGCCAGATGTTTGCTGGGGCTCTGCCCATGCCAATCTGTCCATGTGAGATGCATCACTGGAGCCAAAGGAACCTGCACCCGACAGGCAGACCTGGGCCCTAGTGCTGTGGGCTCATGATCCCTTGGTTCTTCTGTTTCTCCCATGCGCAGAAACAGAGCTCTTGACTCCTGCATGCTGAACCTGGGTCCTGGACCAAGGCTTTTGTTCTTTCTTTAATTTTTGCATCGTGATTTCTCCCACCAGGGGCATCGCAGGGGGTTTCTGAGTGTCATGTTTCAAGTGAACTTCTGGGGTGATCTCTGTTAGGTGGTGATTGACAGAGATGCATTCTCTGTTTGATGGCGCATGTCAGGAAAACTAGTCTGCGAGTGTGTATTGATTGTCCATTATCCTGGAGAGGCTGGTATTTCCAGCATTTGAGCCTGCAGAATTGAGAAGCTGTTAACCTCTCCTCTTTCCAGTGTGTGGTGAAATTATTATGGGCCTATAGCTTTCATGTAACAGCTTTTTTTTTTCTTAAGATTTATTTATTTATTTGAAAGGCAAAGTTACAGAGACTGAGAGAGGGAGAGAGAGAAAAATCTTCCATCTGCTGGTTTACACCCCAAATGACCTCAAGAGCTGGGGCTGTGCCAGGCTGAAGCCAGAGGCTTCTTCCAGGTCTTCCACATGGGTGCAGGGGCCCAATCACTTGAGCCATCCTCCACTGGCCACCCAAGCCCTTCCAAGCAGCACCATCTAAGACCAGGGCTCGAAAGCTCTCCTGGGAGAGAAGGCAAAGCTCTGGCTGCGGTGAAGGCAGCTCACCAGTGAAGACAGCACGAAGAACTCCAGGGACAAAGTAGAAGAGAGTGTGGGCAAGGGGTTGGGAGCCACAGACGCACTCAGCACATGCTGGAGCTCCAACTATTAAAACTGTTGGCTGCCTGAACCTTCAGAGAGGGTGTGAGACCCTCATAGTGTCCTGAGGATCCTCTGGGGTAGGGGTGGGTTAATGTAAATATATACTTTCAACTGGGGTGCCTGAGGAATATTGACAGTATCAGCTTGGTTTGAGATCCAGATGCAGATTTAAATTCAGTTTCTCTCCACCAATCAGTGGGTTCTGCCGCTGTGTTCCCATAGGATGGGAAGCCAAGCAGGCCCCTCCTCAGCTCCCCTCTGGAGCTCACAAACCAGAAAGCAGTGGTTCAGGTCAGCCTAGGCAGAGGACTGAGGCCTATGGAGAAGATTCACTGTAAAAAACCTGAGGGGCCTACACTGTGACTTGAGGCACTGACATTCCATATAGGCTCCAGTTCGAGTCCAAACTGCTCCACTTTCTATCCAGCTCCCTGCTATAACTGCTGCCTGGAAAAGCAGCAGAGGATGGCCAAGTCCTTGGGCCCCTGCACCCATGTGGCAGACCTGGAAAAAGCTCCTGGCTCCTGGCTGTGGATTGGCTCTGCTCCGGCCATTGTGGCCATTTGGGGAGTGAACCAGCAGATGGAAGACTTCTCTAAGTGTCTCTACCTCTCTCTAACTCTCTGTTTCAAATAAAAAAATTTAAAAAAAAATCTGAAAGCATTTCACCATTGTAAATCTAAAGAGCTGGGATGGCAGGAAAGGGGTGACAATGGGCACTACGAGCAGAGAAGAGAAATGGGGTCTGGTTGACGTGAGCTGCGTGGTGTGTCCACCCTAACCCCATCCTTGTTCTCCTGGCTTCAGGAAAAGTCTGTTTCCGCCCGGTTTCGAACGGGGGACTGTTCGCGTGTAAAGCAAACGTGAAAACCACTACACTACGGAAACCAATAACAAAAGTAGCCAACAAAATGTGTCCCTGAAAGCCACGTAGATGAAGCAGGTACTTTGGTGGCTTCAGATTAGACAATGTGGTGCCTTTCTCGTTCTCTTCCCGCCGCCATCGGTCACTTCCCCCGTCCATACAGTTTAACAAACCCCGCGTTTCCACGAACACGTTAGGGTCTTGCGGGACAGAGGGGGCAGTGTCCGTTCTCCTGCAGGAGCAGCACGGGCGCCAGCCTCTGGGGAACTCGCACTCCCTGCGGCCCCGCACGCCTGCGCCTGGCTGCACGCCTGCGCCTCGCTGCGCCCCCACAGGTCCCTGGAGGAGCCGCTGGACCACCTCCGCGGGCCGCCCCCCCCCCCCCCACTCCTTTTCGCAAACTCCAAGCTTCAGGAATGTTTGAGACCCGGTTTTGTCCTTCCCCTTAGAACCCTGACATCAGAAAGGTTGCAGCCTGCTTCGGAAACAGCGCCCCAGGGACGCCCGAGTCAGCGACCCCGGGCGGGAGCTGTGCTGGGATCCACGGGGAGCCGAGCGCGCCCGTGGGCTCCGTGCTGGCGCTTCCCACTCCGCGCTCCGCCCGGCTGCCCTCGGCGGAGTCCGTGAGGTCGGTGCGACTGGTGCGGGTGAGTGACCGCGCCAAAAGCAGACGCTGGAAAAGGAGCCAAAGAAAGCAGAGGCGTCGCTGAGACAAGGAGACCTCCCAGGAGGCCTGCGGGGAAGCACCGGCCCGATCCCAGGCGTGGGAATCGTGACTGTGTGGAAAAAGCGGGAGGAAGAAGCGGAGACGCGCATGGGAGAGAAACGCTCGAGGATCTCTACCCGTCCAAGAAGGAGGCAGCGAAGAGAGTATTTCGCTTTATTTTTGAAGTCGCAAAATGATAGGCGGCACAATGGTTGCCAGCAAGCTTCTCCAGCCTGGAGGTCTGCAATTCGAGCTCTGGACACCGCGACGCCCTCCAGCCCGCAGCTGGCGACGGGACCGGTGTCGCTAGGCTTGGACTCCTGCAGCCACTGGCGCGGAGGGAGGTCCCTGGCTCAAAGCGATCCGAAGAGGAGTAAACCTCACCGTGCACAAACCCGGAGCCGGCCACGTCAAAGAAGGAAATTTGGACGTGCTCTTTGTCACAACTGGAGGGGAAATACCCACAACGGTGAACTGCTGCCTCACAGGGACCTGGGAAAGGATCTTCCACCAATGAAATAATGTGGTTTAGCCGTTCTCCCAGGAGAGCTATTTCAAATACCAGTGGGACTTTTCTTTCTTTCTCTTTCTTTCTCTCTCTCTCTTTCTTTCTTTCTTTTTTTTTTTTTTTTTATTAACACCAAACCAGATTGAGCATTGAATGAGTTCACAATAAAAAGCATAATAAAAAGCCATGGTCCAGACTGGCTTGTCTCTACTCTCTGTACCCTAGTTTTTATGGGAACAATAAATTATTGCACTACAGTACACATGGCAAATTATTGCACTACGATACAGCACTTTTTAAAAAGAAGTAATTAGTGCGGTATGTTTAATTTTGATAAATGCAGTCAGCATCTAGTTCAAGTTACAGAAGATTACTATGATTCAAGGAAGGTGTGTGGAGCCCCTTTCCAAGCCATTCCTTCCCTCTCTCTCTCTTAGGTAATCACTAATCTGATTATTATCACCAGAACTCACAATTGCCTATTTTTGAATTCATGTCAACGACTGTACAAGGGCACTTCAAGAAGATTGTGGAAAATGGCTGTCAAAGGTAAGTTTCCTTGGCTGTAATTTTTTTTTGAAATCCATTCGGATGAGCAGTCTTCACCAAGTACACCCAAAAATATCATATCATGAAAAAAATGCTTGGATTTCAAAAATGTTTCACCAAAATGAATGTTTTAATTCCATTTTCTATGAAATTTTTGAATCACCCTTGTGTACTTTTTTGTATGTGGCTTCTCCCCACTCTCAGGTAATGATGCCCATTATGTTTATGAGATATATCCAAGTTATGTGTATCATTTCTAAATTTTGGTCCCAAAGTTTCCTGAGCTTTTGATGGAAGAACAAGTAGGAAAGTCACTGAACCCCATATGGAATGCTGGTCTTCCATGGCTGAAATAAATATCTTCCTAGGGATTTGTTTCTTAAACTCCAAATATTGCTCTGAATTAATTCAAAACTCACTTTTTAGTTAAGTTTTCTGCCAGTACCATGTATTCAAAGCAATCTAGATCAGTTTTCTATTCAGTGTAGACATGCATAGCATGTCTGTACTATAATTTATCTAGCTAGCCCATAAATGTAGCCATCTAACCCCCCCCCCCCCCAAGCTTGCAAAATGAGTGAGCAATAGTAAAATGGTTGTATCCATGCAGGTATCATTATGGAATCGGAGCAATTATTTCTCTGGGGGCAAGCATTTAAGTGTGAGTCCTACGGTTTTCTTTCCGGAAAAAGAACACGTCTGTTTCCGCCCGGTTTCGAACCGGGGACCTTTCGCGTGTTAGGCGAACGTGATTACCACTACACTACGGAAACCACCGTCGGATTATACAACAAAATGTACCCTAGAAAATGATTTCTATGCCATATCTCAGTATATCAAACTGAACTACATTTCTACATTAGAATAAAATGAGCTCCAAGAAAATACCAACAACCCCCAAGATAAGGAGCCAGCGACGTCCAAAGAGACCCGCGACTCCACCTTAGGCGCCTGGAGCCTGAGCTGGCGGTGGAATCGGGCGTCTCCCGCCGCGTTTCCAGGGGCAGAACCGCCCGCCGGGGGCGTTCTTCGCTGACTGTCCAGTCCCAGAAGCTGAATGAAGGAGCCGCGAGTCAGGTGCCGCCGAGCCATGGGCGCGTCCCTCACGGCCTTCGTGGTCTTCTTCTTGGATCCGGCCGGGCCGTCGGTGCTCCTGGCTCTAACCAGATGGCAGCGCTGGGGTCCAGCGGTGGCTGCGGGGGCCCCCTCTTCCCGCCCTCCCCGACCCGGCGGGGCCTCACCTGCGCGCTGTCCCTCGCGGCCCTTTCGCCCCGACTTCTGCAGGTCTTCCACCCGACAAAGGCGCCAAAGCCATGGGCCGCGGTTTCAATCTGACCCTTGCGTCAAAAGCTCAGGGTGTGGTTAGCACAGGTTCCGTGTTGGGGCAGTTGGTTGTCTTCTATGCCTGAAACTCTCCTGAAGGGCAGAAGTCCTCTGGACCCTGGCTTGGCTAGGTCACACAGCTCTGTGGTATGCACATCAGCACAGGCTCTCTCTTGACTTGCTGGATGCCCATTCTGTCCCCCCCCCCCTTTTTGCCTCTCAGATTTAACTCACCCACAGGAGAGAGCTGAAAACTTAGTGGAATTATCTTTCTTAAAGGATCTGAAGTTGCTGGGGACTGAACAAAACAGGCAGACTCCTGGAAGAATGGAGCAGCTGTTCCAGCTTCACAGATGTGGCTGAGAGCAAAGCTCGGTTGTCTGCTCATTTCAAGTTGCTGGACAAGGTCGAGGCCACCACAGCAGCTGGGAAGACAAGGGGGCTGGAGGAAATCTCAGAGAGGAAAAAGCCAGGAAGGCAGTTCCAGGCATGTGTGGAGCTTGTGCGAGTTTGGGTGGCTCCAGGCAGTCCTGCTACAGCTAAAGGGACCCAGAGAGACCTCAGCTGCCATCTGCTGAAGGGGAGGTGAACGCAAGCACGTGGGCCTCTCCTACCCATGGGGAGACTGGGTTGAGCCAGGTTTTGGCCTGACCCAGCCCCTGGTGTTGTGCACATTTAAGGAGTGAATTATTGGATAGGGGTCCTCTCTCTATGCCTCTTATTTTCTCTCTGTCTCATTTTCTCTCATCCAAGGCCCTTCCCACACCAGGGTGTGGGGGAAGTGTCTTCCTGGTGCCTCCCTGAATCAGCCTGCTAGCCTAGAGGTCTGGTAAGCCTGGGGCTTCCTGTGTTTCAAATATGTCCAGCTTTATGTTGGATTGCCAAAGACAAGTCAGTGGACAGGAAAAGTTCATCTTTAGAAAAAGAAATCCAACAGCCCTGCTCCCAGCTTCTGCTGCAGGTGAGTTAGCCAGACCCCCACCAGCTCCTCCTCAGCCTCAATTTACCCTCCATGCTGCTCCTCGAAAGAAAATAAAGGTCTTTGCCAGGCCCCGGGATGAGAGCCGTAGCTCACACATGCACATTCACAGACTAGTTACTGCAAAGAGAAGACATTTGCAGGAAAATTCTCCTATATCCACTTCATAGGAGTGTGGGGGAACAGGGAGAGCCCTACAGTGTGAGAACCACCATGGTCCTTGGTCAATAACAAGACTGTGAGAAGATCATGGTGACAAGGGGCTAATGAATAAACCCACATGACCCAGAGGTGAAAAACCCGAGCTGGACACCAACATGGTTCTGCTACATCACAGATTGTCAGGGAAGGCGGAGGGAGGGCTTCCACCTGGAGGAAGCTGGACAAGTTCTACAGGGTGAGCGTGACTTTGGCTGGGACAGGAACACGCTTTGCCTGGTGAGACTTGTCAATGTTCTTGTACAGTTAGAGGGTGGAGGTGGGGGAAAGAAGTGAGCAGAAGCAGAAAAAGGGAAATTGCCAAGCAAAGAGCAAGGCATAGATCTTGGCTGATGCCCTGTGCCCAGGGTAAGCAACATTCTGCAAAGTTATTTCTCCTTAGGGCATTCCAGGGATATCTTCGGGAAATAACCAAAAATTCTTTAATGAAAAGTGAAAAAATGCTCATTTCTCATTCCTTAGGTGTTTCCAGTCAACCAGTCTTCTTAGGGAAGGATTTTGGGTTTGCTTTTGATTTGCTTCATCTGTTGCAGGGGAGGCAAATGCAAACCCAGAAGCTATTCCCTAAAGGTTTGGTTTTCTTGCTGTTGGGTTCTCTTTGGGAGAAGAAGACCTACAAGCTCTCTGTGAAGTTTCTTCTTGAGAAGACTCATTGAAGGCAAAGATTTTCAAGTTGTGATCCTGCTCCAGTCTCACATTGTGAAATCAAGACTGTAAGCACTTACTACTGAGATTGTACTGAAATAATAGGGCTGGTTGCTTCTAGCAAAGGTTCTTCTTTCTTTGATTTTTTTTTTTAAAGATTTGCTTATTTTATTTGTGAGGTAGAGCTACAGGGGTGGGGTGGAGGAGAGAGAGACCATGAAAGAGTTGTTCCATGGCCTGGCTCACTCCACAAATGGCCACAAAGGCCTGAGCTGGTCCAGTCTGAAGCCAGGAGCCAGGAGTTTCCTCTGGGTTGGCCATGTGGGTGCTGGGGCCCAAGTAATTGGCCATCTTCCACTGCCTTCCCAGGCATATCAGCAGGTAGCTGGACTAGACGTGCAGTTGCCCACGGTCAAAGCTGCCTTCATATGAGATGTGGGCCCACAACACCAGCCCCTGCGTTTTTACTCAGTTTACTGTCCATGCTACAGGTCACAGAGAATTGTGTGCTTCTCACTACATTTTGAGGACAGAGGTCTAGGAGAAAGTCTGCTCTATCTTTTTCTCTTCATTTTTCCCCCCTGCTGTGCAAATATGATCATTGAAAGAGGAAGAATTCTATCAATGTCTCTTGCTAGGCCTCTTCTATGAAGAAGGTTCACGCTTGGGATACTTCTAGACTGGTGACCTGAGCACATTCACATTCCTTGTCATCTCTAGCCAAAGGCTAGAAGCCCCTGGGTACTTTGAAAACTACTAATGCTCCAAACCCACCTGAAGCCACTTCAAACTGAGATTGCTAGGAACGGAAACCAGCCATTCGTGGTAGTTATAGGCTCTCCACGTGATTACAACATGATAGCACGATTAGAAGCTACTGCATACACCTGGTCTAATTCCCACCCTTCTCTGATTCCTTGTCTCTCCCATGATGGGTGTCTTGCCCATGCAAGCAGAACATCTTCAGTCTTCCTCTGCACAGTCTCACATGTGTCACTCTCTGTCATAATTGGACCTTCTGTGGCAAGGATTTATCCATTTCTATGTAGATCTTTAAAAGGTGGCCCCTGCGTTCCCTTTTCTCCAAGCCTTATTCACTACAAAATCAACTAGCTGGGCTTTCAGATACCTGAACCTGTCAATCATAGGTAAATGCTCTGCACAGGGTTCCTGGGTGCTGTAGGATTGGCAGAAACTCCCAGGGACTTCCAGCTCTCTGAGCCATCAGGCAAAATGACTCCAGTAAGCTGACAATTCTCCCCCTCATTAGGGACTTTGGGAACAAAAACAAACTATGGGCCTGAGAGAGCAAAAGAAAGCCTAGGTGCTGGAGGCCTCTACCTAATGGATCTCATGCAGAGCTGGATACTGAGGTGGGCTTGCAACAGCAGGAGTTCAGGAAATGCTGTATCTGGTGCACAAGGGACAGGCTGAAGATAGTTTGAGACTTTTAAATATTTCCACTAAGCTAAAGATATTTTTGTGTTTTGTTTTTCTCCTCAGTCAGAGTCTAGTACAATGAGGAGATAGGGTATTATAATTTGAATCCAGTAAATTTGTATTTTATCAAAGACCAACATGTATCATCCTTGCTTCATCTTTTAGCACATTTTTTTCAGCAGTTTGAAAAAAAGTATTTTGCTCATTTCTTTCTGAAAGACTACTGACTCCTGAGGCGGTGGGGTGAAGGCCGTGCGGCTGTCCCTGCGGCTGCCCGACCTCCCAACGCACCGCGCGGCTCCCGCTCGCCTCTCCGTGGAGTCCCGGGCGCTGGAGCGCACAGCGTCGCTCTGCAAGGCCGGCGGCAGCCCGGGACACGCGGGCCGGGGAAGGGGCAATCCCTGTGCTGCTGAGCGTGGAGTCTTTGTGGTGCAATCGGTTAGCGCGCTCGGCTGTTAACCGAAAGGTTGGTGGTTCGAGCCCACCCAGGGACGGCTGCCCTCACTTTTAACCCACTTGCTAAATCAGTCAAATACCCTCATTTCTGACACCATCAGAGGCCCCCTTCCCCTGCATCGCCAACTGGGCACCAAATGTTAGGGAAAGAGGCACAGAAGTGAGAGGAGGCAGCCAGACCCAATTTGTTCAGAGAAAAGAAAGCCCAGAGGTCGCTTGGTCGACCAGCTGCCTGCATATACGGGATGGACCACGTGGCAGAAGGCCCGATCCCCAGTGGCTGGACCTTTTGAAGGAGGACTGGGGCTGGGGGTGGGAGTAGTGAACAGCAAGCAAAGGGGATTCAAGGAATTGGGCGAGGCTTTGGGAACCTGGAAAAGAATGCAGGATGGGAAAAGAATGCAGGATGGGGCCTGCACCGCGCCTCACTAGGCTAATCCTCCGGGTTCTAGTCCTGGTTGGGGCGCCGGATTCTGTCCCGGTTGCCCCTCTTCCAGGCCAGCTCTCTGCTATGGCCAGGGACTGCAGTGGAGGATGGCCCAAGTGCTTGGGCCCTCTACCCCATGGGAGACCAGGAGAAGTACCTGGATCCTGCCATTGGATCAGCGCCGTGCGCCGGCTTCAGCGGCCACCGGAGGGTGAACCAACGGCAGAGGAAGACCTTTCTCTCTGTCTCTCTCTCTCTCACTGTCCACTCTGCCTGTCAAAACAAACAAACAAAAAAAACCAAACCAAAACAAAAAAAAAAGAATGCAGGGTGGAATATGAAGGCAATACGGTGTGAGAGCCAATGGAGGTGCCAGGGCAAGAAATACATACCAAAGTTTCTCTCTTTTGGGCAGTGAGGGAGAATGGCTGAGCCTTTATGTCCTTGTTCCATCAGTTGCGCCATGTGGCCACCTGGTTCCAGCCATGGCGGCGGGGGTGGTGGGGCGAGGGGGCGGGCGCTACCGCCTAGGATGCTGTCCGGGTTATAGATCACACCATAGATAAGATTGCGCCATTTTACTAACAGACTGTAGGGCATTGCGGAAAGTTCAGAGTTGCCCTCTATGCACTAAACGTCAACCCTTTGAAAGTCACCCACTAAGCTCCTCAGATGCAACTTCCCCGAGGGGTTTTGTCAGACTCGTGCGGTCTTGTGTCTGCCTTTTCGGAATGGAACAGGCGCAGCAATGAACTAAGCCCCGGTGAGGTGAGGAGACGCCCATGAGGAGATGGCAGTGTCCCGCCCCGCGTGTGAGACTTGCCCGGTCCTCTCTGCTGGGGCAGAGAGGTGGAATTCGACTGAAAACCGTCTTTCTAGCACCAAGTGGGGCTAACACAAACGACAAAACGCGGTAAGCGTGGCTGATGGGCAGTCTCCAGGAGGCTCTCGCTGGGTGCACAACTATGGCTGCTTTGTGCTACTTCACGAACCACCTAAGGTCCCTAGGCACGACCCGAGGCCGGAAGCAGGCTAGGAGAAGGGCGCGACCCCCGAGGACCCTGAGGGGCGGCGCCCATGCAGATGAGGTCGCGCGGGGGCTGCTGCTCCGGCACCGGCTGCAGAACCACGCACGAGTCCCACGCTGTGGAAATCCTCCTGGCCTGTTGCGGGACACTCGCTGGGATCTGCGGATCTGCGCAAGGAGAGCCTGAGGAGGAGAGGAAGTCACCGCGTGTGTACACAGCGAGCTGTGCGCAGCTGTGCTGGGGTGGAAGGGTCGGAGGTCATACTGACCTGGCAGGGGAGACACAGTGATCAGGCAGGTGGTCCCCCAGGGCGAGGCTCGGCCATTGCACTGTGGCTGTGCTGGTCCCTGTGATTTCCTGAAGTGTGGGAAACTCGAGTGTAGAATTTGTGGTAGTGGGGGCCTCTGAGTGTGCCATCCCCTGTTTGTTTTTTTTGTTTTTGTTTTTGTTTTTTCCTTTCTGGTACATATTCCAAGCTTTTTAAGGTGCATCAAAAGTTGTCAAAAAAAAACAACAACAACAACAACAACAACAACAACAACAACAAAAAACACCTGGAATACTTCTATACCAGCACAAAGTCCTACAATAATTACTCTCAGGTTCAGTCCAGCTTCTCTTCTCATGCTTCCTGAACCCCCTGTTGCGTCCCAGCCCAGTTTCTTCTCCCTGTCAGTGATTGCTGCCCTGAGCTCCTCCACCTGGCCACACCAGTAGTCTCAGTGTCTACTTCAGCAGAGAGAGCAGGAGAGCAGCGGAGTGCCTGAGCTGGGCACTGGCTTTGAGGACATGTCCCAAGTTTTAAGCCGTTACTGCCTGTTCATTAGGTTATCCTATTGGGGGCGCCCATGGGACAGGGCTTTCACATACTGTATGTTGACTGGCTTGGGGCTCATGAAGATAGCGGGGGTCTCCTGGAGACAGCCAGTCTCTTTAGGGGCTCAGTCCCCTCCTCTGCTAGCTCTGGGTGGAAGACTGTAACTATCTTGAAGGTGTGATTTAAAAAGCCAAGGGTCACACAAGACAGCCAGGATCCCCTTAGAGCCAGTCTGACTCTCCCCAGGGGCTCAGTGCCTTCCCCTGCCTCCTCTGGGTGAAAGAGTGCACCCACCCTGGAGGTGTGATTTAAAGCCCCAGGATCACACATGCAGCACAAGCAGCTATCAGTAGGGGAGATGCCGGTTGGTCTGGAGACAACTTTTCCAGCCACAGCTGGCAGCCTGCCTGTGAAGGAGGTTCTAGCTACACCTGAGGGGCCCACAGACCCCAGCCCCGCTGGACAGCCTCAGGTTTCAGCCTTACAACCTAAGACTTCTACATCAGTGGAAGCCAAAGTTATGGGGTAGAAGCCATTGCTCACTCGTGAATAGTTGGGGTGGCAGTCACAGGAGACACTCCCATCTGCACCACTGCATTCTCCAACCAGGGTGAGTGGCACCAGTATTGGTTGCCATTCAGTGTATGCTCAGGGGAAGTCCCCTGAGGCTTCAAAGTGTCACCCGCTTTGCCCAAGCTGCCTTCTCCACTCCTGCCCCGAGTGGCAAATTCTCTACGAAGCAGATAAAACCTGAGTCCCAAACACGCCCTGTGCACAGTCTCTTGGCAAGAACAGTCGCCAACCTTTCTGCTTCCAATAAAGGAACCTGTCTGTTGAGGTTGGTTTCCATCTCGTTTTTCCGTCTCTCCTTTCTGGGAGTCAAAAAGGCCAACACCCCAAGCTATTCCAGACCTAACAACCACAATCTGATATTTAAAATGCTATATAGTTTTTTTCCCTGAATTGTAAATTTTCCCCCTACTGTGGCCCCATTTTTAATAAAGATAATCCCAGTGACAAACTTAGGTTTGGGACAGTGAGTTACAAAAGATGCCAAAGTCCCAGGGGCGATATTATGGCGTCTTTGTTTCTGAAGGCTGGCGGCTGCATGGGGCATGTGTTCTCCAAACCATGCAGCCCCGACTGAGCTCAGGGGTAAGCCTGTAAAGGCAAAAACCACAGCTAGTTGGAAATGAATTACAGAACTTGTGTTTTAGCCAAGCAGATGTTACAGAAGCTAGAGAAGTAGGATCCGCTTATCTCAGGGGCATCTCACACATTTCCTGACCTTATGTAACCAAGCCTTACAGATAACATTCTTACAAGATCAGTTTTTCAATAGATGGCAGTCATGTGCCTGGTTAGGGAAAATAGAGGATACCAAGAAAAGGACAAAAAGGAGTGACTCTGGTCAGGCCATGGCTCACTGGCACTTCAACTAGGTCTAGTTTAATGCATGGTCTGGTTATTGAGCGCAGCTAGGATAGCAGTTGGCTATATAAGCTCCTTCTAAGCTGGCCTTGCTGGGACTTTTAATGAGGAGTCTTCTTTAAATGCCTCTCTATGGTGGGAAGACACAGGCAGGTCTGGCTGTGCAAGTCGGCCTTCAACGTCTCTCCTGTTGGCTGAGTTCCTCTCTTCCTGTCGTCCTCACAATGGTTGTATTGGTCCTGGGCCTTCCTGTCACCAGGCTGGGAACCTGTGAGACCCGCGCCAAGGGCAGGGTTCTTCCAGGGGCTTTCTTGGTCCAATCAAGTCAACTTCCATTCTTCAAAACTGGCCAAGCCTGGGCCCGTGAGCTTTTCTGAATACGACATTCTAGCCAAAGACCAGGTCGAGAAACAGTATTTCCAGTGAGTCTTCTCACAAAGAGAACACATATCTGCTGACACAGCAACAACGATTTTGGGGCTGCTTGCATTGCCGGCGTCCATATGGGTGCTGGTCTAGGTGCCCTCTGCTCCATTTATGATCCAGGTCTCTACTTGTGGCCTGCGAATAGCAGGGGAAGATTGCCCAAGTACGTGGGCCCAGCCGCCTAGGTCGCAACCCATTTGAAGCAGCTATGCCGCCATCGTTCCACTCGGGAGAGGAAGGCGCTGACGCGGGCAGGAAGTGGGATGGGCGAAGGGCGCTGCCTGAAAAACGCAGAGGGGACAGCGACCATGCAGCTGGGGCCAGCGGGGTCAGCTGCTCAGGCTCTGGGTAAGGAAGTACGCCCAAGTCCCGGGCGACAAAAAGGTCACATCACAGCCTGTTTCAGGAAACTCGCTGGGATCTGAGGATCAGTGCAAGGAGAGCCCAGGAAGCAGGAGGAACTCACTGTGTGTGTGCACAGAGAGTTGTATGAGGCTGTGCTGGGACAGAAGGGGCGGAATTCATACTTACCTGGCAGGGGAGACACCATGATCACGCAGGTGGTTCTGTAGGTAGGAAGTCACATATGAGCTTATGTGTGTGTGACAAAGGCCTAAAGAGTTGACATGTAGGTCCAGCATATGCATCTCAAAGTCACCCCAATAACCTGCCAGGGGCAGCCCAGTATTTGCATCCTGCCCTGCTCCCTCTACCCAGTAACCTGCCAGGTGGGGGTCCCCGCCCCTTCTGCCTGATCACCTTCCAGGTGCAGCCCAGTATGTGCACTTCAAACATCCTAGGGATCTTCCAGAGGGTCCTGCCCATCCTTCCTCTAAGCAGGGCAATGGCAGCCAGGCTTCCTGCTGTTTCTGAGAACTTCAGAAGCAAAACTCAGATAGGAACTTTTCGCATTTACATCCAAAAAGTCCTTTGTTCCGGGAAGAGCAGAGGCAGCAAGGCAAGGCCCATCCCCTTCAGAGCCCCTGGCCTCAACCCTCTGCCTGGCAGCTGAGCCACCCGCCTGGCCTGCCCAGGTGTACTCTCTCCACTCAACCATGTAACCTCACTCTCCCCCAGTCTGAGGGACTGACTGGGCACTCTCTCTCAGGGTCTGTCTGGAGAGGTGCCCATCCATTCTTACTTTGGCCCTGTCCTAATAAACCTTGCTGTTTTGCTTTCTGCTTACTCTCTGTCTCACGCCTGATTTCTTGCTTGGGCCCAGACAAGAACCCTGCCAATCTCTGGTAACCGTGCTCCCAGGGCGAGGCTCGTCCATTTCACTGCGGCAGTGCTAACCCCTGCGACTTCCCCATATGGGGGAAACTCGACTGCAGAATGTGTGGTAGTGGGGACGGTGTGCTCGCTCTCCCCTGATTTTTCTCCAGTTCAAAGAGTAGATGCTCCTCAGGCTTATCAAAGCAGGTGTAATGCATGGAGATAAATCGGGTCTCCCCGCGGCGCCCGCGTGGGTCGGGGAGGGAGGGACGGGACGGGCATAGCTGTCACTCAGCTCTTGGAGGGCGCGCTGGTGGTTCTGCTGCTGGGCGCGGGGTGGGCGGGGCGCCTGCGGTGGCGTCCCGGACGGGGCGGGGCTATGTAGATAGAGCAACGCAACGCAGGGGCTGCTGGTCCGGGACCTGCTGTAGATTCACGACCGCTTTCCCGTGCTGTGGGAGAAAGCACGGGACCGCTGGCGGCACATACGTGCGCTGTGCGTGCGTGAGGGCGAAGAGGGCCCGGGGCGGGGGAGGTTGAGGGGCGCAAAGTGAGCGCGTGTGAAGAGTGCGGGGCGTGTGAGGCTGTGCTGGGGTGGAGCGTTTGGTCCTCATACTTACCTGGCAGGGGAGACACCATGATCAGGCAGGTGGTTTTCCCAGGGCGAGGCTCTCCCATTGCACTGCGGGAGTGCTGACCCCTGCGATTTCCCCACATGCGGGAAACTCGACTGCAGAATTTGTGGTAGTGGGGCACTGCGTTCGCGCTCTGCCCTGGCTGTGCTTTGTTGAACAGTAGATGGTTATTACCTTGCAGTAGTACTGACTGTGTCGTCGGTGAGGAAGTACTTGCAACTTTGCTGGGTTCCACAACCCTACTTACTGCATCTACACTGATAATTTTCATGCAGTCTCATTCACTGTTACATTTCTTCCTCCTTGGATCTACTCCCTCTGGACTCATAGAGCCACCACTCACACTTTTTCTCCACGTAAACTGGCACAGGCTAGCGGTTCTATTCATTATTTTCACTTTCTCATAGCTCACTATGTTCTTTGTACTTTTCCCTCTAGGGCTTGCTGCAATTTGCATCTCATTTGCAGCCCAGAGCCATGATCCCTGGTGGTGCCAGGTCCTGAAGAGGAGCAGTAGGCCCCTCTAAGACAATTATTCAGGGGACATCCTTACAGGTTTTACAGGAAAATGCAAATAAACCGCCTCAAACGAGGAAAGAAGGGCTGCTTCTCATGTAACAGGAAGCTCAGTGCTGGTTAGGGTTTCAAAATCTACAGCCTCACCACATTCTCTTCCTATGATCCCACAGGAACATCCCATAGGAGCCACTGCCTCCTGCTTTTGTATACACTTTCAAGACAGTGAGCCTCAACCGATCCAGAAACCACAACTACTTTTTATGGATTGGCCTCCTACCCCAAAACTTACCCTGCTTAATACAATCTCTCTCATCTCTTATCTGTAACCACTGTAAATTCAATATAAACAATTTATAGGTTTTCCTTCTCTAAATTTTTTTTTTTTTTTTACAAAAATGGTTCTGAGTCCAGTGGACTTATTTCCAACGATCAGCCTTAATCCTGGGGGCTGGGGAATTTGTCCAAGGACCCAGTCCTTTTCTTGCTAAGGCTCAAAGAATCCTTGGTCTCAAGTGTTTTGGTCCAACAGTATCACTACAAATATGCTAAAAGTAGAACAATAGCACCATCTCATAAAGACTTAAATCAGTGTACTTTAGCAAACTGGATCTTTGCTACCATAGTGCTTTCTTGTGTACACACACACACACACACACACACAGCTCCTTCCTACTCACATATCAGATCAGGCATTTGCACTGACCTGATTATTCAACAACAACAAAAAAAGACATGACTTGAGCCATCTTGTAGTCCTCAATTTCCTGTCCCTTTTGCCTCCCTAGCTTTCTGCTTCTCCTCCTCAGATTCTTACTTATTCTTGTCCTCCTGGAGGGTGTCCTCTTTCAAGTCCGTGGCCTTGTCTATCAGGGCACAGGGGAAAAACTGAGAACTGTGCTAATATGGACAGTATTACTGCTGATTGAAATCAACTCAAATAATTGAACTGATCGTCTCTCTCAGGGTGTGTTGTGGTAAACTCCTTAGAAAAGTTCATCTTGAACATTTAGTTTTCCTCCAAAGAGAAATCTGAAGTGACAACTTCCAGAGGATGTAGAGTAAGCTCAAAACTGAAGCTCTGGCATTCACCAGGGATGAGGTGAAATAGCAGTAAAAGTTGCTGGGAGCCAGCTTCTAAGTGTGTAAAACAACCAAAGGGAAGTGATGTCTCTGTTGAGTTTGCAGATGGAGTTTACAAAAGATGGCTTGCTGCCTTTCTTTCCTTTTTAGAGATTTATTTATTTATTTATTTGAAAGTCAGCAATACAAAAGGAGAGGGATCTTCCATCCACTGGTTCACTCCCTAATGGCGACAACAGCCAGGGCTGGGCCAAGCCAAAGCCAGGAGCCAGAAGCCAGGAGCTTCTTCCAGGTCTCCCATGGGTTCACAGGGGCCAAAGCACTGGGTCATCTTGTGCTGTTTTTCCCAGGCCATTAGCAGAGAGTGGAGCAGCCAGGATGGGTCAGGCACCCTTATGGGATGCCAACATTGCAGACGCTTTATCAGTTAAGCCACAACTCATTCTTGAGAGAGATAAGGAACAGTTATAGGAGGGCAGTTGGCCTGCCAGTCTAGCCTTGAAATCATTTAACTACACGATGTTCCCATGATCCCAAAAATGTGTACTGTGACACGATTTCCCTCTTCATGTCCCCAGTGTCTGAAGTCTCCCCAGGTTTACAGATCTAAAGGAGTTTGGAAGAGCAGAGGATAAAAAGATGTAAGCCAAGGTTCTAGCAAGTTTCAGAGCATGACAAGAAGACTTCTTGGTGCAAGGTGTCCAGCGCGTAACAAATCTTCCCAGGCAGATGAATCAATCAATTCACAGGCTTGTACTGGGGTTCCAATCCCGGGCAAGGTTCCCTGGTCCCAACAGAGCAACAGACTGGGGGCCGGAGAAGTCGCGCATCAGAGATGGGGAGGTCTCCTTTCATAGATTCAGGGCATGGGGGTTAAAGGTTGAGGTGGGTCTGATCCTCATTGGTTGACCTTTAGGCACCCTCAGGGACCTTGACAAGGACTTCCCCCACCCCCGGAAGTACAGGTAGGAACCTTCCATTCCCGGAAGTATAGGCCTTCCTTCCATGTGGATCCCAAAGCTACCATCCCGACCTTTTGATGATAGGAAAGGGGGTGACGAAGAGTCTCTCTGGCTACTTCCTGCTGACTAGGGACGTCATCGACAGGGGCCCGCTGCGGATATCTTGGGGCTCCGCTGGGACAGGCATGTATGGATGGAGAAGCATCTGGTTGAGCGCCTGGTTGCTGAAGGCCTTGGTTCATTCCATTATCAGCTGCTGTAAACACTTAAACAGACACTGCAGAATACAAGTCAGGGTGAGAATAGCAACCAATGATACTAAGAGTGGCATTAACAAAGTAATGAGAGGATTTCATAAAGGAGAGGAAATGAGGGGGGGGGTCTCTGGACCCTTGTGAGGATTGTTTGATGGACTGGTTTAAATCTGATCCCCGCTGAGATCGGGAGAAAGGCCACTCAACTTTTGCAGGTAGAGGGGTTTGTCTGTAGAGAAATTCTGAATAATCATATGACATTAAGTGGAGGAGAGGACCATCAGTATACACAGGTTGGGAGTAGAGCCATTGATGTTAGAGTAGAGGTTATGATTACAAAGGAATGAGACCCGAGTGGGCTAGACAGGGTCTAGAACAAAGGACAGAGTCGTTATTAGAGGACTCAAGAAAGGTGCTGGCAAAGCCACAACTCAGTTTGCTGATTGAGAGGCAAATAGAACCTGACAGAAGGGGCTTGATAAAAATCTGGTGGGCTTTAGGCCTTATAAGTTAAGAGGCCCGGATCTGTCTGTCTCTTCACATGGGGTACATCCTAAGGGAGGTGTGAAGCTCCTTGGGGAAGGCACCCTGTTGACTTGCATTACCTACCTGGCCTGGGAGGAGAGCTGGCCAAGTGAAGGCAGGTGGCATCTCTAACAGGAAATTTACAGTTCTGCCTGCAATGTTGCTGACGCTACTTGGCCATCTCTTCTTAGCAGTGGTGTTCACCTTGGAAGCTGGGCTGAGTGAAGCGCTTTTCAGCTTAGAGCCAATAAGATCTGTGGCTCGGACCTGAAGTCCTTCGACTCCAGGGCAGGTCCATTTCCAGTGATCCAACTCTTGGCTGGCAGAGCTGCCAGGGCTCTTCCTAAGCTGACTTCTGCTG
This sequence comes from Oryctolagus cuniculus, assembly GCF_964237555.1. Classification (NCBI taxonomy): domain Eukaryota; kingdom Metazoa; phylum Chordata; class Mammalia; order Lagomorpha; family Leporidae; genus Oryctolagus; species Oryctolagus cuniculus. The sequence goes on from NC_091438.1 coordinate 48,376,803, forward strand.
AGGCCCAGGCTTACCACATTGAAAGCCACAGCAGTGGACTGGCCTGTTGGGACTGCTTGAGGGCAGATCACTGTACAGAACAGCTATTCATAGGCCTGCCACCTATCTTTCCATTTCTGATGCCTGGCTTTCTTTTCCTCCTGGTTTTTGTTAAAGCAGACCAGAGGATGCAAGTCCAGGGGCTTCTCAATCCCATCTCTAATCTAAAAATCAAATTGTGCACCTTGGAGAGTCCTTCAGAATAGAATTAGTTTCCTGGCCTCTTCTTTCTTCAAAATAACTCTTTCCTTTTAACCTTCCTTACCAAATGCACACTTCTGTACTTGTGATGTTTTCCATCTGCCAATTTGCTTGATCTACATTTCGAAGAGGAGTAAACCTCACCGTGCACAAACCCGGAGCCGGCCACGTCAAAGAAGGAAATTTGGATGTGCTCTTTGTCACAACTGGACGGGAAATACCCCCAACGGTGAACTGCTGCCTCGCAGGGACCCGCGGAAGCAGTTTCCACTAATGAAATAGTGTGGTTTAGCCATTCTCCCAGGAGAGCTATTTCAAATACCAGTCGTACTTCTCTTCTCTTCTCTTCTCTTCTCTTCTCTTCTCTTCTCTTCTCTTCTCTTCTCTTCTCTTCTCTTCTCTTCTCTTCCCTTTTCTTTCTTTCTTTCCTTCTTTCTTACTTTCTTTCTTTCTTTCTTTCTAAACAGGAAACCAGATTGAGCATTGAATGAGTTTACAATAAAAACTATAATAAAAAGTCATGGTCCAGAATGGCTTGTCTCCACTCCCTGTATCCTAGTTTTTATGGGAACAATAAATTATTACACTACAGTACACATGGCAAATTACTGCATTATGGTACAGAACTTTTTAAAAAGAAGTGAGTTTTGCGGTATGTTTAATTTTGACAAATGCAGTCAGCACCCAGTTCAAGTTACAGAAGATTACTATGATTCAAGAAAGGTGTGTGGAGCCCCTTTCCAAGCCATTCCTTCCCTCTCTCTCTCTTAGTTAATCACTAATCTGAGTATTATCACCAGAGCTCACAATTGCCTATTTTTGAATTCATGTCAATGATTGTACAAGGGTACTTCAAGAAGATTGTGTTAAATGGCTGTCAAAGGTAAGTTTCCTTGGCTGTAATTTTTTTTGAAATCCATTCAGATGAGCAGTCTTCACCAAGTTCACCCAAAAAATCATATCAGGAAAAAAAATGCTTGGATTTCAAAAATGTTTCACCAAAACGAATGTTTTAATTCCATTTTCTATGAAATTTTTGAATCACCCTTGTGTACATTTTTGTATGTGGCTTCTCCCCACTCCCAGGTAATTATGCCCATTATGTTTGAGATATATCCAAGTTATGTGTATCATTTCTAAATTTTGGTCCCAAACTTTCCTGAGCTTTTTATAGAAGAAAAAGTAGGAAATTCACTGAACTCCATATGGAATGCTGGTCTTCCATGGCTGAAATAAATATCTTCCTAGGGATTTGTTTCTTGAACTCCAAATATTGCTCTGAATTAATTCAAAACTCACTTTTTAGTTAAGTTTTCTGCCAGTACCATGTATTCAAAGCAATCTAGATCAGTTTTCTATTCAGTGTAGACATGCATAACATGTCTGTACTATAATTTATCTAGCTAGCCCATAAATGTAGCCATCTAACCCCCCCTCCAAGCTTGCAAAATGAGTGAGCAATAGTAAAATGGTTGTATCCATGCAGGTATCATTATGGAATCGGAGCAATTATTTCTCTGGGGGCAAGCATTTAAGTGTGAGTCTTACGGTTTTCTTTTCGGAAAAAGGACAAGTTTGTTTCCGCCCGGTTTTGAACTGGGGACCTTTCGCGTGTTAGGGGAATGTGATAAAAACCACACTACAGAAACCACCGCCCAAAACCTCTTCCTTCAAAGCTGGCAGCTGACCGAGAAGGTTTCCTCCCTGTGCCCTCAGAGCCCAGTCTCTCTGGTGCAATTGGTGAGCGCATTCAGCTGTTAACCAAAAGGTTGGTGGTTTGAGCCCACCCAGGGATGGCACGCAGATGAGCACATTCTTGTATCTACTTCTCTGCTGTCTCCACAAAGGCCACTTCCCCACGTCATTCCACTCTCCTAGACCACCTTTTGGGAGCCAAGGAATCCTGAAACACACACCGAGGAGGAACCCAGTCCTGGGGCCCAATGTGCTGGCGCCAGTGAGGTCCGGCGTACTCACCATTATTAGCAATAATTTGTTTTGTTTTGTTTTGTTTTACAGGTGGTTTCTTTCTCCTTTTTTTTTTTTTTTTAATTTTTGACAGGCAGAGTGGACAGTGAGAGAGACAGAGAGAGAAAGGTCTTCCTTTGCCGTTGGTTCACCCTCCAATGGCCGCCGCTGCAGCCGGCGCACCGCGCTGATCCGATGGCAGGAGCCAGGAGCCAGGTGCTTTTCCTGGTCTCCCATGGGGTGCAGGGCCCAAGCACCTGGGCCATCCTCCACTGCACTCCCTGGCCACAGCAGAGAGCTGGCCTGGAAGAGGGGCAACCGGGACAGAATCCGGCGCCCCAACCGGGTCTAGAACCCGGTGTGCCGGCGCCGCAAGGTGGAGGATTAGCCTATTGAGCCACGGTGCCGGCTCTTTTTTTTTTTTTTAAGATTTATTTTATTTATTTGAAAGTCAGAGTTACACAGAGAGGAGAGGCAGAGAGGTCTTCCATCCCATGGCTCACTCTCCAGTTGGCTGCAATGGCCGGAGCTGTGCCGATCCGAAGCCAGGATCTAGGAGCATAGCAGAGAGCTAGATGGGAAGTGGGGCAGCTGGGACTTGAACCAGTGCCCATATGGATGCTGGCGCTTCAGGCCGGGGCTTTAGCCTGCTGCGCCACAGCGCCATCCCCACCATTATTAACAATAATTTGTAAAAATAAGTTTTTGTACTCTGTGCAAGTACTTTCAAACTCTTCTGAAGCCTGGTTGGCTTCATGAGAACACCGCAGTGGTCATTGTATTGTACACTAGGAAGATGTATCATGCACGTCTTTAGCCCCTGTGCAGCGGTGTCCATAGTGTAGCGTTGCCTGTGCAACTGCTTCCTTATAGCTGGTATACACGGCTTCAAATATCAGCCAACTTGGAAACTGCTCTTTTCCGAGAATGGCACTAAGTCATATTCCAGGTGGTTTATGAACTCCATTAGTGTCTCTAACTTCACTTACTTGTCAGCACAAGCTTACTATTCAGGGATCTTGAACCTCCAACAAGGGGAGTGGACCCCCTGCTTGACTAAGAGCTTGGTCCAACAGGAGGATTTGGTGGGCACTCCCCACAGCTGCTCTACTGCGGGTATTGACAGCTAAACTTCTAAGCTAGCTTGCAGACTTCCAATAACTGCAACTGTTGTCTGTGATGACCTGGTTACATGCATCCAAAGAACCCTGCCAGATGACCTCTTTTATGGCTTTCAGCCAAGCCACTATCCCAAAGGGGAATCCTCATGGTGTCAGACACCTGTTCTCCTGCTTTCCTTTATATCTTCAGAGATCTTGCGTTGGCTTCCACAGGAAGTGATGAGAAGCCAATGCTTCTTCTCCTGCTATACCATGGTCAGTGAGCATGCAGATAACTCTCTCCATAGTATTCCTTGCCAGATGTTTGCTGGGGCTCTGCCCAGACCATCTGTCCATGTGAGATGCATCACTGGAGCCAAAGGAACCTGCACCCGACAGGCAGACCTGGGCCCTAGTGCTGTGGGCTCATGATCCCTTGGTTCTTCTGTTTCTCCCATGAGCAGAAACAGAGCTCTTGACTCCTGCATGCTGAACCTGGGTCCTGGACCAAGGCTTTTGTTCTTTCTTTAATTTTTGCATCGTGATTTCTCCCACCAGGGGCATCGCTGGGGGTTTCTGAGTGTCATGTTTCAAGTGAACTTCTGGGGTGATCTCTGTTAGGTGGTGATTGACAGAGATGCATTCTCTGTTTGATGGCACATGTCAGGAAAACTAGTGTGTGAGTCTGTATTGATTGTCCATTATCCTGGAGAGGCTAGTATTTCCTGGCATTTGAGCCTGCAGCAGTGAGGAGCTGCTCACCTCTTTCCAGTGTGTGGTGAAATTATTATGGCCCTATAGCTGTCAGCAAGAGCTTTTTTTTGTTTTAAGATTTATTTGTTTATTTGAAAGGCAGCGTTACAGAGACAGAGAGAGGGAGAGAGAAAAATCTTCCATCTGCTGATTTACACCCTAAATGACCTCAAGAGTTGGGGCTGCGCCAGGCTGAAGCCAGGAGCTTCTTCCGGGTCTCCCACGTGGGTACAGGGGCCAATCACTTGGGCCATCCTCCACTGGCCACCCAAGCCCTTCCAAGCAGCACCATCTAAGACCAGGGCTCAAAAGCTCTCCTGGGAGAGAAGGCAAAGCTCTGGCTGTGGTGAAGACAGCACACCAGTGAAGACAGCGCCAAGAATTCCAGGGATAAAGTACAAGAGAGTGTGGGCAAGGGGTTGGGAGCCATTAGGATGCACTCAGCACACGCTGGGGTTCCAGTTATTAAAACTGTCGGCTGCCTGAACCTTCAGAGGGGGCGTGCAACCCTCACAGTGTCCTGAGAATTCTCTTGGGTGGGGGTGGGTTAATGTAAATATATACTTTCAACTGGGGTGCCTGAGGAATATTGACAGTATCAGCTTGGTTTGAGATCCAGATGCAGATTTAAATTCAGGTTCTCTCCACCAATCAGTGGGTTCTGCCGCTGTGTTCCCATAGGATGGGAAGCCAAGCAGGCCCCTCCTCAGCTCCCCTCTGGAGCTCACAAACCAGAAAGCACTGGTTCCGTGTCAGCTTAGGCAGAGGACTGAGGCCTATGGAGAAGATTCACTGTAAGAAACCTGAGGGGCCTACACTGTGGTGTGCGGCGCTGGCTTCCCCATAGGCTCCGGTTCATGTCCCAGCTGCTTCCCTGGATAGTAGTGGAGGATGGCCAAGTCCTTGGGCCCCTGCACCCACCTGGGGATTTGGAAAAAGCTCCTGGCACCTGGCTGTGCATTGTCTCAGCTTCAGCTGTTGAGGCCATTTGGGGAGTGAACCAGCAGAAGGAAGACGTCTCCATCTTTCTCTAACTCTGTATTTCAAATAAATAAACAAAGAAATATTTAAAAGAAAAGAAGAGAAATATGTAGAGAGAGAAAGTGAGAAAGAAAGGAAAGAAAACCTGAAAGCATTTCCCTCTTGTAAACCTGGCCGGAGTCGGGTGACAATGGCCAGCGCGGGAGAAGAGAAACGAGGTCTGGTTGATGTGAGCTGCGTGGACACGTGGACACGGCCGCTTCTCCTCCTCACTCTGCTCTTATTCTCCTGGCTTCAGGAAAAGAATTCTGTTTCCGCCCGGTTTCGAACCGGGGACCTTTCGCGTGTGAGGCGAACGTGATAACCACTACACTACGGAAATCAACCGCGGTAGTACCTGCTAAAATATTTCCCTGAGAGCCATGCAGATGAAGCCTGTGCCCTGGTATCTTCATGAGACAATGTGGTGCCTTTCTCGTCCCCTTCCCGCCGCCTTCGGTCATTTCCCCCATCCACACGGAATGAGAAACCCCGCGTTTCCACGAACACGTTAGGGTCCTGCGGGACAGAGGGGGCAGTGTCCGCTCTCCTGCGGGAGCAGCACGGGCGCCAGCCTCTGGGGATCCCGCACTCCCTGCGGCCCCGCACGCCTGCGCCACGCCACGTCCCCGCACGTCCCCGAAGAATCGCTGGAGCTCCTCCGTGGGCCGCCCCGGGAGCTGCCGGGTACCCGCCACGGTCCCTGGGCCCTGAGCAGGCCTGGCAGAGGCTGAAGCGGAGGACAGAGCCGACGAAGGCGCGCAAGGACAGCCCAGTGCCATTGCCAGGAGGCGCGAGGGTCATGGGTCTGCTCGCCTTGGTCCGCGCCGCTTACTTGAACTCCGTCACCAGGAGGAAGGAGCGGGTGACAGCAAGGCCCGTCCTCGAGCCACAGGAACACACGCGCTCCTGGCGGGTTAGATGTGGAGTCGAGGAACGCCCCGGCGTCAGAGCCCTCGTGTTTGGGATTGTTCTGAGCGTGGGGAGGATGGGGACCGAGCTCCAGCTGAGATGGAAACACTCAGGGGCGGCAGGGTTTGGGGGACGGGCTCGTCGTGGTCTTTGTGGATCTCAAGGCCCTTGCTTGGGAGAGATTCCCTCGGGCGTCTGTGTCCCTGCTTCTGTGGGTGTTGTCGTCGGAGCTCGTAGCGGCTCAACTCAGCTCCTTGTACCCGGGGCGCCTTCGGGTCTCCCTCCCGCCGGCCACCCCCGGGTGTCCTGTCGCCTGTACACACCTCCCCGGAGGCCCGCTGTCTGCTCCCCAAGGCTGCGTGGTTTCTGAGCTCAGCTGGGACGCCAGGCGGCCTGCGGGGAGGGGCTCCTGGTGCATCCGGTGCGGTTCGCCCTTTGGCGGGAATCTGCAGGGGCCGGCCTCCCAGGGCTTCCCTGAAGGCGGGACGAGGCGCAGGTGTGGTAACATGGATTAGTTCTTCTCCGCCGCGCGTGTCCAACGCAGCCGCTGCTGCTATGGAAACAGACCAGACAGTGCTTGCTGTGTGTCCCTGGTGGTCTAGTGGCTAGGATTCGGCGCTTTCACCGCCGCGGCCCGGGTTCGATTCCCGCTCAGGGAAGGGTCGTTTTATGCTCCCATGCTCTTCCCAACTCTCCCTCTGGGCCTGCTGTTGTCATCTCCAATTCCCACTCAGGCCCCTGCCACTTGACTAGTCCCACAAGCAACATACCCCAGGCTACACAACTATGTGGCTCAAACTCACTACAGTGCAGTAAAATGAGCTTTTGAAAGTGTGCAGGAAAATTTAACAGGAGTCTGAGAAGAGCCGGCTGACGCCCAGCATGGAAACTCTGGGGCTCTGCCTTATGTTTGTCGCTGATGGACGTCAGCATTCACTGAACCAGCACATGGAGATCACCTTCTGCAGTGCACTCTCATCCAAGGCCCCTCCCACACCAGGGATTGGGGGAAGTGTCTTCCTGGTGCTTACCTGAATCAGCCTGCTAGCCTAGAGGTCTGGTAAGCCTGGGGCTTCCTGTGTTTCAAAGATGTCCAGCTTTATGTTGGATTGCAAAGTCGTCACTGGACAGGAAAAGTTCATCTTCAGAAAAAGAAATTCAAACAAGAATCAAGTTTTTGAAAATCCCTAGTGCAATCTGGGCACATGGTCTCAGTCTGTGGGCTGCACTGAAACCTTTAGGATGGAAATCTGGGCTCTTCAGAAGGACTTTCAACATCAGGAGTGAAGAGCAGCCTCTCAAGACGCTTTGCAAAGATTCTGTGACTGTTCCCTTGGGTTGTCTAGCAGTAAACCTGTGTGACCCTGCTCTCCGACAGACCCTACAGACCTGCCTCCTACATCACAATTTCTTGCCTGACCTATGTCAGTTGTCAGAGTGGGGGACCCAATGCAGTTTTCTGTGCAATCCCAGGGACTTAGTGACATTTGATTCTGGAATGATTGATGCACCTGGACCGTCCAGGAGCCTAGGTGGTAGTGGCAGTGGCTCCAAGAACCAACATTCCAAACTGCAAAAACTCTCCTACGCTCTTATTGTGTGCAGTAATTTGAGATCCTACTAAGATTGTGTTGCTGCTTCATGGACTCTTGTCATCAGTTCAGGATTGCCTAGACAAGGGTCCTAGCACCAGCCTATGCAGTGCAATTTCACAGAGAAGTGTAAAGATTCCAAAAAGAGCAAATCTGCATTGGCCGGGAATCGAACCCGGGTCTCTCGCGTGGGAGGCGAGAATTCTACCACTGAACCACCAATGCACCTACCACTACTGCAGTCAAAGTGGTCACTCCTGAGAGTATCCCCAAAAAGAGCCATTTTTGCAAAAGAGGTTTATTGTAGTGTTGAGTCAAAGCTAACAAACGCACCCACACAGAAGTATTTTAATAGAAGACTTTCACAAAACTATCAATATCAAAATGTCTAACTTTACCTGAAGCAACTCAAAAAAGGTTCTTTCCAACTCTATGACAGCTCTCCATAGTGAAACATCAGAAATTCATTCAGGTTGCTTGTTTCTACTGCTGTCTCCAACGGCCAGCTTCCAAGTGTTGCCTTAGTGGTTCTTAGAAGGTGACCTAACTGGTAGGGGTAGGTAAGTAAAGTTCTGATCAGAGGAGAAAGTAGCAGCAGCAGACGCAAAAGAAAGGAAACCAAAGGACAGAATCAACATAGAGAAATGAAGAAGTCAATTTTGCTTCATGGAATTGTACTTTGTAGGATGTATGGTTTTTTTGTAAAAGTAATAACCAATCTTATGATAAAAACATGGTGTCTATTTTATATGATGTTTAAAGCATGTACAGGAATGTGTGATATAAAAAGATCAACAACTCTTGAGGTCAATGTTGATTTCTTTGGGAATATCCAATTTCCTCAATTAGTATGCTTTAATTTATCAGCTATGTAAGGACCTGGCTATTTTTTTTAAACTTTTATTTAGTAAATATAATTTTCCACAGTACAGTTTATGGATTACAATGGCTTCCCCTCCCGCCATAACTTCCCTCCCACCCGCACCCCTCCCATCTCCCGCTCCCTTTCCCATTCCATTCACATCAAGATTCATTTTCAATTATCTTTATATTCAGAAGATCGATTTTTATATATTAAATAGAGATTTCATCAGTTTGCACCCACACAGAACATAAAGTGTAAAATACTGTTTGAGTACTAGTTGTAGCATCAATTCACATTGGACAACACATTAAGGACAGAGATCCCACATGAGGAGTAAGTACACAGTGACTCCTGTTGTTGACTTAACAACTTGACACTCTTGCTTATGGCGTCAGAAATCTCCCTAGGCTCTAGTCATGAGTTTCCAAGGCTATGGAAGCCTCTTGAGGTCGCTGACTTTGATCTTATGTAGACAAGATCATAGTCAAAGTGGAAGTTCTCTCCTCCCTTTAGAGAAAGATACCTCCTTCTTTGATGGCCCATTCCTTCTACTGGGATCTCAGTCGCAGAGATCTTTAATTTTAAAGAAATGTTGATGGTTGAAATGTTAACATATTGGTCTTTTGATGAAGTTCAAATAGTTGAGAGTTCTGTACCCAGTTCTCCCCGGGGAAAGGAAGATGAGGAGAAGAACCTGGAGAGTTGTTGTTCCCCAAGTCAGGTCTGGGAGTCCTGACGGCTTTGGAGGACAGGAGCCGTGACAGGGGATCGTGCTTCTCTCACTGAGAGGCCATGCAAGGTCCACGCTGGGTCAGAACTTAGGGCTCAGCAAGGGAATCAACCTTCACTTTGAGCTTGCATAGCCTTGGTTTTATTTGTCCTCTGTCCATCACCCAAGACACACACCAGGTCTGGCCAATACACCTTCAAATACCACCTCTATATGCCAACAACATCTATATTTATTCTCACAAACCTGCACTTCCTACTCTCAACCCTCAATTCTCAGGTCAATGTTGCATGCATCTTAGAGTCTCTGCTAAATCTCTGCATCAGGTCAAATGCTAATGCTTAACACAGCAGACAGTTCCCTGTCAGCGTCACGACATCACTCCGCACAGCAATACTCTATGATCAGACCCAAGAACAGCACCTCCTGAAGAGCAGGGTATCACCTGAGGGCTTGAATTGGTCACTACAATCTATGTGTACCCCTGCTGAGTACATTGGCTTACTCCCAAGCCAAATCTTGCTGTATTCTTTGGATGCACTTTCTCATTCTCACAACGTAAATTGCTTCCAGTTTAATGTAAAAAGGGCATAAGTTTATTGAATACAAGCTTACTGCCACTTTTTGAACTACTTTCCACCTATCATCTCTTACTTCCACTAATAAAAGCAGATGAAAAATTGGCTTCCCTTCAGCCAGTCTATTCCATGCCATCCACTTCCACACTGGACCCTGTGTGAACCGTCCACATCTGAAATCTGGACACAACTGCAGCCTGCATCCGTGTAGTATCCCTGTTTTCATCAGTTAAGTCATTAGCACCTTATCTGTCTCTTGCTTCCCACTTGCTCATCATTCTAGTATCTCTTGCCAGCACTCACATTTTTTTTTTTTGACAGGCAGAGTGGACAGTGAGAGAGAGAGACAGAGAAAAAGGTTCACCCTCCAATGGCCGCCGCGGCTGGCGCGCTGGGACCAGCACACCGCGCTGATCCGATGGCAGGAGCCAGGTACTTCTCCTGGTCTCCCATGGGGTGCAGGGCCCAAGCACTTGGGCCATCCTCCATTGTACTCCCTGCCACAGCAGAGAGCTGGCCTTGAAGAGGGGCAACCGGGACAGAATCCGGTGCCCCGACCGGGACTAGAACCCGGTGTGCCGGCGCCACAAGGCGGAGGATTAGCCTAGTGAGCCGCGGCGCCGGCCTGCCAGCACTCACATTTAAGGACAACGAACTATTTGACCTAAGAAACTAAGGAGATGATGAACTTTGCAGAGTCCTGTCATTGAATCCCTTAGTGAGCTATTTTAATGCGGGCTGCCACTAGCAGAGTGCCAGCTGATTCGGTTCCTTGGCAGGGCACTCTTCCTGGCTTGCAGACCACCATCTTATTCCTCTTCTAAGTCTAATTACCTCTCCCAGGCCCCACATCCAAATGCCCTCATCCTGGTGACTTGGGGTCCAGTGAACCAAACTGAAGGTGATAGACATCAAGTAAGTAACACCAACACCTGTGCTACAGGATTGGCGGGTTTTCGGTTTGTTGCTCCCAGACCAGGATAAAATGCCTGACAGGTCCTGCAAAAACCGCTCCTTTGTTTCCGCCCGGTTTCGAACTGGGGACCTTTCACGTGTGAGGGGAACATGATAACCATTTCACTACGGAAACCAGGCAGGGAGAGGGCATTGGGATTTGCCTCAGAAAACCTGACATCTGCCATCTTCAACTAACAACACTTTCTAATCTACAAAGGTCAACAGCATTTCCAAACTAAAAAAAAAAAAAAAAAAAAAAAAAAGTCCTGGGAAGCATCCCTGATTCCTCAGGCAAGGAGCTTGCAGCTCTGGATGGGTCCCGGCTTAGGGTCCCTTGGAAGCCCCACTCTTGGCTTTGGGATCCCACATTTCCCAATTTGAAATTGTACAATCTATTTTTTCTCACAGACTTCTATGTACTCTTTACTGAAGGGTTGTGCTTGATAATGCAATAATTATGAGCAATAGATTTTGCATCCTTGGACTAAAAAAAAAAAAAACCTCATGGAATAGATCTAAGTTTACTGAACCAAGCAAGAGTTTGAAATGGACTTTGAGCACACCAAAACTGCCTAAGAATCCAATTCTGACCATATAAGAAAATAACTTTGAGGACAAATTTCACTTTTCATTTCCAGTGCAAATAAAAATATTTTTTTAATGTCTACCAACACTCTAGCCACTAGGGCTTTTTGTTATCTGCTTTAGATGATACTGGCAAAGAGGATGTGATCATTGGTGGGATGGCAGCAAAATCCAACAATGCAGGGAATCTACCTGAAAAGATTCAAAAGAAGGCTTTGATTCCAATAGGGTTATGCCACCAATTTCTGAGTTAACATGTTTAAAGGTGTGTGGGGGGGGGGCAGTGCTGTGGCATAGCTGGTAAAGTCGCTGCCTGCAGTGCTAGTATCCCATATGGGCACTGGTTCAAGTCCTGGCTGCTCCACTTCCAATCCCATTATCTGCTATGGCCTGGGAAAGCAGTCGAAGATGGTCCAAGTGCTTGGGCCTCTATACCCACATGGGAGACCTAAAGGAGGCTCTTGGCTTCAGCTTGGTGCAGCTCCGGCCATTGGGGCCATCTGGGGAGTGAACCCTCTCTCTGCCTCTGCCTCTCTGTAACTCTGCCTTTCAAAATAAATAAAAATAAATCTTTTGAAAGGCAGCGTTACAGAGAGAGGTAGAGAGACAAACAGAGAGAGAGAAAGTCTTCCATCCGCTGGTTCACTCCCCAGATGGCTCTCTAGCCTCCTCCTCTGGTCTCCTTTCTCTTCTCTCCTGCTCACTCTCTCCTCTCATCTCTCTCTTTCCTCACTAGCTCTTCTCCTCTCTTCTCTCTCACACTCGCCTTCTCCCTCTTTGTTCCCTCCTTCACCCCACCCCTTTGGTCTGCTGGGTTTTAGGTCAAGTGCCTAAGCCCCACGTGGCCAACTGAATATGACACCATGGGCCTAAGGTGTTCTTAGGAAAAATGCAACTGTAACTGTAAAAAGACACTGAGCTTGAAGGAATTTCTCTTTGAATCTAGGAAGAACACTACCTTTGAAAATATCGCTTTGTAACTTGCTAAACTTCTTTTGAATTTATTTTAACAGGTTTCCGGGTAATCAGTACTCAATGAAACAAAAATGGGTAATTAGTACTTGTTCTAGATGAATGCAATTTTAACTTTACTTGAATTCAGATAGCAATATTTAATATCAGCATCTTAAGTCATTTAGGTGTAACTGCTAATTTAAATTGGATAAAGGCAAATGAGATAAATGTGTCTAAATGTAAACTTTTGTATACTCAGCATGTTATATTCTATAAAAAAATTTGGGTTAGTTTATAAACTGTCTATGAAAAGAGTTCAACATTGCTTGGAGAAACTCAGGCTGAAATTTGATGTGTTACCTTCATCTTAATCTGACATTTTTAACAGGTTATTTAGAAATGTAGATCAAGGAAATTGGCAGATGGAAAACATCACAAGTACAGAAGTGTGCATTTGGTAAGGAAGGTTAAAAGGAAAGAGTTATTTTGAAGAAAGAAGAGGCCAGGAAACTAATTCTATTCTGAAGGACTCTCCAAGGTGCACAATTTGATTTTTAGATTAGAGATGGGATTGAGAAGCCCCTGGACTTGCATCCTCTGGTCTGCTTTAACAAAAACCAGGAGGGAAAGAAAGCCAGGCATCAGAAATGGAAAGATAGGTGGCAGGCCTATGAATAGCTGTTCTGTACAGTGATCTGCCCTCTAGGAGTCCCAACAGGCCAGTCCACTGCTGTGGCTTTCAATGTGATAAGCCTGGGCCTCAGCAGAAGTCAGCTTAGGAAGAGCCCTGGCAGCTCTGCCAGCCAAGAGTTGGATCACTGGAAATGGACCTGCCCTGGAGTCGAAGGACTTCAGGTCCGAGCCACAGATCTTATTGGCTCTAAGCTGAAAAGCGCTTCACTCAGCCCAGCTTCCAAGGTGAACACCACTGCTAAGAAGAGATGGCCAAGTAGCGTCAGCAACATTGCAGGCAGAACTGTAAATTTCCTGTTAGAGATGCCACCTGCCTTCACTTGGCCAGCTCTCCTCCCAGGCCAGGTAGGTAATGCAAGTCAACAGGGTGCCTTCCCCAAGGAGCTTCACACCTCCCTTAGGATGTACCCCATGTGAAGAGACAGACAGATCCGGGCCTCTTAACTTATAAGGCCTAAAGCCCACCAGATTTTTATCAAGCCCCTTCTGTCAGGTTCTATTTGCCTCTCAATCAGCAAACTGAGTTGTGGCTTTGCCAGCACCTTTCTTGAGTCCTCTAATAACGACTCTGTCCTTTGTTCTAGACCCTGTCTAGCCCACTCGGGTCTCATTCCTTTGTAATCATAACCTCTACTCTAACATCAATGGCTCTACTCCCAACCTGTGTATACTGATGGTCCTCTCCTCCACTTAATGTCATATGATTATTCAGAATTTCTCTACAGACAAACCCCTCTACCTGCAAAAGTTGAGTGGCCTTTCTCCCGATCTCAGCGGGGATCAGATTTAAACCATGTCCATCAAACAATCCTCACAAGGGTCCAGAGACCCCCCCCCCTCATTTCCTCTCCTTTATGAAATCCTCTCATTACTTTGTTAATGCCACTCTTAGTATCATTGGTTGCTATTCTCACCCTGACTTGTATTCTGCAGTGTCTGTTTAAGTGTTTACAGCAGCTGATATTGGAATGAACCAAGGCCTTCAGCAACCAGGCGCTCAACCAGATGCTTCTCCATCCATACATGCCTGTCCCAGCGGAGCCCCAAGATATCCGCAGCGGGCCCCTGTCGATGACGTCCCTAGTCAGCAGGAAGTAGCCAGAGAGACTCTTCGTCACCCCCTTTCCTATCATCAAAAGGTCGGGATGGTAGCTTTGGGATCCACATGGAAGGAAGGCCTATACTTCCGGGAATGGAAGGTTCCTACCTGTACTTCCGGGGGTGGGGGAAGTCCTTGTCAAGGTCCCTGAGGGTGCCTAAAGGTCAACCAATGAGGATCAGACCCACCTCAACCTTTAACCCCCATGCCCTGAATCTATGAAAGGAGACCTCCCCATCTCTGATGCGCGACTTCTCCGGCCCCCAGTCTGTTGCTCTGTTGGGACCAGGGAACCTTGCCCGGGATTGGAACCCCAATACAAGCCTGTGAATTGATTGATTCATCTGCCTGGGAAGATTTGTTACGCGCTGGACACCTTGCACCAAGAAGTCTTCTTGTCATGCTCTGAAACTTGCTAGAACCTTGGCTTACATCTTTTTATCCTCTGCTCTTCCAAACTCCTTTAGATCTGTAAACCTGGGGAGACTTCAGACACTGGGGACATGAAGAGGGAAATCGTGTCACAGTACACATTTTTGGGATCATGGGAACATCGTGTAGTTAAATGATTTCAAGGCTAGACTGGCAGGCCAACTGCCCTCCTATAACTGTTCCTTATCTCTCTCAAGAATGAGTTGTGGCTTAACTGATAAAGCGTCTGCAATGTTGGCATCCCATAAGGGTGCCTGACCCATCCTGGCTGCTCCACTCTCTGCTAATGGCCTGGGAAAAACAGCACAAGATGACCCAGTGCTTTGGCCCCTGTGAACCCATGGGAGACCTGGAAGAAGCTCCTGGCTTCTGGCTCCTGGCTTTGGCTTGGCCCAGCCCTGGCTGTTGTCGCCATTAGGGAGTGAACCAGTGGATGGAAGATCCCTCTCCTTTTGTATTGCTGACTTTCAAATAAATAAATAAATAAATCTCTAAAAAGGAAAGAAAGGCAGCAAGCCATCTTTTGTAAACTCCATCTGCAAACTCAACAGAGACATCACTTCCCTTTGGTTGTTTTACACACTTAGAAGCTGGCTCCCAGCAACTTTTACTGCTATTTCACCTCATCCCTGGTGAATGCCAGAGCTTCAGTTTTGAGCTTACTCTACATCCTCTGGAAGTTGTCACTTCAGATTTCTCTTTGGAGGAAAACTAAATGTTCAAGATGAACTTTTCTAAGGAGTTTACCACAACACACCCTGAGAGAGACGATCAGTTCAATTATTTGAGTTGATTTCAATCAGCAGTAATACTGTCCATATTAGCACAGTTCTCAGTTTTTCCCCTGTGCCCTGATAGACAAGGCCACGGACTTGAAAGAGGACACCCTCCAGGAGGACAAGAATAAGTAAGAATCTGAGGAGGAGAAGCAGAAAGCTAGGGAGGCAAAAGGGACAGGAAATTGAGGACTACAAGATGGCTCAAGTCATGTCTTTTTTTGTTGTTGTTGAATAATCAGGTCAGTGCAAATGCCTGATCTGATATGTGAGTAGGAAGGAGCAGTGTGTGTGTGTGTGTGTGTGTGTACACAAGAAAGCACTATGGTAGCAAAGATCCAGTTTGCTAAAGTACACTGATTTAAGTCTTTATGAGATGGTGCTATTGTTCTACTTTTAGCATATTTGTAGTGATACTGTTGGACCAAAACACTTGAGACCAAGGATTCTTTGAGCCTTAGCAAGAAAAGGACTGGGTCCTTGGACAAATTCCCCAGCCCCCAGGATTAAGGCTGATCGTTGGAAATAAGTCCACTGGACTCAGAACCATTTTTGTAAAAAAAAAAAAAAAATTTAGAGAAGGAAAACCTATAAATTGTTTATATTGAATTTACAGTGGTTACAGATAAGAGATGAGAGAGATTGTATTAAGCAGGGTAAGTTTTGGGGTAGGAGGCCAATCCATAAAAAGTAGTTGTGGTTTCTGGATCGGTTGAGGCTCACTGTCTTGAAAGTGTATACAAAAGCAGGAGGCAGTGGCTCCTATGGGATGTTCCTGTGGGATCATAGGAAGAGAATGTGGTGAGGCTGTAGATTTTGAAACCCTAACCAGCACTGAGCTTCCTGTTACATGAGAAGCAGCCCTTCTTTCCTCGTTTGAGGCGGTTTATTTGCATTTTCCTGTAAAACCTGTAAGGATGTCCCCTGAATAATTGTCTTAGAGGGGCCTACTGCTCCTCTTCAGGACCTGGCACCACCAGGGATCATGGCTCTGGGCTGCAAATGAGATGCAAATTGCAGCAAGCCCTAGAGGGAAAAGTACAAAGAACATAGTGAGCTATGAGAAAGTGAAAATAATGAATAGAACCGCTAGCCTGTGCCAGTTTACGTGGAGAAAAAGTGTGAGTGGTGGCTCTATGAGTCCAGAGGGAGTAGATCCAAGGAGGAAGAAATGTAACAGTGAATGAGACTGCATGAAAATTATCAGTGTAGATGCAGTAAGTAGGGTTGTGGAACCCAGCAAAGTTGCAAGTACTTCCTCACCGACGACACAGTCAGTACTACTGCAAGGTAATAACCATCTACTGTTCAACAAAGCACAGCCAGGGCAGAGCGCGAACGCAGTGCCCCACTACCACAAATTCTGCAGTCGAGTTTCCCGCATGTGGGGAAATCGCAGGGGTCAGCACTCCCGCAGTGCAATGGGAGAGCCTCGCCCTGGGAAAACCACCTGCCTGATCATGGTGTCTCCCCTGCCAGGTAAGTATGAGGACCAAACGCTCCACCCCAGCACAGCCTCACACGCCCCGCACTCTTCACACGCGCTCACTTTGCGCCCCTCAACCTCCCCCGCCCCGGGCCCTCTTCGCCCTCACGCACGCACAGCGCACGTATGTGCCGCCAGCGGTCCCGTGCTTTCTCCCACAGCACGGGAAAGCGGTCGTGAATCTACAGCAGGTCCCGGACCAGCAGCCCCTGCGTTGCGTTGCTCTATCTACATAGCCCCGCCCCGTCCGGGACGCCACCGCAGGCGCCCCGCCCACCCCGCGCCCAGCAGCAGAACCACCAGCGCGCCCTCCAAGAGCTGAGTGACAGCTATGCCCGTCCCGTCCCTCCCTCCCCGACCCACGCGGGCGCCGCGGGGAGACCCGATTTATCTCCATGCATTACACCTGCTTTGATAAGCCTGAGGAGCATCTACTCTTTGAACTGGAGAAAAATCAGGGGAGAGCGAGCACACCGTCCCCACTACCACACATTCTGCAGTCGAGTTTCCCCCATATGGGGAAGTCGCAGGGGTTAGCACTGCCGCAGTGAAATGGACGAGCCTCGCCCTGGGAGCACGGTTACCAGAGATTGGCAGGGTTCTTGTCTGGGCCCAAGCAAGAAATCAGGCGTGAGACAGAGAGTAAGCAGAAAGCAAAACAGCAAGGTTTATTAGGACAGGGCCAAAGTAAGAATGGATGGGCACCTCTCCAGACAGACCCTGAGAGAGAGTGCCCAGTCAGTCCCTCAGACTGGGGGAGAGTGAGGTTACATGGTTGAGTGGAGAGAGTACACCTGGGCAGGCCAGGCGGGTGGCTCAGCTGCCAGGCAGAGGGTTGAGGCCAGGGGCTCTGAAGGGGATGGGCCTTGCCTTGCTGCCTCTGCTCTTCCCGGAACAAAGGACTTTTTGGATGTAAATGCGAAAAGTTCCTATCTGAGTTTTGCTTCTGAAGTTCTCAGAAACAGCAGGAAGCCTGGCTGCCATTGCCCTGCTTAGAGGAAGGATGGGCAGGACCCTCTGGAAGATCCCTAGGATGTTTGAAGTGCACATACTGGGCTGCACCTGGAAGGTGATCAGGCAGAAGGGGCGGGGACCCCCACCTGGCAGGTTACTGGGTAGAGGGAGCAGGGCAGGATGCAAATACTGGGCTGCCCCTGGCAGGTTATTGGGGTGACTTTGAGATGCATATGCTGGACCTACATGTCAACTCTTTAGGCCTTTGTCACACACACATAAGCTCATATGTGACTTCCTACCTACAGAACCACCTGCGTGATCATGGTGTCTCCCCTGCCAGGTAAGTATGAATTCCGCCCCTTCTGTCCCAGCACAGCCTCATACAACTCTCTGTGCACACACACAGTGAGTTCCTCCTGCTTCCTGGGCTCTCCTTGCACTGATCCTCAGATCCCAGCGAGTTTCCTGAAACAGGCTGTGATGTGACCTTTTTGTCGCCCGGGACTTGGGCGTACTTCCTTACCCAGAGCCTGAGCAGCTGACCCCGCTGGCCCCAGCTGCATGGTCGCTGTCCCCTCTGCGTTTTTCAGGCAGCGCCCTTCGCCCATCCCACTTCCTGCCCGCGTCAGCGCCTTCCTCTCCCGAGTGGAACGATGGCGGCATAGCTGCTTCAAATGGGTTGCGACCTAGGCGGCTGGGCCCACGTACTTGGGCAATCTTCCCCTGCTATTCGCAGGCCACAAGTAGAGACCTGGATCATAAATGGAGCAGAGGGCACCTAGACCAGCACCCATATGGACGCCGGCAATGCAAGCAGCCCCAAAATCGTTGTTGCTGTGTCAGCAGATATGTGTTCTCTTTGTGAGAAGACTCACTGGAAATACTGTTTCTCGACCTGGTCTTTGGCTAGAATGTCGTATTCAGAAAAGCTCACGGGCCCAGGCTTGGCCAGTTTTGAAGAATGGAAGTTGACTTGATTGGACCAAGAAAGCCCCTGGAAGAACCCTGCCCTTGGCGCGGGTCTCACAGGTTCCCAGCCTGGTGACAGGAAGGCCCAGGACCAATACAACCATTGTGAGGACGACAGGAAGAGAGGAACTCAGCCAACAGGAGAGACGTTGAAGGCCGACTTGCACAGCCAGACCTGCCTGTGTCTTCCCACCATAGAGAGGCATTTAAAGAAGACTCCTCATTAAAAGTCCCAGCAAGGCCAGCTTAGAAGGAGCTTATATAGCCAACTGCTATCCTAGCTGCGCTCAATAACCAGACCATGCATTAAACTAGACCTAGTTGAAGTGCCAGTGAGCCATGGCCTGACCAGAGTCACTCCTTTTTGTCCTTTTCTTGGTATCCTCTATTTTCCCTAACCAGGCACATGACTGCCATCTATTGAAAAACTGATCTTGTAAGAATGTTATCTGTAAGGCTTGGTTACATAAGGTCAGGAAATGTGTGAGATGCCCCTGAGATAAGCGGATCCTACTTCTCTAGCTTCTGTAACATCTGCTTGGCTAAAACACAAGTTCTGTAATTCATTTCCAACTAGCTGTGGTTTTTGCCTTTACAGGCTTACCCCTGAGCTCAGTCGGGGCTGCATGGTTTGGAGAACACATGCCCCATGCAGCCGCCAGCCTTCAGAAACAAAGACGCCATAATATCGCCCCTGGGACTTTGGCATCTTTTGTAACTCACTGTCCCAAACCTAAGTTTGTCACTGGGATTATCTTTATTAAAAATGGGGCCACAGTAGGGGGAAAATTTACAATTCAGGGAAAAAAACTATATAGCATTTTAAATATCAGATTGTGGTTGTTAGGTCTGGAATAGCTTGGGGTGTTGGCCTTTTTGACTCCCAGAAAGGAGAGACGGAAAAACGAGATGGAAACCAACCTCAACAGACAGGTTCCTTTATTGGAAGCAGAAAGGTTGGCGACTGTTCTTGCCAAGAGACTGTGCACAGGGCGTGTTTGGGACTCAGGTTTTATCTGCTTCGTAGAGAATTTGCCACTCGGGGCAGGAGTGGAGAAGGCAGCTTGGGCAAAGCGGGTGACACTTTGAAGCCTCAGGGGACTTCCCCTGAGCATACACTGAATGGCAACCAATACTGGTGCCACTCACCCTGGTTGGAGAATGCAGTGGTGCAGATGGGAGTGTCTCCTGTGACTGCCACCCCAACTATTCACGAGTGAGCAATGGCTTCTACCCCATAACTTTGGCTTCCACTGATGTAGAAGTCTTAGGTTGTAAGGCTGAAACCTGAGGCTGTCCAGCGGGGCTGGGGTCTGTGGGCCCCTCAGGTGTAGCTAGAACCTCCTTCACAGGCAGGCTGCCAGCTGTGGCTGGAAAAGTTGTCTCCAGACCAACCGGCATCTCCCCTACTGATAGCTGCTTGTGCTGCATGTGTGATCCTGGGGCTTTAAATCACACCTCCAGGGTGGGTGCACTCTTTCACCCAGAGGAGGCAGGGGAAGGCACTGAGCCCCTGGGGAGAGTCAGACTGGCTCTAAGGGGATCCTGGCTGTCTTGTGTGACCCTTGGCTTTTTAAATCACACCTTCAAGATAGTTACAGTCTTCCACCCAGAGCTAGCAGAGGAGGGGACTGAGCCCCTAAAGAGACTGGCTGTCTCCAGGAGACCCCCGCTATCTTCATGAGCCCCAAGCCAGTCAACATACAGTATGTGAAAGCCCTGTCCCATGGGCGCCCCCAATAGGATAACCTAATGAACAGGCAGTAACGGCTTAAAACTTGGGACATGTCCTCAAAGCCAGTGCCCAGCTCAGGCACTCCGCTGCTCTCCTGCTCTCTCTGCTGAAGTAGACACTGAGACTACTGGTGTGGCCAGGTGGAGGAGCTCAGGGCAGCAATCACTGACAGGGAGAAGAAACTGGGCTGGGACGCAACAGGGGGTTCAGGAAGCATGAGAAGAGAAGCTGGACTGAACCTGAGAGTAATTATTGTAGGACTTTGTGCTGGTATAGAAGTATTCCAGGTGTTTTTTGTTGTTGTTGTTGTTGTTGTTGTTGTTGTTGTTGTTTTTTTTTGACAACTTTTGATGCACCTTAAAAAGCTTGGAATATGTACCAGAAAGGAAAAAACAAAAACAAAAACAAAAAAAACAAACAGGGGATGGCACACTCAGAGGCCCCCACTACCACAAATTCTACACTCGAGTTTCCCACACTTCAGGAAATCACAGGGACCAGCACAGCCACAGTGCAATGGCCGAGCCTCGCCCTGGGGGACCACCTGCCTGATCACTGTGTCTCCCCTGCCAGGTCAGTATGACCTCCGACCCTTCCACCCCAGCACAGCTGCGCACAGCTCGCTGTGTACACACGCGGTGACTTCCTCTCCTCCTCAGGCTCTCCTTGCGCAGATCCGCAGATCCCAGCGAGTGTCCCGCAACAGGCCAGGAGGATTTCCACAGCGTGGGACTCGTGCGTGGTTCTGCAGCCGGTGCCGGAGCAGCAGCCCCCGCGCGACCTCATCTGCATGGGCGCCGCCCCTCAGGGTCCTCGGGGGTCGCGCCCTTCTCCTAGCCTGCTTCCGGCCTCGGGTCGTGCCTAGGGACCTTAGGTGGTTCGTGAAGTAGCACAAAGCAGCCATAGTTGTGCACCCAGCGAGAGCCTCCTGGAGACTGCCCATCAGCCACGCTTACCGCGTTTTGTCGTTTGTGTTAGCCCCACTTGGTGCTAGAAAGACGGTTTTCAGTCGAATTCCACCTCTCTGCCCCAGCAGAGAGGACCGGGCAAGTCTCACACGCGGGGCGGGACACTGCCATCTCCTCATGGGCGTCTCCTCACCTCACCGGGGCTTAGTTCATTGCTGCGCCTGTTCCATTCCGAAAAGGCAGACACAAGACCGCACGAGTCTGACAAAACCCCTCGGGGAAGTTGCATCTGAGGAGCTTAGTGGGTGACTTTCAAAGGGTTGACGTTTAGTGCATAGAGGGCAACTCTGAACTTTCCGCAATGCCCTACAGTCTGTTAGTAAAATGGCGCAATCTTATCTATGGTGTGATCTATAACCCGGACAGCATCCTAGGCGGTAGCGCCCGCCCCCTCGCCCCACCACCCCCGCCGCCATGGCTGGAACCAGGTGGCCACATGGCGCAACTGATGGAACAAGGACATAAAGGCTCAGCCATTCTCCCTCACTGCCCAAAAGAGAGAAACTTTGGTATGTATTTCTTGCCCTGGCACCTCCATTGGCTCTCACACCGTATTGCCTTCATATTCCACCCTGCATTCTTTTTTTTTTGTTTTGGTTTGGTTTTTTTTGTTTGTTTGTTTTGACAGGCAGAGTGGACAGTGAGAGAGAGAGAGACAGAGAGAAAGGTCTTCCTCTGCCGTTGGTTCACCCTCCGGTGGCCGCTGAAGCCGGCGCACGGCGCTGATCCAATGGCAGGATCCAGGTACTTCTCCTGGTCTCCCATGGGGTAGAGGGCCCAAGCACTTGGGCCATCCTCCACTGCAGTCCCTGGCCATAGCAGAGAGCTGGCCTGGAAGAGGGGCAACCGGGACAGAATCCGGCGCCCCAACCAGGACTAGAACCCGGAGGATTAGCCTAGTGAGGCGCGGTGCAGGCCCCATCCTGCATTCTTTTCCCATCCTGCATTCTTTTCCAGGTTCCCAAAGCCTCGCCCAATTCCTTGAATCCCCTTTGCTTGCTGTTCACTACTCCCACCCCCAGCCCCAGTCCTCCTTCAAAAGGTCCAGCCACTGGGGATCGGGCCTTCTGCCACGTGGTCCATCCCGTATATGCAGGCAGCTGGTCGACCAAGCGACCTCTGGGCTTTCTTTTCTCTGAACAAATTGGGTCTGGCTGCCTCCTCTCACTTCTGTGCCTCTTTCCCTAACATTTGGTGCCCAGTTGGCGATGCAGGGGAAGGGGGCCTCTGATGGTGTCAGAAATGAGGGTATTTGACTGATTTAGCAAGTGGGTTAAAAGTGAGGGCAGCCGTCCCTGGGTGGGCTCGAACCACCAACCTTTCGGTTAACAGCCGAGCGCGCTAACCGATTGCACCACAAAGACTCCACGCTCAGCAGCACAGGGATTGCCCCTTCCCCGGCCCGCGTGTCCCGGGCTGCCGCCGGCCTTGCAGAGCGACGCTGTGCGCTCCAGCGCCCGGGACTCCACGGAGAGGCGAGCGGGAGCCGCGCGGTGCGTTGGGAGGTCGGGCAGCCGCAGGGACAGCCGCACGGCCTTCACCCCACCGCCTCAGGAGTCAGTAGTCTTTCAGAAAGAAATGAGCAAAATACTTTTTTTCAAACTGCTGAAAAAAATGTGCTAAAAGATGAAGCAAGGATGATACATGTTGGTCTTTGATAAAATACAAATTTACTGGATTCAAATTATAATACCCTATCTCCTCATTGTACTAGACTCTGACTGAGGAGAAAAACAAAACACAAAAATATCTTTAGCTTAGTGGAAATATTTAAAAGTCTCAAACTATCTTCAGCCTGTCCCTTGTGCACCAGATACAGCATTTCCTGAACTCCTGCTGTTGCAAGCCCACCTCAGTATCCAGCTCTGCATGAGATCCATTAGGTAGAGGCCTCCAGCACCTAGGCTTTCTTTTGCTCTCTCAGGCCCATAGTTTGTTTTTGTTCCCAAAGTCCCTAATGAGGGGGAGAATTGTCAGCTTACTGGAGTCATTTTGCCTGATGGCTCAGAGAGCTGGAAGTCCCTGGGAGTTTCTGCCAATCCTACAGCACCCAGGAACCCTGTGCAGAGCATTTACCTATGATTGACAGGTTCAGGTATCTGAAAGCCCAGCTAGTTGATTTTGTAGTGAATAAGGCTTGGAGAAAAGGGAACGCAGGGGCCACCTTTTAAAGATCTACATAGAAATGGATAAATCCTTGCCACAGAAGGTCCAATTATGACAGAGAGTGACACATGTGAGACTGTGCAGAGGAAGACTGAAGATGTTCTGCTTGCATGGGCAAGACACCCATCATGGGAGAGACAAGGAATCAGAGAAGGGTGGGAATTAGACCAGGTGTATGCAGTAGCTTCTAATCGTGCTATCATGTTGTAATCACGTGGAGAGCCTATAACTACCACGAATGGCTGGTTTCCGTTCCTAGCAATCTCAGTTTGAAGTGGCTTCAGGTGGGTTTGGAGCATTAGTAGTTTTCAAAGTACCCAGGGGCTTCTAGCCTTTGGCTAGAGATGACAAGGAATGTGAATGTGCTCAGGTCACCAGTCTAGAAGTATCCCAAGCGTGAACCTTCTTCATAGAAGAGGCCTAGCAAGAGACATTGATAGAATTCTTCCTCTTTCAATGATCATATTTGCACAGCAGGGGGGAAAAATGAAGAGAAAAAGATAGAGCAGACTTTCTCCTAGACCTCTGTCCTCAAAATGTAGTGAGAAGCACACAATTCTCTGTGACCTGTAGCATGGACAGTAAACTGAGTAAAAACGCAGGGGCTGGTGTTGTGGGCCCACATCTCATATGAAGGCAGCTTTGACCGTGGGCAACTGCACGTCTAGTCCAGCTACCTGCTGATATGCCTGGGAAGGCAGTGGAAGATGGCCAATTACTTGGGCCCCAGCACCCACATGGCCAACCCAGAGGAAACTCCTGGCTCCTGGCTTCAGACTGGACCAGCTCAGGCCTTTGTGGCCATTTGTGGAGTGAGCCAGGCCATGGAACAACTCTTTCATGGTCTCTCTCTCCTCCACCCCACCCCTGTAGCTCTACCTCACAAATAAAATAAGCAAATCTTTAAAAAAAAAAATCAAAGAAACAAGAACCTTTGCTAGAAGCAACCAGCCCTATTATTTCAGTACAATCTCAGTAGTAAGTGCTTACAGTCTTGATTTCACAATGTGAGACTGGAGCAGGATCACAACTTGAAAATCTTTGCCTTCAATGAGTCTTCTCAAGAAGAAACTTCACAGAGAGCTTGTAGGTCTTCTTCTCCCAAAGAGAACCCAACAGCAAGAAAACCAAACCTTTAGGGAATAGCTTCTGGGTTTGCATTTGCCTCCCCTGCAACAGATGAAGCAAATCAAAAGCAAACCCAAAATCCTTCCCTAAGAAGACTGGTTGACTGGAAACACCTAAGGAATGAGAAATGAGCATTTTTTCACGTTTCATTAAAGAATTTTTTGGTTATTTCCCGAAGATATCCCTGGAATGCCCTAAGGAGAAATAACTTTGCAGAATGTTGCTTACCCTGGGCACAGGGCATCAGCCAAGATCTATGCCTTGCTCTTTGCTTGGCAATTTCCCTTTTTCTGCTTCTGCTCACTTCTTTCCCCCACCTCCACCCTCTAACTGTACAAGAACATTGACAAGTCTCACCAGGCAAAGCGTGTTCCTGTCCCAGCCAAAGTCACGCTCACCCTGTAGAACTTGTCCAGCTTCCTCCAGGTGGAAGCCCTCCCTCCGCCTTCCCTGACAATCTGTGATGTAGCAGAACCATGTTGGTGTCCAGCTCGGGTTTTTCACCTCTGGGTCATGTGGGTTTATTCATTAGCCCCTTGTCACCATGATCTTCTCACAGTCTTGTTATTGACCAAGGACCATGGTGGTTCTCACACTGTAGGGCTCTCCCTGTTCCCCCACACTCCTATGAAGTGGATATAGGAGAATTTTCCTGCAAATGTCTTCTCTTTGCAGTAACTAGTCTGTGAATGTGCATGTGTGAGCTACGGCTCTCATCCCGGGGCCTGGCAAAGACCTTTATTTTCTTTCGAGGAGCAGCATGGAGGGTAAATTGAGGCTGAGGAGGAGCTGGTGGGGGTCTGGCTAACTCACCTGCAGCAGAAGCTGGGAGCAGGGCTGTTGGATTTTTTTTTCTAAAGATGAACTTTTCCTGTCCACTGACTTGTCTTTGGCAATTCAACATAAAGCTGGACATATTTGAAACACAGGAAGCCCCAGGCTTACCAGACCTCTAGGCTAGCAGGCTGATTCAGGGAGGCACCAGGAAGACACTTCCCCCACACCCTGGTGTGGGAAGGGCCTTGGATGAGAGAAAATGAGACAGAGAGAAAATAAGAGGCATAGAGAGAGGACCCCTATCCAATAATTCACTCCTTAAATGTGCACAACACCAGGGGCTGGGTCAGGCCAAAACCTGGCTCAACCCAGTCTCCCCATGGGTAGGAGAGGCCCACGTGCTTGTGCCCATCTCCCCTTCAGCAGATGGCAGCTGAGGTCTCTCTGGGTCCCTTTAGCTGTAGCAGGACTGCCTGGAGCCACCCAAACTCGCACAAGCTCCACACATGCCTGGAACTGCCTTCCTGGCTTTTTCCTCTCTGAGATTTCCTCCAGCCCCCTTGTCTTCCCAGCTGCTGTGGTGGCCTCGACCTTGTCCAGCAACTTGAAATGAGCAGACAACCGAGCTTTGCTCTCAGCCACATCTGTGAAGCTGGAACAGCTGCTCCATTCTTCCAGGAGTCTGCCTGTTTTGTTCAGTCCCCAGCAACTTCAGATCCTTTAAGAAAGATAATTCCACTAAGTTTTCAGCTCTCTCCTGTGGGTGAGTTAAATCTGAGAGGCAAAAAGGGGGGGGGGGGACAGAATGGGCATCCAGCAAGTCAAGAGAGAGCCTGTGCTGATGTGCATACCACAGAGCTGTGTGACCTAGCCAAGCCAGGGTCCAGAGGACTTCTGCCCTTCAGGAGAGTTTCAGGCATAGAAGACAACCAACTGCCCCAACACGGAACCTGTGCTAACCACACCCTGAGCTTCTGACGCAAGGGTCAGATTGAAACCGCGGCCCATGGCTTTGGCGCCTTTGTCGGGTGGAAGACCTGCAGAAGTCGGGGCGAAAGGGCCGCGAGGGACAGCGCGCAGGTGAGGCCCCGCCGGGTCGGGGAGGGCGGGAAGAGGGGGCCCCCGCAGCCACCGCTGGACCCCAGCGCTGCCATCTGGTTAGAGCCAGGAGCACCGACGGCCCGGCCGGATCCAAGAAGAAGACCACGAGGGCCGTGAGGGACGCGCCCATGGCTCGGCGGCACCTGACTCGCGGCTCCTTCATTCAGCTTCTGGGACTGGACAGTCAGCGAAGAACGCCCCCGGCGGGCGGTTCTGCCCCTGGAAACGCGGCGGGAGACGCCCGATTCCACCGCCAGCTCAGGCTCCAGGCGCCTAAGGTGGAGTCGCGGGTCTCTTTGGACGTCGCTGGCTCCTTATCTTGGGGGTTGTTGGTATTTTCTTGGAGCTCATTTTATTCTAATGTAGAAATGTAGTTCAGTTTGATATACTGAGATATGGCATAGAAATCATTTTCTAGGGTACATTTTGTTGTATAATCCGACGGTGGTTTCCGTAGTGTAGTGGTAATCACGTTCGCCTAACACGCGAAAGGTCCCCGGTTCGAAACCGGGCGGAAACAGACGTGTTCTTTTTCCGGAAAGAAAACCGTAGGACTCACACTTAAATGCTTGCCCCCAGAGAAATAATTGCTCCGATTCCATAATGATACCTGCATGGATACAACCATTTTACTATTGCTCACTCATTTTGCAAGCTTGGGGGGGGGGGGTTAGATGGCTACATTTATGGGCTAGCTAGATAAATTATAGTACAGACATGCTATGCATGTCTACACTGAATAGAAAACTGATCTAGATTGCTTTGAATACATGGTACTGGCAGAAAACTTAACTAAAAAGTGAGTTTTGAATTAATTCAGAGCAATATTTGGAGTTTAAGAAACAAATCCCTAGGAAGATATTTATTTCAGCCATGGAAGACCAGCATTCCATATGGGGTTCAGTGACTTTCCTACTTGTTCTTCCATCAAAAGCTCAGGAAACTTTGGGACCAAAATTTAGAAATGATACACATAACTTGGATATATCTCATAAACATAATGGGCATCATTACCTGAGAGTGGGGAGAAGCCACATACAAAAAAGTGCACAAGGGTGCTTCAAAAATTTCATAGAAAATGGAATTAAAACATTCATTTTGGTGAAACATTTTTGAAATCCAAGCATTTTTTTCATGATATGATATTTTTGGGTGTACTTGGTGAAGACTGCTCATCCGAATGGATTTCAAAAAAAAATTACAGCCAAGGAAACTTACCTTTGACAGCCATTTTCCACAATCTTCTTGAAGTGCCCTTGTACAGTCGTTGACATGAATTCAAAAATAGGCAATTGTGAGTTCTGGTGATAATAATCAGATTAGTGATTACCTAAGAGAGAGAGAGGGAAGGAATGGCTTGGAAAGGGGCTCCACACACCTTCCTTGAATCATAGTAATCTTCTGTAACTTGAACTAGATGCTGACTGCATTTATCAAAATTAAACATACCGCACTAATTACTTCTTTTTAAAAAGTGCTGTATCGTAGTGCAATAATTTGCCATGTGTACTGTAGTGCAATAATTTATTGTTCCCATAAAAACTAGGGTACAGAGAGTAGAGACAAGCCAGTCTGGACCATGGCTTTTTATTATGCTTTTTATTGTGAACTCATTCAATGCTCAATCTGGTTTGGTGTTAATAAAAAAAAAAAAAAAGAAAGAAAGAAAGAGAGAGAGAGAAAGAAAGAGAAAGAAAGAAAAGTCCCACTGGTATTTGAAATAGCTCTCCTGGGAGAACGGCTAAACCACATTATTTCATTGGTGGAAGATCCTTTCCCAGGTCCCTGTGAGGCAGCAGTTCACCGTTGTGGGTATTTCCCCTCCAGTTGTGACAAAGAGCACGTCCAAATTTCCTTCTTTGACGTGGCCGGCTCCGGGTTTGTGCACGGTGAGGTTTACTCCTCTTCGGATCGCTTTGAGCCAGGGACCTCCCTCCGCGCCAGTGGCTGCAGGAGTCCAAGCCTAGCGACACCGGTCCCGTCGCCAGCTGCGGGCTGGAGGGCGTCGCGGTGTCCAGAGCTCGAATTGCAGACCTCCAGGCTGGAGAAGCTTGCTGGCAACCATTGTGCCGCCTATCATTTTGCGACTTCAAAAATAAAGCGAAATACTCTCTTCGCTGCCTCCTTCTTGGACGGGTAGAGATCCTCGAGCGTTTCTCTCCCATGCGCGTCTCCGCTTCTTCCTCCCGCTTTTTCCACACAGTCACGATTCCCACGCCTGGGATCGGGCCGGTGCTTCCCCGCAGGCCTCCTGGGAGGTCTCCTTGTCTCAGCGACGCCTCTGCTTTCTTTGGCTCCTTTTCCAGCGTCTGCTTTTGGCGCGGTCACTCACCCGCACCAGTCGCACCGACCTCACGGACTCCGCCGAGGGCAGCCGGGCGGAGCGCGGAGTGGGAAGCGCCAGCACGGAGCCCACGGGCGCGCTCGGCTCCCCGTGGATCCCAGCACAGCTCCCGCCCGGGGTCGCTGACTCGGGCGTCCCTGGGGCGCTGTTTCCGAAGCAGGCTGCAACCTTTCTGATGTCAGGGTTCTAAGGGGAAGGACAAAACCGGGTCTCAAACATTCCTGAAGCTTGGAGTTTGCGAAAAGGAGTGGGGGGGGGGGGGCGGCCCGCGGAGGTGGTCCAGCGGCTCCTCCAGGGACCTGTGGGGGCGCAGCGAGGCGCAGGCGTGCAGCCAGGCGCAGGCGTGCGGGGCCGCAGGGAGTGCGAGTTCCCCAGAGGCTGGCGCCCGTGCTGCTCCTGCAGGAGAACGGACACTGCCCCCTCTGTCCCGCAAGACCCTAACGTGTTCGTGGAAACGCGGGGTTTGTTAAACTGTATGGACGGGGGAAGTGACCGATGGCGGCGGGAAGAGAACGAGAAAGGCACCACATTGTCTAATCTGAAGCCACCAAAGTACCTGCTTCATCTACGTGGCTTTCAGGGACACATTTTGTTGGCTACTTTTGTTATTGGTTTCCGTAGTGTAGTGGTTTTCACGTTTGCTTTACACGCGAACAGTCCCCCGTTCGAAACCGGGCGGAAACAGACTTTTCCTGAAGCCAGGAGAACAAGGATGGGGTTAGGGTGGACACACCACGCAGCTCACGTCAACCAGACCCCATTTCTCTTCTCTGCTCGTAGTGCCCATTGTCACCCCTTTCCTGCCATCCCAGCTCTTTAGATTTACAATGGTGAAATGCTTTCAGATTTTTTTTTAAATTTTTTTATTTGAAACAGAGAGTTAGAGAGAGGTAGAGACACTTAGAGAAGTCTTCCATCTGCTGGTTCACTCCCCAAATGGCCACAATGGCCGGAGCAGAGCCAATCCACAGCCAGGAGCCAGGAGCTTTTTCCAGGTCTGCCACATGGGTGCAGGGGCCCAAGGACTTGGCCATCCTCTGCTGCTTTTCCAGGCAGCAGTTATAGCAGGGAGCTGGATAGAAAGTGGAGCAGTTTGGACTCGAACTGGAGCCTATATGGAATGTCAGTGCCTCAAGTCACAGTGTAGGCCCCTCAGGTTTTTTACAGTGAATCTTCTCCATAGGCCTCAGTCCTCTGCCTAGGCTGACCTGAACCACTGCTTTCTGGTTTGTGAGCTCCAGAGGGGAGCTGAGGAGGGGCCTGCTTGGCTTCCCATCCTATGGGAACACAGCGGCAGAACCCACTGATTGGTGGAGAGAAACTGAATTTAAATCTGCATCTGGATCTCAAACCAAGCTGATACTGTCAATATTCCTCAGGCACCCCAGTTGAAAGTATATATTTACATTAACCCACCCCTACCCCAGAGGATCCTCAGGACACTATGAGGGTCTCACACCCTCTCTGAAGGTTCAGGCAGCCAACAGTTTTAATAGTTGGAGCTCCAGCATGTGCTGAGTGCGTCTGTGGCTCCCAACCCCTTGCCCACACTCTCTTCTACTTTGTCCCTGGAGTTCTTCGTGCTGTCTTCACTGGTGAGCTGCCTTCACCGCAGCCAGAGCTTTGCCTTCTCTCCCAGGAGAGCTTTCGAGCCCTGGTCTTAGATGGTGCTGCTTGGAAGGGCTTGGGTGGCCAGTGGAGGATGGCTCAAGTGATTGGGCCCCTGCACCCATGTGGAAGACCTGGAAGAAGCCTCTGGCTTCAGCCTGGCACAGCCCCAGCTCTTGAGGTCATTTGGGGTGTAAACCAGCAGATGGAAGATTTTTCTCTCTCTCCCTCTCTCAGTCTCTGTAACTTTGCCTTTCAAATAAATAAATAAATCTTAAGAAAAAAAAAAGCTGTTACATGAAAGCTATAGGCCCATAATAATTTCACCACACACTGGAAAGAGGAGAGGTTAACAGCTTCTCAATTCTGCAGGCTCAAATGCTGGAAATACCAGCCTCTCCAGGATAATGGACAATCAATACACACTCGCAGACTAGTTTTCCTGACATGCGCCATCAAACAGAGAATGCATCTCTGTCAATCACCACCTAACAGAGATCACCCCAGAAGTTCACTTGAAACATGACACTCAGAAACCCCCTGCGATGCCCCTGGTGGGAGAAATCACGATGCAAAAATTAAAGAAAGAACAAAAGCCTTGGTCCAGGACCCAGGTTCAGCATGCAGGAGTCAAGAGCTCTGTTTCTGCGCATGGGAGAAACAGAAGAACCAAGGGATCATGAGCCCACAGCACTAGGGCCCAGGTCTGCCTGTCGGGTGCAGGTTCCTTTGGCTCCAGTGATGCATCTCACATGGACAGATTGGCATGGGCAGAGCCCCAGCAAACATCTGGCAAGGAATACTATGGAGAGAGTTATCTGCATGCTCACTGACCATGGTATAGCAGGAGAAGACACGCAAGCTTCTCATCACTTCCTGTGGAAGCCAAAGCAAGATCTCTGAAGATATAAAGGAAAGCAGGAGAACAGGTGTCTGACACCATGAGGATTCCCCTCTGGGATAGTGGCTTGGCTGAAAGCCATAAAAGAGGTCATCTGCCAGGGTTCTCTGGATGTGTGTAACCAGGTCATTACAGACAACAGTTGCAGTTATTGGAAGTCTGCAAGCTAGCTTAGAAGTTTAGCTGTCAACACCCACAGCTGAGCAGCTGTGGGGAGTGCCCACCAAATCCTCCTGTTGCACCAAGCTCTTAGTCAAGCAGGGGGGCCCACTCCCCTTGTTGGAGGTTCAAGATCCCTGAATAGTAAGCTTGTGCCTACAAGTAAGTGAAGAGAGGGACACTAATGGAGTTCATAAACCACCTGGAATATGACTTAGTGCCATTCTAGAAAAAGAGCAGTTTCCAAGTTGGCTGATATTCGAAGCCGTGTATAACAGCCATAAAGAAGCAGTTGCACAGGCAACGCTACACTGTGGACACAGCTGCACAGGGGCTAAAATGTGCATGATACATCTTCCTAGTGCACAATACAACGACCTCTGTGGTGCTCTCATGAAGCCAACCAGGCTTCATAAGATTTTGAAAGTACTTGCACAGAGTACAGAAACTTCTTTTTACAAATTATTATTTATAATGGTGAGAACGCTGTTGATAAAGTAAGCACAACTGAGGCACACGCTTGGGCACCAAACACTGCTGTGGGTGTTGTATCACAGATGTCAAATGCAAGTCCCCCAACGGACCTCACCGGCGCCAGCCCATTTGGCCCGAGGACTGGTTTCCTCCTCAGTGTGTGTTTCAGGCCTCCTGGGCTCCCAGCAGGTGGTCTGGGGGAGTGGAATGACGTGGGGAGGTGGCTTTTGTGGGGACAGCAGACAAGTAAAGACGAGAGACAAGAATGTGCTCCGCGGGCAGCACCTGGTAAAAATGCAACGGCGGCCGTCCCTGGGTGGGCTCGAACCACCAACCTTTCAGTTAACAGCCGAACGCGCTAACCGATTGCGCCACAGAGACTCGGCTCTGAGAACACAGGGACCGATCCTTCCCCGGGTCAACTTCCGGCTTTGAAGGGAGACGTTTCGGGCTTTAGAGCCCGGCCACCGCCCAGAGGCGAGCGGGAGCCGCGGTATGCGCCACGCTGGCAACCGGTACTTAGGGTGGTCGGGCAGCTGCAGGCCAGCTGCGTGGTCTTCCCGCCTCAGGAGCCCGCGCCTGGCAGTCAACGCGGTCCGCCTGCAGCCATTTCCCGTATATTTTAAGCGTGGTTCCATGATGTAATGGTGAGCACTCTGAACTCTGAATCCAGCGATCCGAGTTCAAATCTTGGTGGGACCTTTGCCTTTAACTTACTAAACTGCCATTTTGATCATTTAAATGGGATTTATTACCGCTCCCGAGGTCCTTCCGCCTTGTAAGGGACAGAAGGCAGCTCTGCAGGGAACAGACTGCTCTGCCCTCGATGCCCTCAGTCCCCGGCCGCCTCTGGAACCTCATAGGTTCATCCAGCTCTAGGGCACTCTGTGGAGTCCGCGTTCCAGAAATGGGTTCTTTATAACGGCCAGGTCCCCAGGAAAATGACCGAGCCTGGGGGATCGCAGTCCTCGGCGAGGCTGGGGCTCCTGCCCTCGCCATGCACGAAGGGGCGGAGGCACACAGGGCGCCCTTGGCCCTGCTGGGGCTGAAACCTGAGCCCGTGGGGAAATCACCCACCGCTATCAGGGACAGGTGGAAAACGCCGGTGTCTGGACCGCGGATTTGGATCCCGGCAAAGTCTGGGTGGGACCTACTCGAGTGGGTAAAAAAGACTCTTATCCAGGACACCCAGGATTTCTGGGCGGGAGGAGCAGGGGAGAGGCCGTCTACAGGTCCCAGGAGAGAGCTCCCGCCCTGGCACTAGGCTCCGCCCAGCGGGCTTTGCAAAAACCACCGTACATCAGTCAATGAAGGACTCTTTGCAAGAAAAGGCATATTTCATTAAAAGAAGAAAAACATCCTTGTGCTATAATGTTTGTTAAAATTCCTTTCAGAGAAAGAGCAAGTGAGTCCCAGAACGGAGAGATGTTTGTGTAGAGGAGAGTAGCCCACAATATTTACCCTGCGTAGGATTTGAAAAGTACATAACCTGCTTTGCACGGAGGATTTGCACACTGCAACTTAGTAGCCACCTGCTCTTCAACTTATCAAAGCCGGGGGAGAGTGCCAACACAGTGCCCCACTTCCAAAAAGTCTGCAGCCGACAAATCGCACAGCCTCATACGCCCCGAACTCTTCACACGCGCTCACTTTGCGCCCCTCACGTCCCTGGGTGCCCTTCGCCTTGAAGCACGCACAGCGCACGTATGTGCCGCCAGCGGTGCCGTGCTTTCTCCCACAGCACTGGAAAGCGGTCGTGAATCTGCAGCAGGTCCCGGCCCAGCAGCCCCTGCTTGCTCTATCTACGTAGCTCCGACCCTTACGCGACGTCACGGGAGGTGCCCCACCCTCCCCGCGCCCAGCAGCTGCTCCACCAGCAGACCCTAGGCGAGCTCAGAGTGACAGCTGTGCCCGCCCCGTCCCTCCAAACCCCACCCCTGCGGGCGCCCCGGCCCTGGCCTCGGCCCTGGTCTGTCCGGACTGCGCCCGTTCTTACGCTGCGTCAGGCTTAGGAGTCCAAGTGCCGAGCACCCTTTTCGAATTCATCGAATACACGCAACATTTAGGGTCATCCAAGAGTATCTTTATACGGGAACTAAGCAAGACCACCTTCAGCACAGTGCACTCACGTGTGCGTAGCTCATTATTTACGTGGCTTTCTTCTGCCCAGACTCTGGGTCTGCTCTGATACAGCTTCCTCATGGAAGTACCTCCCAGCACAATTTCTGGCGCAACGGCTAAAAGCAGTACCCTGGACCCCTACTACGACCTGCGGGCCAAGCTGGAGAGGAGCCAGCAGAACGTCTAAGAATGAGAGAGAAATTCCTCACTGCCAGAGCTACTGTTTACTTCCTGGCCATCTACTCTTTGAACTGGAGAAAAATCAGGGGAGAGCGAGCACACCGTCCCCACTACCACACATTCTGCAGTCGAGTTTCCCCCATATGGGGAAGTCGCAGGGGTTAGCACTGCCGCAGTGAAATGGACGAGCCTCGCCCTGGGAGCACGGTTACCAGAGATTGGCAGGGTTCTTGTCTGGGCCCAACCAAGAAATCAGGCGTGAGACAGAGAGTAAGCAGAAAGCAAAACAGCAAGGTTTATTAGGGCAGGGCCAAAGTAAGAATGGATGGGCACCTCTCCAGACAGACCCTGAGAGAGAGTGCCCAGTCAGTCCCTCAGACTGGGGGAGAGTGAGGTTACATGGTTGAGTGGAGAGAGTACACCTGGGCAGGCCAGGCGGGTGGCTCAGCTGCCAGGCAGAGGGTTGAGGCCAGGGGCTCTGAAGGAGATGGGCCTTGCCTTGCTGCCTCTGCTCTTCCTGGAACAAAGGACTTTTTGGATGTAAATGCGAAAAGTTCCTATCTGAGTTTTGCTTCTGAAGTTCTCAGAAACAGCAGGAAGCCTGGCTGCCATTGCCCTGCTTAGAGGAAGGATGGGCGGGACCCTCTGGAAGATCCCTAGGATGATTGAAGTGCACATACTGGGCTGCACCTGGAAGGTGATCAGGCAGAAGGGGCGGGGACCCCCACCTGGCAGGTTACTGGGTAGAGGGAGCAGGGCAGGATGCAAATACTGGGCTGCCCCTGGCAGGTTATTGGGATGACTTTGAGATGCATATGCTGGACCTACATGTCAACTCTTTAGGCCTTTGTCACACACACATAGCTCATATGTGATTTCCTACCTACAGAACCACTTGCGTGATCATGGTGTCACCCCTGCCAGGTAAGTATGAGTTCCGCCCCTTCTGTCCCAGCACAGCCTCACACAACTCGCTGTACACACACAGAGTGAGTTCCTCCCGCTTCCTGGGCTCTCCTTGGGCTGATCCTCAGATCCCAGCAAGTTTCCTGAAAGAGGCTGTGATGTGATCTTTTGTCCCCCCGCACACGGAGCCTGAGCAGCTGACCCTGTTGGCCCCAGCTGCATGGTCGCTGTCCCCTCTGGGGCCACCTTTTAAAGATCTACATAGAAATGGATAAATCCTTGCCACAGAAGGTCCAATTATGACAGAGAGTGACACATGTGAGACTGTGCAGAGGAAGACTGAAGATGTTCTGCTTGCATGGGCAAGACACCCATCATGGGAGAGACAAGGAATCAGAGAAGGGTGGGAATTAGACCAGGTGTATGCAGTAGCTTCTAATCGTGCTATCATGTTGTAATCACGTGGAGAGCCTATAACTACCACGAATGGCTGGTTTCTGTTCCTAGCAATCTCAGTTTGAAGTGGCTTCAGGTGGGTTTGGAGCATTAGTAGTTTTCAAAGTACCCAGGGGCTTCTAGCCTTTGGCTAGAGATGACAAGGAATGTGAATGTGCTCAGGTCACCAGCCTAGAAGTATCCCAAGCATGAACCTTCTTCATAGAAGAGTCCTAACAAGAGACATTGATAGAATTCTTCCTCTTTCAATGATCATATTTGCACAGCAGGGGGGAAAAATGAAGAGAAAAAGATAGAGCAGACTTTCTCCTAGACCTCTGTCCTCAAAATGTAGTGAGAAGCACACAATTCTCTGTGACCTGTAGCATGGACAGTAAACTGAGTAAAAACGCAGGGGCTGGTGTGTGGGCCCACATCCCATATGAAGGCAGCTTTGAGCATGGGCAACTGCACGTCTAGTCCAGCTACCTGCTGATATGCCTGGGAAGGCAGTGGAAGATGGCCAATTACTTGGGCCCCAACACCCACATGGCCAACCCAGAGGAAACCCCTGGCTCCTGGCTTCAGACTGGACCAGCTCAGGCCTTTGTGGCCATTTGTGGAGTGAGCCAGGGCATGGAACAACTCTCTCGCAGTCTCTCCGTCCTCCACCCCACCCCTGTAGCTCTACCTCACAAATAAAATAAGCAAATCTTTAAAAAAAAATCAAAGAAACAAGAACCTTTGCTAGAAGCAACCAGCCCTATTATTTCAGTACAATCTCAGTAGTAAGTGCTTACAGTCTTGATTTCACAACTCGAGCCTGGAGCAGGATCACAACTTGAAAATCTTTGTCTTCAATGAGTCTTCTCAAGAAGAAACTACACAGAGAGCTTGTAGGTCTTCTTCTCCCAAAGAGAACCCAACAGCAAGAAAACCAAACCTTTAGGGAATAGCTTCTGGGTTTGCATTTGCCTCCCCTGCAACAGATGGAACACATCAAAAGCAAACCCAAAATCCTTCCCTAAGAAGACTGGTTGACAGGAAACACCTAAGGAATGAGAAATGAGCATTTTTTCACTTTTCATTAAAGAATTTTTGGTTATTTCCTGAAGATATCCCTGGAATGCCCTAAGGAGAAATAACTTTGCAGAATGTTGCTTTCCCCTGGGCACAGGGCATCAACCCAGATCTATGCCTTGCTCTTTAGTTGGCAGTTTCCACTTTCTGCTTCTGCTCACTCCTTTCCCCCACCTGGCCTTCTATGTGTACAAGAACATTGACAAGACTCACCGGGCAAAGCGTGTTCCTGTCCCAGCCAAAGTCATGCTCACCCTGTAGAACTTGTCCAGCTTCCTCCAGGTGGAAGCCCTCCCTCCGCCTTCCCTGACAATCTGTGACGTAGCAGAAAACATGTTGGTGTCCAGCACAGGCTTTTGACCTCTAGGTCATGTGGGTTTAGTCCTTAGCCCCTTGTCACCATGATCTTCTCACAGTCTTGTTATTGTCCAAGGACTCTGGTGGCTCTCATACTGTAGGGCTCTCCCTGTGGCCCCACCCTCCTATGAGATGGATTTAGGAGAAATTTTCCTGCAAATGTCTTCTCTTTGCTGTAACAAGTCTGTGAAAGTGCATGTTTGAGATATGACTCTCATCCCGGGACCTGGCAAAGACCTTTATTTTCCCCAGGGGAAGCATGGAGGGTAAACTGAGGCTGAGGAGGAGCTGGTGGGGGTCTGGCTAACTCACCTGCAGCAGAAGCTGGGAGCAGGGCTGTTGGATTTTTTTTCTAAAGATGAACTTTTCCTGTCCACTGACTTGTCTTTGGCAATCCAACATAAAGCTGGACATCTCTGAAACACAGGAAGCCCCAGGCTTACCAGACCTCTAGGCTAGCAGGCTGATTCAGAGAGGCACCAGGAAGACACTTCCCCCACACCCTGGTGTGGGAAGGGCCTTGGATGAGAGAAAATGAGGCAGAGAGAAAATGAGAGGCATAGAGAGAGGACCCCTATCCAATAATTCACTCCTTAAATGTGCACAACACCTGGGGCTGGGTCAGGCCAAAACCTGGCTCAACCCAGTCTCCCCATGGATAGGAGAGGCCCACGTGCTTGCGTTCACCTCCCCTTCAGCAGATGGCAGCTGAGGTCTCTCTGGGTCCCTTTAGCTGTAGCAGGACTGCCTGGAGCCACCCAAACTCGCACAAGCTCCACACATGCCTGGAACTGCCTTCCTGGCTTTTTCCTCTCTGAGATTTCCTCCAACCCCCTTGTTTTCCCAGCTGCTGTGGTGGCCTCGACCTTGTCCAGCAACTCAAAATTAGCTCTCAGCCACA
Source organism: Oryctolagus cuniculus (assembly GCF_964237555.1). Classification (NCBI taxonomy): domain Eukaryota; kingdom Metazoa; phylum Chordata; class Mammalia; order Lagomorpha; family Leporidae; genus Oryctolagus; species Oryctolagus cuniculus. The sequence continues at coordinate 48,414,810 of NC_091438.1, forward strand.
TCTGTGAAGCTGGAACAGTGGCTCCATTCTTCCAGGAGGCTGCCTGCAGTGCCCAGAAACTTGAGATCATTTTTTAAGAAAGATTTCCCAGGCCTGCGCCGTGGCTCTATAGGCTAATCCTCCGCCTACCGGGGCTGGCACATCAGGTTCTTTCTAGTCCTGGCTGGGGCTCTGGATTCTGTCCCAGTTGCCCCTTTTCCAGGCCAGCTCTCATCTCAGCATGGTAATTCATTTCATCCATGCCCTTCCTTTGATCAAGTGATTGGTCCATGCTGAATTTGTTTCCTCTTTACTAAAATGGATCAGTTGGAATTCCTTGCTTGTGAGTTGTTTCCTTTCAGTGTTCAGGTTATGCACCAGATAAAGCAGATGCTGGTGTTGGGAAAGTGGATTTCTCTGGTGTCTCTCTGTAGAGAGAGACTCCCTCTGGGAACATCTGAGCGCACCAGAGGCCCAGGCCTGATGGTGCCTGGGCTGTGCTCTGGGTGGGATGGAGGTGGACAGGGTTGCCTGTCCTCTCCCACTACACTGCAGTGGGGTCTGCAGGAGGAGCATTAGTGGGAATCAAACCACGCTCTGGTGGGCAGCTTTGGGGTGGAAATGAAGGTTCCAGCTGGAGAAATCCTGAAGGCAACTATGCAAGGGGCCTGTGAGCTGGAGAAGAAGACACTATAGACATCCTGCATCTACATCGGGAACACCCTGTGCAGGGGATAGGAAATCCTTCCAAGGCTCTGCTATCCAGGTGAACCCAGAGGCCTCCTGGAGCAATTCTCCCAGAGCTTTCTGAGTATACACGCAGAAGGTTCAGTCTCTGCTCATAGAGTCCCATCCATGTCTGCGATGTCTGAATGGGGCCTGCTTAGTTTCTGACTGGCTTTCTAGTCTTGCTTTGCAGAGAATCACAGTGAAAAGAGACAGACAAGAGACTCTGGCCCACAGGTAACTCTGAATGCTGAGGAGCTGGTGATGGAGCCAGGAAAACTAGAGAGGATTCCAAAAGCAAGAGATCCAAACAGAGGTCAGCATTAACACCTTGAGCAACAACACCAAAGCCAACCCAGAGACTGCTAATGGGACCTCTTTGTTCATGGATTTACAAGGATGTGTCCTAACTCTATTGGTTACCTGCTCTACTGGGAGCTCATACATTGTTTCCATTTATTAGTAACGTGTCAAGTTCACTTTTAGTCAGTCTGACCTAAAGGGAAACAAAGCAGTGGCCCTTGATTTCTGTGTGAGTTTTAATCCTTCATGACTGAATCCCAAATTCAGATGCATGATTCATTTCTGCAGTTTTCCTGAGATTTGTTGGCAGATGTTTCATTTCCAGAAAGTTACCTTGAAAAAGAAACTCAAATGGCATCAAATATCTGGAGAAATCTCAAAGGTAGAAGAGCCCAGGGAGGTTTTGTGGTCTCAGGAACCAGTATTCAAAGAGTCACTTCTTGTAATATAAAATACAATGCTTTATTTACACATCTTCTGTTCACTGTTTTGGATCTCTAACTGAATTTAGGGCAGTTCCTGAGTCTGCTTCTTCACACTGAGCTATGTGTCAGTGCACTGAGCACCTGCCGCAGTCTCTACCCCAGCTCTAAGCACACCCTGCCCTTTTAACCAAGTATTAGAAAGACAGAATGGGAGCTTCTTTTCTCTGCTGCAGGCTCAAATATCAAGAACTTCCAGAAGGCACAGGATGATAGGCAATTGAAGATACTCACCCACAAACAGGGAATGGATCCCTGTAGGTACCAGAGAAGTGAAGTTCATAATATCAAAACTAGAAACTCACAGTGAGACCGCCGGTGGGAAAATACCATGCAGGGGTTAACAGAGAGATGGAGGTGTTGGAGGGAGGGTGGTGGAGGGAGAGAGAGAGAGAGAGAGAGAGAGAGAGAGAGAGAGAGAGCGCAAGCCTATAAAGTCAGACTCAACCTCTGCTCCTGAGATTCAGCAGAAACCTGAGCCCATGTGAGCCACCAGCTCAACAGGGGAAGATTCTCTCATCTCCGCAGACAGGTGCAGATGGCCTAATTGCTAGGGGCACCGCTCCTGCACTATCTGTCACAGAGTAATAGGGGCGGTGATCTGCACCCCTCAACTACAGGGTTTACATCCCAGCAGCCATTCTCTGAGAACCCCGTTGGGGACGCGAGGAGCCCGTGAGGGTAACAGAGTGAGGGCATTTCACTGACTTATTATCAAACGGGGTAAAAGTGCTGACGGCGGTCCCTGGGTGGGCTCGAAACACCAAGCTTTCAGTTAACAGCCGAACGCGCTAACCCATTGCGCCACAGAGACACAGCTTCTGCCCGCACAGCGCGACGCTGCGAGCTCCAGAGCCCCGGGCACCGCGGACCGGCGAGCAGGAGGCACACTGTTCGCCGCGAGGGTTACCTGTGCGTTGGGAGTCGGGTGGCCGCGGGAAGCCGCGTGGCATTCGCCCGCCCGCCGCAGGAGCCCGCTCCCCGCAGAAGTCCGGGTCCGAGTCCCACCGGAGAGAGTGGGCCGGAGGCCACGGAGCGCCCGCGTCGGTGCCGCCTCCACTCAGGGAAAACCCTGCCCCCGCCGCCCCTGCCGCCCGCGGGCACTCGGAAGCATCGCATCGCGTATCCAGCTCCGGGCTCCCCAGGGACAGGGTCGCGGTGACGGCCGCTCTCGGTTTGGCCGTCACGGGCTCTCCGTGGGGACCCGAGGACTCCAGGCCGAGTCTGCCTGTCCCTCAACCCCTCAGCTGCTAGGCCACCAGACCCTTTCGCACAGACCTGTGTGCTGCGGAGGGGATGGTGCCCATTGGGGATGAGCAGAAGAACTCACGGGTTCCTGAGAGTCCACGACCCCCCCACCTTCTAGTTCTGCTATTGTGACTTCAGACCGTTCCCTGGCAGCCTGGGGCCTCTGGCCACACTCCTGCGGCAGCGTCTGTGTATGGGCAGTGCCTTCAGCTCAGACCTCTGGCATCTTGGGCCTCACATTTGTCTCTAAGGAGTCTGCGAGTTGTGGCTGCTGACAAAGTTCCTCCCAAAAGTAAGTTAGAGTGAGATCTGCATTCCTGACTCTCTTTACACCCCCTCTTTGATGTGAGGAAGAGTTACAGAGATACTAATTGTATCTGGTATCACTCACACCTTAGAGCTGAGCAGCTTGGTGAGTGTAGGAGCTTACCAGGCAAGACCACCGTCAGCAGATTGCACTCCCGTGTGTGTACTAAGCAAGACGACTGTCAGCACAGTGCACTCACGTGTGTGTAACTAAGCAAGACCACTGTCAGCACAGTGCACTCACGTGTGTGTAACTAAGCAAGACCACTGTCAGCACAGTGCACTCACGTGTGTGTAGCTCATTATTTGTGTGGCTTTCTCCTGTCCAGGCTCTGGCTCTGCTCTGACACAGCTTCATCATGGCAGTACCTCCCAGCACTGTTCCTGGCACAATGGCTAACAGCAGTGCCCTGGACACCTACTACGACCTGCGGGCCAAGCTGGAGAGGAGCCAGCAGAACGTCCAAGACCTGAGAGAGAAATTCCTCACTGCCAGAGCTACTGTTTACTTCCTGGCCAACCGCCTGCAGAGGCATGGTAGGTCTGCAGAGCCGCGGGCCCAGACTGAGAAGTGGGGGTTCCCTTCCTCAGAGAAATGGACACTCTCTACTTTATCTTCCCTGTTCTTCGTCAAAGTAAACTCCTAACTGTACTCTGGGTCGGTAGGTGCCTGTATTTCATCCTCAGCTTGCCGCAGTGGAGAAAACAGAGGCACAAAGATGAAAGTTTGCAGGGACAAGGTAGGGAGGAGGAGACTAAAACCCCAGGTGAGGCAGTAACTGCTTCTTCTGGCACAGGAACCTGTGTCAGCTCCTAGGAACCAGGGCAGCGCTGTGCGCTCCACTGTCTCAGCATTCAGTTCAAACTCTTACTAAGCACCCATCTACAGGTAGCTTCACTTGGCCTGAAAGGGGTAATGATACCCGCCTGCCTTCAAGGAGCTCGGGACTGTCTGTTCCCAGGCATCTGGCACTGAGAGCAGCCCTGGCAGGCACAGAGGGAAGCCCTAATGCCTGCAAAAGTTTCTTTTCCCCAGAAGTGCAGAGAAGCCATTGCTCACTCTCTGCTTACGAGAAGGCCATGTCCAGGAGACTCTGAGACCTATGCCACCCTTTCTGTCTCACCCTGCACAGGAACTTTGCAGATAGCCAGCAAGGGCAGGTGGCCCTCCAGGATGTGGCCCCCAGACATGAGCATGAGGAGAACAAGGCCAAGTGCAGAAGACTGCAGGTCTCAATCGCAAGCCAGGCCAGTGTAGGTGCTGGCTCCCCGTCTCCATAGCCAGCTTTACCATTCGGAAATCTACTGGAAAATCTTAAAGCTGCTAATAATAGAAGGAAGAGGGGGAGGCTGTAATTCCTGTCGTGTACACGGGAACAAGAGCTTGCGAGGGCAGGGATGCTACAGGAGGGCACCTGCTACACTGCAGTTGTTTGCTTTCAAATTTCAACCATGATTTTTCAGTTGATCAGTGTGAGTATGGGAGGGCTTCAAACCTGTGATGCTGTTTATTGTCATACACAGTGAACAGTGAAAATTACAGCTTCCCTGGCAATGAAATGCAAAATGATCTTTAAGACATCACATTATCAAAAGTATACTACAATTAAAGGTGGATATCTCAGGGTTTAGGCTGTCACTTGGGACACCCACATCCCCTGTTGGAATGTCTGATTTCAGTACTGGCTCCTCAGGGCAGGTGTCATGCCCAGTAGGCTGTAGTGCAGCTTGGGATGGCTGCATCCCATGTGGGAGCGCATGGAATATAGTCTTGCCTTTGCTTTCTGATCCAGCTTTTTGCTAATGAGCCTGGGAGACAAAAGATGATGGCTCAAGTAAGTGAGTAGCTGACACCCTCATGGAAGACCCAGATGGAGCTTCAGTGTTCAACCTGTGCCCAGACCTGGCTGTTGTTGGTGTTTGGGATCTGACTCAAAGTATAGCAGATCTCTCTTTAAAAATAAAACAGGGGCCAACACTGTGGCATAGCAGGTAAAGCCACTGCCTGGGGGGGGCTGGCGCTATGGCTCACTTGCTTAATCCTCTGCCTGCGGCACCAGCATCCCATGTGGACACCAGGTTCTAGACCCGGTTGCACCTCCTCCAGTCCAGCTCTCAGCTGTGGCCCGGGAAAGCAGTGGAGGATGGCCCTAGTGCTTGCGCCCCTGCACCTGCGTGGGACACTAGGAGGAAGCACCTGGCTCCTGGCTTTGGATTGGCACAGATTTGGGGGGTGAACCAACGGAAGGAAGACCTTTCTCTCTATCTCTCTCACTGTCTCACTGTCTCACTCTATCTGTCAAATTAAAAGAAAAAAAAGCCACTGCCTGCGGTGCTGGCATCTCATATGGGTGCTGGTTTGAGTCCTGGCTGTTCCACTTCTGATCCAGCTCTCTGCCTGGCGTGGGAAAGCAATAGAAGAAGGCTCAAGTCCTTGGGCCCCTGCACCCATGTGGGAGACCCAGAAGAAGCTCTAAGCTCCACACAAAGAGAGAGAATTTTCATTCCTTGATTCCCTACCCAAGTGGCTAAAACTGACAGGGCTGGACAGGCCAAAGTGAGGAACCCAGCATCCATGTCTCCACTTTGGTGGCTGGGTTCCAAGTACCTGAGGTATCTTCCATTGCCATCCCAGGAGCGCACTAGTAGGAGCTGGATCAGAAGTGGGGCAGCCACGACTTGAATCAGCGCTTCCATATGGGCTGCAGCTCCCACGAAAGTCTTTTAAATCTTCAAACTATTCAGGGATTACTGAAACTCCACACAGGAGAACCATCAGTCCTACAGTCCTTGGTGTCCTCCCAAACAAGGAAATCACTGCTGCAATTCCCAGGTCAACGTTTCATTGAAGAAGCCCCAGGGCTTGCTGCTTGCAGTGGCCCATGACTTAGATGAGGCCTAGGAGATGTGAACCCTGGCATTGCCTCATTCAAACCCAGTCCTCTCGTCACGTTGCTCTACCTTCCATGAGCTTCTCGTTCCTCATCTCTAAACTGGGGAACACTCAGGAGTCCAAGGAGTACAGGAGTGACAATCTCTGCACATAGCCTGGTCCCTAGGTTTCCTGTGTGGTGGAGGGGACTGTGCGTCCTCCCCATAGACAGTGACCTCGGCTGCATGGCCACCTGTCCGCTGAGGAGGGTGCGACTCTGTTTCCTCAGGGTGTGAGGAGTACAAAGACCTCATTGCATCGGTGCTGGAGGAGAAGCCTGACTTTGAGGAGATGCGATCAGCTGCGAGGCTGGGGTAAGGAGCAAGTTTGTGCAAGGAGAAGTGGAAATATCCATGACTATCAGTGGGGTTGTGGGTTTGGGGTGAGGTAGGGCGTGGGGTTCTCCATGAAGTAACATATGGGTAAAACGGATCAAATGCCTGGGTAGGACACAACAGTGCATGTCCAACTGTGTGTCCCTGACCCATTTTCTTAACTTTCCTGGGCTGGCTCACCTGTAAGAGGAAAGTGCTGACAGCATCTCCTGCAGAGCTTCACGAGGTCAGACTCACCAGTACAAGTGGTTGGCACCATCTCTGACACACATGGAATCTCAGTGATTTGCTGTAGTTGCTAGACTTACTCTTTCTTATAGACATGGTGACTGTAACTAATGGCATTTTCTAGAAAGATTTATTTGTGTATTTGAAAGTCAGAGCTACACAAAGAAAGGGAGAGACAGATGTTAGGGTGGGAGAGATCTTCCTTCTGCTGGTTCACTCCCCGGATGACCTCAACTGCTGGGGCAGGGAATGGCCAGAGCTAGGGGCCAGGATCCTCTTCCTGTTCTCCCACATTGGTTGCAGGGGCCCAATCACTTGGGCCAGACTTTGCTGCTTTTCCCAGGCTGTCATCTGGGAACTGGATTGGAAGAGGAGCAACTGGGGGTCGAACTTGTACCCATACTGGATACTGGTGTCCTGTCAGTTTAACATTTACACCATGGCACGGGCCCCATTAATGAGCTTTCCTACAAGAGATATTTTCCAGCTTTTACAGATATTCTTTCATTTTAAAACTATTTCCTCTCTACCAATTTTTTAAGCACTATAGGGCTATTTAGTAAGTGCATAATTGTGCAGCTATTGCCTGGAAAATGAATTATTACTTTTCTCAAGGCCAGCATTTCCCTTCCTAGAGAGTTTCTAACATAGGGTAGATTGTGGCATTCACACTGTCTTTGAGCACTTTGCTGAAGTGATCCTATACAGTCATGTGTGTAAAACCCATGCAAACAGAGATAGGACTTGGAAGGGGGTACAGGCCTGAAGCCCCTGTTTGATTCTCCTGTAGGCCTTGACTTGCCCCACACTTTGTAGCATTTCTAGGGATTAGAGATTGACAATGTGAGAACAACCACTTGGCTGACAGAAAGAGAACATTCAGGCATCTGATAGGGTGGGTGACTCTTGAGCTTGGTCCAGCTTCAGGATTCTGTGGTTCTCAGCATTAACTGGATGCCCCATGTGTACCTCTACTGAGTGCTGTGAGCTGGATAACACATGGCCATGTCTGTCCAACAGAGCTCACATCCTATACTGGGGCAATGAGAAATGCTTCAGGCTTTAGAAAACAAGGAAATCTCACAGAGATGACACAATCATCATCTGAAGCTCGTGTACTATCCTTGCATTCCTACTGGTTATCCTCATCTTCGTGACATTCTTTTTTGTTGTTGTTGTTTCTGTTTGTTTCTTTGTTTCTTTGTTTTCAGGCAGAGTTAGACAGTGAGAGAGAGAGAGAGAGAGAGAGAGACAGAAAAGTCTTCTTTCTGTTGGTTCACTCCCCAAATGGCTGCTACAGCCGGCGCTACACTGATCCGAAGCCAGGAGCCAGGTGTTTCCTCCTGGCCGCCCATGTGGGTGCACGGCCCAAGCACTTGGGACAACCTCCAATGCCTTCCTGGGTTACAGCAGAGACCTGGACTGGAAGAGGAGCAAGCAGGACAGAAATGGCACCCCAACCAGGACTAGAATCCGGGGTGCTGGCACCGCAGGCAGAGGATTACCCTAGTGAGCCTCAGCGCCAGCCTATCTCCATGTCATTCTAATGAATGTTGCCTTCATGGCCTTTATGGGACTTCCCACATCTCAATGCCAGCAGGCGAGCTTGCCCAACACAGATGTTCCTGGCCCTATTGGCATACTGCTTGCTGTTCACTACATGGATGTGGGCTGAGGTGAGGGACTGAAAGGGCATCTTAATCATAGCAAAAACAAACAAGCACAGGGCCTCTGTGCACATTCCCCCTGCCAAGGCAAGCCTCACAACATACACCAGCATGCACCATGGGCACTGCCCTTCGGCAATTCTAGTGGATGGCTCTGCCGAGGCTCCTGTGAGCTGTCATTCAATCTTACATTTCTGTCTTCTTCCCTACCTTAGCGGACAAGACTCCCTAGTTCAGGCTCGGGCCAGAGAACTCACCCACTTACGGCGCAAGATACAGGAAGGGAGAGAGGTCTGCTCCCTCTTTGCCCAGCACCTGAAGGACATGGGCCAGGCTTTTGAGGGCCTCCTCAGGAGCATGGACGTTGCCCGCCACCTTAGACAGAGATTCTGTGAACAGTTGGCCCAAGGAAGCCAGCTGGCAGAGAGCCTTGCCAGAAAGCTCACGGCGGGTAAGTGGCTGCAGCTCCAAAGGCCCTTCCTCCTCCAGAGCGCCTCACAGGAGGGAGAACCATGCCCTTACCGCCCCAGCTCATTCTTTTGCTCTTGTCTGTGGCACTTAATCCACATGCAGTTTGGACTTTTCAGAGCACTCAGGTAATTCCTTCGAGTTATTCTTTGCAAGGTTCCATCTACAGTCAGTAAGAAAGAGTACAGAAGACTGACTTCATCTTGATGAGCATGGCAGGAAATAGACCTCTTTTTTTTTTTTTTTTTTAGTTTTCAAAGGCAGAGTTTCAGAGAGAGAGGGAGAAGGTGGGGAGAGATCTTCCACCTGCTGGCTCACTTCCCAGGAGGCTGCAGTGGCAGCACTGGGCCAGGCTGAAGCATGAGCCAGGAGTTTCATCCAGGTCTCCCATGTGGGTGGCAAGAGCCCAGGCCATGAGCAGGAGCTTGATCAGAAGTGGAGCAGCCAGGAATGCAACCAGTGGCTCTATGGGATGCCAGCACTGCAGGCACTGGCTTAGCCCTCTACGCCCCAAGGCTGGCTGCCAGATTTCATTTGTGAAATGGCTTTTCACTGGATGTAGGATTCTAGATTAAAAGTTTTGTTTTGCTTTTTTTCTCCAAGGATTTACTTATTTATTTGAAGGCAGTGTTACAGAGAGGTAGAGAGAGTGAGGTCTTCCATCTGCTGGTTCACTCCCCAAATGTCTACAACAGCCAGCGCTGTGCCAATTCGAAACCAAGACCCAAGAGCTTCTTCTGGGGCTCCCATATGGGTGCAGGGTCCCAAGGACGTGGGTGGGCTTCCATTGCTTTCTCAGGCCATAGCAGAGAGCTGGATTGGAAGTCGAACAGCTGGGTCTTGTACTGACCCCATAAGGGATGCCGGTACCACAGGCAGCGATGGCTTTACCCACTATGCCACAGCGCTGGACCTGAGACTCAGTAAACTTTCAAATCTAATTTTATACATATCTTACTTCCTGTGAGCTGGAAAAGAAGACACTGTAGACATCGTGGACACACATCGGGAACACCCTGTGCAGGGGATAGGAAATCCTTCCAAGGCTCTGCTATCCAGGTGAACCCAGAGGCCTCCTGGGGCAATTCTCCCAGAGCTTTCTGAGTATACACGCAGAAGGTTCAGTCTCTGATCATAGAGTCTCAGGTCTGTGATGTCTGAATGGGGCCTGCTTAGTTTCTGACTCGCTTTCTAGTCTCGCTTTGCAGAGAATCACAATGATCAGAAATCTGGAGACAGAGAGGAGACCCTGGCCCAAAGGTAACTCTGAATGGTAAAGGGGCTAGTGATGGAGCGAGGAAAACTAGACAGGATTCCAAAAGCAAGGAATCCAAACAGAGGTCAAAGTTAACACCCTGAGCAACAAACAAAGCCAACCCGGAGACTGCGGATGGGACCTCTTTGTTCATGGATTTTACAAGGATGTGTCCTGTCTCCAATGGTCACCTGCTCTACTGGGAGCTCATACATTGTTTCCACTTATTAGTAACGTGTCAAGTTCACTTTTAGTCAGTCTGACCTAAAGGGAAACAAAATAGTGGCCCTTGGTTTCTGTGTGATTTTAAACCTTCATGACTGAACCCCAAATTCACATGCCTGTCTCTTTCTGCACAGTTTTCCTGAGATTTGTTGGAAGATGTTTCATTCCCAGAAAGTTATCTTGAGAAAAAAAAAACACAGAAATGACATCATATATCTGGAGAAATCTAAAACTTGGAAGAAATCAGGGAGGTTTTGCTGTCTCGGGAGCCAATGTTCAATGGGCCATTTCATGTAATATAAAATACAATGCTTTATTTACACATCTCTGTTCACTGTTTTGGGTCTCTAACTGGATTTAGGGCAGTTCCTGAGTCTGCTTCTTTACACTGAGCTATGGGTCAGTGCACTGAGCACCTGCCGCTGTCTCTACCCCAGCTCTAAGCACACCCCGCTCCATCAGAAGTGGATGCTACATTTTCTCTTGATGCGATGGCCTCTCTGGTGTTCATGCCACTTCCATGAGCTTCAGATCAGGACCTGTAATGAGCTTTGCTTCCAGGTTGCCTCAGTGACCTCTCTTATCTTGCCTCTCCCACCAGGCCCCACAGAGAGCACCAGGGGGAGGGAGGGAGTGTGGAACCTGAGGACGCAGTGGATGAACGGTATCTGACTCCTTCTGGCCAGCGCAACTGTGATCAGCCTTCCAGTAGAGACACCGTCCTGTCTGAGGCACAAGAAGCCACCTCTGCTGAGGACGCAGGCCGTGAGTCCTCCCCTTGTAAATAAAGTACAGCTCAAAACCTTCCAGTAGCTTCTTCCTTCTGCATGCTCACCACTTCTGTCTGAACTGAGCTGTAGCATCTGTGTAGACAGGCCTAGAAGCTTCTCCTTGAAAAGGCATATAGGCTGAAAACAGCGCTGGGCTCAGGTGTCAAGTGCAGTCCTGGGTGGGTCAGATGATTTTCAGTGTTCCTGGTTGACATCTTGCCTGAGTCACCCTGCCACCACTGGCATAGAGCATCTGATGCACGCACAGTGGCCCATAGAGGAGAGTGAAGGGAGCACGGGAAAGTTTCAGCCAACTCCACAGTCCATGTACACAACCTGCCTCTATTGGGACAGCTCTTTTCCTGAGATGGTCTTTTTTTTCCCCAGAGTTATCTATTAGTTTGAAAGGCAGAGTTACATTCTGGCAGAGAGGGGCAGAGCGAGAGAGAGAGAGAGAGAGAAAGCGAGAGAAAGAGAGAGGTCTTCCATCTGCTAGTTCCTTCCCCAAATGTCCACAACAGCCAGAGCTGATGTGATCTGAAGCCAGGAGCCAGGAGCTTCTTTTGGGTCACATGCATGTGCAGGGTCCATGGACTTGGGCCATCTTCTACTGCTTTTCTAGGCCATAGCAGAGAGCTGCATCGGAAGCGGAGCAGCTGGGACTAGAAACTCTCCTCCCATGTGGGATGCCACTACTGCAGGCAGTGGCCTTACCTACTATGGCACAGCACCAGCCCCCCGTGCTTGAAATGGTCTTGATAATTATAGTCCGTGGATGGAATACCTGCATTTTCCAACCATGTAGGAATGCTGCCAGCCTTGCTCAGTTATCAGGCATCCTGTCCCCTTTCCTCCTCCCAAGGTCTGATCAGAGTGACAGTTGAAAGGTGATTTTCCTGAAAGCAGGTCTCTGATGCTGCCAACCCCTGGTAAATGGCCACAATGTCACGCTTTGTGCAGCAACACAAAGTTTCTTTTTTTTCCCCCCAAAACATGGGTGGTTTATTCTCATTGCTGCATTGCCATCCAAACCAAGAGCCAACATGTCTGGTGAAAGAAAGGCCATGAGTAACCGTGGTGCCAGCAGCATGCTCCCCTCCCAAAAACCCCCAGGGGCCAGAGCAGCTCCTGCATGGACAGAGGAGCCCCCTGGGCAGCAGCATCGCTGGTGTGTGTTCAGAACACAGCTTCAGTCTTTCTCTTCTCTCTCTTGATGTCCAGCTTCCCTTTTTTGAATTTTTGTGTATATCCTTTTCTTGGCAGGTGAATGAGACTGTGTTAATTCACTCAGGACCCACTGGGCTATTTGCTTAGCAACATAAACCCCGTCAGGCTTGTCTTTCTCCCTCTCCTTCACGTGGCAGGTATAAGTAGGTGCCCTTTATTACTCAGATCATCCTCCTAGGAAGGAATCCCCATTTCCCTTTCACATTTCACCATGAGCTGCAGAGGAAGTGTTCACCATGTGTTGAACTGGTCTGGGCAAGGTATGTAGTAGAGGAAAGTATTTCTAGTTCCTGCAAGTCACACCGAGGAGGTGGCCACAGCTTCCGTGGGAACCGTCTGGCCTTACCTAGAGGCTGTAAGGTCTTTGTTCCTCCTCTTTGCCTCTCCTCCACCTCCCATGCCCTTGGGTGGAGGCAGCCCTGTGAGTGTGCTCAGCGCTTGCCCATTCTTCACTTGAAACCCACCCAGGGACTGGTGTTCCCTGATGAGAGCATGACGTAGGCAGAGGGGTAGGGAGAGTCAGGGATCTTGTACGGCAGCCTCTGGCTGTCCCATAGTGACAAAGATTCTTCCTCCCTTCCCTCATTTCACGTCCTGGTGGACTGCTGCAGAAGATGAGATCCAGAAACTACAGCAGCATCTGAAGCAGACCATGGTGGTCAACGTCAGCCTGCGACAGATGCTGCAGCGTCACCTCAGCACCGTGGACAGAGACAGCGGTAGGGGGACTAGAGGGGCCTGAGTCTGGCAGTGGGTGTGTTTCCACAGGCAGGCCACTGGGCCAGAGCCTCACAGAATCTAAGCACATGTTAGACCTGCTTCACCCACTTCATACAAATGGCCTGGCTAGAGAGTGAGCACCAGTGCTGTAACTCCTATTCTGGAAGCCACCAAATAGGCTTAGGTAGAGACTTGACCACGCTAAACTCTTCCTCCCACTTTTAGCCATCTGACCTCAAACCATGTTCGTGCCTCTGACTCTGTGCATGGTCTGCGTCTGTCAGCTTATGTGAGTGTGGTTCAGTAAAACCCAGGTTTCCGAGCCCCACGTGCAGCAGTCTCCCCCGCTGCCATCCTCATCTGCCTCCTGTGTCTCATTTGCTCCTTGCTCCTACCTAGGGCTCCTCGTGGATCCTAGGGTACTTCTGCCTCAGCCCTCGCCTTCCACTGCTCTCATGCCAAGGCCACCATGCTGCATCATTGGGCTGGGCCCCAAAAGTGTGATCGAATCTCACACACTTCCTCATATTGCAGCACCGGGTGTGAGAATGATGTGAATGTGCTGGAGCTGGGAAGCAGGTGACCATGAAGCTTGTTCCCCATCAGCCTGTCAGTGCAGCCCTCAGGCCCTGCAGTGGAGTTCAGGAAATTAGCAGGAAGCCTTCCCTTAAGCAAATGTGAATGCCTTGCCTGACCATAATTCTCTCCTGGACAGGATGCACCTCCAACCTCTACTGGCAGGTCCTGGATTCCATTGTTCAGCTGTATGATGAAAACATGGTCCTCAGGGAAAAATACCAGAGACTCCCAGTGTGCAGGAACCCTGCCTGCAGAGGTAAGTGGTGAGGGCACAGCGGGAGGTCTTTGAAAATGTTGCCTTCAATGAGTCTTCTCATGAAAGAAACTACACAGAGAGCTTTTAGGTCTTCTTCTCCCAAAGAGAACCCAACAGCAAGGAAACCAAACTTACAGGTAATAGCTTCTGGGTTTGCAATTACCTCCCCTACAATGGATGGAACAAATCAAAACCAAACCCCAGATCCTTCCCTAAGAAGATGGGTTGATGGGAAACATCTAAGGTATGAGAAATGAGCGTTTTTCCACTTTTCAGAGTTAGACAGTAAGAGAGACAAAGATAGAGAGAAAGGTCTTTCTTCCGTTGGTTCACCCCCAAAATGGCTGCTACGGCCAGCGCACTGTGCTGATCCGAAGTGAGGAGCCGGGTGCTCCCTCCTGGTCTCCCATGTGGGTGCAGGGCCCAAGCACTTGGACCATCCTCCACTGCCTTCCCTGGCCACAGCAAGAGAGCTGGACTGGAAGAGGAGAAACCGGGACAGAACTGGCGCCCCTACCGGGGCAAGAACCGGGATTGTCGGCACTGCGGCTCACTAGGCTAATCCTCCACCTCACGTTTTATTTATTTATTTATTTTTTTTGACAGGCAGAGTGGACAGTGAGAGAGAGAGAGACAGAGAGAAAGGTCTTCCTTTGCCGTTGGTTCACCCTCCAATGGCCGCCGCAGCCAGCGCGCTGCGGCCGGCGCACCGCGCTGATCCGATGGCAGGAGCCAGGAGCCAGGTGCTTTTCCTGGTCTCCCATGGGGTGCAGGGCCCAAGCACCTGGGCCATCCTCCACTGCACTCCCTGGCCACAGCAGAGGGCTGGCCTGGAAGAGGGGCAACCGGGACAGAATCCGGCGCCCCGACCGGGACTAGAACCCGGTGTGCCGGCGCCGCTAGGCGGAGGATTAGCCTAGTGAGCCGCGGCGCCGGCCTTCCCACCTCACGTTTTATTAAAGAACTTTTTGGTTAGTTCCTGAAGATATCCCTCGAAACGCCCTGAGGAGAAATTACCTTTGTAGAATGTTGCTTTCCCCTGGGATGAGGGGCATCAGCCAAGATCTATGCCTTGTTCTTTGCTTGGCAATTTCCCTTTTTCTGCTTCTGCTCACTTCTTTCCCCCACCTCCACCCTCTAACTGTACAAGAACATTGACACGTCTCACCAGGCAAAGCGTGTTCCTGTCCCAGCCAAAGTCACGCTCACCCTGTAGAACTTGTCCAGCTTCCTCCAGGTGGAAGCCCTCCCTCCGCCTTTTCCAACACTCTGTGATGTACCAGAAAACATGTTGGTGTCCAGCTCAGGATTTTGACCTCTAGGTCATGTGGGTTTAGTCCTTAGCCCCTTGTCACCATGATCTTCTCACAGTCTTGTTATTGTCCAAGGACTCTGGTGGCTCTCATACTGTAGGGCTCTCCCTGTGGCCCCACCCTCCTATGAGATGGATTTAGGAGAATTTTCCTGCAAATGTCTTCTCTTTGCTGTAACAAGGCTGTGAATGTGCATGTTTGAGATATGACTCTCATCGTGGGGCCTGACAAAGACCTTTATTTTCTCTCGAGAAGCAGCACGGAGGGTAAACTGAGGCTGAGGAGGAGCTGGTGGGGGTCTAGCTAACTAACCTGCAGCAGCAGCTGGGAGCAGGGCTCTTGGCAACGGGAGGTGCTGGGGCCCTGTGTCCCACACCACGGGCAGCTAGCACACTTCAGGAGACTCTGCCTTGCATGTGCTAGCGCCACCATCTCCTTCCGGCCTGTGGTCCACTCCTGTAACTTCTCCCCTTCCCCTCAGTCGGGCTCCCCCTGGCCTCCATTTCCATCAGCTCTAGCACCAGCCCCAGGCAGTTGTCAGCAACCACACAGAAGATTGTTCATGAGTTGTTTTTGTTTGTTTGTTTATCTATTTCAGGTAACAACTGAAGTATCAAATGACTTGTTTAATTTCAATACCAAAAGTTAAGTCACCAATAATTCTCCAACTGATGAGAAAATAAAACAATAAAGCAAGTCTAAATCAAAGAAGTCACCATCTCTGAGAACCAAATTACCTGGCAGGACCAATGCACTGTTTGCTTGCGGAAATCCCAGCCCTTCCGTCTGCACATGTGATAGCCCCTAAGACACCAATGCCCAGATCAGGCGAGGATCCTCAAAGGCCCTCATCCTTTTCCCTCCCAACTCCAGCCTGGAAAGAGCAAGGATTTGGGTCCAGGAACGGGCAGAAAAAAGTCCCTGCAGATGGTTTACCAGCTCTCGGGCACATGTTCCTTTTACTTGAGCAGTAGGGTTTAGAAACCTCAGAAAATAAATTTCATTTTACATACATTTTGTTGCCTATCTTTTTTGTACAAGTTGAAATTAAAACTTTTATTCTCCAGCTTGAAACAGCAATGTTAATTCTTCTTTTTAAAGGTGTTTTTATTTGGAAGGCACAGTGACATGCACACACACACACACACAGATTGAAAGAGAGAAAGAGATAATGATAGAGATAGAGATATAAAGAGAGAGAGAGAGAGAGAGAGAGAGAGAATCTTCACTCCCTAAATGCCTCCAACAGCCAGGACTGGGCCAGGTGGAAGCAGGCGCCATGAGGCCAGTCAAGGTCTTAGTCCTGGCTGGCAAGTAACCCAGTCTGTGCACCATCACTGCTCCCTCTAGGCACATTAGCAGACAGCTGGACTGGAAGTGGAGGCAGGTCTGATACTCGGCTCTGATACGGGATGCAGGTGTTCCAGTGGCAGCCCAGCCCATGGCACCACAATATCTGCCCCTGAACTCCCATCTTTTTTTCTAATACTCAGATTAATTCTTTTTATTAATGATTTATTTATTTTATTTGAAAGTCAGAGTTACACAGAAAAAGGAGAGGCAGAGAGAGACAGAGAGAGAGAGAGTAAGAGAGAGAGAGAGAGAGGTCTTTAATCCGCTGATTCACTTCCCAGTTGGCTTCAATGTCCAGAACTGCACCGATCTGAAGAGAGGAGTCAGGAGCTTCTTCCAGGTCTCCCACGCAGGTGCAGGGGCCCAAGGACTTGGGCCATCTTCTACTGCTTTCCCAGGCCATAGTAGGGAGTTAGATTGGTGGTGGAGCTGCAGGGTGCTGGAATGGTGCCCATATGGGTTGCCGGCACTACAGGCAGCAGCTTTACCCGCTATGGAACAGCGGTGGCCCCTAAACTCCCATCTCCATAGGTGCACTCCTGTATACTACAGAGTGGTAGCACCAGTCCAGGTGCATCAATCATTCCAGAATCAAATGTCACTAAGTCCCTGGGATTACACAGAAAAACTGCATTGGGTCCCCCACTCTGACAACTGACATAGGTCAGGCAAGAAATTCTGTGTTGTAGGAGGCAGGTCTGTAGGGTCTGTAGGAGAGCAGGGTCACACAGGTTCACTGCTAGAAAACCCAAGGCAACAGTCATAAAATGTTTGCAGAGTCTTTAGAGGTGGCTCTTCACTCCCGATGTCGAAAGTCTTCCTGAGGACTCCAGATTTCCATATAAAGGTTTCAGTGTAGCGCACAGACTGAGACATGTGCCCAGATTGCACTGGGCATTTCACAAACTTCAGTCTTGTTTTATTTCTTTTTTTGAAGCTAAACTTTTCCTGTCCACTGACTTGTCTTTGGCAATCCAACATAAAGCTGGACATCATTGAAACACAGGAAGCCCCAGGCTTACCAGACCTCTAGGCTAGCAGGCTGGTTCAGGTAAGCACCAGGAAGACACTTCCCCCACACCGTGGTGTGGGAGGGGCCTTGGATGAGAGTGTGCTGCAGATGGTGATCTCCATGTGCTGGTTCAGTGAATGCTGACGTCCATCAGCGACAAACATAAGGCAGAGCCCCACAGTTTCCATGCTGGGCGTCAGCCGGCTCTTCTTAGACTGCTGTTAAATTTTCATGCACACTTTCAAAATCTCACTTTTACTGCACTGTAGTGATGGAGTTTAAGCCACATAGTTGTGTAGCCTGGGGTGTGTTGCTTGTGGGACTCATCAAAGTGACAGGGGCCTGAGTGGGAAATGGAGATGACAACAGCAGGCCCAGAGGGAGAGTTGCGAAGAACATGGGAGCATAAAACGACCCTTCCTGGACCGGTAACCAAACTGGGACACGGCAGTGTAAACGCCAAATCCTAGCCACTAAACCACCAGGGACACACAGCAAGCAGTGTGTGGTCTGTTTCCCTAGCAGCAGAAGCTGGGTTGGACACACACATCGGAGAAGAACTAATCCATGTTACCACACCTGGGCCTAGTCCTGCCTTCAGGGAAGCCCTGGGAGGCCACGCCCTGCAGATTCCCGCCAAAGTGTGTACCACACTGGATGCACCAGGAGCCCTTCCCACAGACAGCCAGGTGCCAGGCACTCTGGCATTTGAGATTGATGGACATGGTTCCAGCTGCCACGCAGCCATGTAGCTGCACCTGCAGGACCTTGACCCTGGCCCTTTCCTTCCATCTGGCAGTCCCCTGCCCTGGCTCAGCAGATCCTTTTATGGGGATCTGGAGGGCTCATGAGTTTGGCTTTAACAATTCATATGCACAGAAAGAAGTAAATGAGAAACTTGGACAAATTTCAGAAGTAAAAAAAGCATTCAGATCCATGCCTAATTCCTCAATCTAACCCAGTACACATTTTTGATTCAATTACTATGAAAAGGAAGGAGAAAAAAAAACCTTTTCACATATAGCTTTGCTGTAGGCCATTGCTGAAAGTTCAGAGTTGCCCTCTATGCACTAAACATCAACTGAGCACCTCAGATGCAACTTCCCCGAGGGATTTTGTCAGACTCGTGTGGTCTTGTGTCTGCCTTTCGGAATGCAACAGGCGCAGCAATGAACTAGGGCCCAGTGAGGTGAGGAGAGGGCCGTGAGGAGATGGCAGTGTCCCGCCCCATGAGACTTGCCCGGTCCTCTTTGCTGGGGCAGCATAGCTTCGTCTTGGTGGAATTGTTACTGGAGAAATTGCAGGGTTCTTGTCTTCGCACAAGAAAGAATTCAGGTGTGAGACAGAGAGTAGTGGGAGGTAAAATAGCAAGGTTTATTAGGGCAGGGACATCCGTAAGGACGGATGGGCACCTCTCCAGACAGAGCCTGAAGACTGGGGCGGGGGCGGGGGGGGGGGGAGGAGCGAGGTTACATCTTGAGTAGAGAGATTACACCTGACCAGGCCAGGAGGGCAGCTCAGCAGAGAGGCAGAGGGCTGAGCGCAGTCCGGTTGAGGCTGGGGGTTTTTAAGGAGATGGGTCTTGCTTCCCCACCTCTGCTCCTCTTGGAACAAAGGGTTTTTTCGATGTAAATAGAAAAACTTCTATCTGAGTTTTCTCTTGAAGGTCTGCAACACTGCAGGCAGAACAGTCAAAGACTTCTCTGTTCCAGACTCACTTGCCTATTATGCTCAAAAGAATTTTAACAAACATTAGTGTGGGGAGCAACCCGGAATAGACTAAGTTACTGGAATTAAGATTTATTCTATGCATCTGCTCTCCCACAATATGGCGCTGGGAGAGAAGAAAACAGCTTCTACCCAGCTGCCTCCAGTTCAACCAATAAACAGCAGGACCTGCTCCTGATTGGAGGAGAGCAGCATGCTCGGCGTGTGGGCAGCTGAGTTGGGATTGGCAGAGGAGGACTATAAAGGAGGAGAGAGACGGCATGCACCAGGAACATCTAAGGGGAACATCTAAGGGGAACACCTAAGGGGAACACCTGTGCAGCCCCCGAGAGAGCCGGCCGGCGGTGTGCCGCTCCCCTGCGGAAGTGGGGAAAGTGGCCAGGGGGAACCGCCCTTCCACGGAGGTGGAAGGGTCAGTAGCCAACCTGGGAAGAACCAGCAGCAAACCCGGGGAGGGCCGAGCAGACGAAAGAACAGCGCAGGGTCCTGTGTCGTTCCTCCATGAAGAGGGGGAGCGACATAATGGTGCCGTGACTCGGATATGAAGCCTGGGCAGGACTTAGTGTCGTTCCTCCACGAAGAGGGGGAGTGACATAATGGTGCCGTGACTCGGATATGAAGCCTGGGCAGGACTTAGTGTCGTTCCTCCACGAAGAGGGGGAGCGACACATTAGAGCACAAGAATGTTTTTCTTCTTTCAATGAAATATGCCTTTTCTTAACATCATCTCCCTTGCTCCTCCTGTCCAGAAAGCATGGGTGTCCTGGATAAGTCTTTTACCCACTCGAGTAGGTCCGACCCAGACTTTGCCGGGATCCAACCCAGACTCTGCTATACAATGGTCAGTGAGCATGCCGGGATATAAATCCACGGTCCAGACCCCAGCATTTCCCACCTGTCCCCGATAGCCATGGGTGATTTCCCCACCGGCTCAGGTTTCAGCCTCAGCAGGGCCAAGGGCGCCCTGTGTGCCTCTGCCCCTTCGTTCATGGCGAGGGCAGGAGCCCCAGCCTCGCCCAGGATGGGGATCCTCCAGATTGGGTCATTTCCCTGGGGACCGGGCCGGTGTAAAGAACCCATTTCTGGAAGGCAGACTCCAGAGAGTGCAGGAGAGCAGAACAAACCTGCGAGGTTCCAGGTGCTGGCGGGGACAGGAGGCATCGAGGCCCAGAGCAGTCCATACCCTGCAGAGCTGCCTTCTTGTCCCTTACAAGGTGGAAGGACCTTGGGAGCGGTAATAAATCCCATTGAAACAGTCAAAATGACAGTTCAGTAAGTTAAAGGCAAAGGTCCCACCGAGATTTGAACTCGGATCGCTGGATTCAGAGTCCAGAGTGCTCACCACTACACCATAAAACCGAGATTAAGACCTACCTGCTCTGGAGGCCTGTGGTCCACAGTAACTGCCAGGCGCGGGCTCCTGAGGCGAGAAGACCACCTGGCTGCCCTGCGGCTGCCCGACCTCCCTAAGCACCGGTTGCCTGCGTGGCGCACATTGCGGCTCCCGCTTACTTCTCTGCAGTGGCCGGGCTCCGGAGCCCGAAACGTCTCCCTTCAAAGCCGGCGGTTGCCCGGGGAAGGTTCGGTCCCTGTGCCCTGGGAGCCGAGTCTCTGTGGCGCATTCAATTAGCGCGCGGATGGTCTCAGCTTCAGCTGTTGAGGCCATTTGGGGAGTGAACCAGCAGAAGGAAGACGTCTCTCTGTGTCTCCATCTTTCTCTAACTCTGTATTTCAAATAAATAAATATATTAAAAGAAGAGAAATATGTAGGGAGAGAAAGAAAGGAAAGGAAACCTGAAAGCTTTTACCTCTTGTAAATCTGGCAGGAGCGGGTTGACTTCATGCAGATGAAGCCTGTGCCCTGGTATCTTCATGAGACAATGTGGTGCCTTTCTTGTCCCCTTCCGGCCGCCATCGGTCACTTCCCCCATCCACACAGGATAACAAACCCCGCGTTTCCACGAACACGTTTAGGGTCCTGCTGGACAGAGGGGGCAGTGTCCGTTCTCCTGCGGGAGCAGCACGGGCGCCAGCCTCTGGGGAACCCGCACTCCCTGCGGCCCCGCACGCCTGCGCCTCGCCGCGCCCCCGCACGTCCCTGAAGCAGCCGCTGGAGCTCCTCCTCGGGACGCCCCGGGAGCTGCCGGGTGCCAGCCGCTCGCACAGGAGCCGCGCAGCCAGGGCCCCGCCACGGTCCCTGGGCCCGGGACAGGCCTGGCAGAGGGTGAAGCGGAGGACTGAGCCGACGAAGGCGTGCAAGGACAGCACAGTGCCACTGCCGGGGGGCGCGAGGGACATGGGTCTGCTCGCCTTGGTCCGCGCCGCTTACTTGAACTCCGTCACCAGGAGGAAGGACCGGGTGACAGCAAGGCCCGTCCTGGAGCCGCGGGAACACACGCGCTCCTGGCGGGTTAGATGTGGAGTCGAGGAACGCCCCGGCGTCAGAGCCCTCGTGTTTGGGATTGTTCTGAGCGTGGGGAGGATGGGGACCGAGCTCCAGCTGAGATGGAAACACTCAGGGGCGGCAGAGTTTGGGGGACAGGCTCGTGGTGGTCTTTGGGGGAACTCAAGACCTTGCTTGGGAGAGATTCCCTCGGGCGTCTGTGTCCCTGCTTTGTGTGCGTTGTCGTCGGAGCTCGTAGCGGCTCAACTCAGCTCCTTGTACCCTGGGCGCCTCTGGGTCTCCCTCCCGCCGGCCACCCCCGGGGTGCCCAAGCACCTGCGGACACCTCCCCAGAGGCCCGCTGTCTGTTCACTAAGGCTTGGTGGTTTCTAAGTTCAGCTGAAAGCCAGGCTGCCTGCGGGGCGGGGCTCCTGGTGCACCCGGTGCGGTTCGCCCTTTGTTGAGAATCTGCAGGGGGCGGCCTCCCAGGATTTCCCCGAAGTAAGGACAAGGCACAGCATGAAACATGGATCTTCTCAGACGTGCGTGTCCAACATAGCCGCTGCTGCTAGGGAAACACACCACAAAGACCTTACTGTGTGTCCCTAGTGGTCTAGTAGCTAGGATTTAGCGTTTTCACGCCGCGGCCCGAGTTCGATTCCCGGTCGCGGAAGGGTCGTTTTATGCTCCCATGGTCTTCCCAACTCTCCCTCTGGGCCTGCTGTTGTCATCTCCATATCCCCACTCAGGCCCCTGCCTCTTGACAAGTCCCACAAGCAACATACCCCACGCTACACAACTAGGTGGCCTAAACTCCATCACTACAGTGCAGTAAGAAATGAGATTCTGAAAGTGTGCAGGAAAATTTAACAGGAGTCTGAGAAGAGCCGGCTGACGCCCAGCATGGAAACTGTGGGGCTCTGCCTTATGTTTGTCGCTGATGGACGTCAGCATTCACTGAACCAGCACATGGAGATCACCATCTGCAGCACACTCTCATCCAAGGCCCCTCCCCCACCACGGTGTGGGGAAAATGTCTTCCTGGTGCTTACCTGAATCAGCCTGCTAGCCTAGAGGTCTGGTAAGCCTGGGACTTCCTGTGTTTCAATGATGTCCAGCTTTATGTTGGATTGCCAAAGACAAGTCAGTGGACAGGAAAAGTTTAGCTTCAAAAAAAGAAATAAAACAAGACTGAAGTTTGTGAAATGCCCAGTGCAATCTGGGCACATGTCTCAGTCTGTGCGCTACACTGAAACCTTTATATGGAAATCTGGAGTCCTCAGGAAGACTTTCGACGTCAGGAGTGAAGAGCCACTTCTCAAGACTCTGCAAACATTTTATGACTGTTGCCTTGGGTTTTCTAGCAGTGAACCTGTGTGACCCTGCTCTCCTACAGACCCTACAGACCTGCCTCCTACAACACAGAATTTCTTGCCTGACCTATGTCAGTTGTCAGAGTGGGGGATCCAATGCAGTTTTTCTGTGTAATCCCAGGGACTTAGTGACATTTGATTCTGGAATGATTGATGCACCTGGACTGGTGCTACCACTCTGTAGTATACAGGAGTGCACCTATGGAGATGGGAATTTAGGGGCCACCGCTGTTCCATAGCGGATAAAGCTGCTGCCTTCAGTGCCGGCATCCCACATGGGCACCATTCCAAGACCCTGCAGATTAAAACTCCCACAGAAATCAAGGGCCACTGCTTTGTTTCCCTTTAGGTCAGACTGACTAAAAGCGACTCTTGAGACATTACTAATAAATGGAAACAATGTATGAGCTCCCAGTAGAGCAGGTTACCAATAGAGTTAGGACACATCCTTATATATCCATGAACAAAGAGTTTCCTTCTGCAGTCTCTGGGTTGGCTTTGGTGTTGTTGCTCAAGGTGTTAATGTTGAGCTCTCTTTGATCTCTTGCTTTTGGAATCCTCTCTAGTTTTCCTCGCTCCATCACCAGCTCCTCAGCATTCAGAGTTACCTGTGGGCCAGAGTCTCTTGTCTGTCTCTTTTCATTGTGATTCTCTGCAAAGCAAGACTAGAAAGTGAGTCAGAAACTAAGCAGGCCCCATTCAGACATCGCAGACATGGATGGGACTCTATGAGCAAGGACTGAACATGCTGTGTGTATACTCAGAAAGCTCTGGGAGAATTGCTCCAGGAGGCCTCTGGGTTCACCTGGATAGCAGAGCCTTGGAAGGATTTCCTATCCCCTGCACAGGGTGTTCCCGATGTAGATGCAGGATGTCTATAGTGTCTTCTTCTCCAGCTCACAGGCCCCTTGCATAGTTGCCTTCAGGATTTCTCCAGCTGGAACCTTCATTTCCACCCCAAAGCTGCCCACCAGAGCGTGGTTTGATTCCCATTAATGCTCCTCCTGCAGACCCCACTGCAGTGTGGTGGGAGAGGACAGGCAACCCTGTCCACCTCCATCCCACCCAGAGTGCAGCCCAGGCACCATCAGGCCTGGGCCTCTGGTGCACTCAGATGTTCCCAGAGGGAGTCTCTCTCTACAGAGAGACGCCAGAGAAATCCACTTTTCCAACACCAGCATCTGCTTTATCTGGTGCATAACCTGAACACTGAAAGGAAACAACTCACAAGCAAGGAATTCCAACTGACCCATTTTAGTAAAGAGGAAACAAATTCAGCATGGACCAATCACTTGATCAAAGGAAGGGCATGGATGAAATGAATTACCATGCTGAGATGAGAGCTGGCCTGGAAAAGGGGCAACTGGGACAGAATCCAGAGCCCCATCAGGACTAGAACCTGGTGTGCCAGCCCCACTAGGTGGAGGATTAGCCTACTGAGCCATGGCGCCGGCCTGGGAAATCTTTCTTAAAAAATGATCTCAAGTTTCTGGGCACTGCAGGCAGCCTCCTGGAAGAATGGAGCCACTGTTCCAGCTTCATAGATGTGGCTGAGAGCTAATTTTGAGTTGCTGGACAAGGTTGAGGCCACCACAGCAGCTGGGAAGACAAGGGGGTTGGAGGAAATCTCGGAGAGGAAAAAGCCAGGAAGGCAGTTCCAGGCATGTGTGGAGCTTGTGTGAGTTTGGGTGGCTCCAGGCAGTCCTGCTACAGCTAAAGGGACCCAGAGAGACCTCAGCTGCCATCTGCTGAAGGGGAGATGGGCACAAGCACGTGGGCCTCTCCTATCCATGGGGAGACTGGGTTGAGCCAGGTTTTGGCCTGACCCAGCCCCAGGTGTTGTGCACATTTAAGGAGTGAATTATTGGATAGGGGTCCTCTCTCTATGCCTCTTATTTTCTCTCTGTCTCATTTTCTCTCATCCAAGGCCCTTCCCACACCAGGGTGTGGGGGAAGTGTCTTCCTGGTGCCTCGCTGAATCAGCCTGCTAGCCTAGAGGTCTGGTAAGCCTGGGGCTTCCTGTGTTTCAGAGATGTCCAGCTTTATGTTGGATTGCCAAAGACAAGTCAGTGGACAGGAAAAGTTCATCTTTAGAAAAAGAAATCCAACAGCCCTGCTCCCAGCTTCTGCTGCAGGTGAGTTAGCCAGACCCCCACCAGCTCCTCCTCAGCCTCAGTTTACCCTTCATGCTGCCCCTTCAGAGAAAATAAAGGTCTTTGCCAGGTCCCGGGATGAGAGCCGTAGCTCACACATGCACATTCACAGACTTGTTACAGCAAAGAGAAGACATTTGCAGGAAAATTCTCCTAAATCCATCTCATAGGAGGGTGGGGCCACAAGGAGAGCCCTACAGTATGAGAGCCACCAGGGTCCTTGGACAATAACAAGACTGTGAGAAGATCATGGTGACAAGGGCTAAGGACTAAACCCACATGACCTAGAAGTCAAAAGCCTGAGCTGGACACCAACATGTTTTCTGCTACGTCACAGATTGTCAGGGAAGGCGGAGGGAGGGCTTCCACCTGGAGGAAGCTGGACAAGTTCTACAGGGTGAGCATGACTTTGGCTGGGACAGGAACACGCTTTGCCCGGTGAGTCTTGTCAATGTTCTTGTACACATAGAAGGCCAGGTGGGGGAAAGGAGTGAACAGAAGCAGAAAGTGGAAACTGCCAACTAAAGAGCAAGGCATAGATCTGGGCTGATGCCCTGTGCCCAGGGTAAGCAACATTCTGCAAAGTTATTTCTCCTTAGGGCATTCCAGGGATATCTTCAGGAAATAACCAAAAATTCTTTAATGAAAAGTGAAAAAATGCTCATTTCTCATTCCTTAGGTGTTTCCAGTCAACCAGTCTTCTTAGGGAAGGATTTTGGGTTTGCTTTTGATGTGTTCCATCTGTTGCAGGGGAGGCAAATGCAAACCCAGAAGCTATTCCCTAAAGGTTTGGTTTTCTTGCTGTTGGGTTCTCTTTGGGAGAAGAAGACCTACAAGCTCTCTGTGTAGTTTCTTCTTGAGAAGACTCATTGAAGGCAAAGATTTTCAAGTTGTGATCCTGCTCCAGGCTCGAGTTGTGAAATCAAGACTGTAAGCACTTACTACTGAGATTGTACTGAAATAATAGGGCTGGATGCTTCTAGCAAAGGTTCTTGTTTCTTTGATTTTTTTAAAGATTTGCTTATTTTATTTGTGAGGTAGAGCTACAGGGGTGGGGTGGAGGAGGGAGAGACTGTGAGAGAGTTGTTCCATGGCCTGGCTCACTCCACAAATGGCCACAAAGGCCTGAGCTGGTCCAGTCTGCAGCCAGGAGCCAGGGGTTTCCTCTGGGTTGGCCAAGTGGGTGCAGGGGCCCAAGTAATTGGCCATCTTCCACTGCCTTCCCAGGCATATCAGCAGGTAGCTGGACTAGACGTGCAGTTCCCACACTCAAAGCTGCCTTCATATGAGATGTGGGCCCACAACACCAGCCCCTGCGTTTTTACTCAGTTTACTGTCCATGCTACAGGTCACAGAGAATTGTGTGCTTCTCACTACATTTTGAGGACAGAGGTCTAGGAGAAAGTTGCTCTATCTTTTTCTCTTCATTTTTCCCCCTGCTGTGCAAATATGATCATTGAAAGAGGAAGAATTCTATCAATGTCTCTTGTTAGGACTCTTCTATGAAGAAGGTTCATGCTTGGGATACTTCTAGGCTGGTGACCTGAGCACATTCACATTCCTTGTCATCTCTAGCCAAAGGCTAGAAGCCCCTGGGTACTTTGAAAACTACTAATGCTCCAAACCCACCTGAATGTCAAACTGAGATTGCTAGGAACAGAAACCAGTCATTCATGGTAGTTATAGGCTCACCACGTGATTACAACATGATAGCACGATTAGAAGCTACTGCATACACCTGGTCTAATTCCCACCTTTCTCTGATTCCTTGTCTCTCCCATGATGGGTGTCTTGCCCATGCAAGCAGAACATCTTTAGTCTTCCTCTGCACAGTCTCACATGTGTCACTCTCTGTCATAATTGGACCTTCTGTGGCAAGGATTTATCCATTTCTATGTAGATCTTTAAAAGGTGGCCCCTGCGTTCCCTTTTCCCCAAGCCTTATTCACTACAAAATCAACTAGCTGGGCTTTCAGATACCTGAACCTGTCAATCATAGGTAAATGCTCTGCACAGGGTTCCTGGGTGCTGTAGGATTGGCAGAAACCCCCAGGGACTTCCAGCTCTCTGAGCCATCAGGCAAAATGACTCCAGTAAGCTGACAATTCTCCCCCTCATTAGGGACTTTGGGAACAAAAACAAACCATGGGCCTGAGAGAGCAAAAGAAAGCCTAGGTGCTTACCTAATGGATCTCATGCAGAGCTGGATACTGAGGTGGGCTTGCAACAGCAGGAGTTCAGGAAATGCTGTATCTGGTGCACAAGGGACAGGCTGAAGATAGTTTGAGACTTTTAAATATTTCCACTAAGCTAAAGATATTTTTGTGTTTTGTTTTTCTCCTCAGTCAGAGTCTAGTACAATGAGGAGATAGGATATTATAATTTGAATACATTAAATTTGTATTTTATCAAAGACCAACATGAATCATCCTTGCTTCATCATTTAGTACATTTTTTTCAGCAGTTTGAAAAAAAGTATTTTGCTCATTTCTTTCTGAAAGACTACTGACTCCTGAGGCGGTGGGGTGAAGGCCATGCGGCTGTCCCCGCGGGTGCCTAACCTCCCAAAGCACCGCGCGGCTCCTGCTCGCCTCTCGGTGGAGTCCGGAGAGCTGGAATGGGCAGAGTTGCTCTGCAAGGCCGGCGGCAGCCTGGGATATGGGACCGGCGAAGGGGCGGTCCCTGTGCTTCTGGGCGTGGAGTCTCTGTGGCGCAATCGGTTAGCGCGTTCGGCTGTTAACCGAAAGGTTGGTGGTTCGAGCCCACCCAGGGACGGCTGCCCTCACTTTTAACCCACTTGCTAAATCAGTCAAATACCTTCATTTCTGACACCATCAGAGCCCCCCTTCCCCTGCATCCCCAATTGGGCACCAAATGTTAGGGAAAGAGGCACAGAATAGAGAGGAGTCAGCCAGACCCAATTTGTTCAGAGAAAAGAAATCCCAGAGGTCGCTTGGTCGACCAGCTGCCTGCAAATACAGGATGGAACACGTAGAGGAAGGCCCTGACCCCCAGGGGCTGGACCTTTTGAAGGAGGACTGGGGTTGGGGGTGGGGGTAGGGAACAGCAGGTAAAGGGGACTCAAGGAACTGGGCGAGGCTTTGGGAACCTGGAAAAGAATGCAGGGTGGAATATGAAGGCAATACGGTGTGAGAACCAATGGAGGTGCCAGGGCAAGAAATACATACCAAAGTTTCTCTCTTTTGGGCAGTGAGGGAGAATGGCTGAGCCTTTATGTCCTTGTTCCATCAGTTGCGCCATGTGGCCACCTGGTTCCAGCCATGGCGGCGGGGGGTGGGGCGAGGAGGTGGGGGCTAGCGCCTAGGATGCTGTCCGGGTATAGATCACACCATAGATAAGATTGCGCCATTTTACTAACAGACTGTAGGGCATTGCGGAAAGTTCAGAGTTGCCCTCTATGCACTAAACGTCAACCCTTTGAAAGTCACCCACTAAGCTCCTCAGATGCAACTTCCCCGAGGGATTTTGTCAGACTCGTGCGGTCTTGTGTCTGCCTTTTCGGAATGGAGCAGGCGCAGCAATGAACTAAGCCCCGGTGAGGTGAGGAGAGGGCCGTGAGGAGATGGCAGTGTCCCGCCCCGCGTGTGAGACTTGCCCGGTCCTCTCTGCTGGGACAGCATAGCTTCGTCTTGGTGGAATTCGACTGAAAACCGTCTTTCTAGCACCAAGTGGGGCTAAAACAAACGACAAAACGCGGTAAGCGTGGCTGATGGGCAGTCTCCGGGACGCTCTCGCTGGGTGCACACCTATGGCTGCTTTGTGCCACCACCTAAGGTCCCTAGGCACGACCGCGAGGCTGGAAGCAGGCTAAGGGAAGGGCGCGGCCCTCGGGGACCCTGAGGGGCGGCGCCCATGCAGATGAGGCCGCGCGGGGGCTGCTGCTCCGGCACCGGCTGCTGATCCACGCGCGAGTCCCACGCTGTGGAAATCCTCCTGGCCTGTTGCGGGACACTCGCTGGGATCTGCGGATCTGCGCAAGGAGAGCCTGAGGAGGAGAGGAAGTCACCGCGTGTGTACACAGCGAGTTGTGCGCCGCTGTGCTGGGGTGGAAGGGACGGTGGTCATACTCATTTAGCAGGAGACACACTACGATGAGCCAGGTGGTTCTTCCAGAGCAAGGCTTGGCCGTAGTACTGTGGCTGTACTGATTATGTGGCTGTCTGGGGACTGTGTGCGTGCTCTCCCCTGTTTCTTTTTCTAGTAAATGGTAGATATTTCAAGCTTTTTCAAGTGGCATCAAAAGTTTTCAAAGAACCACCTAGAATACTTTGCTTGTTCTACAATAGTTGTCCTACAATAGTTTCTCTCAGGTTCAGTCCAGTTTATTCATGCTCCTTGTTACCCCCCATTAGCCCCAAACAAAGCATGCACTGAGTTCTGTGGAGTGATTTCCTATCTTCTCATGCTTCTTGAATGCCCTGTCGTGTGGCAGCACAGTTTCTGCTCCCTGTCAGTGATTCCTGCCCTGAGCTCCCCCACCTGGCCACACCAGTAGTCTCAGTGTCTACTTCAACACACCCGTTACTGCATATGCTGGTGGAAGGCATTTCTTACTGGTGGCCCAGGGGAGAGCACCTGCAGGAGAGTTGCAAGGGTTCTTTTCCTCAGCTTAGTAGAGAAATAAAAAGCCAAGAAACAGTTGGCAGAGAGCCAGAAACTTTTATTCGAAAAGAAACTTGTATTTGATTGGCAAGTGACAGAGAAGGCGTCTGGTCCGAGAGCAGAGCAGCAGAGTGCTTGAACTGGGCACTACTGGCTTTGAGGACATGTCCCAAGTTTTAAGCCGTTACTGCCTGTTCATTAGGTTATCCTATTGGGGGCGCCCATGGGACAGGGCTTTCACATACTGTATGTTGACTGGCTTGGGGCTCATGAAGATAGTGGGGGTCTCCTGGAGACAGCCAGTCTCTTTACGGGCTCAGTCCCCTCCTCTGCTAGCTCTGGGTGGAAGACTGTAACTATCTTGAAGGTGTGATTTAAAAAGCCAAGGGTCACACAAGATAGCCAGGATCTCCTTAGAGCCAGTCTGACTCTCCCCAGGGGATCAGTGCCTTCCCCTGCCAGTTCTGGGTGAAAGAGTGCACCCACCCTGGAGGTGTGATTTAAAGCCCCAGGATCACACATGCAGGCGCTGATACGGGCCGGAAGTGGGATGGGCGAAGGGCGCTGCCTGAAAAACGCAGAGGGGACAACGTCCATGCAGCTGGGGACAGCGGGTCAGCTGCTCAGTCTCCGGGTGAGGAAGCACACCCAAGTCCCGTGCGAGAAAAAGGTCACATCACAGCCTCTTTCAGGAAACTCGCTGGGATCTGTGGATCAGCCCAAGGAGAGCCCAGGAAGCGGGAGGAACTCACTGTGTGTGTCTACAGCGAGTTGTGTGAGGCTGTGCTGGGACAGAAGGGGCGGAACTCATACTTACCTGGCAGGGGAGACACCATGATCACGCAGGTGGTTCTGTTAGGTAGGAAGTCACATATGAGCTATGTGTGTGTGACCAAGGCCTAAAGAGTTGACATGTAGGTCCAGCATATGCATCTCAAAGTCATCCCAATAACCTGCCAGGGGCAGCCCAGTATTTGCATCCTGCCCTGCTCCCTCTACCCAGTAACCTGCCAGGTGGGGGTCCCCGCCCCTTCTGCCTGATCACCTTCCAGGTGCAGCCCAGTATGTGCACTTCAAACATCCTAGGGATCTTCCAGAGGGTCCCGCCCATCCTTCCTCTAAGCAGGGCAATGGCAGCCAGGCTTCCTGCTGTTTCTGAGAACTTCAGAAGCAAAACTCAGATAGGAACTTTTCGCATTTACATCCAAAAGTCCTTTGTTCCGGGAAGAGCAGAGGCAGCAAGGCAAGGCCCATCCCCTTCAGAGCCCCTGGCCTCAACCCTCTGCCTGGCAGCTGAGCCACCCGCCTGGCCTGCCCAGGTGTACTCTCTCCACTCAACCATGTAACCTCACTCTCCCCCAGTCTGAGGGACTGACTGGGCACTCTCTCTCAGGGTCTGTCTGGAGAGGTGCCCATCCATTCTTACTTTGGCCCTGTCCTAATAAACCTTGCTGTTTTGCTTTCTGCTTACTCTCTGTCTCACGCCTGATTTCTTGCTTGGGCCCAGACAAGAACCCTGCCAATCTCTGGTAACAGTGCTCCCAGGGCGAGGCTCGTCCATTTCACTGCGGCAGTGCTAACCCCTGCGACTTCCCCATATGGGGGAAACTCGACTGCAGAATGTGTGGTAGTGGGGACTGTGTGCTCGCTCTCCCCTGATTTTTCTCCAGTTCAAAGAGTAGATGCTCCTCAGGCTTATCAAAGCAGGTGTAATGCATGGAGATAAATCGGGTCTCCCCGCGGCGCCCGCATGGGTGGGGGAGGAAGGGACGGGGCAGGCACAGCCGTCACTCAGCTGGACGAGGGCGCGCTGGTGGTTCTGCTGCTGGGCGCGGGGTGGGCGGGGCGCCTGCGGTGGCGTCCCGGACGGGGCGGGGCTATGTAGATAGAGCAACGCAACGCAGGGGCTGCTGGTCCGGGACCTGCTGTAGATTCACGACCGCTTTCCCGTGCTGTGGGAGAAAGCACGGGACCGCTGGCGGCACATACGTGCGCTGTGCGTGCGTGAGGACGAAGAGGGCCCGGGGCGGGGGAGGTTGAGGGGCGCAAAGTGAGCGCGTGTGAGAGTGCGAGGCGTGTGAGGCTGTGCTGGGGTGGAGGGTTTGGTCCTCATACTTACCTGGCAGGGGAGACACCATGATCAGGCAGGTGGTTTTCCCAGAGCGAGGCTCTCTCATTGCTCTGCGGGAGTGCTGACCCCTGCGATTTCCCCACATGCGGGAAACTAGACTGCAGAATTTGTGGTAGTGGGGCACTGCGTTCGCGCTCTGCCCTGGCTGTGCTTCGTTGAACAGTAGGTGGTTATTACCCTGTCGTCGGTGAGCAAGTACTTGCATCTTTCTATTTCCAACTTTGATGGGTTCCACAACCCTACTTACTGCATCTACACTGATAATTTTCTTGCAGTCTCATTCACTGTTACATTTCTTCCTCCTTGGATCTACTCCCTCTGGACTCATAGAGCCACCACTCACACTTTCTCTCCACGTAAACTGGCACAAGCTTGCGGTTCTACTCATTGTATTTCCACTTTCTCATACCTCACTATGTTCTTTGTACTTTTCCCTCTAGGGCTTGCTGCAATTTGCATCTCATTTGCAGCCCAGAGCCATGATCCCTGGTGGTGCCAGGTCCTGAAGAGGAGCAGTAGGCCCCTCTAAGACAATTATTCAGGGGACATCCTTACAGGTTTTACAGGAAAATGCAAATAAACCGCCTCAAACAAGGAAAGAAGGGCTGCTTCTCATGTAACAGGAAGCTCAGTGCTGGTTAGGGTTTCAAAATCTACAGCCTCACCACATTCTCTTCCTATGATCCCATAGGAACATCCCATAGGAGCCACTGCCTCCTGCTTTTGTATACACTTTCAAGACAGTGAGCCTCAACCGATCCAGAAACCACAACTACTTTTTATGGATTGGCCTCCTACCCCAAAACTTACCCTGCTTAATATAACCTATCTCATCTCTTATCTGTAACCACTGTAAGTTCAATATAAGCAATTTATAGGTTTTCCTTCTCTAAATTTTTTTTTTTTTTTACAAAAATGGTTCTTAGTCCAGTGGACTTATTTCCTACGATCATCCTTATTCCTGGGGGCTGGGGAATTTGTCCAAGGACCCAGTGCTTTTCTTGCTAAGGCTCAAAGAATCCTTGGTCTCAAGTGTTTTGGTCTAACAGTATCACTACAAATATGCTAAAAGTAGAACAATAGCACCATCTCATAAAGACTTAAATCAGTGTACTTTAGCAAACTGGATCTTTGCTACCATAGTGCTTTCTTGTGTACACACACACAGAGACAAACACACACACACACACTGCTCCTTCCTACTCACATATCAGATCAGGCATTTGCACTGACCTGATTATTCAGCCACACACACACACACACACACACACACAAAAGACATGACTTGAGCCATCTTGTAGTCCTCAATTTCCTGTCCCATTTCCTCCCTAGCTTTCTACTTCTCCTCCTCAGATTCTTATTTATTCTTGTCCTCCTGGAGGGTGTCCTCTTTCAAGTCTGTGGCCTTGTCTATCAGGGCACAGGGGAAAAACTAAGAATTGTGCTAATATGGACAGTATTACTGCTGATTGAAATCAACTCAAATAATTGAACTTATCGTCTCTCTCAGGGTGTGTTGTGGTAAACTCCTTAAAAAGTTCATCTTGAACATTTAGTTTTCCTCCAAAGAGAAATCTGAAGTGACAACTTCCAGAGGATGTAGAGTAAGCTCAAAACTGAAGCTCTGGCATTCACCAGGGATGAGGTGAAATAGCAGTAAAAGTTGCTGGGAGCCAGCTTCTAAGTGTGTAAAACAACCAAAGGGAAGTGATGTCTCTGTTGAGTTTGCAGATGGAGTTTACAAAAGCTGACTTGCTTCCTTTCTTTCATTTTTAGAGATTTATTTATTTATTTGAAAGTCAGCATTACAAAAGGAGAGGGATCTTCCATCCACTGGTTCACTCCCTAATGGCGACAACAGCCAGGGCTGGGCCAAGCCAAAGCCAGGAGCCAGAAGCCAGGAGCTTCTTCCAGGTCTCCCATGGGTTCACAGGGGCCAAAGCACTGGGTCATCTTGTGCTGTTTTTCCCAGGCCATTAGCAGAGAGTGGAGCAGCCAGGATGGGTCAGGCACCCTTATGGGATGCCAACATTGCAGACGCTTTATCAGTTAAGCCACAACTCATTCTTGAGAGAGACAAGGAACAGTTACAGGAGGGCAGTTGGCCTGCCAGTCTAAACTTGAAATCATTTAATTACAAGGTGTTCCCATGATCCCAAAAATGTGTACTGTGACACGATTTCCTTGTCATGTCCCCAGTGTCTGAAGTCTCCCCAGGTTTACAGATGTAAAGGAGTTTGGAAGAGCAGAGGATAAAAAGATATAAGCCAAGGTTCTAGCAAGTTTCAGAGCATGGCAAGAAGACTTCTTGGTGCAAGGTGTCCGGCGCATAACAAATCTTCCCAGGCAGATGAATCAATTAATTCACAGGCTTTTATGGGGTTCCAATCCCGGGCAAGGTTCCCTGGTCCCAACAGAGCAACAGACTGGGGGCCAGAGAAGTCGCACATCAGAGATTGGGAGGGCTCCTTTCATAGATTCAGGGCATGGGGGTTAAAGGTTGAGGCAGGTCTGATCCTCATTGGTTGACCTTTAGGCACCCTCAGGGACCTTGACAAGGACTCCCCCCACCCCCGGAAGTACAGGTAGGAACATTCCATTCCGGGAAGTATAGGCCTTCCTTCCATGTGGATCCCAAAGCTACCATCCCGACCTTTTGATGATAGGAAAGGGGGCGACGAATAGTCTCTCTGGCTACTTCCTGCTGACTGGGGACATCGTCTACAGGGGCCTGCTGGGGGGTATCTTGGGGCTCCGCTGGGACAGGCATGTATGTATGGAGAAGCATCTGGTTGAGCGCCTGGTTGCTGAAGGCCTTGGTTCATTCCATTATCAGCTGCTGTAAACACTTAAACAGACACTGCAGTATACAAGTCAAGGTGAGAATACCAGCCAATGATACTGAGAGTGGCATTAACAAAGTAATGAGAGGATTTCATAAAGGAGAGGAAATGAGGGGGGGGTGTCTCTGGACCCTTGTGAGGATTGTTTGATGGGCGTGGTTAAATCTGATCCCAGCCGAGATCGGGAGAAAGGCCACTCAACTTTTGCAGGTAGAGGGGTTTGTCTGTAGAGAAATTCTGAATAATCATATGACATTAAGTGGAGGAGAGGACCATCAGTACACACAGGTTGGGAGTAGAGCCATTGATGTTAGAGTAGAGGTTATGATTACAAAGGAATGAGATCCAAGTGGGATAGACAGGGTCTAGAACAAAGGACAGAGTCATTATTAGAGGGCTCAAGAAAGGTGCTGTCTAAGCCACAACTCAGTTTGCTGATTGAGAGGCAAATAGAACCTGACAGAAGGGGCTTGATAATAATCTGGTGGGCTTTAGGCCCTATAAGTTAAGAGGCCCGGATCTGTCTGTCTCTTCATTGGGATACATCCTAAGGGAGGTGTGAAGCTCCTTGGGGAAGGCACCCTGTTGACTTCCATTACCTACCTGGCCTGGGAGGAGAGCTGGCCAAGTGAAGGCAGGTGGCATCTCTAACAGGAAACTTACAGTTCTGCCTGCAATGTTGCTGACCCTACTTGGAGTCTCTTCTCAGAGTGGTGGTCACCTTGGAAGCTGGGCTGAGTGAAGCACTTTTCAGCTTAGAGCCAATAAGATCTGTGGCTCGGACCTGAAGTCCTTCGACTCCAGGGCAAGTCCATTTCCAGTGATCCAACTCTTGGCTGGCAGAGCTGCCAGGGCTCTTCCTAAGCTGACTTCTGCTGAGGCCCAGGCTTACCACATTGAAAGCCACAGCAGTGGACTGGCCTGTTGGGACTCCTAGAGGGCAGATCACTGTACAGAACAGCTATTCATAGGCCTGCCACCTATCTTTCCATTTCTGATGCCTGGCTTTCTTTCCCTCCTGGTTTTTGTTAAAGCAGACCAGAGGATGCAAGTCCAGGGGCTGCTCAAGTCCCATCTCTAATCTAAAAATCAAATTGTGCACCTTGGAGAGTCCTTCAGAATAGAATTAGTTTCCTGCCCTATTCTTTCTTCAAAATAACTCTTTCCATTTAACCTTCCTTACCAAATGCACACTTCTGTACTTGTGATGTTTTCCATCTGCCAATTTCCTTGATCTACATTTCTAAATAACCTGTTAAAAATGTCAGATTAAGATGAAGGTAACACATCAAATTTCAGACCTGAGTTTCTCCAAGCAATGTTGAACTGATTTCAAAGACAGTTTATAAACTGACCCAAACTTTTTTTATAGAATATAACATGCTGAGTATACAAAAGTTTACATTTAGACACATTTATCTCATTTGCCTTTATCCAATTTAAATTAGCAGTTACACCTAAATGACTTAAGATGCTGATATTAAATATTGCTATCTGAATTCAATTAAAGTTAAAATTACATTCATCTAAAACAAGTACTAATTACCTGTTTTTGTTTCATTGAGTACTGATCACCCGGAAACCTGTCAAAATAAATTCAAAAGAAGTTTAGCAAGTTATAAAGCGATATTTTCAAAGGTAGTGTTCTTCCTAGATTCAAAGAGAAATTCCTTCAAGCTCAGTGTCTTTTTACAGTTACAGTTGCATTTTTCCTAAGAACACCTTAGGCCCATGATGTCATATTCAGTTGGCCACGTGGGGCTTAGGCACTTGACCTAAAACCCAGCAGACCAAAGGGGTGGGGTGAAGGAGGGAAAAAAGAGGGAGAAGGAGAGTGTGAGAGAGACAAGAGAGGAGAAGAGCTAGTGAGGAAAGAGAGAGATGAGAGGAGAGAGTGAGCAGGAGAGAAGAGAAAGGAGACCAGAGGAGGAGGCTAGAGAGCCATCTGGGGAGTGAACCAGCGGATGGAAGACTTTCTATCTCTCTCTGTCTCTCTACCTCTCTCTGTAACTCTGCCTTTCAAAAGATTTATTTTTATTTATTTTGAAAGGCAGAGTTACAGAGAGGCAGAGGCAGAGAGAGGGTTCACTCCCCAGATGGCCCCAATGGCCGGAGCTGCACCAAGCTGAAGCCAAGAGCCTCCTTTAGGTCTCCCATGTGGGTGTAGAGGCCCAAGCACTTGGACCATCTTCTACTGCTTTCCCAGGCCATAGCAGATAATGGGATTGGAAGTGGAGCAGCCAGGACTTGAACCAGTGCCCATATGGGATACTAGCACTGTAGGCAGCGACTTTACCAGCTATGCCACAGCACTGCCCCCCCCCACACACACACACCTTTAAACATGTGAACTCAGAAATTGGTGGCATAACCCTATGGGAATCAAAGCCTTCTTTTGAATCTTTTCAGGTAGATTCCCTGCATTGTTGGATTTTGCTGCCATCCCACCAATGATCACATCCTCTTTGCCAGTATCATCTAAAGCAGATAACAAAAAGCCCTAGTGGCTAGAGTGTTGGTAGACATTAAAAATATATTTTTATTTGCACTGGAAATGAAAAGTGAAATTTGTCCTCAAAGTTATTTTCTTATATGGTCAGAATTGGATTCTTAGGCAGTTTTGGTGTGCTCAAAGTCCATTTCAAACTCTTGCTTGGTTCAGTAAACTTAGATCTATTCCATGAGGTTTTTTTTTTTTTTTAGTCCAAGGATGCAACTTGTATTTCTCATAATTCTTGCATCATCAAGCACAACCCTTCAGTAAAGAGTACATAGAAGTCTGTGAGAAAAAATAGATTGTAAATTTCAAATTGGGAAATGTGGGGTGCCAAAGCCAAGAGTGGGGCCTCCAAGGGACCCTAAGCCGGGACCCATCCAGAGCTGCAAGCTCCTTGCCTGAGGAATCAGGGATGCTTCCCGGGACTTTGTTTTTTTTTTGTTTTTTTGTTTTGTTTTGTTTTGTTTTTGAGTTTGGAAATGCTGTTGACCTTTGTAGATTATAAAGTGTTGATAGTTGAAGATGGCAGATGTCAGGTTTTCTGAAGGCAAATCCTAAAGCCCTCTCTCTGCCTGGTTTCCATAGTGAAATGGTTATCATGTTCCCCTCACACGTGAAAGGTCCCCGGTTCAAAACCAGGCAGAAACAAAGGAGCGGCGTTTTTGTGGGACCTGTCAGGCATTTTATCCTGGTCTGGGAACAACAAACCGAAAACCAGCCGATCCTGTAGCACAGGTGCTGGTGTTACTTACTTGATGTCTATCACCTTCAGTTTGGTTCACTGGACCCCAAGTCACCAGGATGAGGGCATTTGGATGTGGGGCCTGGGAGAGGTAATTAGACTTAGAAGAGGAATAAGACGGTGGTCTGCAAGCCAGGAAGAGTGCCCTGCCAAGGAACTGAATCAGCTGGCACTTTGCTAGTGGCAGCCCACATTAAAATAGCTCACTAAGGGATTCAATGACAGGACTCTGCAAAGTTCATCATCTCCTTAGTTTCTTAGGTCAAGTAGTTCGTTGTCCTTAAATGTGAGTGCTGGCAAGAGATACTAGAATGATGAGCAAGTGGGAAGCAAGAGGCAGATAAGGTGCTAATGACTTAACTGATGAAAACAGGGATACTACACGGATTCAGGCTGCAGTTGTGTCCAGATTTCAGATGTGGACGGTTCACACAGGGTCCAGTGTGGAAGTGGATGGCATGGAATAGACTGGCTGAAGGGAAGGCAATTTTTCATCTGCTTTTATTAGTGGAAGTAAGAGATGATAGGTGGAAAGTAGTTGCAAAAAGTGGCAGTAAGCTTGTATTCAATAAACTTATGCCCTTTTTACATTAAACTGGAAGCAATTTACGTTGTGAGAATGAGAAAGTGCATCCAAAGAGTACAGCAAGATTTGTATTGGGAGTAAGCAAATTCAAGCCCTCAGGTGATACCCTGCTCTTCAGGAGGTGCTGTTCTTGGGTCTAATCATAGAGTATTGCCGTGCAGAGTGATGTCGTGATGCTGACAGGGAACTGTCTGCTGTGTTGAGCATTAGCATTTGACGTGATGCAGAGATTTAGCAGAGACTCTAAGATGCATGCAACATTGACCTGAGAATTGAGGGTTGAGAGTAGGAAGTGCAGGTTTGTGAGAATAAATATAGATGTTGTTGGCATATAGAGGTGGTATTTGAAGGTGTATTGGCCAGACCTGGTGTGTGTCTTGGCTGATGGACAGAGGACAAATAAAACCAAGGCTATGCAAGCTCAAAGTGAAGGTTGATTCCCTTGCTGAGCCCTAAGTTCTGACCCAGCGTGGACCTTGCATGGCCTCTCAGTGAGAGAAGCACGATCCCCTGTCACGGCTCCTGTCCTCCAAAGCCGTCAGGACTCCCAGACCTGACTTGGGGAACAACAACTCTCCAGGTTCTTCTCCTCATCTTCCTTTCCCCAGGGAGAACTGGGTACAGAACTCTCAACTATTTGAACTTCATCAAAAGACCAATATGTTAACATTTCAACCATCAACATTTCTTTAAAATAAAAGATCTCTGCGACTGAGATCCCAGTAGAAGGAATGGGCCATCAAAGAAGGGGGTACCTTTCTCTAAAGGGAGGAGAGAACTTCCACTTTGACTATGACCTTGTCTAAATAAGATCAAAGTCAGCGACCTCAAGAGGCTTCCATAGCCTTGGAAACTCATGACTAGAGCCTAGGGAGATTTCTGACGCCATAAGCAAGAATGTCAAGTTGTTAAGTCAACAACAGGAGTCACTGTGTACGTACTCCTCATGTGGGATCTCTGTCCTTAATGTGTTGTCCAATGTGAATTGATGCTACAACTAGTACTCAAACAGTATTTTACACGTTATGTTCTGTGTGGGTGCAAACTGATGAAATCTCTATTTAATATATACTAAATCGATCTTCTGAATATAAAGATAATTGAAAATGAATCTTGATGTGAATGGAATGGGAGAGGGAGCGGGAGATGGGAGGGGTGCGGGTGGAAGGGAAGTTATGGCGGGGGGGGGAGAGCCATTGTAATCCATAAACTGTACCTTGGAAATTTATATTTACTAAATAAAAGTTTAAAAAAAAATCCACATCCTTACATAGCTGATAAATTAAAGCATACTAATTGAGGAAATTGGAAATTGGAAATTGGAAATCAACATTGACCTCAAGAGTTGTTGATCTTTTTATATCACACATCCCTGTACATGCTTTAAACATCATATAAAATAGACACCATGTTTTTATCATAAGATTGGTTATTACTTTTAGAAAAAAAAAAAACATACATCCTACAAAGTACAATTCCATGAACCAAAATTGACTTCTTCATTTCTCTATGTTGATTCTGTCCTTTGGTTTCCTTTCTTTTGCGTCTGCTGCTGCTACTTTCTCCTCTGATCAGAACTTTACTTACCTACCCCTACCAGTTAGGTCACCTTCTAAGAACCACTAAAGCAACACTTTGAGGTTGGCCGTTGAAGACAGCAGTAGAAACAAGCAACCTGAATGAATTTCTGATGTTTCACTGTGGAGATCTGTCATAGAGTTGGAAAGAACCTTTTTTGAGTTGCTTCAGGTAAAGTTAGACATTTTGATATTGATAGTTTTGTGAAAGTCTTCTATTAAAATACTTCTGTGTGGGTGCGTTTGTTAGCTTTGACTCAACACTACAATAAACCTCTTTTGCAACAATGGCTGTTTTTGGGGATACTCTCAGGAGTGACCACTTTGAATATAGCAGTGGTGGGTGCATTGGTGGTTCAGTGGTAGAATTCTCGCCTCCCACGCGGGAGACCCGGGTTCGATTCCCGGCCAATGCAGGTATGTCTTTTGCATTTTTGGGATCTTTACACTTCTCTGCAAAATTGCACTGAATAGGCTGGTGCTAGGACCCTTGTCTAGGCGATCCTGAACTGATGACAAGAGCCCATGAAGCAGCAACACAATTTTAGTGATATCTCAAAGTTACTACACTCAATAAGAGCGTAGGAGAGTTTTTGCAGTTTGGAATGTTGGTTCTTGGAGCCACTGCCACTACCACCTAGGCTCCTGGACGGTCCCTGAAAACTTCAAGAACACCCAGGTCCTTGATCACAGAGTGCA
This sequence comes from Oryctolagus cuniculus, assembly GCF_964237555.1. NCBI lineage: Eukaryota > Metazoa > Chordata > Mammalia > Lagomorpha > Leporidae > Oryctolagus > Oryctolagus cuniculus. The sequence goes on from NC_091438.1 coordinate 48,455,529, forward strand.
CCTTGGGCTGAGCGCTGAGCCGCCTCTCTGTGGCAGGAGAGGAGCCTCGGAGCCGGGGGGCGCACCCGAGGGCCTGGGGCACAGACACCGTGAACCAGATTTCTTGGCCTGGGCCGCCATCTCTGCCTCCGTAAGTTCAATGCTGTTCTGAGAATGGGTCCAGGTCCCCCGCAGTGTGTGTGTCAACAGGTGTTGGCCTGAAAATTACATCTTTAATAAAAGAAAACAAAGTGTTTATCTTTAAACAACAGTCAAATGTTGAGGAAGAACATGTAGACCTCCTGACCGAAGATAAGCGACCTAAAATTTCCTTTCTCTTCCCTGAAAGAACCTCAATCCCCTGTAGCCTGAGAGCTGAGACTGGGGGAAACCACACATCCTGAGAAGAGGGGCTGAGTAACAAAGCAAACTGAATTGCCAACTGGTGAGGCCAAGGCAACTTAGGCTGGCTGACAAGGTCACAGCAGAAGGTGTCTCAGCAAGGCGTGAGAATGACAGCTGTGGTCCTCTTGGTGGTTTTAGATTTGATGGGAACTACACTCTGCATAAGAAAGCCAGAGCTTCCTGGTGGTTCTGCTAAGGATTGCTGCATTTCTAATTTTAAGTGCAATAAAGAAAATAAAGAGTTACAGAGAGAACTACAAAAGAGGGTATACATTTTAAAAAGGGCCTGCTTTGAACTTGGGGCTTCTGGTAAACATTAGATTAGGCAGGTACTATTCTAGCTTGTGTAGCCAGTTTCTGCATAGCTGGACAGCACTCCAGGCCTTGGCTTGTGTGGGCAGCCCATTGTCTCGCACCTGTCTGTGATTGTAACCCATGCTCTAAATATGCCCCCGGAAAATCAAAGAAACTGTAACTAGATGTAGACATAGAATCTAGAGGCACCATAAAATACAAGGTCAATGGTTCTAAGGAAATTGACAACAGACTTGCTATTGTAAGAAGAAAGAATCACATGTGATTTATGCTATGAAGATAAGTCTGGTACCTGAAAGCTAGAGCCATGCCTTCAGCCTTGCTGTGAGTGTGTCTCTCATTTCTTCCTGTGCCAACGCCTCTCACACCTTCAGGAAATGCTGGACTGGCTGGAGCTGGACTCTGGCACCCAACTTGCACGGTGTCCACTGTTAAGTGAGGGAGTCGATAGAGAAGGGCTGGAATCATGGGAAGTGAAAGCGGCACATGTGAGAAAAGCCAGGTGAAGACGCAGGCATCAAAGCTCTAAATTTTGCTGTGTTCTCCTTGCCAGTAAAGGAGCCTTTCAACACGCATTGGAGGAGATTCACTCAACTCTGCCTGGGGAGCCTTCAGTGCTCTGCTCTGAGGCAATGGCCTCAGAACAGAATATGGAGTCCTCATGGACTCACCCACACTTGTCTTCTAAACCCCTAAGGAGGTGCAGTATATTCCAAAAGAGCTACGTGACTCTTCCAATTTACAAAGACAGAAACACATGAGATACATGTGGAAATTGATATTAAGGGTATAGGATTATAGTGAAGGAGTCGTAACATTGGATGGATGGACTTTCTGAATGCCTTACTCACAGTGTGGTGACGATGGCGTGGCTTCTGGTCAAGGAACTCACTCTGTAGCAAATGAGTTGCAGCCGTGGGCCTAGGCTCATGGAATTCATTGATTTCACCACATTCTCTCACATCCTGAAGCCTCTGGTCTGATTAGAACAGTGGAATGACCTCTTGAAGCCTCAGTTACCATGCCAGCTATGTGGGACAAGGTTCTCCAGGCAACCATTCACCAGGCGGTGCTGTTTCTCCCATAGCCAGGATTCACAGGTCCAGGGACCAAGGAGTGGAAATGGAAGCAGCACCACTCATTATTACTGCTAGTAATACATCAGCAATAGTTGGCTTTCTCTACCTTTGCCTTCACATTCTTCTGGTCTGGAAGTCTTAGTTCAGAAGGGAGGAATGTACCCATCAACAGACAATGATTCTATCGAACATTAAGACTGCCACTCAGCCACTTTGGGCGTCTCATGCCTCTGAATCCACAAGCAAAAAAGGAAGCTACCGTGCTGGCTAGGTTGGTGGACCCTGATTGCCAAGGGCAAGTTGAACTGCTTCTCCATCCATGGAGGCAGGCAAGGAAGAGTTATGTCTAAGCACAGGAGATCCCTTGGACATCTCTTAGACATCTCTTAGAGCAACCGTGTCCTGAGATAAGTCAGTGGAAAACCAAACCAGCTCAATTCAGACAGGATTGTTAATGATCCAGATACTTCAGGAATGAAGGTTCATGTACCCCCACCCCGCCCCCACCCACACACACCAGGTGAATAACAAAGACCAGCTGAGGTGCTTGCAGAGAGCAAAGGAACATGGAACTGAGTGAAAGAAGGCAGTTACAAATACCAGACTTGTATGAGACCAGTTGCAGAAACAAGCATGTAATAGTTACAAGTATTTCTTCCTTTCTCTCTCTCTCTCTCTCTCTCTCTCTCTCTCTCTCTCTCTCTGTCTCACTTCCTCTCTCTCCCTGTTAGTCTCTCTTGCTCATCTCCTTACTCCTACCACATAAGATGTATCAACTTAACAATAGCATTGAAGTTACAGGATGCTAATGGGAAGAATAGCCTCTTGGTTTGTGGATCGTGATAGTTTTCTTATGTTAGGCACAAGTGAAAAGGGGCCATGGTCTTTATGTGGAGCATGCTTAGAGAGATGTTTCTGAATGGCAAGTTGACAAAGATTGCGCTAAGATTGTACTATCTGGTGGACAAGACACCCAGGTTAGGAGGTTGTTGTCTTCTTTTCAGTAACATATTTGTAACAATGACCACAAACGCACTAACCCTCCTTTTACAAGTAAAGCTTGACTAGTCCCTGGGTGGGCTCGAAGCACCAACCTTCTTTGACGCCTTAACAGGCGAACACGCTAACCGATTGCGCCACAGAGACACGGGAAGTATCATGTTTCCGGTTTCAGAATACACTAGGCATTCACTGAAAGCCTAGGTTTGGCCTCCTCGCTGCAAGATAACTGCAAACTCCAAGCTTCGGGAGTGTTTGGGACCCTGTCGCGTCTGTCCCGTTAGAAACCCTGACACCAGAAGGGCTGCCGAGTGGCCTTGGCCCCGCCTTACCCCTCGCCTGCTTCGGAACGCCAGGGACGCCCGAGTCCGCCACCGAGTCCGCGGGAGCCGTGCTGGGGCCCACGGGGTCCGAGCGCGCCCGTGGGCTCTGTGCCGGCGCTTCCCACTCCGCGCTCCGCCCGGCTGCCCTCGGCGGAGTCCGTGAGGTCGGTGCGACTGGTGCGGGTGAGTGACCGCGCCAAAAGCAGACGCTGGAAAAGGAGCCAAAGAAAGCAGAGGCGTCGCTGAGACAAGGAGACCTCCCAGGAGGCCTGCGGGGAAGCACCGGCCAGATCCCAGGCGTGGGAATCGTGACTGTGTGGAAAAAGCGGGAGGAAGAAGCGGAGACGCGCATGGGAGAGAAACGCTCAAGGATCTCTACAGGTCCAAGAAGGAGGCAGCGAAGAGCGTATTTCGTTTTATTTTTGAAGTCGCCAAATGATAGGCGGCACACTGGTTGCCAGCAAGCTTCTCCAGCCTGGAGGTCTGCAATTCGAGCCCGGGACACCGCGACGCCTACCAGCCGCAGCTAGCGAAGGGACCGGTGTCGCTTGGCTTGGACTCCTGCAGCCACTGGCGCGGAGGGAGGTCCCTGGCTCGAAGCGATCCGAAGAGGAGTAAACCTCACCGTGCACAAACCCGGAGCAGGTCGCGTCAAAGAAGGAAACTTAGACGTGCTCTTTGTCACAACTGGACGGGAAATACCCCCAACGGTGAACTGTTGCCTCTCAAGGACCACGCAGCAGGCGCTTCCACCAATGAAATAATGTGGCTGTAGCAGTTCTCCCGGGAGAGGCTTTTTTTTTTTTTTTTTTAGTGCGAAAGGTGCATAAGAGCTTTTTTTAAGAGAGAGAAATCTGGGTTCATACCGCGCACAAGGAACCAGCCACGTGGAGGAGCATCTAGCCCAGGAAGCCTGGAGGCTCAGGACTATAGCAAGCCCCCACCTGGGAAGAGGCCAGGGAAGAAGAGAAGGGGCCTGGAGAAACCGTGTCCCAGGCTTTTAACCCACTTCCAAAGGGGAGTGGTTAATTAACCTGATTGGCTGGTGGGCACCCAGGTGTGGCCAGGTAGGGGCATGAGGTCACACAGGGGCTTGGTGAAGGTATCAGGTAGGGCGTGAGGTCACACAGGGGCATGGCGAAGCCGTGGTCTTCCAGCTCACAGACCTAATGGATTTTAACCTATATGCCTGCCTACTTCATTCCCCCCTCAGGGACTCCATCCCTTTAATCCTAAGGGGAGTGGATGGACTTTGAATCATCTCTTCTGTAACTGCTTCCTGCTTATTGAGGGGCGTAGCACAGGCCCTGGCCTATCCAGGGTCTGGAAGTCTCTGTCTATCCTATCTAACAAATTTGCTTTGTGAGCTGGAGCAGTCTCAGTCATTGCCAAGGTCTGTGTCCCCTGCATGGTCAGTTACTCCCAGGAGTCGAGTTCTGAAACATAAGTTGTTAATTAGTATAAGCAAAACCAATTGTAGGTGGGTGCCCCTTTAGATGAAAACAACATAGCTTACAGATTCCCAGATAGTGGGTAGTGATAGGCTATCCTTATGTAGATTATACACGCATTTAGCTTGAGTATAGAGAATTGCAATAGAATAAAGCATTAGGTAGCTTTATCGTCAATAACAGTCCCCAGAGATAACTAAGAAAGGCAGGGACAGCATGTTTGCCTTAAGGAGACAAAGGCAAAAGTTTTACTTATCCCTTTTGCTTTGCAGTACTTAAGGCTTCTGGTTGGCTTCTAGGAACAGTCAGTCATGTCATTCACATTCACCTGTGGAGACTTAAGAGGTAGAAGTTTAATGCTAATTTCATGGAGGTAGTCCTGCTCAACAGCACCTGGTAAGGTCCCTGTCATGTACGCTGAAACGGATCTGAAAAGGATCTGAAGAATGGCTTGCTCAGGAATTCCTAATGTTGCAGTTTTTGTCACAAACTCCTTGATTCCTTGGAACACCTTGGCGGCTCCCCTGTCCAGCACAGTGTCTGTTTCAGAGGCTTTTAAGCAAACACAAGGCTTAGAATCCAGATCCTGGAATCCATAGCAACTTTTGTAGCTACCCTTTTCAGTACAAAGTCTGCATCAGGGCCTCTTTAAAGCTATATATGAAAGCTTGGAATCTGAATTTTGGAATTCCAATTCCATAGAGTCCTGTCATCAGCAATTCCCAATACCGGAGCTTTAGTTAGAAACTCCTTAGTTCTCTGGAACAACTTTTGCAGCTACCCTTTTCCGTACGGAGACTGCATCAGGGCATCTTTAAAGCTACACGAGAAAGCTCGGGATCCAAATCTTGGAGTCCCAAGTCCACAGAATTTTGCCATTTTGAGAAATCTCCTCGGCTGTCTTTAAATATCTAACCCTATGTTAAAACATACGAGCTAGGAATTTCACAAGATTTTACATTTGAGGCACCTAATAAACTTTAAAGAAATACCTAAACACACAGGCAATGGAGTTTGACACTTAGACATAACTAGAACTTATGATGCATAATATCACAATAGAACAAAGCAAATCTTTGGGATCAAGTTTTACCATTAATGTTAATACTGTAGTTCTTTTGAGAACAGAGATCCTACATGGGCAGTTAGTACACAGTGACTCCTGTTGTTAATTTAACAATTAACACTCTTACATGTGACGTCAGTGATCACCTGAGGCCCTTGACATGAGCTGCCTAGGCCATGGAAGCCTTCTGAGTTCTGCAAACGCCATCAGTGTTCAGACAGGGCCATACGCAAAGTGGGAGTTCTCTCCTCCCTCCAGAGAAAAGTACATCCTTCTCTGATGGCCACTCTTATCCACTGGGGTCTCACCCAGGGAGATGGGAGAGCTATTTCAAATACCAGTCAGACGACTTCTTCTTCTTCTTCTTCTTCTTCTTCTTCTTCTTCTTCTTCTTCTTCTTCTTCTTCTTCTGTTTTTTTTTTTTACACGAAGCCAGATTGAGTTTAGAATGAACTGAATGAGTTTAGAATAAAATGAGTTGAATGAGTTTAAAATAAAAAGCCGTGGTCCAGACTGGCTTGTCTCCACTCCCTGTATCCTAGTTTTTATGGGAACAATAAATTATTGCACTGCAGTACACATTGTAAATTACTGCACTACGGTACAGCACTTTTAAAAAGAAGTGAGTATTGCGGTATGTTTAATTCTGATAAATGCAGTCAGCATCCAGGTCAAGTTATAGAAGATTACTATGATTCAAGAAAGGTGTGTGGAGCCCCTTTCCAAGCCATTCCTTCCCTCTCTCTCTCTTAGTTAATCACTATTCTGAGTCTTATCACCAGAGCTCACAATTGCCTTTTAAAATTCATGTCAATGATTGTACAAGGGTACTCAAAATATACTGGAAAATGGCAGTCAAAGATAAGTTTCCTTGGCTGTAACTTTTTTTTTTTTTTTTGGAAATCCATTCAGATGAGCAGTCTTCACAAAGTTCACCAAAAAAAATCATATCATGAAAAAAAATGCTTGGATTTAAAATTTTTTTTCACCAAAGCAAATGTTTTAATTTCATTTTCCATGAAGTTTTTGAAGTGCCCTTGTGTACTTTTTTGTACCTGGCTTCCCCCCACCCCTGGGTAATTATGCCCATTATGTTCATGAGATATATCCAAGTTATGTGTATCATTTCTAAAATTTGGTCCCAAAGTTTCCTGAGCTTTTGATGGAAGAACAAGTAGGAAAGTCACTGAACCCCATATGGAATGCTGGACTTCCATGGCTGAAATAAATATCTTCCTAGGGATTTGTTTCTTGAACTCCAAATATTGCTCTGAATTAATTCAAAACTCACTTTTTAGTTAAGTTTTCTGCCAGCACCATGTATTCAAAGCAATGTAATTCGGTTTTCTATTCAGTGTAGATATGCATAGCATCTCTGTACTGTAATATATGTAGCTAGCCCATAATTGTAGGCATCTAACCCCCCCCCCCGCAAGCTTGCAAAATGAGTGAGCAATAGTAAAATGGTTGTGTCCATGCAGGTATCATTATGAGATCAGAGCAATTATTTCTCCTGCTTTCCTTTATATCTTCAGAGATCTTGCTTTGGCTTCCACAGGAAGTGATGAGAAGCCAATGCTTCTTCTTCTGCTATACCATGGTCAGTGAGCATGCAGATAACTCTCTCCATAGTATTTCTTGCCAGATGTTTGCTGGGGCTCTGCCCAGACCATCTGTCCATGTGAGATGCATCACTGGAGCCAAAGGAACCTGCACCCGACAGGCTGACCTGGCCCCTAGCGCTATGGGCTCATAATTCCTTGGTTCTTCTGTTTCTCCCATGCGCAGAAACAGAGCTCTTGACTCCTGCATGCTGAACCTGGGTCCTGGACCAAGGCTTTAGTTCTTTCTTTTAATTTTTGCATCGTGATTTCTCCCACCAGGGGCATCGCTGGGGGTTTCTGAGTGTCATGTTTCAAGTGAACTTCTGGGGTGATCTCTGTTAGGTGGTGATTGACAGAGATGCATTCTCTGTTTGATGGTGTGTGACAGGAAAACTAGTCTGCGAGTGTCTACTGATTGTCCATTATCCTGGAGAGGCTGGCATTTCCTGGCATTTGAGCCTGCAGCAGTGCGGAGCTGTTCACATCTCATCTTGCCAGTGTGTGGTGAAGTTATTATGGGACTATAGCTGTCAAGCAACAGATTTCTTTTTTTTAAGATTTATTTATTTATTTGAAAGGCAGAGTTACAGAGACTGAGAGAGAGAGAGAGAGAGAGAGAGAGAGAGAAATCTTCCATCTGCTGATTTACCCCCCCAAATGACCTCAAGAGCTGGGGCTGTGCCAGGCTGAAGGCCAGGAGCTTCTTCCGAGTCTCCCACGTGGGTGCAGGGGCCCAATCACTTGGGCCATCCTCCACTGGCCACCCAAGCCCTTCCAAGCAGCACCATCTAAGACCAAGGCACTAAAGCTCTCCTGGGAGAGAAGGCAAAGCTCTGGCTGTGGTGAAGACTGCACACCAGTGAAGACAGCACCAAGAACTCCAGGGACAAAGCAGAAGAGAGGGTGGGCAAGGGGTTGGGTGCCACAGGACGCACTCAGCACACGCTGGATTTCCAGTTTTAAACTGTCGGCTGCCTGCACCTTCAGAGGGGGCGTGCAACCCTCACAGTGTCCTGAGGATCCTCTAGGCTAAGGGTGGGTTAATGTAAATATACACTTTCAACCGGGGTGCCTGAGGAATATTGACAGTATCAGCTTGGTTTGAGATCCAGATGCAGATTTAAATTCAGGTTCTCTCCACCAATCAGTGGGTTCTGCCGCTGTGCTCCCATAGGATGGGAAGACAAGCAGGCCCCTCCTCAGCTCCCCTCTGGAGCTCACAAACCAGAAAGCACTGGTTCAGTGTCAGCTTAGGCAGAGGACTGAGACCTATGGAGAAGATTCACTGTAAGAAACCTGAAGAGCCTACACTGTGGTGTGCGGCGCTGGCTTCCCCATCGGCTCCGGTTTTTGTCCCAGCTGCTTCCCTGGATAGTAGTGGAGGATGGCCAAGTCCTTGGGCCCCTGCACCCACCTGGGGATTTGGAAAAAGCTCCTGGCACCTGGCTGTGCATTGTCTCAGCTTCAGCTGTTGAGGCCATTTGGGGAGTGAACCAGCAGAAGGAAGACGTCTCTCTGTGTCTCCATCTTTCTCTAACCCTGTATTTCAAATAAATAAACAAAGAAATATTTAAAAGAAAAGAAGAGAAATATGTAGAGAGAGAAAGTGAGAAAGAAAGGAAAGAAAACCTGAAAGCATTTCCCTCTTGTAAACCTGGCCGGAGCGGGGTGACAATGGCCAGCACGGGAGAAGAGAAACGAGGTCTGGTTGATGTGAGCTGCGTGGACACGTGGACACGGCCGCTTCTCCTCCTCACTCTGCTCTTATTCTCCTGGCTTCAGGAAAAGAGTTCTGTTTCCGCCCGGTTTCGAACCGGGGACCTTTCGCGTGTGAGACGAACGTGATAACCACTACACTACGGAAACCAACCGCGGTAGCACCTGCTAAAATATTTCCCCGAAAGCCATGCAGATGAAGCCTGTGCCCTGGTATCTTCATGAGACAATGTGGTGCCTTTCTCGTCCCCTTCCCGCCGCCTTCGGTCACTTCCCCATCCACACAGGATAACAAAGCCCGCGTTTCCACGAACACGTTACGGTCCTGCGGAACAAAGGGGCCAGTGTCCGTTCTCCTGCGGGAGCAGCACGGGCGCCAGCCTCTGGGGATCCCGCACTCCCTGCGGCCCCGCACGCCTGCGCCACGCTGCGTCCCCGCACGTCCCCGAAGGAGCCGCTGGAGCTCCTCCTCCGGATGCCCCGGGAGCTGCCGGGTACCCGCCACAGTGCCTGCGCCCGGAGCAGGCCTGGCAGAGGCTGAAGCGGAGGACAGAGCCGACGAAGGCGCGCAAGGACAGCCCAGTGCCACTCCCAGGGGGCGCGAGGGACATGGGTCTGCTCGCCTTGGTCCGCGCCGCTTGCTTGAACTCCGTCACCAGGAGGAAGGAGCGGGTGACAGCAAGGCCCGTCCTCGAGCCACAGGAACACACGCGCTCCTGGCGGGTTAGATGTGGAATCGAGGAACGCCCCTGCGCCAGAGCCCTCGTGTTTGGGATTGTTCTGAGCGTGGGGAGGATGGGGACCGAGCTCCAGCTGAGATGGAAACACTCAGGGGCGGCAGGGTTTGGGGGACGGGCTCGTGGTGGTCTTTGTGGATCTCAAGGCCTTGCTTGGGAGAGATTCCCTCGGGCGTCTGTGTCCCTGCTTTGTGTGCGTTGTCGTCGGAGCTCGTAGCGGCTCAACTCAGCTCCCTGTACCCGGGGCGCCTTCGGGTCTTCCTCCCGCCGGCCACCCCCGGGTGCCCTGGCGCCTGTACACACCTCCCCGGAGACCCGCTGTCTGCTCCGCAAGGCTGCGTGGTTTCTGAGCTCAGCCGGGACGCCAGGCTGCCTGCGGGAAGGGGCTCCCGGTGCGTCCGGTGCGGTTCGCCCTTTGGCGGGAATCTGCAGGGGGCGGCCTCCCAGGGCTTCCCTGAAGGCGGGACGAGGCGCAGGTGTGGTAACATGGATTAGTTCTTCTCCGACGCGCGTGTCCAACGCAGCCGCTGCTGCTATGGAAACAGACCAGACAGTGCTTGCTGTGTGTCCCTGGTGGTCTAGTGGCTAGGATTCGGCGCTTTCACCGCCGCGGCCCGGGTTCGATTCCCGGTCAGGGAAGGGTCGTTTTATGCTCCCATGCTCTTCCCAACTCTCCCTCTGGGCCTGTTGTTGTCATCTCCATTTCCCACCTGGCGCCTGTCACTTGACAAGTCCCACAAGCAACATACCCCACGCTACACAACTAGGTATGTGGCTTAAACTCCATCACTATAGTGCAGTAAAGAGTGAGCTTTGGAAAGTCAGCAGGAAAATTTAACAGGAATATGTCAAGATCAGGCTGACGCCCAGCATGGAAACTGTGGGGCTCTGCCTTATGTTTGTCGCTGATGGACGTCAGCATTCACTGAACCAGCACATGGAGATCACCATCTGCAGCACACTCTCATCCAAGGCCCCTCCCCCACCAAGGTGTGGGGGAAGTGTCTTCCTGGTGCTTACCTGAATCAGCCTGCTAGCCTAGAGGTCTGGTAAGCCTGGGGCTTCCTGTGTTTCAAAGATGTCCAGCTTTATGTTGGATTGCCAAAGACAAGTCAGTGGAAGGAAAAGTTCATCTTCAGAAAAAGAAATTCAAACAAGAATCAAGTTTTTGAAAATGCCTAGTGCAATCTGGGCACATGGTCTCAGTCTGTGGGCTGCACTGAAACCTTTAGGATGGAAATCGGGGCTCTTCTGAAGGACTTTCAACATCAGGAGTGAAGAGCAGCCTCTCAAGACGCTTTGCAAAGATTCTGTGACTGTTCCCTTGGGTTGTCTAGCAGTAAACCTGTGTGACCCTGCTCTCCGACAGACCCTACAGACCTGCCTCCTACATCACAATTTCTTGCCTGACCTATGTCAGTTGTCAGAGTGGGGGACCCAATGCAGTTTTCTGTGCAATCCCAGGGACTTAGTGACATTTGATTCTGGAATGATTGATGCCCCTGGACCGTCCAGGAGCCTAGGTGGTAGTGGCAGTGGCTCCAAGAACCAACATTCCAAACTGCAAAAACTCTCCTACGCTCTTATTGAGTGTAGTAACTTTGAGATCCCACTAAGATTGTGCTGCTGCTTCATGGGCTCTTGTCCTCAGTTCAGGATCGCCTAGACAAGGGTCCTAGCACCAGCCTATTCAGTACAATTTTGCAGAGAAGTGTAAAGATCCCAAAAATGCGAAAGACATACCTACATTGGCCAGGAATCGAACCCGGGTCTCCCGCGTGGGAGGCGAGAATTCTACCACTGAACCACCAATGCACCTACCAGTGCTGCATTCAAAGTGGTCACTCCTGAGAGTATCCCCAAAAACAGCCATTGTTGCAAAAGAGGTTTATTGTACTGTTGAGTCAAAGCTAACAAACGCACCCACACAGAAGTATTTTAATAGAAGACTTTCACAAAACTATCAATATCAAAATGTCTAACTTTACCTGAAGCAACTCAAAAAAGGTTCTTTCCAACTCTATGACAGATCTCCACAGTGAAACATCAGAAATTCATTCAGGTTGCTTGTTTCTACTGCTGTCTCCAATGGCCAACCTCAAAGTGTTGCCTTAGTGGTTCTTAGAAGGTGACCTAACTGGTAAGGGTAGGTAAGTAAAGTTCTGATCAGAGGAGGAAGTAGCAGCAGCAGACGCAAAAGAAAGGAAACCAAAGGACAGAATCAACATAGAGAAATGAAGAAGACAATTTTGAGAGAGAGACAGAGAGAAAGGTCTTCCTCTGCCGTTGGTTCACCCTCCGGTGGCCGCTGAAGCCGGCCCACGGCGCTGATCCAATGGCAGGAGCCAGGTACTTCTCCTGGTCTCCCATGGGGTAGAGGGCCCAAGCACTTGGGCCATCCTCCACTGCAGTCCCTGGCCATAGCAGAGAGCTGGCCTGGAAGAGGGGCAACCGGGACAGAATCCGGTGCCCCAACCAGGACTAGAACCCGGAGGATTAGCCTAGTGAGGCGCGGTGCAGGCCCCATCCTGCATTCTTTTGCAGGTTCGCATAGCCTCACCCAGTTCCTTGAATCCCCTTTGCTTGCTGTTCACTACTCCCACCCCCAGCCCCAGTCTTTCTTCAAGGTCCGGCCCCTGGCAGTCGGGGCCTTCTGCCACGTGGTCCATCCTGTATATGCAGGCAGCTGGTCGACCAAGCGACCTCTGGGATTTCTTTTCTCTGAACAAATTGGGTCTGGCTGCCTCCTCTCACTTCTGTGCCTCTTTCCCTAACATTTGGTGCCTAGTTGGCGATGCAGGGGAAGGGGGCCTCTGATGGTGTCAGAAATGAGGGTATTTGACTGATTTAGCAGGTGGGTTAAAAGTGAAGGCAGCCGTCCCTGGGTGGGCTGGAACCACCAACCTTCCGGTTAACAGCCGAACGCGCTAACCGATTGCGCCACAGAGACTACAGATTCAGAAGTACAGGGATTGCCCCTTCCCCGGCCCGCGTGTCCCGGGCTGCCGCCGGCCTTGCAGAGCGACGCTATGCGCTCCAGCGCCCAGGACTCCACCAAGAGGCGAGCGGGAGCCGCGCGGTGCGTTGGGAGGTCGGGCAGCCGCAGGGACAGCTGCACGGCCTTCACCCCACCGCCTCAGGAGTCAGTAGTCTTTCAGAAAGAAATGAGCAAAATACTTTTTTTTCAAACTGCTGAAAAAAAATGTGCTAAAAGATGAAGCAAGGATGATTCATGTTGGTCTTTGATAAAATACAAATTTACTGTATTCAAATTATAACATCCTATCTCCTCATTGTACTAGACTCTGACTGAGAAGAAAAACAAAACACAAAAATATCTTCAGCTTAGTGGAAATATTTAAAAGTCTCAAACTATCTTCAGCCTGTCCCTTGTGCACCAGATACAGCATTTCCTGAACTCCTACTGTTGCAAGCCCACCTCAGTATCCAGCTCTGCATGAGATCCATTAGGTAGAGGCCTCCATCACCTAGGCTTTCTTTTGCTCTCTCAGGCCCATGGTTTGTTTTTGTTCCCAAAGTCCCTAATGAGGGGGAGAATTGTCAGCTTACTGGAGTCATTTTGCCTGATGGCTCAGAGAGCTGGAAGTCCCTGGGGGTTTCTGCCAATCCTACAGCACCCAGGAACCCTGTGCAGAGCATTTACCTATGATTGACAGGTTCAGGTATCTGAAAGCCCAGCTAGTTGATTTTGTAGTGAATAAGGTTTGGGGAAAAGGGAACGCAGGGGCCACCTTTTAAAGATCTACATAGAAATGGATAAATCCTTGCCACAGAAGGTCCAATTATGACAGAGAGTGACACATGTGAGACTGTGCAGAGGAAGACTAAAGATGTTCTGCTTGCATGGGCAAGACACCCATCATGGGAGAGACAAGGAATCAGAGAAGGGTGGGAATTAGACCAGGTGTATGCAGTAGCTTCTAATCATGCTATCATGTTGTAATCACGTGGTGAGCCTATAACTACCATGAATGGCTGGTTTCTGTTCCTAGCAATCTCAGTTTGAAGTGGCTTCAGGTGGGTTTGGAGCATTAGTAGTTTTCAAAGTACCCAGGGGCTTCTAGCCTTTGGCTAGAGATGACAAGGAATGTGAATGTGCTCAGGTCACCAGCCTAGAAGTATCCCAAGCGAGAACCTTCTTCATAGAAGAGTCGTAACAAGAGACATTGATAGAATTCTTCCTCTTTCAATGATCATATTTGCACAGCAGGGGGAAAAATGAAGAGAAAAAGATAGAGCAACTTTCTCCTAGACCTCTGTCCTCAAAATGTAGTGAGAAGCACACAATTCTCTGTGACCTGTAGCATGGACAGTAAACTGAGTAAAAACGCAGGGGCTGGTGTTGTGGGCCCACATCTCATATGAAGGCAGCTTTGAGCATGGACAACTGCCCTTCTAGTCCAGCTACCAGCTGATATGCCTGGGAAGGCAGTGGAAGATGGCCAGTTACTTGGGCCCCTGCACCCACATGGCCAACCCAGAGGAAACTCCTGGCTCCTGGCTTCAGACTGGACCAGCTCAGGCCTTTGTGGCCATTTGGGGAGTGAGCCAGGTCATGGAACAACTCTCTCACGGTCTCTCCCTCCTCCACCCCACCCCTGTAGCTCTACCTCAGAAATAAAATAAGCAAATCTTAAAAAAAAATCAAAGAAACAAGAACCTTTGCTAGAAGCAACCAGCCCCTATTATTTCAGTACAATCTCAGTAGTAAGTGCTTACAGTCTTGATTTCACAACGCAAGCCTGGAGCAGGACAACAACTTGAAAATCTTTGTCTTCAATGAGTCTTTTCAAGAAGAAACTATACAGAGAGTTTGTAGGTCTTCTTCTCCCAAAGAGAACCCAACAGCAAGAAAAGCAAACCTTTAGGGAATAGCTTCTGGGTTTGCATTTGCCTTCCCTGCAACAGATGGAACACATCAAAAAGCAAACCCAAAATCCTTCCCTAAGAAGACTGGTTGACAAGAAACACCTAAGGAATGAGAAATGAGCATTTTTTCACTTTTCATTAAAGAATTTTTGGTTATTTCCTGAAGATATCCCTGGAATGCCCTAAGGAGAAATAACTGCAGAATGTTGCTTACCCTGGGCACAGGGCATCAGCCAAGATATATGCCTTGCTCTTTAGTTGGCAATTTCCCTTTTTCTGTTGGAGCTCCAACATGTGCTGAGTGTGTCCTGTGGCTCCCAACCCCTTGCCCACACTCTCTTCTACTTTGTCCCTGGAGTTCTTGGCGCTGTCTTCACTGGTGTGCTGTCTTCACCACAGCCAGAGCTTTGCCTTCTCTCCCAGGAGAGCTTTCGAGCCCTGGTCTTAGATGGTGCTGCTTGGAAGGGCTTGGGTGGCCAGTGGAGGATGGCCCAAGTGATTGGGCCCCTGCACCCATGTGGAAGACCTGGAAGAAGCCTCTGGTTTCAGCCTGGCACAGCCCCAGCTCTTGAGGTCATTTGGGGGGGTAAATCAGCAGATGGAAGATTTTTCTCTCTCTCCCTCTCTCTGTCTCTGTAACTCTGCCTTTCAAATAAATAAATAAATCTTAAGAAAAAAAAAAAAGCTGTTACATGAAAGCTATAGGCCCATAATAATTTCACCACACACTGGAAAGTGGAGAGGTGAACAGCTTCTCAGTTCTGCAGGCTCAAATGCCAGGAAATGCCAGCCTCTCCAGGATAATGGACAATCAGTAGACACTCGCAGACTAGTTTTCCTGACATGCGCCATCAAACAGAGAATGCATCTCTGTCAATCACCACCTAACAGAGATCACCCCAGAAGTTCACTTGAAACATGACACTCAGAAACCCCCTGCGATGCCCCTGGTGGGAGAAATCATGATGCAAAAATTAAAAGAAAGAACAAAAGCCTTGGTCCAGGACCCAGGTTCAGCATGCAGGAGTCAAGAGCTCTGTTTCTGCGCATGGGAGAAACAGAAGAACCAAGGAATTATGAGCCCATAGCGCTAGGGGCCAGGTCAGCCTGTCGGGTGCAGGTTCCTTTGGCTCCAGTGATGCATCTCACATGAACAGATGGTCTGGGCAGAGCCCCAGCAAACATCTGGCAAGAAATACTATGGAGAGAGTTATCTGCATGCTCACTGACCACGGTATAGCAGGAGAAGACACACAGGCTTCTCATCACTTCCTGTGGAAGCCAAAGCAAGATCTCTGAAGATATAAAGGAAAGCAGGAGAACAGGTGTCTGACACCATGAGGATTCCCCTCTGGAATAGTGGCTTGGCTGAAAGCCATAAAAGAGGTCATCTGGCAGGGTTCTTTGGATGCATGTAACCAGGTCATCACAGACAACAGTTGCAGTTATTGGAAGTCTGCAAGCTAGCTTACAAGTTTAGCTGTCAACACCCACAGCTGAGCAGCTGTGGGGAGTGCCCACCAAATCCTCCTGTTGCACCAAGCTCTTAGTCAAGCAGGGGGGCCCACTCCCCTTGTTGGAGGTTCAAGATCCCTGAATAGTAAGCTTGTGCCTACAAGTAAGTGAAGAGAGGGACACTAATGGAGTTCATAAACCACCTGGAATATGACTTGGTGCCTTTCTAGAAAAAGAGCAGTTTCCAAGTTGGCTGATATTCGAAGCCATGTATAACAGCCATAAGGAAGCAGTTGCACAGGCAACGCTACACTGTGGACACAGCTGCACAGGGGCTAAAATGTGCATGATACATCTTCCTAGTGCACAATACAACGACCTCTGTGGTGCTCTCATGAAGCCAACCAGGCTTCAGAAGATTTTGAAAGTACTTGCACAGAGTACAGAAACTTCTTTTTACAAATTATTATTTATAATGGTGAGAACGCTGTTGATAAAGCAAGCACAACTGAGGCACACGCTTGGGGACCAAACACTGCTGTGGGTGTTGTATCACAGATGTCAAATGCAAGTCCCCCAACGGACCTCACCGGCGCCAGCCCATTTGGCCCGAGGACTGGTTTCCTCCTCAGTGTGTGTTTCAGGCCTCCTGGGCTCCCAGCAGGTGGTCTGGGAGAGTGGAATGACGTGGGGAGGTGGCTTTTGTGGGGACAGCAGACAAGTAAAGACGAGAGACAAGAATGTGCTCCGCGGGCAGCACCTGGTAAAAATGCAACAGCAGCCGTCCCTGGGTGGGCTCGAACCACCAACCTTTCGGTTAACAGCCGAACGCGCTAACCGATTGCGCCACAGAGACCCAACTCTGAGAACACAGGGACCGATCCTTCCCCGGGTCAACTTCCGGCTTTGAAGGGAGACGTTTCGGGCTTTAGAGCCCGGCCACCGCCGAGAGGCGAGCGGGAGCCGCGGTATGCGCCACGCTGGCAACCGGTACTTAGGGTGGTCGGGCAGCTGCGGGCCAGCTGCGTGGTCTTTTTAGCCTCAGGAGCCCGCGCCTGGCAGTCAACGCGGTCCGCCTGCAGCCGTTTCCCGTGTGTTGTAAGCCTGGTTCCATGGTGTAATGGTGAGCACTCTGGACTCTGAATCCAGCGATCCGAGTTCAAATCTCGGTGGGACCTTTTCTTTTAACTTACTAAAATGCCATTTTGATCATTTAAATGGGATTTATTACCGCTCCCGAGGTCCTTCCGCCTTGTAAGGGACAAGAAGGCAGCTCTGCAGGGAACAGACTGCTCTGGCCCTCGATGCCTCCAGTCCCCGGCCGCCTCTGGAACCTCATACGTTCATCCAGCTCTAGGGCACTCTCTGGAGTCCGCGTTCCAGAAATGGGTTCTTTACAACGGCCAGGTCCCCAGGAAAATGACCGAGCCTGGGGGATCGCAGTCCTCGGCGAGGCTGGGGCTCCTGCCCTCGCCATGCACGAAGGGGCGGAGGCACACAGGGCGCCCTTGGTCCTGCTGGGGCTGAAACCTGAGCCCGTGGGGAAATCACCCACCGCTATCAGGGACAGGTGGGAAACGCCGGTGTCTGGACCGCGGATTTGGATCCCGGCAAAGTCTGGGTGGGACCTACTCGAGTGGGTAAAAAAGACTCTTATCCAGGACACCCAGGATTTCTGGGCGGGAGGAGCAGGGGAGAGGCCGTCTACAGGTCCCAGGAGAGAGCTCCCGGCCTGGCACTAGGCTCCGCCCAGCGGGCTTTGCAAAAACCACCGTACATCAGTCAATGAAGGACTCTTTGCAAGAAAAGGCATATTTCATTAAAAGAAGAAAAACATCCTTGTGCTATAATGTTTGTTAAAATTCCTTTCAGAGAAAGTGCAAGTGAGTCCCAGAACGGAGAGATGTTTGTGTAGAGGAGAGTAGCCCACAATATTTACCCTGCGTAGGATTTGAAAAGTACATAACCTGCTTTGCACGGAGGATTTGCACACTGCAACTTAGTAACCACCTGCTCTTCCACTTATCAAAGCCGGGGGAGAGTGCCAACGCAGTGCCCCACGACCAAAAATTCTGCAGCCGACAAATCGCACAGCCTCATACGCCCCGAACTCTTCACACGCGCTCACTTTGCGCCCCTCACGCCCCTGGGTGCCCTTCGACCTGAAGCACGCACAGCGCACGTATGTGCCGCCAGCGGTGCCGCGCTTTCTCCCACAGCACTGGAAAGCGGTCGTGAATCTGCAGCAGGTCCCGGCCCAGCAGCCCCTGCTTGCTCTATCTACGTAGCTCAGACCCTTACGCGACGTCACGGGAGGCGCCCCACCCTCCCCGCGCACAGCAGCTGCTCCACCAGCAGACCCTAGGCGAGCTCAGAGTGACAGCTGTGCCCGCCCCGTCCCTCCAAACCCCACCCCTGCGGGCGCCCCGGCCCAGGCCTCGGCCCTGGTCTGTCCGGACTGCGCCCATTCTTACACTGCGTCAGGCTTAGGAGTTTTGTCCGAGTGCCGAGCACCCTTTTCGAATTCATCGCTCTCGATACACGCAACATTTAGGGTCATCCAAGAGTATCTTTATACGGGAACTAAGCAAGACCACCTTCAGCACAGTGCACTCACGTGTGCGTAGCTCATTATTTACGTGGCTTTCTTCTGCCCAGGCTCTGGCTCTGCTCTGATACAGCTTCCTCATGGAAGTACTCCCAGCACAATTTCTGGCGCAACGGCTAAAAGCAGTGCCCTGGACCCCTACTACGACCTGCGGGCCAAGCTGGAGAGGAGCCAGCAGAACGTCTAAGACCTGAGAGAAAAATTCCTCACTGCCAGAGCTACTGTTTACTTCCTGCAGAGGCACGGAAGGTCTGCAGAGTTGGGGGCCCAGACTGAGAAGTGGACACTCTCCACTGTATCTTCCCTCTCCGTCGTCACAGTGAACTCCCTGACTGTGCTCTCATGGAAGACCCAGGTGGAGCCTCAGTCTTCAACCTGTGCCCAGACCTGGCTGTTGTAGGCATTTGGAATCTGACTCACAGTATAGCAGATCTCTCTTTAAAAATAAAAGAGGAGCATAGCGGGTAAAGCCACTGCCTAGGGGGCCTGCGCCATGGCTCACATGGTTAATCCTCTCCCTGCGGCGCCGAATCCCATGTGGGTGCCAGGTTCTAGACCCGGTTGCACATCTTCCAGTCCAGCTCTCTGCTGTGGCCCGGGAAGGCAGTAAAAGATGGCCCAAGTGCTTGGGCCCCTGCACCCGTGTGGGACACTAGGAGGAAGCACCTGGCTCCTGGCTTCAGATCGGCGCAGATTTGGGGGGTGAACCAACAAAAGGATGACCTTTCTCCCTTTCTCTTTCTCTCTCTCTCTCACTGTCTAACTCTATCTACAAATTAAAAAAAAAAAGCCACTGCCTGCAGTGCTGGCATCTCATATGGGTGCTGGTTTGAGTCCTGGCTGTTCTACTTCTGATCCAGCTCTCTGCCTGGCCTGGGAAAGCAACAGAAGAAGGCTCAAGTCCTTGGGCCCCTGCACCCATGTGGGAGACCCAGAAGAAGCTCTAAGCTCCACAAAAAGTGAAAGATTTTACATCCCCTGATTCCCTCCCCAAGTGGCTAAAACTGACAGGGCTGGACAGGCCAAAGTGTCTCCACTTTGGTGGCTGGGTTCCAAGTACCTGAGGTATCTTCCACTGCCTTCCCGGTAGCTCACTAGTAGGAGTTGGATGCAAAGTGCGGCAGCCACAACTTGAATCAGCGCTCCCATAGAGGCTGGTGGCCTCAAAGACAGACGTGTAACCTGATGTCCAAAAATGCAGCTCCCAAGAAAGTTTTTTAAATCTTCAAACTATTCGGGGATTACTGAAACTCCACACAGGAGAACCATCAGTCCTACAGTCCTTGGTGTCCTCCCAAACAAGGAAATCACTGCTGCAATTCCCAGGTCAACGTTTCATTGAAGAAGCCCCAGGGCTTGCTGCTTGCAGTGGCCCGTGACTTAGATGAGGCCTAGGAGATGTGAACCCTGGCATTGCCTCATTCAAATCCAGTCCTCTCGTCACGTTGCTCTACCTTCCATGAGCTTCTCGTTCCTCATCTCTAAACTGGGGAACACTCAGGAGTCCAAGGAGTACAGGAGTGACAATCCCTGCACATAGCCTGGTGCCTGGGTTTCCTGTGTGGTGGAGGGGACTGTGCGTCCTCCCCATAGACAGTGACCTCGGCTGCATGGCCACCTGTCCGCTGAGGAGGGCGCGACTCTGTTTCCTCAGGGTGTGAGGAGTACAAAGACCTCATTGCATCGGTGCTGGAGGAGAAGCCTGACTTTGAGGAGATGCGATCAGCTGCGAGGCTGGGGTAAGGAGCAAGTCTGTGCAAGGAGAAGTGGAAATATCCATGGCTGAACCGGACCAAGACTATCAGTGGGGTTGTGGGGTTGGGGTGAGGTAGGGCGTGGGGTTCTCCATGAAGTAACATATGGGTAAAACGGATCTAATGCCATGGGAGGACACAACAGTGCATGTCCAACTGTGTGTCCCTGACCCATTTTCTTAACTTTCCTGGGCTGGCTCACCTGTAAGAGAACAGTGCTGACAGCATCTCCTGCAGAGGTTCTCGAGGTCACACTCACCTGTACAAATGGTTGGCACCATCTCTGACACACATGGAATCTCAGTGATCTGCTGTACTTGCTAGACTTGCTCTTTCTTATAGACATGGTGACTGTAACTAATGGCATTTTCTAAAAAGATTTACCCTATGTTTGAAACTCTCTAGGAACGGGCAATGCTGGCCTTGAGAAAAGTAATAAATCATTTTCTAGGCAATAGCTGCTCAATTATCCAGTTCCCAATAGCACTATAGTGCTTTAAAAATGAGTAGAGAGGAAATATTTTTAAAATCAAAGAGTATTTGTAAAAGCTGGAAAACATCTCTTGTAGGAAAGTTCGTTAATGGTGCCAGTGCCATGGTGTAAATGTTAAACTGACACGACACCAGTATCCAGTATTTGTAGAGGTTCGACCCCCGTTACTCCTCTTCCAAGCCAGCTCCCAGATGATAGCCTGGGAAAAGCAGCGAAAGCTGTCCCAAGTGTTGGGCCCCTGCAACAAATGTGGGAGAAGAGGAAGAAGATCCTGGCTCCTAGCTCTGGCCATTCCCTGCCCCAGCATTTGAGGTCATCTGGGGAATGAACCAGCAGATGGAAGATCTCTCCCACACTAGCATCCGTCTATCCCTTTTTGTGTAGCTCTGACTTTCAAATACACAAATAAATCTTTTTATAATTATTGAGACCATTGCAGGGCATGAGGGCTGGTGCTGTGCAATAGTGGGTAAAGACAATGACAGCAGTAGTGGCATCCCATATGAGGGGAGGGTTTCTGGTCCCAGCTGCTCCACTTCCAATGCAGCTCTCTGCTGCAGCCTAGAAAAGCAGTAGAAGGTGGCCCAAGTCCATGTACCCTGCATATGCATGCGACCCAAATAAAGCTCCTGGCTCCTGGCTTCAGATCACATCAGCTCTGCTGTTGTGGACATTGGGGGAATGAACTAGCAGATGGAAGGCCTCTCTCTTTCTCTCTCTTTCTCTCTCTTTCTCTCACTTTCTCTCTCTCTCTCTCTCACTCTGCCCCTCTCTGCCAGAATGTAACTCTGCCTTTCAAACTAATAGATAACTCTTGGAAAAAAACACCATCTCAGGAAAATTGCTGTCCCATGAAAGGCAGGTTGTGTACATGGACTGTGGATTTGGGTGAAGCTTTCCCGTGCTCCCTTCACTCTCCTCTATGGGCCACTGTGCGTGCATCAGATGCTCTATGCCAGTGGTGGCAGGGTG
The DNA here is from genome assembly GCF_964237555.1 of Oryctolagus cuniculus. Classification (NCBI taxonomy): domain Eukaryota; kingdom Metazoa; phylum Chordata; class Mammalia; order Lagomorpha; family Leporidae; genus Oryctolagus; species Oryctolagus cuniculus. Next base: position 48,477,375 of record NC_091438.1, read on the forward strand.
ACTCAGGTGAGATGTCAACCAGGAACACTGAAAATCATCTGACCCACCCAGGACTGCACTTGACACCTGAGCCCAGCGCTGTTTTCAACCTATATGCCTTTTCAAGGAGAAGCTTCTAGGCCTGTCTACACAGATGCTACAGCTCAGTTCAGACAGACGTTTAGAGGAGTTGGGCCCTCTTCCTCCCACTTATAGCCATCTGACCTCCAAACCGTGTTCATGCCTCTGACTCTGTGCACGGTCTGCATCTGTTGGCTTATGTGAGTGTGGTTCAGTAAAACCCAGGTTTCTGAGTCCCGCCTTTATCACTCTCCTCTGCTTCCATCCTCATCTGCCTCCTGTGTCTCATTTGGTCCTTGCTCCGAAGGCTCCTCGTGGATCCTAGGGTTCTTCTGCCTCAGCCCTCGCCTTCCACTGCTCTCATGCCAAGGCCACCATGCTGCATCATTGGGCTGGGCCCCAAAAGTGTGATCGAATCTCACACATGGCCCAGTCTTCCTCATATTGCAGCACCGGGTGTGAGAATGATGTGAATGTGCTGGAGCTGGGAAGCAGGTGACCATGAAGCTTGATCCCCTTCAGCCTGTCAGTGCAGCCCTCAGGCCCTGCAGTGGAGTTCAGGAAATTAGCAGGAAGCCTTCCCTTAAGCAAATGTGAATGCCTTGCCTGACCATAATTCTCTCCTGGACAGGATGCACCTCCAACCTCTACTGGCAGGTCCTGGATTCCATTGTTCAGCTGTATGATGAAAACATGGTCCTCAGGGAAAAATACCAGAGACTCCCAGTGTGCAGGAACCCTCCGTGCAGAGGTAAGTGGTGAGGGCACAGCGGGAGGTCTTTGAAAATGTTGCCTTCAATGAGTCTTCTCATGAAAGAAACTACACAGAGAGCTTTTAGGTCTTCTTCTCCCAAAGAGAACCCAACAGCAAGGAACGCGAACCTTTAGGGAATAGCTTCTGGGTTTGCAATTGCCTCCCCTACAATGGATGGAACAAATCAAAACCAAACTCCAAATCCTTCCCTAAGAAGATGGGTTGATGGGAAACATCTAAGGTATGAGAAATGAGCACTTTTCCACTTTTCTTTTTTTTTTTTTTTAATTTTTTTGACAAGCAGAGTTAGACAGTGAGGGAGAGACACAGTGAGAAAGGTCTTTCTTCAGTTGGTTCACCTCCCAAATGGCTTCTACAGCCGGCTGGCTGTGCCAATCCAAATTCAGGAGCCAGGTGCTCCCTCCTGGTCTCACATGCGGGTGCCAGGCCCAAGCACTTGGGCCATCCTTCACTGCCTTCTCAGGCCACAGCAGAGAGCTGGACAGGAAGAGGAGCAACGGGGACAGAACCGGAGACACCATCGGGGCAAGAACCCAGACTGCTGGCAAAGCAGCTCACTAGGCTAATCCTCAACATCACATTTTATTAAAGAACTTTTTGGTTATTTACTGAAGATATCCCTGGAATGCCCTAAGGAGAAATACCTTTGCAGAATGTGGCTTTCCCCTGGGCACAGGGGCACCAGCCGAGAGCTATGCCTTGCTCTTTAGTTGGCAATTTCCCTTTTTCTGCTTCTGCTCACTTCTTTCCCCCAGCCCTGCCCTCTAACTGTACGAGAACATTGACAAGTCTCACCAGGCAAAGCGTGTTCCTGTCCCAGCCAAAGTCATGCTCACCCTGTAGATCTTGTCCAGCTTCCTCCAGGTGGAAGCCCTCCCTCCGCCTTCCCTGACAATCTGTGATGTAGCAGAACCATGTTGGTGTCCAGCTTGGGTTTTTCACCTCTGGGTCATGTGGGTTTATTCATTAGCCCCTTGTCACCATGATCATCTCACAGTCTTGTTCTTGTCCAAGGACCCTGGTGGCTCTCACACTGTAGGGCTCTCCCTGTGGCCCCACCCTCCTATGAAATGGATTTAGGAAAATTTTCCTGCAAATTGTCTTCTCTTTGCTGTAACAAGGCTGTGAATGTGCATGTTTGAGATATGACTCTCATCCCGGGACCTGACAAAGACCTTTATTTTCCCCAGGGGCAGCATGGAGGGTTAACTGAGGCTGAGGAGGAGCTGGTGGGGGTCTGGCTAACTAACCTGCAGCAGCAGCTGGGAGCAGGGCTGTTGGCATCGGGAGGTGCTGGGGCCCTGTGTCCCATACCACGGGCAGCTAGCACACTTCAGGAGACTCTGCCTTGCATGTGCTAGCGCCACCATCTCCTTCCGGCCTGTGGTCCACTCCTGTCACTTCTCCCCTTCCCCTCAGTCGGGCTCCCCCTGGCCTCCATTTCCATCAGCTCTAGCACCAGCCCCAGGCAGTTGTCAGCAAGACCACACAGAAGATTGTTCATGAGTTGTTTTTGTTTGTTTGTTTATCTATTTCAGGTAACAACTGAAGTATTAAATGACTTGTTTAATTTCAACACCAAAAGTTAAGTCACCAATAATTCTCCAATTGATGAGAAAATAAAACAACAAAGCAAGTCTAAATCAAAGAAGTCACCATCTCTGAGAACCAAATTACATGGCAGGACCAATGGACCCTTTGCTTGGGGAAATCCCAGCCCTTCCATCTACAAATGTGATAGCCCCTAAGACACCAATGCCCAGATCAGGAGAGGATCCTCAAAGGCCCTCATCCTTTTCCCTCCCAACTCCAGCCTGGAAAGAGCAAGGATTTGGGTCCAGGAACGGGCAGAAAAAAGTCCCTACAGATGGTTTACCAGCTCTCTGGCACATGTTCATGTTCCTTGAATGGTAGGGTATAGAAACCTCAGAAAATAAATTTTATTTAACGTACATTTTGTTGCCTATCTTTTTTGTACAAGTTGAAATTAAAACTTTCTTTCTCCAGCTTGATCAGCAATGTCAATCCTTTTTAAAGGTGTTGTTATTTGGAAGGCACAGTGACATGCACACACACATACACACACAGAGAGCAAAAGGGAGAAAAAATGAGATAGAGATGAGAGAGAGAGAGAGAGAGAGAATCACTTTTCTTGTCCACTGACTTGTCTTTGGCAATCCAACATAAAGCTGGACATCTTTGAAACACAGGAAGCCCCAGGCTTACCAGACCTCTAGGCTAGCAGGCTGATTCAGGTAAGCACCAGGAAGACACTTCCCCCACACCTTGGTGGGGGAGGGGCCTTGGATGAGAGTGTGCTGCAGATGGTGATCTCCATGCGCTGGTTCAGTGAATGCTGACGTCCATCAGCGACAAACATAAGGCAGAGCCCCACAGTTTCCATGCTGGGCGTCAGCCTGATCTTGACATATTCCTGTTAAATTTTCCTGCTGACTTTCCAAAGCTCACTCTTTACTGCACTATAGTGATGGAGTTTAAGCCACATACCTAGTTGTGTAGCGTGGGGTATGTTGCTTGTGGGACTTGTCAAGTGACAGGCGCCAGGTGGGAAATGGAGATGACAACAACAGGCCCAGAGGGAGAGTTGGGAAGAGCATGGGAGCATAAAACGACCCTTCCCTGACCGGGAATCGAACCCGGGCCGCGGCGGTGAAAGCGCCGAATCCTAGCCACTAGACCACCAGGGACACACAGCAAGCACTGTCTGGTCTGTTTCCATAGCAGCAGCGGCTGCGTTGGACACGCGCGTCGGAGAAGAACTAATCCATGTTACCACACCTGCGCCTCGTCCCGCCTTCAGGGAAGCCCTGGGAGGCCGCCCCCTGCAGATTCCCGCCAAAGGGCGAACCGCACCGGACGCACCGGGAGCCCCTTCCCGCAGGCAGCCTGGCGTCCCGGCTGAGCTCAGAAACCACGCAGCCTTGCGGAGCAGACAGCGGGTCTCCGGGGAGGTGTGTACAGGCGCCAGGGCACCCGGGGGTGGCCGGCGGGAGGAAGACCCGAAGGCGCCCCGGGTACAGGGAGCTGAGTTGAGCCGCTACGAGCTCCGACGACAACGCACACAAAGCAGGGACACAGACGCCCGAGGGAATCTCTCCCAAGCAAGGCCTTGAGATCCACAAAGACCACCACGAGCCCGTCCCCCAAACCCTGCCGCCCCTGAGTGTTTCCATCTCAGCTGGAGCTCGGTCCCCATCCTCCCCACGCTCAGAACAATCCCAAACACGAGGGCTCTGGCGCAGGGGCGTTCCTCGATTCCACATCTAACCCGCCAGGAGCGCGTGTGTTCCTGTGGCTCGAGGACGGGCCTTGCTGTCACCCGCTCCTTCCTCCTGGTGACGGAGTTCAAGCAAGCGGCGCGGACCAAGGCGAGCAGACCCATGTCCCTCGCGCCCCCTGGGAGTGGCACTGGGCTGTCCTTGCGCGCCTTCGTCGGCTCTGTCCTCCGCTTCAGCCTCTGCCAGGCCTGCTCCGGGCGCAGGCACTGTGGCGGGTACCCGGCAGCTCCCGGGGCATCCGGAGGAGGAGCTCCAGCGGCTCCTTCGGGGACGTGCGGGGACGCAGCGTGGCGCAGGCGTGCGGGGCCGCAGGGAGTGCGGGATCCCCAGAGGCTGGCGCCCGTGCTGCTCCCGCAGGAGAACGGACACTGGCCCCTTTGTTCCGCAGGACCGTAACGTGTTCGTGGAAACGCGGGCTTTGTTATCCTGTGTGGATGGGGAAGTGACCGAAGGCGGCGGGAAGGGGACGAGAAAGGCACCACATTGTCTCATGAAGATACCAGGGCACAGGCTTCATCTGCATGGCTTTCGGGGAAATATTTTAGCAGGTGCTACCGCGGTTGGTTTCCGTAGTGTAGTGGTTATCACGTTCGTCTCACACGCGAAAGGTCCCCGGTTCGAAACCGGGCGGAAACAGAACTCTTTTCCTGAAGCCAGGAGAATAAGAGCAGAGTGAGGAGGAGAAGCGGCCGTGTCCACGTGTCCACGCAGCTCACATCAACCAGACCTCGTTTCTCTTCTCCCGTGCTGGCCATTGTCACCCCGCTCCGGCCAGGTTTACAAGAGGGAAATGCTTTCAGGTTTTCTTTCCTTTCTTTCTCACTTTCTCTCTCTACATATTTCTCTTCTTTTCTTTTAAATATTTCTTTGTTTATTTATTTGAAATACAGGGTTAGAGAAAGATGGAGACACAGAGAGACGTCTTCCTTCTGCTGGTTCACTCCCCAAATGGCCTCAACAGCTGAAGCTGAGACAATGCACAGCCAGGTGCCAGGAGCTTTTTCCAAATCCCCAGGTGGGTGCAGGGGCCCAAGGACTTGGCCATCCTCCACTACTATCCAGGGAAGCAGCTGGGACAAAAACCGGAGCCGATGGGGAAGCCAGCGCCGCACACCACAGTGTAGGCTCTTCAGGTTTCTTACAGTGAATCTTCTCCATAGGTCTCAGTCCTCTGCCTAAGCTGACACTGAACCAGTGCTTTCTGGTTTGTGAGCTCCAGAGGGGAGCTGAGGAGGGGCCTGCTTGTCTTCCCATCCTATGGGAGCACAGCGGCAGAACCCACTGATTGGTGGAGAGAACCTGAATTTAAATCTGCATCTGGATCTCAAACCAAGCTGATACTGTCAATATTCCTCAGGCACCCCGGTTGAAAGTGTATATTTACATTAACCCACCCTTAGCCTAGAGGATCCTCAGGACACTGTGAGGGTTGCACGCCCCCTCTGAAGGTGCAGGCAGCCGACAGTTTAAAACTGGAAATCCAGCGTGTGCTGAGTGCGTCCTGTGGCACCCAACCCCTTGCCCACCCTCTCTTCTGCTTTGTCCCTGGAGTTCTTGGTGCTGTCTTCACTGGTGTGCTGTCTTCACCACAGCCAGAGCTTTGCCTTCTCTCCCAGGAGAGCTTTAGTGCCTTGGTCTTAGATGGTGCTGCTTGGAAGGGCTTGGGTGGCCAGTGGAGGATGGCCCAAGTGATTGGGCCCCTGCACCCACGTGGGAGACTCGGAAGAAGCTCCTGGCCTTCAGCCTGGCACAGCCCCAGCTCTTGAGGTCATTTGGGGGGGTAAATCAGCAGATGGAAGATTTCTCTCTCTCTCTCTCTCTCTCTCTCTCTCTCTCTCAGTCTCTGTAACTCTGCCTTTCAAATAAATAAATAAATCTTAAAAAAAAGAAATCTGTTGCTTGACAGCTATAGTCCCATAATAACTTCACCACACACTGGCAAGATGAGATGTGAACAGCTCCGCACTGCTGCAGGCTCAAATGCCAGGAAATGCCAGCCTCTCCAGGATAATGGACAATCAGTAGACACTCGCAGACTAGTTTTCCTGTCACACACCATCAAACAGAGAATGCATCTCTGTCAATCACCACCTAACAGAGATCACCCCAGAAGTTCACTTGAAACATGACACTCAGAAACCCCCAGCGATGCCCCTGGTGGGAGAAATCACGATGCAAAAATTAAAAGAAAGAACTAAAGCCTTGGTCCAGGACCCAGGTTCAGCATGCAGGAGTCAAGAGCTCTGTTTCTGCGCATGGGAGAAACAGAAGAACCAAGGAATTATGAGCCCATAGCGCTAGGGGCCAGGTCAGCCTGTCGGGTGCAGGTTCCTTTGGCTCCAGTGATGCATCTCACATGGACAGATGGTCTGGGCAGAGCCCCAGCAAACATCTGGCAAGAAATACTATGGAGAGAGTTATCTGCATGCTCACTGACCATGGTATAGCAGAAGAAGAAGCATTGGCTTCTCATCACTTCCTGTGGAAGCCAAAGCAAGATCTCTGAAGATATAAAGGAAAGCAGGAGAAATAATTGCTCTGATCTCATAATGATACCTGCATGGACACAACCATTTTACTATTGCTCACTCATTTTGCAAGCTTGCGGGGGGGGGGGGTTAGATGCCTACAATTATGGGCTAGCTACATATATTACAGTACAGAGATGCTATGCATATCTACACTGAATAGAAAACCGAATTACATTGCTTTGAATACATGGTGCTGGCAGAAAACTTAACTAAAAAGTGAGTTTTGAATTAATTCAGAGCAATATTTGGAGTTCAAGAAACAAATCCCTAGGAAGATATTTATTTCAGCCATGGAAGTCCAGCATTCCATATGGGGTTCAGTGACTTTCCTACTTGTTCTTCCATCAAAAGCTCAGGAAACTTTGGGACCAAATTTTAGAAATGATACACATAACTTGGATATATCTCATGAACATAATGGGCATAATTACCCAGGGGTGGGGGGAAGCCAGGTACAAAAAAGTACACAAGGGCACTTCAAAAACTTCATGGAAAATGAAATTAAAACATTTGCTTTGGTGAAAAAAAATTTTAAATCCAAGCATTTTTTTTCATGATATGATTTTTTTTGGTGAACTTTGTGAAGACTGCTCATCTGAATGGATTTCCAAAAAAAAAAAAAAAAGTTACAGCCAAGGAAACTTATCTTTGACTGCCATTTTCCAGTATATTTTGAGTACCCTTGTACAATCATTGACATGAATTTTAAAAGGCAATTGTGAGCTCTGGTGATAAGACTCAGAATAGTGATTAACTAAGAGAGAGAGAGGGAAGGAATGGCTTGGAAAGGGGCTCCACACACCTTTCTTGAATCATAGTAATCTTCTATAACTTGACCTGGATGCTGACTGCATTTATCAGAATTAAACATACCGCAATACTCACTTCTTTTTAAAAGTGCTGTACCGTAGTGCAGTAATTTACAATGTGTACTGCAGTGCAATAATTTATTGTTCCCATAAAAACTAGGATACAGGGAGTGGAGACAAGCCAGTCTGGACCACGGCTTTTTATTTTAAACTCATTCAACTCATTTTATTCTAAACTCATTCAGTTCATTCTAAACTCAATCTGGCTTCGTGTAAAAAAAAAAAAACAGAAGAAGAAGAAGAAGAAGAAGAAGAAGAAGAAGAAGAAGAAGAAGAAGAAGAAGAAGAAGAAGAAGTCGTCTGACTGGTATTTGAAATAGCTCTCCCATCTCCCTGGGTGAGACCCCAGTGGATAAGAGTGGCCATCAGAGAAGGATGTACTTTTCTCTGGAGGGAGGAGAGAACTCCCACTTTGCGTATGGCCCTGTCTGAACACTGATGGTGTTTGCAGAACTCAGAAGGCTTCCATGGCCTAGGCAGCTCATGTCAAGGGCCTCAGGTGATCACTGACGTCACATGTAAGAGTGTTAATTGTTAAATTAACAACAGGAGTCACTGTGTACTAACTGCCCATGTAGGATCTCTGTTCTCAAAAGAACTACAGTATTAACATTAATGGTAAAACTTGATCCCAAAGATTTGCTTTGTTCTATTGTGATATTATGCATCATAAGTTCTAGTTATGTCTAAGTGTCAAACTCCATTGCCTGTGTGTTTAGGTATTTCTTTAAAGTTTATTAGGTGCCTCAAATGTAAAATCTTGTGAAATTCCTAGCTCGTATGTTTTAACATAGGGTTAGATATTTAAAGACAGCCGAGGAGATTTCTCAAAATGGCAAAATTCTGTGGACTTGGGACTCCAAGATTTGGATCCCGAGCTTTCTCGTGTAGCTTTAAAGATGCCCTGATGCAGTCTCCGTACGGAAAAGGGTAGCTGCAAAAGTTGTTCCAGAGAACTAAGGAGTTTCTAACTAAAGCTCCGGTATTGGGAATTGCTGATGACAGGACTCTATGGAATTGGAATTCCAAAATTCAGATTCCAAGCTTTCATATATAGCTTTAAAGAGGCCCTGATGCAGACTTTGTACTGAAAAGGGTAGCTACAAAAGTTGCTATGGATTCCAGGATCTGGATTCTAAGCCTTGTGTTTGCTTAAAAGCCTCTGAAACAGACACTGTGCTGGACAGGGGAGCCGCCAAGGTGTTCCAAGGAATCAAGGAGTTTGTGACAAAAACTGCAACATTAGGAATTCCTGAGCAAGCCATTCTTCAGATCCTCTTCAGATCCGTTTCAGCGTACATGACAGGGACCTTACCAGGTGCTGTTGAGCAGGACTACCTCCATGAAATTAGCATTAAACTTCTACCTCTTAAGTCTCCACAGGTGAATGTGAATGACATGACTGACTGTTCCTAGAAGCCAACCAGAAGCCTTAAGTACTGCAAAGCAAAAGGGATAAGTAAAACTTTTGCCTTTGTCTCCTTAAGGCAAACATGCTGTCCCTGCCTTTCTTAGTTATCTCTGGGGACTGTTATTGACGATAAAGCTACCTAATGCTTTATTCTATTGCAATTCTCTATACTCAAGCTAAATGCGTGTATAATCTACATAAGGATAGCCTATCACTACCCACTATCTGGGAATCTGTAAGCTATGTTGTTTTCATCTAAAGGGGCACCCACCTACAATTGGTTTTGCTTATACTAATTAACAACTTATGTTTCAGAACTCGACTCCTGGGAGTAACTGACCATGCAGGGGACACAGACCTTGGCAATGACTGAGACTGCTCCAGCTCACAAAGCAAATTTGTTAGATAGGATAGACAGAGACTTCCAGACCCTGGATAGGCCAGGGCCTGTGCTACGCCCCTCAATAAGCAGGAAGCAGTTACAGAAGAGATGATTCAAAGTCCATCCACTCCCCTTAGGATTAAAGGGATGGAGTCCCTGAGGGGGGAATGAAGTAGGCAGGCATATAGGTTAAAATCCATTAGGTCTGTGAGCTGGAAGACCACGGCTTCGCCATGCCCCTGTGTGACCTCACGCCCTACCTGATACCTTCACCAAGCCCCTGTGTGACCTCATGCCCCTACCTGGCCACACCTGGGTGCCCACCAGCCAATCAGGTTAATTAACCACTCCCCTTTGGAAGTGGGTTAAAAGCCTGGGACACGGTTTCTCCAGGCCCCTTCTCTTCTTCCCTGGCCTCTTCCCAGGTGGGGGCTTGCTATAGTCCTGAGCCTCCAGGCTTCCTGGGCTAGATGCTCCTCCACGTGGCTGGTTCCTTGTGCGCGGTATGAACCCAGATTTCTCTCTCTTAAAAAAAGCTCTTATGCACCTTTCGCACTAAAAAAAAAAAAAAAGCCTCTCCCGGGAGAACTGCTACAGCCACATTATTTCATTGGTGGAAGCGCCTGCTGCGTGGTCCTTGAGAGGCAACAGTTCACCGTTGGGGGTATTTCCCGTCCAGTTGTGACAAAGAGCACGTCTAAGTTTCCTTCTTTGACGCGACCTGCTCCGGGTTTGTGCACGGTGAGGTTTACTCCTCTTCGGATCGCTTCGAGCCAGGGACCTCCCTCCGCGCCAGTGGCTGCAGGAGTCCAAGCCAAGCGACACCGGTCCCTTCGCTAGCTGCGGCTGGTAGGCGTCGCGGTGTCCCGGGCTCGAATTGCAGACCTCCAGGCTGGAGAAGCTTGCTGGCAACCAGTGTGCCGCCTATCATTTGGCGACTTCAAAAATAAAACGAAATACGCTCTTCGCTGCCTCCTTCTTGGACCTGTAGAGATCCTTGAGCGTTTCTCTCCCATGCGCGTCTCCGCTTCTTCCTCCCGCTTTTTCCACACAGTCACGATTCCCACGCCTGGGATCTGGCCGGTGCTTCCCCGCAGGCCTCCTGGGAGGTCTCCTTGTCTCAGCGACGCCTCTGCTTTCTTTGGCTCCTTTTCCAGCGTCTGCTTTTGGCGCGGTCACTCACCCGCACCAGTCGCACCGACCTCACGGACTCCGCCGAGGGCAGCCGGGCGGAGCGCGGAGTGGGAAGCGCCGGCACAGAGCCCACGGGCGCGCTCGGACCCCGTGGGCCCCAGCACGGCTCCCGCGGACTCGGTGGCGGACTCGGGCGTTCCTGGCGTTCCGAAGCAGGCGAGGGGTAAGGCGGGGCCAAGGCCACTCGGCAGCCCTTCTGGTGTCAGGGTTTCTAACGGGACAGACGCGACAGGGTCCCAAACACTCCCGAAGCTTGGAGTTTGCAGTTATCTTGCAGCGAGGAGGCCAAACCTAGGCTTTCAGTGAATGCCTAGTGTATTCTGAAACCGGAAACATGATACTTCCCGTGTCTCTGTGGCGCAATCGGTTAGCGTGTTCGCCTGTTAAGGCGTCAAAGAAGGTTGGTGCTTCGAGCCCACCCAGGGACTAGTCAAGCTTTACTTGTAAAAGGAGGGTTAGTGCGTTTGTGGTCATTGTTACAAATATGTTACTGAAAAGAAGACAACAACCTCCTAACCTGGGTGTCTTGTCCACCAGATAGTACAATCTTAGCGCAATCTTTGTCAACTTGCCATTCAGAAACATCTCTCTAAGCATGCTCCACATAAAGACCATGGCCCCTTTTCACTTGTGCCTAACATAAGAAAACTATCACGATCCACAAACCAAGAGGCTATTCTTCCCATTAGCATCCTGTAACTTCAATGCTATTGTTAAGTTGATACATCTTATGTGGTAGGAGTAAGGAGATGAGCAAGAGAGACTAACAGGGAGAGAGAGGAAGTGAGACAGAGAGAGAGAGAGAGAGAGAGAGAGAGAGAGAAAGGAAGAAATACTTGTAACTATTACATGCTTGTTTCTGCAACTGGTCTCATACAAGTCTGGTATTTGTAACTGCCTTCTTTCACTCAGTTCCATGTTCCTTTGCTCTCTGCAAGCACCTCAGCTGGTCTTTGTTATTCACCTGGTGTGTGTGGGTGGGGGCGGGGTGGGGGTACATGAACCTTCATTCCTGAAGTATCTGGATCATTAACAATCCTGTCTGAATTGAGCTGGTTTGGTTTTCCACTGACTTATCTCAGGACACGGTTGCTCTAAGAGATGTCTAAGAGATGTCCAAGGGATCTCCTGTGCTTAGACATAACTCTTCCTTGCCTGCCTCCATGGATGGAGAAGCAGTTCAACTTGCCCTTGGCAATCAGGGTCCACCAACCTAGCCAGCACGGTAGCTTCCTTTTTTGCTTGTGGATTCAGAGGCATGAGACGCCCAAAGTGGCTGAGTGGCAGTCTTAATGTTCGATAGAATCATTGTCTGTTGATGGGTACATTCCTCCCTTCTGAACTAAGACTTCCAGACCAGAAGAATGTGAAGGCAAAGGTAGAGAAAGCCAACTATTGCTGATGTATTACTAGCAGTAATAATGAGTGGTGCTGCTTCCATTTCCACTCCTTGGTCCCTGGACCTGTGAATCCTGGCTATGGGAGAAACAGCACCGCCTGGTGAATGGTTGCCTGGAGAACCTTGTCCCACATAGCTGGCATGGTAACTGAGGCTTCAAGAGGTCATTCCACTGTTCTAATCAGACCAGAGGCTTCAGGATGTGAGAGAATGTGGTGAAATCAATGAATTCCATGAGCCTAGGCCCACGGCTGCAACTCATTTGCTACAGAGTGAGTTCCTTGACCAGAAGCCACGCCATCGTCACCACACTGTGAGTAAGGCATTCAGAAAGTCCATCCATCCAATGTTACGACTCCTTCACTATAATCCTATACCCTTAATATCAATTTCCACATGTATCTCATGTGTTTCTGTCTTTGTAAATTGGAAGAGTCACGTAGCTCTTTTGGAATATACTGCACCTCCTTAGGGGTTTAGAAGACAAGTGTGGGTGAGTCCATGAGGACTCCATATTCTGTTCTGAGGCCATTGCCTCAGAGCAGAGCACTGAAGGCTCCCCAGGCAGAGTTGAGTGAATCTCCTCCAATGCGTGTTGAAAGGCTCCTTTACTGGCAAGGAGAACACAGCAAAATTTAGAGCTTTGATGCCTGCGTCTTCACCTGGCTTTTCTCACATGTGCCGCTTTCACTTCCCATGATTCCAGCCCTTCTCTATCGACTCCCTCACTTAACAGTGGACACCGTGCAAGTTGGGTGCCAGAGTCCAGCTCCAGCCAGTCCAGCATTTCCTGAAGGTGTGAGAGGCGTTGGCACAGGAAGAAATGAGAGACACACTCACAGCAAGGCTGAAGGCATGGCTCTAGCTTTCAGGTACCAGACTTATCTTCATAGCATAAATCACATGTGATTCTTTCTTCTTACAATAGCAAGTCTGTTGTCAATTTCCTTAGAACCATTGACCTTGTATTTTATGGTGCCTCTAGATTCTATGTCTACATCTAGTTACAGTTTCTTTGATTTTCCGGGGGCATATTTAGAGCATGGGTTACAATCACAGACAGGTGCGAGACAATGGGCTGCCCACACAAGCCAAGGCCTGGAGTGCTGTCCAGCTATGCAGAAACTGGCTACACAAGCTAGAATAGTACCTGCCTAATCTAATGTTTACCAGAAGCCCCAAGTTCAAAGCAGGCCCTTTTTAAAATGTATACCCTCTTTTGTAGTTCTCTCTGTAACTCTTTATTTTCTTTATTGCACTTAAAATTAGAAATGCAGCAATCCTTAGCAGAACCACCAGGAAGCTCTGGCTTTCTTATGCAGAGTGTAGTTCCCATCAAATCTAAAACCACCAAGAGGACCACAGCTGTCATTCTCACGCCTTGCTGAGACACCTTCTGCTGTGACCTTGTCAGCCAGCCTAAGTTGCCTTGGCCTCACCAGTTGGCAATTCAGTTTGCTTTGTTACTCAGCCCCTCTTCTCAGGATGTGTGGTTTCCCCCAGTCTCAGCTCTCAGGCTACAGGGGATTGAGGTTCTTTCAGGGAAGAGAAAGGAAATTTTAGGTCGCTTATCTTCGGTCAGGAGGTCTACATGTTCTTCCTCAACATTTGACTGTTGTTTAAAGATAAACACTTTGTTTTCTTTTATTAAAGATGTAATTTTCAGGCCAACACCTGTTGACACACACACTGCGGGGGACCTGGACCCATTCTCAGAACAGCATTGAACTTACGGAGGCAGAGATGGCAGCCCAGGCCAAGAAATCTGGTTCACAGTGTCTGTGCCCCAGGCCCTCGGGTGCGCCCCCCGGCTCCGAGGCTCCTCTCCTGCCACAGAGAGGCGGCTCAGCGCTCAGCCCAAGGTGCACTCTGTGATCAAGGACCTGGGTGTTCTTGAAGTTTTCAGGGACCGTCCAGGAGCCTAGGTGGTAGTGGCAGTGGCTCCAAGAACCAACATTCCAAACTGCAAAAACTCTCCTACGCTCTTATTGAGTGTAGTAACTTTGAGATATCACTAAAATTGTGTTGCTGCTTCATGGGCTCTTGTCATCAGTTCAGGATCGCCTAGACAAGGGTCCTAGCACCAGCCTATTCAGTGCAATTTTGCAGAGAAGTGTAAAGATCCCAAAAATGCAAAAGACATACCTGCATTGGCCGGGAATCGAACCCGGGTCTCCCGCGTGGGAGGCGAGAATTCTACCACTGAACCACCAATGCACCCACCACTGCTATATTCAAAGTGGTCACTCCTGAGAGTATCCCCAAAAACAGCCATTGTTGCAAAAGAGGTTTATTGTAGTGTTGAGTCAAAGCTAACAAACGCACCCACACAGAAGTATTTTAATAGAAGACTTTCACAAAACTATCAATATCAAAATGTCTAACTTTACCTGAAGCAACTCAAAAAAGGTTCTTTCCAACTCTATGACAGATCTCCACAGTGAAACATCAGAAATTCATTCAGGTTGCTTGTTTCTACTGCTGTCTTCAACGGCCAACCTCAAAGTGTTGCTTTAGTGGTTCTTAGAAGGTGACCTAACTGGTAGGGGTAGGTAAGTAAAGTTCTGATCAGAGGAGAAAGTAGCAGCAGCAGACGCAAAAGAAAGGAAACCAAAGGACAGAATCAACATAGAGAAATGAAGAAGTCAATTTTGGTTCATGGAATTGTACTTTGTAGGATGTATGTTTTTTTTTTTTTCTAAAAGTAATAACCAATCTTATGATAAAAACATGGTGTCTATTTTATATGATGTTTAAAGCATGTACAGGGATGTGTGATATAAAAAGATCAACAACTCTTGAGGTCAATGTTGATTTCCAATTTCCAATTTCCAATTTCCTCAATTAGTATGCTTTAATTTATCAGCTATGTAAGGATGTGGATTTTTTTTTAAACTTTTATTTAGTAAATATAAATTTCCAAGGTACAGTTTATGGATTACAATGGCTCTCCCCCCCCCGCCATAACTTCCCTTCCACCCGCACCCCTCCCATCTCCCGCTCCCTCTCCCATTCCATTCACATCAAGATTCATTTTCAATTATCTTTATATTCAGAAGATCGATTTAGTATATATTAAATAGAGATTTCATCAGTTTGCACCCACACAGAACATAACGTGTAAAATACTGTTTGAGTACTAGTTGTAGCATCAATTCACATTGGACAACACATTAAGGACAGAGATCCCACATGAGGAGTACGTACACAGTGACTCCTGTTGTTGACTTAACAACTTGACATTCTTGCTTATGGCGTCAGAAATCTCCCTAGGCTCTAGTCATGAGTTTCCAAGGCTATGGAAGCCTCTTGAGGTCGCTGACTTTGATCTTATTTAGACAAGGTCATAGTCAAAGTGGAAGTTCTCTCCTCCCTTTAGAGAAAGGTACCCCCTTCTTTGATGGCCCATTCCTTCTACTGGGATCTCAGTCGCAGAGATCTTTTATTTTAAAGAAATGTTGATGGTTGAAATGTTAACATATTGGTCTTTTGATGAAGTTCAAATAGTTGAGAGTTCTGTACCCAGTTCTCCCTGGGGAAAGGAAGATGAGGAGAAGAACCTGGAGAGTTGTTGTTCCCCAAGTCAGGTCTGGGAGTCCTGACGGCTTTGGAGGACAGGAGCCGTGACAGGGGATCGTGCTTCTCTCACTGAGAGGCCATGCAAGGTCCACGCTGGGTCAGAACTTAGGGCTCAGCAAGGGAATCAACCTTCACTTTGAGCTTGCATAGCCTTGGTTTTATTTGTCCTCTGTCCATCAGCCAAGACACACACCAGGTCTGGCCAATACACCTTCAAATACCACCTCTATATGCCAACAACATCTATATTTATTCTCACAAACCTGCACTTCCTACTCTCAACCCTCAATTCTCAGGTCAATGTTGCATGCATCTTAGAGTCTCTGCTAAATCTCTGCATCACGTCAAATGCTAATGCTCAACACAGCAGACAGTTCCCTGTCAGCATCACGACATCACTCTGCACGGCAATACTCTATGATCAGACCCAAGAACAGCACCTCCTGAAGAGCAGGGTATCACCTGAGGGCTTGAATTTGCTTACTCCCAATACAAATCTTGCTGTACTCTTTGGATGCACTTTCTCATTCTCACAACGTAAATTGCTTCCAGTTTAATGTAAAAAGGGCATAAGTTTATTGAATACAAGCTTACTGCCACTTTTTGCAACTACTTTCCACCTATCATCTCTTACTTCCACTAATAAAAGCAGATGAAAAATTGCCTTCCCTTCAGCCAGTCTATTCCATGCCATCCACTTCCACACTGGACCCTGTGTGAACCGTCCACATCTGAAATCTGGACACAACTGCAGCCTGAATCCGTGTAGTATCCCTGTTTTCATCAGTTAAGTCATTAGCACCTTATCTGCCTCTTGCTTCCCACTTGCTCATCATTCTAGTATCTCTTGCCAGCACTCACATTTAAGGACAACGAACTACTTGACCTAAGAAACTAAGGAGATGATGAACTTTGCAGAGTCCTGTCATTGAATCCCTTAGTGAGCTATTTTAATGTGGGCTGCCACTAGCAAAGTGCCAGCTGATTCAGTTCCTTGGCAGGGCACTCTTCCTGGCTTGCAGACCACCGTCTTATTCCTCTTCTAAGTCTAATTACCTCTCCCAGGCCCCACATCCAAATGCCCTCATCCTGGTGACTTGGGGTCCAGTGAACCAAACTGAAGGTGATAGACATCAAGTAAGTAACACCAGCACCTGTGCTACAGGATCGGCTGGTTTTCGGTTTGTTGTTCCCAGACCAGGATAAAATGCCTGACAGGTCCCACAAAAACGCCGCTCCTTTGTTTCTGCCTGGTTTTGAACCGGGGACCTTTCACGTGTGAGGGGAACATGATAACCATTTCACTATGGAAACCATGCAGAGAGAGGGCTTTAGGATTTGCCTTCAGAAAACCTGACATCTGCCATCTTCAACTATCAACACTTTATAATCTACAAAGGTCAACAGCATTTCCAAACTCAAAAACAAAACAAAACAAAAAAAAAAAAAAAAAAAAAAAAACAAAGTCCCGGGAAGCATCCCTGATTCCTCAGGCAAGGAGCTTGCAGCTCTGGATGGGTCCCGGCTTAGGGTCCCTTGGAGGCCCCACTCTTGGCTTTGGCACCCCACATTTCCCAATTTGAAATTTACAATCTATTTTTTCTCACAGACTTCTATGTACTCTTTACTGAAGGGTTGTGCTTGATGATGCAAGAATTATGAGAAATACAAGTTGCATCCTTGGACTAAAAAAAAAAAAAACCTCATGGAATAGATCTAAGTTTACTGAACCAAGCAAGAGTTTGAAATGGACTTTGAGCACACCAAAACTGCCTAAGAATCCAATTCTGACCATATAAGAAAATAACTTTGAGGACAAATTTCACTTTTCATTTCCAGTGCAAATAAAAATATATTTTTAATGTCTACCAACACTCTAGCCACTAGGGCTTTTTGTTATCTGCTTTAGATGATACTGGCAAAGAGGATGTGATCATTGGTGGGATGGCAGCAAAATCCAACAATGCAGGGAATCTACCTGAAAAGATTCAAAAGAAGGCTTTGATTCCCATAGGGTTATGCCACCAATTTCTGAGTTCACATGTTTAAAGGTGTGTGTGTGTGTGTGGGGGCAGTGCTGTGGCATAGCTGGTAAAGTCGCTGCCTACAGTGCTAGTATCCCATATGGGCACTGGTTCAAGTCCTGGCTGCTCCACTTCCAATCCAGTTATCTGCTATGGCCTGGGAAAGCAGTAGAAGATGGTCCAAGTGCTTGGGCCTCTACACCCACATGGGAGACCTAAAGGAGGCTCTTGGCTTCAGCTTGGTGCAGCTCCGGCCATTGGGGCCATCTGGGGAGTGAACCCTCTCTCTGCCTCTGCCTCTCTGTAACTCTGCCTTTCAAAATAAATAAAAATAAATCTTTTGAAAGGCAGAGTTACAGAGAGAGGTAGAGAGACAGAGAGAGATAGAAAGTCTTCCATCCGCTGGTTCACTCCCCAGATGGCTCTCTAGCCTCCTCCTCTGGTCTCCTTTCTCTTCTCTCCTGCTCACTCTCTCCTCTCATCTCTCTCTTTCCTCACTAGCTCTTCTCCTCTCTTGTCTCTCTCACACTCTCCTTCTCCCTCTTTTTTCCCTCCTTCACCCCACCCCTTTGGTCTGCTGGGTTTTAGGTCAAGTGCCTAAGCCCCACGTGGCCAACTGAATATGACATCATGGGCCTAAGGTGTTCTTAGGAAAAATGCAACTGTAACTGTAAAAAGACACTGAGCTTGAAGGAATTTCTCTTTGAATCTAGGAAGAACACTACCTTTGAAAATATCGCTTTATAACTTGCTAAACTTCTTTTGAATTTATTTTGACAGGTTTCCGGGTAATCAGTACTCAATGAAACAAAAACAGGTAATTAGTACTTGTTCTAGATGAATGCAATTTTAACTTTACTTGAATTCAGATAGCAATATTTAATATCAGCATCTTAAGTCATTTAGGTGTAACTGCTAATTTAAATTGGATAAAGGCAAATGAGATAAATGTGTCTAAATGTAAACTTTTGTATACTCAGCAAGTTATATTCTATAAAAAAGTTTGGGTCAGTTTATAAACTGTCTATGAAAAGAGTTCAACATTGTTTGGAGAAACTCAGGCTGAAATTTGATGTGTTACCTTCATCTTAATCTGACATTTTTAACAGGTTATTTAGAAATGTAGATCAAGGAAATTGGCAGATGGAAAACATCACAAGTACAGAAGTGTGCATTTGGTAAGGAAGGTTAAAAGGAAAGAGTTATTTTGAAGAAAGAAGAGGCCAGGAAACTAATTCTATTCTGAAGGACTCTCCAAGGTGCACAATTTGATTTTTAGATTAGAGATGGGACTTGAGCAGCCCCTGGACTTGCATCCTCTGGTCTGCTTTAACAAAAACCAGGAGGAAAAGAAAGCCAGGCATCAGAAATGGAAAGATAGGTGGCAGGCCTATGAATAGCTGTTCTGTACAGTGATCTGCCCTCAAGCAGTCCCAACAGGCCAGTCCACTGCTGTGGCTTTCAATGTGGTAAGCCTGGGCCTCAGCAGAAGTCAGCTTAGGAAGAGCCCTGGCAGCTCTGCCAGCCAAGAGTTGGATCACTGGAAATGGACCTGCCCTGGAGTTGAAGGACTTCAGGTCCGAGCCACAGATCTTATTGGCTCTAAGCTGAAAAGCGCTTCACTCAGCCCAGCTTCCAAGGTGAACACCACTGCTGAGAAGAGATGGCCAAGTAGAGTCAGCAACATTGCAGGCAGAACTGTAAGTTTCCTGTTAGAGATGCCACCTGCCTTCACTTGGCCAGCTCTCCTCCCAGGCCAGGTAGGTAATGGAAGTCAACAGGGTGCCTTCCCCAAGGAGCTTCACACCTCCCTTAGGATGTATCCCACATGAAGAGACAGACAGATCCGGGCCTCTTAACTTATAGGGCCTAAAGCCCACTAGATTATTATCAAGCCCCTTCTGTCAGGTTCTATTTGCCTCTCAATCAGCAAACTGAGTTGTGGCTTAGACAGCAGCTTTCTTGAGTCCTCTAATAATGACTCTGTCCTTTGTTCTAGACCCTGTCTAGCCCACTTGGGTCTCATTCCTTTGTAATCATAACCTCTACTCTAACATCAATGGCTCTACTCCCAACCTGTGTGTACTGATGTCCTCTCCTCCACTTAATGTCATATGATTATTCAGAATTCCTCTACAGACCAACGCCTCTACCTGCAAAAGTTGAGTGGCCTTTCTCTTGATCTCAGCTGGGATCAGATTTAAACCAGTCCATCAAGCAATCCTAACAAGGGTCCAGAGACCCCCTCTTTTCCTCTCCTTTATGAAATCCTCTCATTACTTTGTTAATGCCACTCTTAGTATCATTGGTTGCTATTCTCACCCTGACTTGTATACTGCAGTGTCTGTTTAAGTGTTTACAGCAGCTGATAATGGAATGAACCAAGGCCTTCAGCAACCAGGCGCTCAACCAGATGCTTCTCCATCCATACATGCCTGTCCCTGCGGAGCCCCAAGATACCCCCCAGCAGGCCCCTGTAGACGATGTCCGCAATCAGCAGGAAGTAGCCAGAGAGACTCTTCGTCGCCCCCTTTCCTATCATCAAAAGGTCGGGATGGTAGCTTTGGGATCCACATAGAATGAAGGCCTATACTTCGGGAATGGAAGGTTCCTACCTGTACTTCTGGGGGTGGGGGGAGTCCTTGTCAAGGTCCCTGAGGGTGCCTAATGGTCAACCAATGAGGATCAGACCTGCCTCAACCTTTAACCCCCATGCCCTGAATCTATGAAAGGAGCCCTCCCAATCTCTGATGTGCGACTTCTCTGGCCCCCAGTCTGTTGCTCTGTTGGGACCAGGGAACCTTGCCCGGGAGCAGAACCCCATAAAAGCCTGTGAATTAATTGATTCATCTGCCTGGGAAGATTTGTTATGCGCCGGACACCTTGCACCAAGAAGTCTTCTTGTCATGCTCTGAAACTTGCTAGAACCTTGGCTTATATCTTTTTATCCTCTGCTCTTCCAAACTCCTTTAGATCTGTAAACCTGGGGAGACTTCAGACACTGGGGACATGACAAGGGAAATCGTGTCACAGTACACATTTTTGGGATCATGGGAACACCTTGTAATTAAATGATTTCAAGGCTAGACTGGCAGGCCAACTGCCCTCCTGTAACTGTTCCTTATCTCTCTCAAGAATAAGTTGTGGCTTAACTGATAAAGCCGCTGTCTGCAATGTTGGCATCCCATAAGGGTGCCTGACCCATCCTGGCTGCTCCACTCTCTGCTAATGGCCTGGGAAAAACAGCACAAGATGACCCAGTGCTTTGGCCCCTGTGAACCCATGGGAGACCTGGAAGAAGCTCCTGGCTTCTGGCTCCTGGCTTTGGTTTGGCCCAGCCCTGGCTGTTGTCGCCATTAGGGAGTGAACCAGTGGATGGAAGACCCCTCTCCTTTTGTAATGCTGACTTTCAAATAAATAAATAAATCTCTAAAAACGAAAGAAAGGCAGCAAGCCAGCTTTTGTAAACTCCATCTGCAAACTCAACAGAGACATCACTTCCCTTTGGTTGTTTTACACACTTAGAAGCTGGCTCCCAGCAACTTTTACTGCTATTTCACCTCATCCCTGGTGAATGCCAGAGCTTCAGTTTTGAGCTTACTCTACATCCTCTGGAAGTTGTCACTTCAGATTTCTCTTTGGAGGAAAACTAAATGTTTAAGATGAACTTTTCTAAGGAGTTTACCACAACACACCCTGAGAGAGACGATCAGTTCAATTATTTGAGTTGATTTCAATCAGCAGTAATACTGTCCATATTAGCACAGTTCTCAGTTTTTCCCCTGTGCCCTGATAGACAAGGCCACGGACTTGAAAGAGGACACCCTCCAGGAGGACAAGAATAAATAAGAATCTGAGGAGGAGAAGTAGAAAGCTAGGGAGGAAATGGGACAGGAAATTGAGGACTACAAGATGGCTCAAGTCATGTCTTTTGTGTGTGTGTGTGTGTGTGTGTGTGGCTGAATAATCAGGTCAGGTTTCCCATTTTCTGCTTCTGCTCACTTCTTTCCCCCCCTGGCCTTCTATGTGTACAAGAACATTGACAAGACTCACCGGGAAAAGTGTGTTCCTGTCCCAGCCAAAGTCATGCTCACCCTGTAGAACTTGTCCAGCTTCCTCCAGGTGGAAGCCCTCCCTCCGCCTTCCCTGACAATCTGTGATGTACCAGAAAACATGTCGGTATCCAG
The DNA here is from genome assembly GCF_964237555.1 of Oryctolagus cuniculus. NCBI lineage: Eukaryota > Metazoa > Chordata > Mammalia > Lagomorpha > Leporidae > Oryctolagus > Oryctolagus cuniculus. Next base: position 48,499,085 of record NC_091438.1, read on the forward strand.
CTCAGGCTTTTGACCTCTAGGTCATGTGGGTTTAGTCCTTAGCCCCTTGTCACCATGATCTTCTCACAGTCTTGTTATTGTCCAAGGACCCTGGTGGCTCTCATACTGTAGGGCTCTCCTTGTGGCCCCACCCTCCTATGAGATGGATTTAGGAGAATTTTCCTGCAAATGTCTTCTCTATGCTGTAAGAAGTCTGTGAATGTGCAGGTTTGAGCTACGGCTCTCATCCTGGGACCTGGCAAAGACCTTTATTTTCTCTGAAGGGGCAGCATGAAGGGTAAACTGAGGCTGAGGAGGAGCTGGTGGGGGTCTGGCTAACTCACCTGCAGCAGAAGCTGGGAGCAGGGCTGTTGGATTTCTTTTTCTAAAGATGAACTTTTCCTGTCCACTGACTTGTCTTTGGCAATCCATCATAAAGCTGGACATCTCTGAAACACAGGAAGCCCCAGGCTTACCAGACCTCTAGGCTAGCAGGCTGATTCAGGGAGGCACCAGGAAGACACTTCCCCCACACCCTGGTGTGGGAAGGGCCTTGGATGAGAGAAAATGAGGCAGATAGAAAATGAGAGGCATAGAGAGAGGACCCCTATCCAATAATTCACTCCTTAAATGTGCACAACACCTGGGGCTGGGTCAGGCCAAAACCTGGCTCAACCCAGTCTCCCCATGGGTAGGAGAGGCCCACGTGCTTGTGCCCATCTCCCCTTCAGCAGATGGCAGCTGAGGTCTCTCTGGGTCCTTTTAGCTGTAGCAGGACTGCCTGGAGCCACCCAAACTCACACAAGCTCCACACATGCCTGGAACTGCCTTCCTGGCTTTTTCCTCTCTGAGATTTCCTCCAACCCCCTTGTCTTCCCAGCTGCTGTGGTGGCCTCGACCTTGTCCAGCAACTCAAAATTAGCTCTCAGCCACATCTATGAAGCTGGAACAGCGGCTCCATTCTTCCAGGAGGCTGCCTGCAGTGCCCAGAAACTTGAGATCATTTTTTAAGAAAGATTTTCCAGGCCGGGGCCATGGCTCAGTAGGCTAATCCTCCACCTAGTGGGGCTGGCACACCAGGTTCTAGTCCTGATGGGGCTCTGGATTCTGTCCCAGTTGCCCTTTTTCCAGGCCAGCTCTCATCTCAGCATTGTAATTCATTTCATCCATGCCCTTCCTTTGATCAAGTGATTGGTCCATGCTGAATTTGTTTCCTCTTTACTAAAATCGGTCAGTTGGAATTCCTTGCTTGTGAGTTGTTTCCTTTCAGTGTTCAGGTTATGCACCAGATAAAGCAGATGCTGGTGTTGGGAAAGTGGATTTCTCTGGCGTCTCTCTGTAGAGAGAGACTCCCTCTGGGAACATCTGAGCGCAACAGAGGCCCAGGCCTGATGGTGCCTGGGCTGCGCTTTGGGTGGGATAGAGGTGGACAGGGTTGCCTGTCCTCTCCCACCACACTGCAGTGGGGTCTGCAGGAGGAGCATTAGTGGGAATCAAACCACGCTCTGGTGGGCAGCTTTGGGGTGGAAATGAAGGTTCCAGCTGGAGAAATCCTGAAGGCAACTATGCAAAGGGCCTGTGAGCTGGAGAAGAAGACACTATAGACATCCTGCATCTACATCGGGTACACCCTGTGCAGGGGATAGGAAATCCTTCCAAGGCTCTGCTATCCAGGTGAACCCAGAGGCCTCCTGGAGCAATTCTCCCAGAGCTTTCTGAGTATACACACAGCAGGTTCAGTCTCTGCTCATAGAGTCCCACCCATGTCTGCGATGTCTGAATGGGGCCTGCTTAGTTTCTGACTGGCTTTCTAGTCTTGCTTTGCAGAGAATCACAATGAAAAGAGACAGACAAGAGACTCTGGCCCACAGGTAACTCTGAATGCTGAGGGGCTGGTGATGGAGCGAGGAAAACTAGAGAGGATTCCAAAAGCAAGGGATCCAAACAGAGGTCAACATTAACACCTTGAGCAACAACACCAAAGCCAACCCAGAGACTGCAGAAGGAAACTCTTTGTTCATGGATATATAAGGATGTGTCCTAACTCTATTGGTAACCTGCTCTACTGGGAGCTCATACATTGTTTCCATTTATTAGTAATGTCTCACGTTTGCTTTTAGTCAGTCTGACCTAAAGGGAAACAAAGCAGTGGCCCTTGATTTCTGTGTGAGTTTTGATCTGCAGGGTCTTGGTATGGTGCCCATGTGGGATGCCGGCACTGAAGGCAGCAGCTTTATTCGCTATGGAACAGCGGTGGCCCCTAAATTCCCATCTCCATAGGTGCACTCCTGTATACTACAGAGTGGTAGCACCAGTCCAGGTGCATCAATCATTCCAGAATCAAATGTCACTAAGTCCCTGGGATTACACAGAAAAACTGCATTGGGTCCCCCACTCTGACAACTGACATAGGTCAGGCAAGAAATTCTGTGTTGTAGGAGGCAGGTCTGTAGGGTGTGTAGGAGAGCAGGGTCACACAGGTTCACTGCTAGAAAACCCAAGGCAACAGTCATAAAATGTTTGCAGAGTCTTGAGAGGTGGCTCTTCACTCCCGATGTCGAAAGTCTTCCTGAGGACTCCAGATTTCCATATAAAGGTTTCAGTGTAGCGCACAGACTGAGACATGTGCCCAGATTGCACATTGCATTTCACAAACTTCAGTCTTGCTTTATTTCTTTTTTTGAAGCTAAACTTTTCCTGTCCACTGACTTGTCTTTGGCAATCCAACATAAAGCTGGACATCTTTGAAACACAGGAAGCCCCAGGCTTACCAGACCTCTAGGCTAGCAGGATGGTTCAGGTAAGCACCAGGAAGACATTTCCCCCACACCGTGGTGTGGGAGGGGCCTTGGATGAGAGTGTGCTGCAGATGGTGATCTCCATGTGCTGGTTCAGTGAATGCTGACGTCCATCAGCGACAAACATAAGGCAGAGCCCCACAGTTTCCATATTGGGCGTCAGCTGGCTCTTCTTAGACTGCTGTTAAATTTTCCTGCACACTTTCAGAATCTCATTTCTTACTGCACTGTAGTGTCAGAGTTTAGGCCACCTAGTTGTGTAGCCTGGGGCATGTTGCTTGTGGGACTTGTCAAGAGGCAGGGGCCTGAGTGGGGATATGGAGATGACAACAGCAGGCCCAGAGGGAGAGTTGGGAAGACCATGGGAGCATAAAACGACCCTTCCGCGACCGGGAATCGAACTCGGGCCGCGGCGGTGAAAACACTAAATCCTAGCTACTAGACCACTAGGGACACACAGTAAGGTCTTTGTGGTGTGTTTCCCTAGGAGCAGCGGCTATGTTGGACACGCACGTCTGAGAAGATCCATGTTTCATGCTGTGCCTTGTCCTTACTTCAGGGAAATCCTGGGAGGCCGCCCCCTGCAGATTCTCAACAAAGGGCGAACCGCACCGGGTGCACCAGGAGCCCCGCCCCGCAGGCAGCCTGGCTTTCAGCTGAACTTAGAAACCACGAAGCCTTAGTGAACAGACAGCGGGCCTCTGGGGAGGTGTCCGCAGGTGCTTGGGCACCCGGGGGTGGCCGGCGGGAGGGAGACCCAGAGGCGCCCAGGGTACAAGGAGCTGAGTTGAGCCGCTACGAGCTCCGACAACAACGCACACGCAAGCAGGGACACAGACGCCCGAGGGAATCTCTTTCAAACAAGGTAGGTCTTGAGTTCCCCCAAAGACCATCACGAGCCCGTCCCCCAAACCCTGCCGCCCCTGAGTGTTTCCATCTCAGCTGGAGCTCGGTCCCCATCCTCCCCACGCTCAGAACAATCCCAAACACGAGGGCTCTGACGCCGGGGCGTTCCTCGACTCCACATCTAACCCGCCAGGAGCGCGTGTGTTCCTGTGGCTCCAGGACGGGCCTTGCTGTCACCCGGTCCTTCCTCCTGGTGACAGAGTTCAAGTAAGCGGCGCGGACCAAGGCGAGCAGACCCATGTCCCTCGCGCCCCCCGGCAGTGGCACTGTGCTGTCCTTGCACGCCTTCGTCGGCTCAGTCCTCCGCTTCACCCTCTGCCAGGCCTGTCCCGGGCCCAGGGACCGTGGCGGGGCCCTGGCTGCGCGGCTCCTGTGCGAGCGGCTGGCACCCGGCAGCTCCCGGGGCGTCCCGAGGAGGAGCTCCAGCGGCTGCTTCGGGGACGTGCGGGGGCGCGGCGAGGCGCAGGCGTGCGGGGCCGCAGGGAGTGCGGGTTCCCCAGAGGCTGGCGCCCGTGCTGCTCCCGCAGAACGGACACTGCCCTCTCTGTCCAGCAGGACCCTAAACGTGTTCGTGGAAACGCGGGGTTTGTTATCCTGTGTGGATGGGGGAAGTGACCGATGGCGGCCGGAAGGGGACAAGAAAGGCACCACATTGTCTCATGAAGATACCAGGGCACAGGCTTCATCTGCATGAAGTCAACCCGCTCCTGCCAGATTTACAAGAGGGAAATGCTTTCAGGTTTCCTTTCCTTTCTTTCTCTCCCTACATATTTCTCTTCTTTTAATATATTTATTTATTTGAAATACAGAATTAGAGAAAGATGGAGACACAGAGAGACGTCTTCCTTCTTCTGGTTCACTCCCCAAATGGCCTCAACAGCTGAAGCTGAGACCATCCGCGCGCTAATTGAATGCGCCACAGAGACTCGGCTCCCAGGGCACAGGGACCGAACCTTCCCCGGGCAACCGCCGGCTTTGAAGGGAGACGTTTCGGGCTCCGGAGCCCGGCCACTGCAGAGAAGTAAGCGGGAGCCGCAATGTGCGCCACGCAGGCCACCGGTGCTTAGGGAGGTCGGGCAGCCGCAGGGCAGCCAGGTGGTCTTCTCGCCTCAGGAGCCCGCGCCTGGCAGTTACTGCGGACCACAGGCCTCCAGAGCAGGTAGGTCTTAATCTCGGTTTTATGGTGTAGTGGTGAGCACTCTGGACTCTGAATCCAGCGATCCGAGTTTAAATCTCGGTGGGACCTTTGCCTTTAACTTACTGAACTGTCATTTTGACTGTTTCAATGGGATTTATTACCGCTCCCGAGGTCTTCCACCTTGTAAGGGACAAGAAGGCAGCTCTGCAGGGTTCGGACTGCTCTGGGCCTCGATGCCTCCTGTCCCCGGCAGCACCTGGAACCTCGCAGGTTTGTTCTGCTCTCCTGCACTCTCTGGAGTCCGCCTTCCAGAAATGGGTTCTTTACACCGGCCCGGTCCCCAGGGAAATGACCCAATCTGGAGGATCCCCATCCTGGGCGAGGCTGGGGCTCCTGCCCTCGCCATGAACGAAGGGGCAGAGGCACACAGGCTGCCCTTGGTCCTGCTGAGGCTGAAACCTGAGCCGGTGGGGAAATCACCCATGGCTATCGGGGACAGGTGGGAAATGCTGGGGTCTGGACCGTGGATTTATATCCCGGCATGCTCACTGACCATTGTATAGCAGAGTCTGGGTTGGATCCCGGCAAAGTCTGGGTCGGACCTACTCGAGTGGGTAAAAGACTTATCCAGGACACCCATGCTTTCTGGGCAGGAGGAGCAAGGGAGATGATGTTAAGAAAAGGCATATTTCATTGAAAGAAGAAAAACATTCTTGTGCTCTAATGTTTGTTAAAATTCTTTTGAGCAGGCCGGCGCCGTGGCTCACTAGGCTAATCCTCCGCCTAGCGGCGCCGGCACACCGGGTTCTAGTCCCGGTCGGGGCGCTGGATTCTGTCCTGATTGCCCCTCTTCCAGGCCAGCTCTCTGCTGTGGCCAGGGAGTGCAGTGGAGGATGGCCCAGGTGCTTGGGCCCTGCACCCCATGGGAGACCAGGAGAAGCACCTAGCTCCTGCCATCAGATCAGCGCGGTGCGCCGGCCGCGGCGGGCATTGGAGGGTGAACCAATGGCAAAGGAAGACCTTTCTCTCTGTCTCTCTCTCTCACTGTCCACTCTGCCTGTCAAAATAATAAATTAAAAAAAATTCTTTTGAGCATAATAGGCAAGTGAGTCTGGAACAGAGAAGTCTTTGACTGTTCTGCCTGCAGTGTTGCAGACCTTCAAGAGAAAACTCAGATAGAAGTTTTTCTATTTACATCGAAAAAACCCCTTGTTACAAGAGGAGCAGAGGTGGGGAAGCAAGACCCATCTCCTTAAAAACCCCCAGCCTCAACTGGACTGCGCTCAGCCCTCTGCCTCTCTGCTGAGCTGCCCTCCTGGCCTGGTCAGGTGTAATCTCTCTACTCAAGATGTAACCTCGCTCCTCCACCCCCCCCGCCCCCGCCCCAGTCTTCAGGCTCTGTCTGGAGAGGTGCCCATCCGTCCTTACGGATGTCCCTGCCCTAATAAACCTTGCTATTTTACCTCCCACTACTCTCTGTCTCACACTTGAATTCTTTCTTGTGCGAAGACAAGAACCCTGCAATTTCTCCAGTAACAATTCCACCAAGACGAAGCTATGCTGCCCCAGCAAAGAGGACCAGGCAAGTCTCATGGGGCGGGACACTGCCATCTCCTCATGGCCCTCTCCTCACCTCACCAGGCCCTAGTTCATTGCTGCGCCTGTTGCATTCCGAAAGGCAGACACAAGACCACACGAGTCTGACAAAATCCCTCGGGGAAGTTGCATCTGAGGTGCTTAGTTGACGTTTAGTGCATAGAGGGCAACTCTGAACTTTCAGCAATGGCCTACAGCAAAGCTATATGTGAAAGGGGTTTTTTTTCTCCTTCCTTTTCATAGTAATTGAATCAAAAATGTGTACTGGGTTAGATTGAGGAATTAGGCATTGATCTGAATGCTTTTTTTACTTCTGAAATTTGTCCAAGTTTCTCATTTACTTCTTTCTGTGCATATGAATTGTTAAAGCCAAACTCATGAGTCCTCCAGGTCCCCATAAAAGGATCTGCTGAGCCAGGGCAGGGGACTGCCAGATGGAAGCAAAGGGCCAGGGTCAAGGTCCTGCAGCTGCAGCTACATGGCTGCGTGGCAGCTGGAACCATGTCCATCAATCTCAAATGCCAGAGTGCCTGGCACCTGGCTGTCTGTGGGAAGGGCTCCTGGTGCATCCAGTGTGGTTCACACTTTGGTGGGAATCTGCAGGGGGTGGCCTCCCAGGGCTTCCCTGAAGGCAGGACTAGGCGCTGGTGTGGTAACATGGATTAGTTCTTCTCCAATGTGTGTGTCCAACCCAGCTTCTGCTGCTAGGGAAACAGACCAGACATTGCTTGCTGTGTGTCCCTGGTGGTTTAGTGGCTAGGATTTGGCGCTTACACTGCCGCGGCCCAGGTTTGATTCCCGGTCAGGGAAGGGTCGTTTTATGCTCCCATGGTCTTCGCAACTCTCCCTCTGGGCCTGCTGTTGTCATCTCCATTTTCCACTCAGGCCCCTGTCACTTTGACGAGTCCCACAAGCAACATGCCCCAGGCTACACAACTAGGTGGCTTAAACTCCATCACTACAGTGCAGTAAGAAATGAGATTTTGAAAGTGTGCATGAGAATTTAACAGGAGTCTGAGAAGAGCCGGCTGATGCCCAGCATGGAAACTGTGGGGCTCTGCCTTATGTTTGTCGCTGATGGACGTCAGCATTCACTGAACCAGCACATGGAGATCACCATCTGCAGCACACTCTCATCCAAGGCCCCTCCCACACCAGGGTGTGGGGGAAATGTCTTCCTGGTGCTTACCTGAATCAGCCTGCTAGCCTAGAGGTCTGGTAAGCCTGGGGCTTCCTGTGTTTCAAAGATGTCCAGCTTTATGTTGGATTGCCAAAGACAAGTCAGTGGACAGGAAAAGTTTAGCTTCAAAAAAAGAAATAAAACAAGACTGAAGTTTGCGAAATGCCCAGTGCAATCTGGGCACATGTCTCAGTCTGTGCGCTACACTGAAACCTTTATATGGAAATCTGGAGTCCTCTGGAAGGCTTTCGACGTCAGGAGTGAAGAGCGACCTCTCAAGACTCTGCAAACATTTTATGACTGTTGCCTTGGGTTTTCTAGCAGTGAACCTGTGTGACCCTGCTCTCCTACACACCCTACAGACCTGCCTCCTACAACACAGAATTTCTTGCCTGACCTATGTCAGTTGTCAGAGTGGGGGACCCAATGCAGTTTTTCTGTGCAATCCCAGGGACTTAGTGACATTTGATTCTGGAATGATTGATGCACCTGGACTGGTGCTACCACTCTGTAGTATACAGGAGTGCACCTATGGAGATGGGAATTTAGGGGCCACCGCTGTGCCATAGCGGGTAAAGCTGCTGCCTGCAGTGCGGCTACCCATATGGGCACCATTCCAGGACCCTGCAGCTCCACCCCCAATCTAACTCCCTACTATGGCCTGGGAAAGCAGTAGAAGATGGCCCAAGTCCTTGGGCCCCTGCACCTGCGTGGGAGACCTGGAAGAAGCTCCTGACTCCTCTCTTCAGATTGGTGCAGTTCTGGACATTGAAGTCAACTGGGAAGTGAATCAGCGGGTTAAAGACCTCTCTCTCTCTCTCTCTCTCTCTCTCTCTGTCTCTCTCTGCCTCTCCTTTTTCTGTGTAACTCTGACTTTCAAATAAAATAAATAAATCTTTAATAAAAAGAATTAATCTGAGTATTAGAAAAAAAGATGGGAGTTCAGGGGCAGACATTGTGGTGCCATGGGCTGGGCTGCCACTGGAACACCTGCATCCCGTATCAGAGCCGAGTATCAGACCTGCCTCCACTTCCAGTCCAGCTGTCTGCTAATGTGCCTAGAGGGAGCAGTGACGGTGCACAGACTGGGTTACTTGCCAGCCAGGACTAAGACCTTGACTGGCCTCATGGCGCCAGCTTCCACCTGGCCCAGTCCTGGCTGTTGGAGGCATTTGGGGAGTGAAGATTCTCTCTCTCTCTCTCTCTCTTTATATCTCTATCTCTATCATTATCTCTTTTTCTCTTTCACTCTGTGTGTGTGTGTGTGCATGTCACTGTGCCTTCCAAATAACAACACCTTTAAAAAGAAGAATTAACATTGCTGTTTCAAGCTGGAGAATAAGTTTTAATTTCAACTTGTACAAAAAAGATAGGCAACAAAATGTATGTAAAATAAAATTTATTTTCTGAGGTTTATAAACCCTACTGTTCAAGTAAAATGAACATGTGCTTGAGAGCTGGTAAACCATCTTCAGGGACTTTTTTCTGCCCGTTCCTGGACTCAAATCCTTGCTCTTTCCGGGCTGGAGTTGGGAGGGAAAAGGATGAGGGCCTTTGAGGATCCTCTCCTGATCTGGGCATTGGTGTCTCAGGGGCTATCACATTTGCAGACGGAAGGGCTGGGATTTCCCCAAGCAAAGGGTCCATTGGTCCTGCAGTGTAATTTGGTTCTCAGAGATGGTGACTTCTTTGATTTAGACTTGCTTTGTTGTTTTATTTTCTCATCAATTGGAGAATTATTGGTGACTTAACTTTTGGTATTGAAATTAAACAAGTCATTTAATACTTCAGTTGTTACCTGAAATAGATAAACAAACAAACAAAAACAACTCATGAACAATCTTCTGTGTGGTCTTGCTGACAACTGCCTGGGGCTGGTGCTGGAGCTGATGGAAATGGAGGCCAGGGGGAGCCCGACTGAGGGGAAGGGGAGAAGTGACAGGAGTGGACCACAGGCCGGAAGGAGATGGTGGCGCTAGCAATGCAAGTCAGAGTCTCCTGAAGTATGCTAGCTGCCTGTGGTGTGGGACACAGGGCTCCAGCACCTCCCGATGCCGAGAGCCCTGCTCTCAGCTGCTGCTGCAGGTTAGTTAGCTAGACCCCCACCAGCTCCTCCTCAGCCTCAGTTTACCCTCCGTGCTACCCCTCGAGAGAAAATAAAGGTCTTTGTCAGGTCCCGGGATGAGAGTAATATCTCAAACATGCACATTCACAGACTTGTTACAGCAAAGAGAAGACATTTGCAGGAAAATTTTCCTAAATCCATTTCATAGGAGGGTGGGGCCACAGGGAGAGCCCTACAGTGTGAGAGCCACCAGAGTCCTTGGACAATAACAAGACTGTGAGAAGATCATGGTAAAAAGGGGCTAAGGACTAAACCTACATGACCCAGAGTTGAAAACCAGAGCTGGACACCAACATGGTTCTCTTCATCACAGAATGTCAGGGAAGGCAGAGGGAGGGCTTCCACCTGGAGGAAGCTGGACAAGTTCTACAGGGTGAGCATGACTTTGGCTGGGACAGGAACACGCTTTGCCCGGTGAGTCTTGTCAATGTTCTTGTACAGATAGAAGGCAGGGGTGGGGGAAAGGAGTGAGCAGAAGCAGAAAAAGGGAAATTGCCAAGTAAAGAGCAAGGCATAGCTCTCGGCTGGTGCCCCTGTGCCCAGGGGAAAGCAACATTCTGCAAAGGTAATTTCTCCTCAGGGCGTTTCGAGGGATATCTTCAGGAACTAAACAAAAGGTTCTTTAATAAAATGTGATGTGGAGGATTCGCCTAGTGAGCCACAGTGCCGACAATCCCAGTTCTTGCCCAGGTAGGGGCGCCAGTTCTGTCCCGGTTTCTCCTCTTCCAGTCCAGCTCTCTTGCTGTGGCCAGGGAAGGCAGTGGAGGATGGTCCAAGTGCTTGGGCCCTGCACCCACATGGGAGACCAGGAGGGAGCACCTGGCTCCTGACTTCGGATCAGCACAGTGCGCTGGCTGTAGCAGCCATTTTGGGGGTGAACCAATGGAAGAAAGACCTTTCTCTCTATCTCTGTCTCTCTCACTGTCTAACTCTGCCTGTCAAAAAAAATTTTAAAAAAATGAAAAGTGGAAAAGTGCTCATTTCTCATACCTTAGATGTTTCCCATCAACCCATCTTCTTAAGGAAGGATTGGGGGTTTGGTTTTGATTTGTTCCTTCCATTGTAGGGGAGGCAATTGCAAACCCAGAAGCTATTACCTGTAAGTTTGGTTTCCTTGCTGTTGGGTTCTCTTTGGGAGAAGAAGACCTAAAAGCTCTCTGTGTAGTTTCTTTCATGAGAAGACTCATTGAAGGCAACATTTTCAAAGACCTCCCGCTGTGCCCTCACCACTTACCTCTGCACGCAGGGTTCCTGCACACAGGGAGTCTCTGGTATTTTTCCCTGAGGACCCTGTTTTCATCATACAGCTGAACAATGGAATCCAGGACCTGCCAGTAAAGGTTGGAGGTGCATCCTGTCCAGGAGAGAATTACAGTCAGGCAAGGCATTCACATTTGCTTAAGGGAAGGCTTCCTGCTAATTTCCTGAACTCCACTGCAGGGCCTGAGGGCTGCACTGACAGGCTGATGGGGAACAAGCTTCATGGTCACCTGCTCCCCAGCTCCAGCACATTCACATCATTCTCACACCCAGTGCTGCAATATGAGGAAGACTGGGCCATGTGTGAGATTCGATCACACTTTTGGGGCCCAGCCCAATGATGCAGCATGGTGGCCTTGGCATGAGAGCAGTGGAAGGCGAGGGCTGAGGCAGAAGAACCCTAGGATCCACGAGGAGCCCTAGGAGCAAGGACCAAACGAGACACAGGAGGCAGATGAGAGTGGAAGCGGAGGAGAGTGATAAAGGCAGGACTCAGAAACCTGGGTTTTACTGAACCACACTCACATAAGCTGACAGACGCAGACCGTGTACAGAGTCAGAGGCACGAACACGGTTGGAGGTCAGATGGCTAAAAGTGGGAGGAAGAGTTTAGCGTGGTCAAGTCTCTACCTAAGCCTATTTGGTGGCTTCCAGAATAGGAGTTACAGCACTGGTGCTCACTCTCTAGCCAGGCCATTTGTATGAAGTGGGTGAAGCAGGTCTAACATGTGCTTAGATTCTGTGAAGCTCTGGCCCAGTGGCCTGCCTGTGGAAACACACCCACTGCCAGACTCAGGCCCCTCTGGTCCCCCTACCGCTGTCTCTGTCCACGGTGCTGAGGTGACGCTGCAGCATCTGTCGCAGGCTGACGTTGACCACCATGGTCTCCTTCAGATGCTGCTGTAGTTTCTGCATCTCATCTTCTGCAGCAGTCCACCAGGACATGAAATGAGGGAAGGGAGGAAGAATCTTTGTCACTATGGGACAGCCAGAGGCTGCCGTACAAGATCCCTGACTCTCCCTACCCCTCTGCCTACGTCATGCTCTCATCAGAGAACACCAGTCCCTGGGTGGGTTTCAAGTGAAGAATGGGCAAGCACTGAGCACACTCACAGGGCTGCCTCAACCCAAGGGCATGGGAGGTGGAGGAGAGGCAAAGAGGAGGAACAAAGACCTTACAGCCTCTAGGTAAGGCCAGACGGTTCCCACGGAAGCTGTGGCCACCTCCTCGGTGTGACTTGCAGGAACTAGAAATACTTTCCTCTACTACATACCTCGCCCAGACCAGTTCAATACATGGTGAACACTTCCTCTGCAGCTCATGGTGAAATGTGAAAGGGCAATGGGGATTCCTTCCTAGGAGGATGATCTGAGTAATAAAGGGCACCTACTTATACCTGCCACGTGAAGGAGAGGGAGAAAGACAAGCCTGACGGGGTTTATATTGCTAAGCAAATAGCCCAGTGGGTCCTGAGTGAATTAACACAGTCTCATTCACCTGCCAAGAAAAGGATATACACAAAAATTCAAAAAAGGGAAGCTGGACATCAAGAGAGAGAAGACAAAGACTGAAGCTGTGTTCTGAACATACACCAGTGATGCTGCTGCCCAGGGGGCTCCTCTGTCCATGCAGGAGCTGCTCTGGCCCCTGGGGGTTTTTGGGAGGGGAGCATGCTGCTGGCACCACGGTTACTCATGGCCTTTCTTTCACCAGACATGTTGGCTCTTGGTTTGGATGGCAATGCAGCAATGAGAATAAACCACCCATGTTTTGGGGGGAAAAAAAGAAACTTTGTGTTGCTGCACAAAGCGTGACATTGTGGCCATTTACCAGGGGTTGGCAGCATCAGAGACCTGCCTTCAGGAAAATCACCTTTCAACTGTCACTCTGATCGGACCTGGGGAGGAGGAAAGGGGACAGGATGCCTGATAACTGAGCAAGGCTGGCAGCACTCCTACATGGTTGGAAAATGCAGGTATTCCATCCACGGACTATAATTATCAAGACCATTTCAAGCACGGGGGGCTGGTGCTGTGCCATAGTAGGTAAGGCCACTGCCTGCAGTAGTGGCATCCCACATGGGAGGAGGTTTTCTAGTCCCAGCTGCTCCGCTTCCGATGCAGCTCTCTGCTGTGGCCTAGAAAAGCAGTAGAAGATGGCCCAAGTCCATGGACCCTGCACATGCATGTGACCCAAAAGAAGCTCCTGGCTCCTGGCTTCAGATCACATCAGCTCTGGCTGTTGTGGACATTTGGGGAAGGAACTAGCAGATGGAAGACCTCTCTCTTTCTCTCGCTTTCTCTCTCTCTCTCTCTCTCGCTCTGCCCCTCTCTGCCAGAATGTAACTCTGCCTTTCAAACCAATAGAAAACTCTGGGAAAAAAAAGACCATCTCAGGAAAAGAGCTGTCCCAATAGAGGCAGGTTGTGTACATGGACTGTGGAGTTGGCTGAAACTTTCCCGTGCTCCCTTCACTCTCCTCTATGGGCCACTGTGCGTGCATCAGATGGTCTATGCCAGTGGTGGCAGGGTGACTCAGGTGAGATGTCAACCAGGAACACTGAAAATCATCTGACCCACCCAGGACTGCACTTGACACCTGAGCCCAGCGCTGTTTTCAGCCTATACGCCTTTTCAAGGAGAAGCTTCTAGGCCTGTCTACAAGATGCTACAGCTCAGTTCAGACAGAAGTGGTGAGCATGCAGAAGGAAGAAGCTACTGGAAGGTTTTGAGCTGTACTTTATTTACAAGGGGAGGACTCACGGCCTGCGTCCTCAGCAGAGGTGGCTTCTTGTGTCTCAGACAGGACGGTGTCTCTACTGGAAGGCTGATCACAGTTGCGCTGGCCAGAAGGAGTCAGATACCGTTCATCCACTGCGTCCTCAGGTTCCACACTCCCTCCCTCCCCCTGGTGCTCTCTGTGGGGCCTGGTGGGAGAGGCAAGATAAGAGAGGTAACTGAGGCAACCTGGAAGCAAAGCTCATTACAGGTCCTGATCTGAAGCTCATGGAAGTGGCACGAACACCAGAGAGGCCATCGCATCAAGAGGAAATGTAGCATCTACTTCTGATGGGGCGGGGTGTGCTTAGAGCTGGGGTAGAGACAGCGGCAGGTGCTCAGTGCACTGACCCATAGCTCAGTGTGAAGAAGCAGACTCAGGAACTGCCCTAAATCCAGTTAGAGACCCAAAACAGTGAACAGAGATGTGTAAATAAAGCATTGTATTTTATATTACATGAAATGGCCCATTGAACATTGGCTCCCGAGACAGCAAAACCTCCCTGATTTCTTCCAAGTTTTAGATTTCTCCAGATATTTGATGTCATTTCTGTGCTTTTTTTTTCAAGATAACTTTCTGGGTATGAAACATCTTCCAACAAATCTCAGGAAAACTGTGCAGAAAGATCAGGCATGTGAATTTGGGGTTCACTCATGAAGGTTTAAAATCACACAGAAACCAAGGGCCACTATTTTGTTTCCCTTTAGGTCAGACTGACTAAAAGTGAACTTGACACGTTACTAATAAATGGAAACAATGTATGAGCTCCCAGTAGAGCAGGTGACCATTGGAGACAGGACACATCCTTGTAAATCCATGAACAAAGAGGTCCCATCCGCAGTCTCTGGGTTGGCTTTGTTTGTTGCTCAGGGTGTTAACTTTGACCTCTGTTTGGATTCCTTGCTTTTGGAATCCTGTCTAGTTTTCCTCGCTCCATCACTAGCCCCTTTACCATTCAGAGTTACCTTTGGGCCAGGGTCTCCTCTCTGTCTCCAGATTTCTGATCATTGTGATTCTCTGCAAAGTGAGAACAGAAAGCGAGTCAGAAACTAAGCAGGCCCATTCAGACATCACAGACCTGAGACTCTATGATCAGAGACTGAACCTTCTGCGTGTATACTCAGAAAGCTCTGGGAGAATTGCTCCAGGAGGCCTCTGGGTTCACCTGGATAGCAGAGCCTTGGAAGGATTTCCTATCCCTGCACAGGGTGTTCCCGATGTGTGTCCACGATGTCTACAGTGTCTTCTTTTCCAGCTCACAGGAAGTAAGATATGTATAAAATTAGATTTGAAAGTTTACTGAGTCTCAGGGCCAGCGCTGTGGCATAGTGGGTAAAGCCACCGCTGCCTGTGGTACCGGCATCCCTTATGGGGTCAGTACAAGACCCGGCTGTTCGACTTCCAATCCAGCTCTCTACTATGGCCTGAGAAAGCAATGGAAGCCCACCCATGCCCTTGGGACCCTGCACCCATATGGGAGCCCCAGAAGAAGCTCTTGGGTCTTGGCTTTGGATCGGCACAGCGCTGGCTGTTGTAGACATTTGGGGAGTGAACCAGCAGATGGAAGACCTCACTCTCTCTACCTCTCTGTAACACTGCCTTCAAATAAATAAGTAAATCCTTGGAGAAAAAAAGCAAAACAAAACTTTTAATCTAGAATCCTACATCCAGTGAAAAGCCATTTCACAAATGAGATCTGGCAGCCAGCCTTGGGGCGTAAAGGGCTAAGCCAGTGCCTGCAGTGCTGGCATTCCATAGAGCCACTGGTTGCATTCCTGGCTGCTCCACTTCTGATCAAGCTCCTGCTCATGGCCTGGGCTCTTGCCACCCACATGGGAGACCTGGATGAAACTCCTGGCTCATGCTTCAGCCTGGCCCAGTGCTGCCACTGCAGCCTCCTAGGAAGTGAGCCATCAGGTGGAAGATCTCTCCCCATCTTCTCCCTCTCTCTCTGAAACTCTGCCTTTGAAAACTAAAAAAGAAAAAAAAAGGTCTATTTCCTGCCATGCTCATCAAGATGAAGTCAGTCTTCTGTACTCTTTCTTACTGACTGTAGATGGAACCTTGCAAAGAATAACTCGAAGGAATTACCTGAGTGCTCTGAAAAGTCCAAACTGCATGTGGATTAAGTGCCACAGACAAGAGCAAAAGAATGAGCTGGGGCGGTAAGGGCATGGTTCTCCCTCCTGTGAGGCGCTCTGGAGGAGGAAGGGCCTTTGGAGCTGCAGCCACTTACCCGCCGTGAGCTTTCTGGCAAGGCTCTCTGCCAGCTGGCTTCCTTGGGCCAACTGTTCACAGAATCTCTGTCCAAGGTGGCGGGCAACGTCCGTGCTCCTGAGGAGGCCCTCAAAAGCCTGGCCCATGTCCTTCAGGTGCTGGGCAAAGAGGGAGCAGACCTCTCTCCCTTCCTGTATCTTGCGCCGTAAGTGGGTGAGTTCTCTGGCCCGAGCCTGAACTAGGGAGTCTTGTCCGCTAAGGTAGGGAAGAAGACAGAAATGTAAGACTGAATGACAGCTCACAGGAGCCTCGGCAGAGCCATCCACTAGAATTGCCGAAGGGCAGTGCCCACGGTGCATGCTGGTGTATGTTGTGAGGCTTGCCTTGGCAGGGGGAATGTGCACAGAGGCCCTGTGCTTGTTTGTTTTTGCTATGATTAAGATGCCCTTTCAGTCCCTCACCTCAGCCCACATCCATGTAGTGAACAGCAAGCAGTATGCAAATAGGGCAAGGAACATCTGTGTTGGGCAAGCTCGCCTGCTGGCATTGAGAGGTGGGAAGTCCCATAAAGGTCATGAAGGCAACATTCATTAGAATGACATGGAGATAGGCTGGCGCTGAGGCTCACTAGGGTAATCTTCTGCCTGCGGTGCCAGCACCCCGGATTCTAGTCCTGGTTGGGGTGCCGTTACTGTCCTGCTTGCTCCTCTTCCAGTCCAGGTCTCTGCTGTAACCCAGGAAGGCATTGGAGGTTGTCCCCAAGTGCTTGGGCCATGCACCCACATGGGCGACCAGGAGGAAACACCTGGCTCCTGGCTTCGGATCAGTGTAGCGCCGGCTGTAGCAGCCATTTGGGGAGTGAACCATCAGAAAGAAGACAGAAAGAAGACCTTTCTCTCTGTCTCTCTCTTTCACTAACTCTGCCTGACCAAAAAATAAATAAATAAATAAAGAATGTCATGAAGATGAGGATAACCAGTAGGAATGCAAAGATAGTACACGAGCTTCAGATGACGATTGTGTCATCTCTGTGAGATTTCCTTGTTTTCTAAAGCCTGAAGCATTTCTATTGCCCCAACACAGGATGTGAGCTCTGTTGGACAGACATGGCCATGTGTTATTCAGCTTACAGCACTCAGTAGAGGTACACATGGGGCATCCAGTTAATGCTGAGAACCACAGAATCCTGAAGCTGGACCAAGCCTCTAGAGTCACCCACCCTATCAGATGCCTGAATGTTCTCTTTCTGTCAGCCAAGTGGTTGTTCTCACATTGTCAATCTCTAATCCCTAGAAACGCTACAAAGTGTGGGGCAAGTCAAGGCCTACAGGAGAATCAAACAGGGGCTTCAGGCCTGTACCCCCTTCCAAGTCCTATCTCTGTTTGCATGGTTTTACACATATGACTGTATAGGATCACTTCAGCAAAGTGCTCAAAGACAGTTTGAATGCCACAATCTACCCTATGTTAGAAACTCTCTAGGAAGGGAAATGCTGGCCTTGAGAAAAGTAATAATTCATTTTCCAGGCAATAGCTGCACAATTATGCACTTACTAAATAGCCCTATAGTGCTTAAAAAATTGGTAGAGAGGAAATAGTTTTAAAATGAAAGAATATCGGGCCGGCGCCGTGGCTCAATAGGCTAATCCTCCGCCTAGCGGCGCCGGCACACCGGGTTCTAGTCCCGGTCGGGGTGCCAGATTCTGTCCCGGTTGCCCCTCTTCCAGGCCAGCCCTCTGCTGTGGCCAGGGAGTGCAGTGGAGGATGGCCCAGGTGCTTGGGCCCTGCACCCCATGGGAGACCAGGAAAAGCACCTGGCTCCTGGCTACTGCCATGGATCAGCGCGGTGCGCCAGCCGCACCGCCGGCCGCGGCGGCCATTGGAGGGTGAACCAACGGCAAAGGAAGACCTTTCTCTCTGTCTCTCTCTCTCACTGTCCACTCTGCCTGTCAAAAAAAAAAAAAAAAAGAAAGAAAATATCTGTAAAAGCTGGAAAATATCTCTTGTAGGAAAGCTCATTAATGCGGCCCGTGCCATGGTGTAAATGTTAAACTGACAGGACACCAGTATCCAGTATGGGTACAGGTTCGACCCCCAGTTGCTCCTCTTCCAATCCAGTTCCCAGATGACAGCCTGGGAAAAGCAGCAAAATCTGGCCCAAGTGATTGGGCCCCTGCAACCAATGTAGGAGAACAGGAAGAGGATCCTGGCCCCTAACTCTGGCCATTCCCTGCCCCAGCAGTTGAGGTTATCTGGGGAGTGAACTAGCAGATGAAAGATCTCTCCCACCCCAACATCTGTCTCTCCCTCTCTTTGTGTAGTTCTGACTTTCAAATACACAAATAAATCTTTCTAGAAAATGCCATTAGTTACAGTCACCATGTCTATAAAAAAGAGCAAGTCTAGCAAGTACAGCAGATCACTGAGATTCCATGTGTGTCAGAGATGGTGCCAACCACTTGTACTGGTGAGTGTGACCTCGAGAACCTCTGCAGGAGATGCTGTCAGCACTTTCCTCTTACAGGTCAGCCAGCCCAGGAAAGTTAAGAAAATGGGTCAGGGACACACAGTTGGACATGCACTGTTGTGTCCTACCCAGGCATTTGATCCGTTTTACCCATATGTTATTTCATGGAGAACCCCACGCCCTACCTCACCCCAACCCCACAACCCCACTGATAGTCTTGGTCCGGTTCAGCCATGATATTTCCACTTCTCCTTGCACAGACTTGCTCCTTACCCCAGCCTCGCAGCTGATCGCATCTCCTCAAAGTCCGGCTTCTCCTCCAGCACCGATGCAATGAGGTCTTTGTACTCCTCACACCCTGAGGAAACAGAGTCGCGCCCTCCTCAGCGGACAGGTGGCCATGCAGCCGAGGTCACTGTCTATGGGGAGGATGCACAGTCCCCTCCACCACACAGGAAACCCAGGCACCAGGCTATGTGCAGGGATTGTCACTCGTGTACTCCTTGGACTCCTGAGTGTTCCCCAGTTTAGAGATGAGGAACGAGAAGCTCATGGAAGGTAGAGCAACGTGACGAGAGGACTGGATTTGAATGAGGCAATGCCAGGGCTCACATCTCCTAGGCCTCATCTAAGTCATGGGCCACTGCAAGCAGCAAGCCCTGGGGCTTCTTCAATGAAACATTGACCTGGGAATTGCAGCAGTGATTTCCTTGTTTGGGAGGACACCAAGGACTGTAGGACTGATGGTTCTCCTGTGTGGAGTTTCAGTAATCCCCGAATAGTTTGAAGATTTAAAAAACTTTCGTGGGAGCTGCAGCCCATATGGGAGCGCTGATTCAAGGCGTGGCTGCCCCACTTCTGATCCAGCTCCTACTAGTGAGCTCCTGGGATGGCAATGGAAGATATCTCAGGTACTTGGAACCCAGCCACCAAAGTGGAGACATGGATGCAGGGCTCCTCACTTTGGCCTGTCCAGCCCTGTCAGTTTTAGCCACTTGGGCAGGGAATCAAGGAATGAAAATTCTCTCTCTTTGTGTGGAGCTTAGAGCTTCTTCTGGGTTTCCCACATGGGTGCAGGGGCCCAAGGACTTGAGCCTTCTTCTATTGCTTTCCCAGGCCAGGCAGAGAGCTGGATCAGAAGTGGAGCAGCCAGGACTCAAACCAGCACCCATATGAGATGCCAGCACCGCAGGCAGTGGCTTTTTTTTTTCTTTTAATTTGACACATAGAGTGAGACAATGAGACAGTGAGAGAGATAGAGAGAAAGGTCTTCCTTCCGTTGGTTCACCCCCCAAATCTGTGCCAATCCAAAGCCAGGAGCCAGGTGCTTCCTCCTAGTGTCCCACGCAGGTGCAGGGGCCCAAGCACTAGGGCCATCCTCCACTGCCTTCCCGGGCCACAGCTGAGAGCTGGACTGGAGGAGGTGCAACTGGGTCTAGAACCTGGTGTCCACTTGGGATGCTGGTGCCGCAGGCAGAGGATTAAGCAAGTGAGCCATAGCGCCAGCCCCCCAGGCAGTGGCTTTACCTGCTATGCCACAGTGTCGGCCCCTCTTTTATTTTTAAAGAGAGATCTGCTATACTTTGAGTCAGATCCCAAATGCCTACAACAGCCAGGTCTGGGCACAGGTTGAACACTGAAGCTCCATCTGGGTCTTCCATGAGGGTGTCAGCTACTCACTTACTTGAGCCATCATCTTTTGTCTCCCAGGCTCATTAGCAAAAAGCTGGATCAGAAAGCAAAGGCAAGACTATATCCCATGTGCTCCCACATGGGATGCAGCCATCCCAAGCTGCACTATAGCCCACTGGGCATGACACCTGCCCTGAGGAGCCAGTACTGAAATCAGACATTCCAACAGGGGATGTGGGTGTCCCAAGTGACAGCCTAAACCCTGAGATATCCACCTTTAATTGTAGTATACTTTTGATAATGCGATGTCTTAAAGATCATTTTGCATTTCATTGTCAGGGAAGCTGTAATTTTCACTGTTCACTGTGTATGACAATAAACCGCATCACAGGTTTGAAGCCCTCCCATACTCACACTGATCAATTGAAAAATCATGGTAGAAATTTGAAAGCAAACAACTGCAGTGTAGCAGGTGCCCTCCTGTAGCATCCCTGCCCTCGCAAGCTCTTATTCCCGTGTACACTTCAGGAACTACAGCCTCCCCCTCTTCCTTCTATTATTAGCAGCTTTAAGATTTTCCAGTGGATTTCCGAATGGCAAAGCTGGCTATGGAGACGGAGAGCCAGCACCTACACTGGCCTGGCTTGCGATTGAGACCTGCAGTCTTCTGCACTTGGCCTTGTTCTCCTCATGCTCATGTCTGGGGGCCACATCCTGGAGGGCCACCTGCCCTTGCTGGCTATCTGCAAAGTTCCTGTGCAGGGTGAGACAGAAAGGGTGGCATAGGTCTCAGAGTCTGCTGGACATGGCCTTCTCGTAAGCAGAGAATGAGCAATGGCTTCTCTGCACTTCTGGGGAAAAGAAACTTTTGCAGGCATTAGGGCTTCCCTCTGTGCCTGCCAGGGCTGCTCTCAGTGCCAGATGCCTGGGAACAGACAGTCCCGAGCTCCTTGAAGGCAGGCGGGTATCATTACCCCTTTCAGGCCAAGTGAAGCTACCTGTAGATGGGTGCTTAGTAAGTGTTTGAACTGAATGCTGAGACAGTGGAGCGCACAGTGCTGCCCTGGTTCCTAGGAGCTGACACAGGTCCCTGAGCCAGAAGAAGCAGTTACTGCCTCACCTGGGGTTTTAGTCTCCTCCTCCCTACCTTGTCCCTGCAAACTTTCATCTTTGTGCCTCTGTTTTCTCCACTGCGGCAAGCTGAGGATGAAATACAGGCACCTACCGACCCAGAGTACAGTCAGGAGTTTACTTTGACGAAGAACAGGGAAGATAAAGTAGAGAGTGTCCATTTCTCTGAGGAAGGGAACCCCCACTTCTCAGTCTGGGCCCGTGGCTCTGCAGACCTACCATGCCTCTGCAGGCGGTTGGCCAGGAAGTAAACAGTAGCTCTGGCAGTGAGGAATTTCTCTCTCAGGTCTTGGACGTTCTGCTGGCTCCTCTCCAGCTTGGCCTGCAGGTCGTAGTAGGTGTCCAGGACACTGCTGTTAGCCATTGTGCCAGGAACAGTGCTGGGAGGTACTGCCATGATGAAGCTGTGTCAGAGCAGAGCCAGAGCCTGGACAGGAGAAAGCCACACAAATAATGAGCTACACACACGTGAGTGCACTGTGCTGACAGTGGTCTTGCTTAGTTACACACACATGAGTGCACTGTGCTGACTGTGGTCTTGCTTAGTTACACACACGTGAGTGCACTGTGCTGACAGTCGTCTTGCTTAGTACACACACGGGAGTGCAATCTGCTGACGGTGGTCTTGCCTGGTAAGCTCCTACACTCACCAAGTTGCTCAGCTCTAAGGTGTGAGTGATACCAGATACAATTAGTATCTCTGTAACTCTTCTTCACATCAAAGAGGGGGTGTAAAGAGAGTCAGGAATGCAGATCTCACTCTAACTTGCTTTTGGGAGGAACTTTGTCAGCAGCCACAACTCGCAGACTCCTTAGAGACAAATGTGAGGCCCAAGATGCCAGAGGTCTGAGCTGAAGGCACTGCCCATACACAGACGCTGCCGCAGGAGTGTGGCCAGAGGCCCCAGGCTGCCAGGGAATGGTCTGAAGTCACAATAGCAGAACTAGAAGGTGGGGGGGGTCGTGGACTCTCAGGAACCCGTGAGTTCTTCTGCTCATCCCCAATGGGCACCATCCCCTCCGCAGCACACAGGTCTGTGCAAAGGGGTCTGGTGGCCTAGCATCTGATGGGTTGAGAGACAGGCAGACTCGGCCTGGAGTCCTTGGGTCTCCATGGAGAGCTCATGAAGGCCAAACCCTGTTCCCGGCGAAGGGACCCGAGAGCGGCCGTCACCGCGACCCTGTGCCTGGGGAGCCCGGAGCTGGACACGCGGCGTTCCCGAGTGCCCGCGGGCGGCAGGGGCGGCGGGGGCAGGGTTTTCCCTGAGTGGAGGCGGCGCCGACGCGGGCGCTCCGCGGCCTCGGGCCCACTCTCTCCGGTGGGACTCGGACCCGGGCGTCTGCGGGGAGCGGGCTCCTGCGGCAGGCGGGCGAATGCCACTCGGCTTCCCGCGGCCACCCGACTCCCAACGCACAGGTAACCCTCGCGGCACACAGCGCGCCTCCTGCTCGCCCGTCGGCGGTGCCCGGGGCTCTGGAGCTCGCAGCGTCGCCCCGCAAGGCCAGCCGCAGCCCGCGGCCCCTGTGCGGGCAGAAGCTGTGTCTCTGTGGCGCAATGGGTTAGCGCGTTCGGCTGTTAACTGAAAGCTTGGTGTTTCGAGCCCACCCAGGGACCGCCGTCAGCACTTTTACCCCGTTTGATAATAAGTCAGTGAAATGCCCTCACTCTGTTACCCTCACGGGCTCCTCGCGTCCCCAACGGGGTTCTCAGAGAACAGCTGCTGGGATGTAAACCCTGTGGTTGAGGGGTGCAGATCACCGCCCCTATTACTCTGTGACAGATAGTGCAGGAGCGGTGCCTCTAGCAATTAGGCCATCTGGACCTGTCTGCGGAGATGAGAGAATCTTCCCCTGTTGAGCTGGTGGCTCATGTGGGCTCAGGTTTCTGCTGAATCTCAGGAGCAGAGGTTGAGTCTGACTTTATAGGCTCTCTCTCTCTCTCTCTCTCCCCCTCCACCACCCTCCCTCCCACTCTCTCCCTCCCACACCTCCATCTCTCTGTTAACCCCTGCATGGTATTTTCCCACTGGCGGTGTCACTATGAGTTTCTAGTTTTGATATTATGAACTTCACTTCTCTGGTACCTACAGGGATCCATTCCCTGTTTGTGGGTGAGTATCTTCAATTGCCTATCATCTTGTGCCTTCTGGAAGTTCTTGATATTTGAGCCTGCAGCAGAGAAAAGAAGCTCCCATTCTGTCTTTCTAATACTTGGTTAAAAGGGCAGGGTGTGCTTAGAGCTGGGGTAGAGACTGCGGCAGGTGCTCAGTGCACTGACACATAGCTCAGTGTGAAGAAGCAGATTCAGGAACTGCCCTAAATCCAGTTAGAGATCCAAAACAGTGAACAGAAGATAGGTAAATAAAGCATTGTATTTTATATTACATGAAGTGACTCTTTGAATACTGGTTCCTGAGACCACAAAACCTCCCTGGGCTCTTCTACCTTTGAGATTTCTCCAGATATTTGATGCCATTTGAGTTTCTTTTTCAAGGCAACTTTCTGGAAATGAAACATCTGCCAACAACTCTCAGGAAAACTGTGCAGAAAGATCAGGCATGTAAATTTGGGGTTCAGTCATGAAGGATTAAAACTCACACAGAAATCAAGGGCCACTGCTTTGTTTCCCTTTAGGTCAGACTGACTAAAAGTGAACTTGAGACATTACTAATAAATGGAAACAATGTATGAGCTCCCAGTAGAGCAGGTTACCAATAGAGTTAGGACACATCCTTGTAAATCCATGAACAAAGAGGTCCCATCTGCAGTCTCTGGGTTGGCTTTGGTGTTGTTGCTCAAGGTGTTAATGCTGACCTCTGTTTGGATCTCTTGCTTTTGGAATCCTCTCTAGTTTTCCTCGCTCCATCACCAGCCCCTCAGCATTCAGAGTTACCTGTGGGCCAGAGTCTCTTGTCTGTCTCTTTTCATTGTGATTCTCTGCAAAGCAAGACTAGAAAGCCAGTCAGAAACTAAGCAGGCCCCATTCAGACATCGCAGACATGGATGGGACTCTATGAACAGAGACTGAACCTGCTGTGTGTATACTCAGAAAGCTCTGGGAGAATTGCTCCAGGAGGCCTCTGGGTTCACCTGGATAGCAGAGCCTTGGAAGGATTTCCTATCCCCTGCACAGGGTGTTCCCGATGTAGATACAGGATGTCTATAGTGTCTTCTTCTCCAGCTCACAGGCCCCTTGCATAGTTGCCTTCAGGATTTCTCCAGCTGGAACCTTCATTTCCACCCCAAAGCTGCCCACCAGAGCGTGGTTTAATTCCCACTAATGCTCCTCCTGCAGACCCCACTGCAGTGTTGTGGGAGAGGACAGGCAACCCTGTCCACCTCCATCCCACCCAGAGCGCAGCCCAGGCACCATCAGGCCTGGGCCTCTGGTGCGCTCAGATGTTCCCAGAGGGAGTCTCTCTCTACAGAGAGACGCCAGAGAAATCCACTTTTCCAACACCAGCATCTGCTTTATCTGGTGCATAACCTGAACACTGAAAGGAAACAACTCACAAGCAAGGAATTCCAACTGACCCATTTTAGTAAAGAGGAAACAAATTCAGCATGGACCAATCACTTGATCAAAGGAAGGGCATGGATGAAATGAATTACAATGCTGAGATGAGAGCTGGCCTGGAAAAAAGTCAACTGGGACAGAATCCAGAGCCCCATCAGGACTAGAATCTGGTTTGCCAGCCCCACTAGGTGGAGGATTAGCCTATAGAGCCACGGCGCCGGCCTGGAAAATCTTTCTTAAAAAATGATCTCAAGTTTCTGGGCACTGTTTCTGTTCCAGCTTCACAAATGTGGCTGAGAGCTAATTTTGAGTTGCTGGACAAGGTCGAGGCCACCACAGCAGCTGGGAAGACAAGGGGTTGGAGGAAATCTCAGAGAGGAAAAAGCCAGGAAGGCAGTTCCAGGCAAGTGTGGAGCTTGTGCGAGTTTGGGTGGCTCCAGGCAGTCCTGCTACAGCTAAAGGGACCCAGAGAGACCTCAGCTGCCATCTGCTGAAGGGGAGATGGGCACAAGCATGTGGGCCTCTCCTACCCATGGGGAGACTGGGTTGAGCCAGGTTTTGGCCTGACCCAGCCCCAGGTGTTGTGCACATTTAAGGAGTGAGTTATTGGATAGGGGTCCTCTCTCTATGCCTCTTATTTTTTCTCTGTCTCATTTTCTCTCATCCAAGGCCCTTCCCACACCAGGGGGTGGGGGAAGTGTCTTCCTGGTGCCTCCCTGAATCAGCCTGCTAGCCTAGAGGTCTGGTAAGCCTGGGGCTTCCTGTGTTTCAGAGATGTCCAGCTTTATGTTGGATTGCCAAAGACAAGTCAGTGGACAGGAAAAGTTCATCTTTAGAAAAAGAAATCCAACAGCCCTGCTCCCAGCTTCTGCTGCAGGTGAGTTAGCCAGACCCCCACCAGCTCCTCCTCAGCCTCAGTTTACCCTCCGTGCTACCCCTCGAGAGAAAATAAAGGTCTTTGCCAGGTCCCGGGATGAGAGTCATATCTCAAACATGCACATTCACAGACTTGTTACAGCAAAGAGAAGACATTTGCAGGAAAATTCTCCTAAATCCATCTCATAGGAGGGTGGGGCCACAGGGAGAGCCCTACAGTGTGAGAGCCACCAGGGTCCTTGGACAATAACAAGACTGAGAAGATCATGGTGACAAGGGGCTAAGGACTAAACCCACATGACCCAGAGGTGAAAAACCCGAGCTGGACACCAACATGGTTCTGCTACATCACAGATTATCGGGGAAGGCGGAGGGAGGGCTTCCACCTGGAGGAAGCTGGACAAGTTCTACAGGGTGAGCATGACTTTGGCTGGGACAGGAACACGCTTTGCCCGGTGAGTCTTGTCAATGTTCTTGTACACATAGAAGGCCAGGTGGGGGAAAGGAGTGAGCAGAAGCAGAAAAAGGGAAATTGCCAACTAAAGAGCAAGGCATAGATCTTGGCTGATGCCCTGTGCCCAGGGGAAAGCAACATTCTGCAAAGTTATTTATCCTTAGGGCATTCCAGGGATATCTTCAGGAAATAACCAAAAGTTCTTTAATGAAAAGTGAAAAAATGCTCATTTCTCATTCCTTAGGTGTTTCCAGTCAACCAGTCTTCTTAGGGAAGGATTTTGGGTTTGCTTTTGATGTGTTCCATCTGTTGCAGGGGAGGCAAATGCAAACCCAGAAGCTATTCCCTAAAGGTTTGATTTTCCTGCTGTTGGGTTCTCGTTGGGAGAAGAAGACCTACAAGAAGAAGATCTACAATGAGAAGACTCACTGAAGGCAAAGATTTTCAAGTTGTGATCCTGCTCCAGGCTCGAGTTGTGAAATCTAGACTGTATGCACTTACTATTGAGATTGTACTGAAATAATAGGGCTGGTTGCTTCTAGCAAAGGTTCTTGTTTCTTTGATTTTTTTTTAAAGATTTGCTTATTTTATTTGTGAGGTAGAGCTACA
Source organism: Oryctolagus cuniculus (assembly GCF_964237555.1). Lineage (NCBI taxonomy): Eukaryota > Metazoa > Chordata > Mammalia > Lagomorpha > Leporidae > Oryctolagus > Oryctolagus cuniculus. The sequence continues at coordinate 48,525,749 of NC_091438.1, forward strand.
GGGGTGGAGTGGAGGAGGGAGAGACCGTGAGAGAGTTGTTCCATGGCCTGGCTCACTCCACAAATGGCCACAAAGGCCTGAGCTGGTCCAGTCTGAAGCCAGGAGCCAGGAGTTTCCTCTGGGTTTGCCAAGTGGGTGCAGGGGCCCAAGTAATTGGCCATCTTCCACTGCCTTCCCAGGCATATCAGCAGGTAGCTGGACTAGAAGGGCAGTTGTCCATGCTCAAAGCTGCCTTCATATGAGATGTGGGCCCACAACACCAGCCCCTGCGTTTTTACTCAGTTTACTGTCCATGCTACAGGTCACAGAGAACTGTGTGCTTCTCACTACATTTTGAGGACAGAGGTCTAGGAGAAAGTCTGCTCTATCTTTTTCTCTTCTCTTTTTTCCCCTGCTGTGCAAATATCATCACTGAAAGAGGAAGAATTCTATCAATGTCTCTTGTTAGGACTCTTCTATGAAGAAGGTTCACGCTTGGGATACTTCTAGGCTGTTGACCTGAGCACATTCACATTCCTTGTCATCTCTAGCCAAAGGCTAGAAGCCCCTGGGTACTTTGAAAACTACTAATGCTCCAAACCCACCTGAAGCCACTTCAAACTGAGATTGCTAGGAACAGAAACCAGTCATTCATGGTAGTTATAGGCTCACCAGGTGATTACAACATGATAGCATGATTAGAAGCTACTGCATACACCTGGTCTAATTCCCACCCTTCTCTGATTCCTTGTCTCTCCCATGATGGGTGTCTTGCCCATGCAAGCAGAACATCTTTAGTCTTCCTCTGCACAGTCTCACATGTGTCACTCTCTGTCATAGTTGGACCTTCTGTGGCAAGGATTTATCCATTTCTATGTAGATCTTTAAAAGGTGGCCCCTGCGTTCCCTTTTCCCCAAGCCTTATTCACTACAAAATCAACTAGCTGGGCTTTCAGATACCTGAACCTGTCAATCATAGGTAAATGCTCTGCACAGGGTTCCTGTGTGCTGTAGGATTGGCAGAAACCCCCAGGGACTTCCAGCTCTCTGAGCCATCAGGCAAAATGACTCCAGTAAGCTGACAATTCTCCCCCTCATTAGGGACTTTGGGAACAAAAACAAACCATGGGCCTGAGAGAGCAAAAGAAAGCCTAGGTGCTGGAGGCGTCTACCTAATGGATCTCATGCAGAGCTGGATACTGAGGTGGGCTTGCAACAGCAGGAGTTCAGGAAATGCTGTATCTGGTGCACAAGGGACAGGCTGAAGATAGTTTGAGACTTTTAAATATTTCCACTAAGCTGAAGATATTTTTGTGTTTTGTTTTTCTCCTCAGTCAGAGTCTAGTACAATGAGGAGATAGGATATTATAATTTGAATACAGTAAATTTGTATTTTATCAAAGACCAACATGAATCATCCTTGCTTCATCTTTGAGCACATTTTTTCAGCAGTTTGAAAAAAAAAAGTATTTTACTCATTTCTTTCTGAAAGACTACTGACTCCTGAGGCGGTGGGGTGAAGGCCCTGCGGCTGTCCCTGCGGCTGCCCGACCTCCCAACGCATCGCACGGCTCCCGCTCGCCTCTCTGTGGAGTCCCAAGAGCTGGAACGCGCAGCGTCGCTCTGCAAGGCCGGCGGCAGGCTGGGATACGGGACCGGCGAAGGGGCGGTCCCTGTACTTCTGGGCGTGGAGTCTCTGTGGCGCAATCGGTTAGCGCGTTCGGCTGTTAACCAGAAGGTTGGTGGTTCCAGCCCACCCAGGGACGGCTGCCGTCACTTTTAACCCACTTGCTAAATCAGTCAAATACCTTCATTTCTGACACCGTCAGAGGCCCCCTTCCCCTGCATCCCCAACTGGGCACCAAATGTTAGGGAAAGAGGCACAGAATAGAGAGGAGGCAGCCAGACCCAATTTGTTCAGAGAAAAGAAATCCCAGAGGTCGGTTGGTCGACCAGCTGCCTGCAATTACAGGCTGGAACACATAGCTGAAGTCCCTGACCCCCAGGGGCCGCATCTTTTAAAGGAGGACTGAGGGCTGGGGTTGGGGGTAGTGAACAGCAAGCAAAGGGGATTCAAGAAACTGGGCGAGGCTTTGGGAACCTGGAAAAGAATGCAGGGTGGAATATGAAGGCAATACGGTGTGAGAACCAATGGAGGTGCCAGGGCAAGAAATACATACCAAAGTTTCTCTCTTTTGGGCAGTGAGGGAGAATGGCTGAGCCTTTATGTCCTTGTTCCATCAGTTGCGCCATGTTGCCACCTGGTTTCCAGCCATGGCGGCGGCTGCAGGGGGGGAGGGGGGCTAGGGGGCGGGCGCTACCGCCTAGGATGCTGTCCGGGTATAGATCACACCATAGATAAGATTGCGCCATTTTACTAACAGACTGTAGGGCATTGCGGAAAGTTCAGAGTTGCCCTCTATGCACTAACGTCAACCCTTTGAAAGTCACCCACTAAGCTCCTCAGATGCAACTTCCCCGAGGGGTTTTGTCAGACTCGTGCGGTCTTGTGTCTGCCTTTTCGGAATGGAACAGGCGCAGCAATGAACTAAGCCCCGGTGAGGTGAGGAGAGGGCCGTGAGGAGATGGCAGTGTCCCGCCCCGCGTGTGAGACTTGCCCGGTCCTCTCTGCTGGGACAGCATAGCTTCGTCTTGGTGGAATTCGACTGAAAACCGTCTTTCTAGCACCAAGTGGGGCTAAAACAAACGACAAAACGCGGTAAGCGTGGCTGATGGGCAGTCTCCGGGACGCTCTCGCTGGGTGCACACCTATGGCTGCTTTGTGCCACCACCTAAGGTCCCTAGGCACGACCGCGAGGCTGGAAGCAGGCTAAGGGAAGGGCGCGGCCCTCGGGGACCCTGAGGGGCGGCGCCCATGCAGATGAGGCCGCGCGGGGGCTGCTGCTCCGGCACCGGCTGCTGATCCACGCGCGAGTCCCACGCTGTGGAAATCCTCCTGGCCTGTCGCGGGACACTCGCTGGGATCTGCGGATCTGCGCAAGGAGAGCCTGAGGAGGAGAGGAAGTCACCGCGTGTGTACACAGCGAGTTGTGCGCAGCTGTGCTGGGGTGGAAGGGACGGTGGTCATACTCATTTAGCAGGAGACACACTACGATGAGCCAGGTGGTTCTTCCAGAGCAAGGCTTGGCCGTTGTACTGTGGCTGTACTGATTATGTGGCTGTCTGGGGACTGTGTGCGTGCTCTCCCCTGTTTCTTTTTCTAGTAAATGGTAGATATTTCAAGCTTTTTCAAGTGGCATCAAAAGTTTTCAAAGAACCACCTAGAATACTTTGCTTGTTCTACAATAGTTGTCCTACAATAGTTTCTCTCAGGTTCAGTCCAGTTTATTCATGCTCCTTGTTACCCCCCATTAGCCCCAAACAAAGCATGCACTGAGTTCTGTGGAGTGATTTCCTATCTTCTCATGCTTCTTGAATGCCCTGTCGTGTGGCAGCACAGTTTCTGCTCCCTGTCAGTGATTCCTGCCCTGAGCTCCCCCACCTGGCCACACCAGTAGTCTCAGTGTCTACTTCAACACACCCGTTACTGCATATGCTGGTGGAAGGCATTTCTTACTGGTGGCCCAGGGGAGAGCACCTGCAGGAGAGTTGCAAGGGTTCTTTTCCTCAGCTTAGTAGAGAAATAAAAAGCCAAGAAACAGTTGGCAGAGAGCCAGAAACTTTTATTCGAAAAGAAACTTGTATTTGATTGGCAAGTGACAGAGAAGGCGTCTGGTCCAAGAGCAGAGCAGCAGAGTGCTTGAACTGGGCACTACTGGCTTTGAGGACATGTCCCAAGTTTTAAGCCGTTACTGCCTGTTCATTAGGTTATCCTATTGGGGGCGCCCATGGGACAGGGCTTTCACATACTGTATGTTGACTGGCTTGGGGCTCATGAAGATAGTGGGGGTCTCCTGGAGACAGCCAGTCTCTTTAGGGGCTCAGTCCCCTCCTCTGCTAGCTCTGGGTGGAAGACTGTAACTATCTTGAAGGTGTGATTTAAAAAGCCAAGGGTCACACAAGATAGCCAGGATCCCCTTAGAGCCAGTCTGACTCTCCCCAGGGGATCAGTGCCTTCCCCTGCCAGTTCTGGGTGAAAGAGTGCACCCACCCTGGAGGTGTGATTTAAAGCCCCAGGATCACACATGCAGGCGCTGATACGGGCCGGAAGTGGGATGGGCAAAGGGCGCTGCCTGAAAAATGCAGAGGGGACAACGTCCATGCAGCTGGGGACAGCGGGTCAGCTGCTCAGTCTCCGGGTGAGGAAGCACACCCAAGTCCCGTGTGAGAAAAAGGTCACATCACAGCCTCTTTCAGGAAACTCGCTGGGATCTGGGGATCAGTGCAAGGAGAGCCCAGGAAGCGGGAGGAACTCACCGTGTGTGTCTACAGCGAGTTGTGTGAGGCTGTGCTGGGACAGAAGGGGCGGAACTCATACTTACCTGGCAGGGGAGACACCATGATCACGCAGGTGGTTCTGTTAGGTAGGAAGTCACATATGAGCTATGTGTGTGTGACCAAGGCCTAAAGAGTTGACATGTAGGTCCAGCATATGCATCTCAAAGTCATCCCAATAACCTGCCAGGGGCAGCCCAGTATTTGCATCCTGCCCTGCTCCCTCTACCCAGTAACCTGCCAGGTGGGGGTCCCCGCCCCTTCTGCCTGATCACCTTCCAGGTGCAGCCCAGTATGTGCACTTCAAACTGTAGGACCCCAAAAGCGGTGTCCTCTTGTGACGACCCCAGAAACACAGACTCCAGACCAGACGATGCAATAGAGCAGGAGGTAATTTTTATTTCATTTGCGCAAATGGGCCCCCTGCTGCTGCAAGCAGCAAGCGAGAGGAGCCCCGAGCAGCTATCTCACACAGCTTTTAAGGGGCAAAACCACAAAATTAACATACCATAGGGTGGCGTAAGTTTATTGGGTAACTACAATGGGAGGAGGTCGTCGAGGAGGAGGAGGAGGAGGAGAGAACAGAAACGGGGGCTACGTGCCCTACGCCCTACGTGTCTAAGCTTGGACAAGGGGAGGGGGTCCTTGAAGAGCAGAAAGGGGTGGCTACGTGCCCTATGTGTCTCGCGGTTTCTTTGTTAAGCTTGAACAAGCACAGGGGAGGGGGCTTAGGTGCATACCAGGATGTTCTGTCGCCCTTATCTCTGGGTAGTAGCCCTTATCTCTGGGTAGTAGCCCTTATCTCTGGCTAGTAGCTATCTGCTTTCTCTGTGAACTTAGTTTACTCCCCATTTCCCAGGACTGTTTTATTAAGGCCATTTTATGGTGGCTCTCGGCCGCTCCTTTCATTCCCCCATTTTCTCTTTGAACTAATTTTAATCCTAAAATTGTGTGCCCATTAATGAGGGGTTTCAATACGGTCACTGGTGGCCAGGGCTTGATACTGTTGCGTGAGGACTAATGCCAATGATCAGCAAGCCAGGCCTTAGCATGTGGGCCCATGGCCAGCCATGGGTCCCCACATCTCCTCCTTTTTTTTTTTTTATTAAATTGAGAATGGCCTCTGTCTTAGGTTGCCCTCAGTCACCTCTGTCCTTACCCGTCATCGGTAACTCTGGCAGCTTGGCCTAGAGCCCTGTCTTAGGTTGGTACAGGATGCTGAGCGTCTTACCCGTCTTTGAGTACCATTCCAGCCCAACATTAGGTGAGAGATGAAACATACAGCCAAATATCAATTATTTTGATTACAAAGGAGGCTTGGTACGAAGTTTTAAATGATGAATCTCAGTCCATTCATACTGTAGGGAAGTCAGCATAAAATGCAGAACACATGGAAGACATCCCATACAAAGTGGGAAAAGCAGTAGCAGTCCAGCCAACATTAATAACCAATGAATCCATTGAAACCCTTCAAATGAATAGTGGGTTAGTAATAAACATATGTTGCATTTTACTCTTAAGTTTATCAATAACAGACTCTATATATGGCACATTGTTAGTAATGTTAAAGCAATATCCCCCAGGTACAGGTTTACAACTTAAATGATCTTTTTTAACAGCAAGTAATTGTTAGCTGCATGGCTTAAAAGCACTCCTGAGTGAACTTGATCCAATTCTTTGGCTATATTGGATAGCACAGTAGCAGTAAGATTGATTGCTTTGGTCACCAAACATGTAAGCCTTCATAGTCCACGATTATTTCCAAAGCCAGTCCAGGAACACTTACTACTGATGCAGCCATGGCAAGGGCAGTGTCCTCTCCTATTAGGATGATTGTTATTGTAGTCTTCAGGTAAAGCACACCACTGCTCTATCCGCTGCTGTAAATACAGATGTTAGCATCAGGGCCACACGGCCCAGGGAGCAATTGCAGAAAGGCATGTTGGTTACACGGAAAAACCCATCCCTTAGGAGCCCTTGTCCCATACCAGTACTGGATCAGGTCCATTCCATTGATTGGTGATAGGATCCCTCCATTTTACCATTGCTCTTTTTACAGCTGTTTTTAAGCAGTTAGAATTTAACAGAGACATCAAGAGAACATAATAGATTACTTTAACTCATTGCTTTAACAGAGGATCAGATTTTGATTTTATGTCAAAGAAAATAACCAAAGATTTCTTCTTCCCATAACATTTTGCGACTTTCTCACACCTTCTGTAACTTGCTCAAACCTTTCTCTTCTCCCCCCCCTTTTATAAACAATTTTTACAAATCATATCCCTTTTTTATTTAAAAGTATCTCTTTCTTTTAACTTTCCTTATCAAGAACACGCTTTTATGTTTGTGACCTTTTACATCAAAATGATGGTATCTGGGACTGTAGCAGTCAATGGGAGAGTAACTTTGTTTAATTCCCTGTAATCCACAGTCATTTTTCAGGTTTCATCTGATTTCTTAACATGCCAAATTAGATAATTTCTTTTAGTGATTATGGGAATCATCACTCCAGCACTAAGATAATTTTTTTACTGTTTTAGATATTTCCTCATATCCACCTGGAATTCTGTATTGTTTACACTGAATAACCTTAGTTGGCCCTGGCAGCAGTACAGGAGCTTGATATAATTTTTTTTTTTCTACCACTATCTAGCAGTTTGACTCCAAAGGGCAGCATTTTCTTTTTCCCAATTTACATTTATCCTGTACTTATTTTTCCAATTGCTTACACATGCATCAGTATGCAGATAACAAAATCCATTCTCACCTCCCCAAAGCCTATAGTTCATCCCCCTTTTCCACCGGCACTGATAGCAAAACCTCAATAACTTGTGGAGGCTGTGCACTCTGTAACTTGCCATCCCAATTCTCACTCGATTCTGAGCAGAGAGCCCATTCCTTCACCAAACAGGCGAACTGAAGGTCTTTCCAGCCAGGAACATCACAGGTTACACATGCAACTTCAGTTTTTCTTTTAAAGAAAGGCATTGCTTTGCATACTTGCGGATCCTGCCAACTATGCCAATTTGTGACAGTAAATTACTTTTCAGCTGTCTGCTGTGCACAGACTTAGTTACTTTTAGTTTAATCCACAAGAAATACGCTGCAAGCCTTATAGTGCACACTAAAATTATTTACAGGAAAGATGGTAAAGGAGCATAGATTAACAGAATGTTGCAATAAACATGGCTCCATTGCTTTAATGATACTATAGCAAGATGGTCCACTGATCCCTGTAGGGAGGGCCTGAGGCTGGCCCCGCTTCCAGTTTCCTGAACTCTGTTTTTTAATGAATTACCTTCTTTATCAGTTTTGGAGTGACATTTATTGGCCCAATGCCTTCCCCTTTAGCACTGGAAGCAAATCCCAGGAAGAGCCTTATTTTGATTTTTGATTTCTGGACAATTTTTGTTCATGTCCCTGTTGCCCACATTTATAGCACCCTCATTTATCAGGCATAGCCCTCCTTGATGATTTTTGTAATGACATACCAAGCAGAGTGTCAGGTCCTGAATGTCCTGTTATTAATCCATTTTGTTAATTTCTCATTAAAGGGACTGTCACAGAACACCTCAATCACAGTAGCCAATTGATCATGTCCACGTTGTACTTATGTTTTGTAGAATTTACAGTACTGTGGGCATCACTAGGCAATCTTCACACAGCTCCGGAGAAGGATCCATACTGAGAATTAAACATTATTAGTAATCATCACGGGCACATTTAACATTCAGCTTGACTGCGTGTTCCCCCCGAAACGAAACAGCAGCAGCAGAGGCTTGCTCCGGCTCCCCCTTAAAGCCCCCAAGGACAAGGGTGGCTCATTGCCAAGATTTTAGGCAAGCAGTGCGTCCCATCTCGGGTCTTGGCCAGAGAGCCGAGACATGAAGCATGCCCACCTGTTTATCAGAAAACATTCCTTTATCCTCCTCCCTGGGAACTGGCCAGGCTCCCAAGGAGCAGGAGAAGGTCATTCGGCAGCAAAGTTTCTTGGTTACCAGAGCCAAATCTAGGTACAAGCCTCTCCATTCCAAAAATTTGTCCTTACATTTGGCCCTAGAGTTGCATTGAGAAGTAGACATAATTAACACATCATAAGAATACAATACACATTTTTCATACAAATATACATCTAGCAATCAAACACAACAATAAAAACAGATGGGGGAGACAGTAAGAAATAAAGGACAACAAAAACAGTGACACACAGAACACAAATCACAAGCCGAGCGGCAACAGACCTAGACAAAACCGAAACTATCAGAAGGGAGCGGCCATCTGGCCAGGCTCTCCCCTGGAAGAAGGGAAATTCCCTCTTTCCCTCCTTCCCAGACCACCACTGGAGCGTCCTCCAGCGTTGAACCAGGGGTCTCAGGACACGTCTGTCTCCCCCACTGGTCCAGTCAATACTGAGCCTGTACAGGCGCCCCAGGACGGATTCCACGTCGCCCTGGCAGACAAAGACAAACAGTACAAACCGCCCCAGGACGGATTCCACCTCGCCCTGGCAGACAAAGACAAACAGTACAAACCACAATTACAATAATACACAAGTAAGCAAACTTACCTCCGTCAGGCCGATGGAGTGTGGGAGTCTGGGGTCCCCCAAATCCCGGACGAGCCCCCAAATGTAGGACCCCAAAAGCGGTGTCCTCTTGTGACGACCCCAGAAACACAGACTCCAGACCAGACGATGCAATAGAGCAGGAGGTAATTTTTATTTCATTTGCGCAAATGGGCCCCCTGCTGCTGCAAGCAGCAAGCAAGCGAGAGGAGCCCCGAGCAGCTATCTCACACAGCTTTTAAGGGGCAAAACCACAAAATTAACATACCATAGGGTGGCGTAAGTTTATTGGGTAACTACAATGGGAGGAGGTCGTCGAGGAGGAGGAGGAGGAGGAGAGAACAGAAACGGGGGCTACGTGCCCTATGCCCTACGTGTCTAAGCTTGGACAAGGGGAGGGGGTCCTTGAAGAGCAGAAAGGGGTGGCTACGTGCCCTACGTGTCTCACGGTTTCTTTGTTAAGCTTGAACAAGCACAGGGGAGGGGGCTTAGGTGCATACCAGGATGTTCTGTCGCCCTTATCTCTGGGTAGTAGCCCTTATCTCTGGGTAGTAGCCCTTATCTCTGGCTAGTAGCTATCTGCTTTCTCTGTGAACTTAGTTTACTCCCCATTTCCCAGGACTGTTTTATTAAGGCCATTTTATGGCGGCTCTCGGCCGCTCCTTTCAAAACATCCTAGGGATCTTCCAGAGGGTCCCGCCCATCCTTCCTCTAAGCAGGGCAATGGCAGCCAGGCTTCCTGCTGTTTCTGAGAACTTCAGAAGCAAAACTCAGATAGGAACTTTTCGCATTTACATCCAAAAGTCCTTTGTTCCGGGAAGAGCAGAGGCAGCAAGGCAAGGCCCATCCCCTTCAGAGCCCCTGGCCTCAACCCTCTGCCTGGCAGCTGAGCCACCCGCCTGGCCTGCCCAGGTGTACTCTCTCCACTCAACCATGTAACCTCACTCTCCCCCAGTCTGAGGGACTGACTGGGCACTCTCTCTCAGGGTCTGTCTGGAGAGGTGCCCATCCATTCTTACTTTGGCCCTGTCCTAATAAACCTTGCTGTTTTGCTTTCCGCTTACTCTCTGTCTCACGCCTGATTTCTTGCTTGGGCCCAGACAAGAACCCTGCCAATCTCTGGTAACAGTGCTCCCAGGGCGAGGCTCGTCCATTTCACTGCGGCAGTGCTAACCCCTGCGACTTCCCCATATGGGGGAAACTCGACTGCAGAATGTGTGGTAGTGGGGACGGTGTGCTCGCTCTCCCCTGATTTTTCTCCAGTTCAAAGAGTAGATGCTCCTCAGGCTTATCAAAGCAGGTGTAATGCATGGAGATAAATCGGGTCTCCCCGCGGCGCCCGCATGGGTGGGGGAGGAAGGGACGGGGCAGGCACAGCTGTCACTCAGCTCTTGGAGGGCGCGCTGGTGGTTCTGCTGCTGGGCGCGGGGTGGGCGGGGCGCCTGCGGTGGCGTCCCGGACGGGGCGGGGCTATGTAGATAGAGCAACGCAACGCAGGGGCTGCTGGTCCGGGACCTGCTGTAGATTCACGACCGCTTTCCCGTGCTGTGGGAGAAAGCACGGGACCGCTGGCGGCACATACGTGCGCTGTGCGTGCGTGACGGCGAAGAGGGCCCGGGGCGGGGGAGGTTGAGGGGCGCAAAGTGAGCGCGTGTGAGAGTGCGAGGCGTGTGAGGCTGTGCTGGGGTGGAGGGTTTGGTCCTCATACTTACCTGGCAGGGGAGACACCATGATCAGGCAGATGGTTTTCCCAGAGCGAGGCTCTCTCATTGCTCTGCGGGAGTGCTGACCCCTGCGATTTCCCCACATGCGGGAAACTAGACTGCAGAATTTGTGGTAGTGGGGCACTGCGTTCGCGCTCTGCCCTGGCTGTGCTTCGTTGAACAGTAGGTGGTTATTACCCTGTCGTCGGTGAGCAAGTACTTGCATCTTTCTATTTCCAACTTTGATGGGTTCCACAACCCTACTTACTGCATCTACACTGATAATTTTCATGCAGTCTCATTCACTGTTACATTTCTTCCTCCTTGGATCTACTCCCTCTGGACTCATAGAGCCACCACTCACACTTTCTCTCCACGTAAACTGGCACAAGCTTGCGGTTCTACTCATTGTATTTTCACTTTCTCATAATAGCTCACTATGTTCTTTGTACTTTTCCCTCTAGGGCTTGCTGCAATTTGCATCTCATTTGCAGCCCAGAGCCATGATCCCTGGTGGTGCCAGGTCCTGAAGAGGAGCAGTAGGCCCCTCTAAGACAATTATTCAGGGGACATCCTTACAGGTTTTACAGGAAAATGCAAATAAACCGCCTCAAACAAGGAAAGAAGGGCTGCTTCTCATGTAACAGGAAGCTCAGTGCTGGTTAGGGTTTCAAAATCTACAGCCTCACCAGATTCTCTTCCTATGATCCCATAGGAACATCCCATAGGAGCCACTGCCTCCTGCTTTTGTATACACTTTCAAGACAGTGAACCTCAACCGATCCAGAAACCACAACTACTTTTTATGGATTGGCCTCCTACCCCAAAACTTACCCTGCTTAATATAACCTATCTCATCTCTTATCTGTAACCACTGTAAGTTCAATATAAGCAATTTATAGGTTTTCCTTCTCTAAATTTTTTTTTTTTTTTACAAAAATGGTTCTTAGTCCAGTGGACTTATTTCCTACGATCATCCTTATTCCTGGGGGCTGGGGAATTTGTCCAAGGACCCAGTCCTTTTCTTGCTAAGGCTCAAAGAATCCTTGGTCTCAAGTGTTTTCGTCTAACAGTATCACTACAAATATGCTAAAAGTAGAACAATAGCACCATCTCATAAAGACTTAAATCAGTGTACTTTAGCAAACTGGATCTTTGCTACCATAGTGCTTTCTTGTGTACACACACACAGAGACAAACACACACACACACACTGCTCCTTCCTACTCACATATCAGATCAGGCATTTGCACTGACCTGATTATTCAGCCACACACACACACACACACACACACACACAAAAGACATGACTTGAGCCATCTTGTAGTCCTCAATTTCCTGTCCCATTTCCTCCCTAGCTTTCTACTTCTCCTCCTCAGATTCTTATTTATTCTTGTCCTCCTGGAGGGTGTCCTCTTTCAAGTCTGTGGCCTTGTCTATCAGGGCACAGGGGAAAAACTAAGAATTGTGCTAATATGGACAGTATTACTGCTGATTGAAATCAACTCAAATAATTGAACTTATCGTCTCTCTCAGGGTGTGTTGTGGTAAACTCCTTAAAAAGTTCATCTTGAACATTTAGTTTTCCTCCAAAGAGAAATCTGAAGTGACAACTTCCAGAGGATGTAGATTAAGCTCAAAACTGAAGCTCTGGCATTCACCAGGGATGAGGTGAAATAGCAGTAAAAGTTGCTGGGAGCCAGCTTCTAAGTGTGTAAAACAACCAAAGGGAAGTGATGTCTCTGTTGAGTTTGCAGATGGAGTTTACAAAAGCTGACTTGCTTCCTTTCTTTCATTTTTAGAGATTTATTTATTTATTTGAAAGTCAGCATTACAAAAGGAGAGGGATCTTCCATCCACTGGTTCACTCCCTAATGGCGACAACAGCCAGGGCTGGGCCAAGCCAAAGCCAGGAGCCAGAAGCCAGGAGCTTCTTCCAGGTCTCCCATGGGTTAACAGGGGCCAAAGCACTGGGTCATCTTGTGCTGTTTTTCCCAGGCCATTAGCAGAGAGTGGAGCAGCCAGGATGGGTCAGGCACCCTTATGGGATGCCAACATTGCAGACAGCGGTTTTATCAGTTAAGCCACAACTCATTCTTGAGAGAGACAAGGAACAGTTACAGGAGGGCAGTTGGCCTGCCAGTCTAAACTTGAAATCATTTAATTACAAGGTGTTCCCATGATCCCAAAAATGTGTACTGTGACACGATTTCCTTGTCATGTCCCCAGTGTCTGAAGTCTCCCCAGGTTTACAGATGTAAAGGAGTTTGGAAGAGCAGAGGATAAAAAGATATAAGCCAAGGTGCTAGCAAGTTTCAGAGCATGGCAAGAAGACTTCTTGGTGCAAGGTGTCCGGCGCATAACAAATCTTCCCAGGCAGATGAATCAATTAATTCACAGGCTTTTATGGGGTTCTGCTCCCGGGCAAGGTTCCCTGGTCCCAATAGAGCAACAGACTGGGGGCCAGAGAAGTCGCACATCAGAGATTGGGAGGGCTCCTTTCATAGATTCAGGGCATGGGGGTTAAAGGTTGAGGCAGGTCTGATCCTCATTGGTTGACCTTTAGGCACCCTCAGGGACCTTGACAAGGACTCCCCCCACCCCCGGAAGTACAGGTAGGAACATTCCATTCCGGGAAGTATAGGCCTTCCTTCCATGTGGATCCCAAAGCTACCATCCCGACCTTTTGATGATAGGAAAGGGGGCGACGAAGAGTCTCTCTGGCTACTTCCTACTGACTGGGGACATCGTCTACAGGGGCCTGCTGGGGGGTATCTTGGGGCTCCGCAGGGACAGGCATGTATGTATGGAGAAGCATCTGGTTGAGCGCCTGGTTGCTGAAGGCCTTGGTTCATTCCATTATCAGCTGCTGTAAACACTTAAACAGACACTGCAGTATACAAGTCAAGGTGAGAATACCAGCCAATGATACTGAGAGTGGCATTAACAAAGTAATGAGAGGATTTCATAAAGGAGAGGAAATGAGGGGGGGGTGTCTCTGGACCCTTGTGAGGATTGTTTGATGGGCGTGGTTAAATCTGATCCCAGCCGAGATCGGGAGAAAGGCCACTCAACTTTTGCAGGTAGAGGGGTTTGTCTGTAGAGAAATTCTGAATAATCATATGACATTAAGTGGAGGAGAGGACCATCAGTACACACATGTTGGGAGTAGAGCCATTGATGTTAGAGTAGAGGTTATGATTACAAAGGAATGAGATCCAAGTGGGATAGACAGGGTCTAGAACAAAGGACAGAGTCATTATTAGAGGGCTCAAGAAAGGTGCTGTCTAAGCCACAACTCAGTTTGCTGATTGAGAGGCAAATAGAACCTGACAGAAGGGGCTTGATAATAATCTGGTGGGCTTTAGGACCTATAAGTTAAGAGGCCCGGATCTGTCTGTCTCTTCATTGGGATACATCCTAAGGGAGGTGTGAAGCTCCTTGGGGAAGGCACCCTGTTGACTTCCATTACCTACCTGGCCTGGGAGGAGAGCTGGCCAAGTGAAGGCAGGTGGCATCTCTAACAGGAAACTTACAGTTCTGCCTGCAATGTTGCTGACCCTACTTGGCCGTCTCTTCTCAGAGTGGTGGTCACCTTGGAAGCTGGGCTGAGTGAAGCACTTTTCAGCTTAGAGCCAATAAGATCTGTGGCTCGGACCTGAAGTCCTTCGACTCCAGGGCAAGTCCATTTCCAGTGATCCAACTCTTGGCTGGCAGAGCTGCCAGGGCTCTTCCTAAGCTGACTTCTGCTGAAGCCCAGGCTTACCACATTGAAAGCCACAGCAGTGGACTGGCCTGTTGGGACTCCTAGAGGGCAGATCACTGTACAGAACAGCTATTCATAGGCCTGCCACCTATCTTTCCATTTCTGATGCCTGGCTTTCTTTTCCTCCTGGTTTTTGTTGAAGCAGACCAGAGGATGCAAGTCCAGGGGCTGCTCAAGTCCCATCTCTAATCTAAAAATCAAATTGTGCACCTTGGAGAGTCCTTCAGAATAGAATTAGTTTCCTGCCCTATTCTTTCTTCAAAATAACTCTTTCCATTTAACCTTCCTTACCAAATGCACATTTCTGTACTTGTGATGTTTTCCATCTGCCAATTTCCTTGATCTACATTTCTAAATAACCTGTTAAAAATGTCAGATTAAGATGAAGGTAACACATCAAATTTCAGACCTGAGTTTCTCCAAGCAATGTTGAACTCATTTCAAAGACAGTTTATAAACTGACCCAAACTTTTTTTATAGAATATAACTTGCTGAGTATACAAAAGTTTACATTTAGACACATTTATCTCATTTGCCTTTATCCAATTTAAATTAGCAGTTACACCTAAATGACTTAAGATGCTGATATTAAATATTGCTATCTGAATTCAATTAAAGTTAAAATTACATTCATCTAAAACAAGTACTAATTACCTGTTTTTGTTTCATTGAGTACTGATTACCCGGAAACCATTTAAAATAAATTCAAAAGAAGTTTAGCAAGTTATAAAGCAATATTTTCAAAGGTAGTGTTCTTCCTAGATTCAAAGAGAAATTCCTTCAAGCTCAGTGTCTTTTTACAGTTACAGTTGCATTTTTCCTAAGAACACCTTAGGCCCATGGTGTCATATTCAGTTGGCCACGTGGGGCTTAGGCACTTGACCTAAAACCCAGCAGACCAAAGGGGTGGGGTGAAGGAGGGAAAAAAGAGGGAGAAGGAGAGTGTGAGAGAGACAAGAGAGGAGAAGAGCTAGTGAGGAAAGAGAGAGATGAGAGGAGAGAGTGAGCAGGAGAGAAGAGAAAGGAGACCAGAGGAGGAGGCTAGAGAGCCATCTGGGGAGTGAACCAGCGGATGGAAGACTTTCTCTCTCTCTGTCTGTCTCTCTACCTCTCTCTGTAACTCTGCCTTTCAAAAGATTTATTTTTATTTATTTTGAAAGGCAGAGTTACAGAGAGGCAGAGGCAGAGAGAGGGTTCACTCCCCAGATGGCCCCAATGGCCGGAGCTGCACCAAGCTGAAGCCAAGAGCCTCCTTTAGGTCTTCCATGTGGGTGTAGAGGCCCAAGCACTTGGACCATCTTCTACTGCTTTCCCAGGCCATAGCAGATAACAGGATTGGAAGTGGAGCAGCCAGGACTTGAACCAGTGCCCATATGGGATACTAGCACTGTAGGCAGCGACTTTACCAGCTGTGCCACAGCACTGCCCCCCCCCCCACACACACCTTTAAACATGTGAACTCAGAAATTGGTGGCATAACCCTATGGGAATCAAAGCCTTCTTTTGAATCTTTTCAGGTAGATTCCCTGCATTGTTGGATTTTGCTGCCATCCCACCAATAATCACATCCTCTTTGCCAGTATCATCTAAAGCAGATAACAAAAAGCCCTAGTGGCTAGAGTGTTGGTAGACATTAAAAAAATATTTTTATTTGCACTGGAAATGAAAAGTGAAATTTGTCCTCAAAGTTATTTTCTTATATGGTCAGAATTGGATTCTTAGGCAGTTTTGGTGTGCTCAAAGTCCATTTCAAACTCTTGCTTGGTTCAGTAAACTTAGATCTATTCCATGAGGTTTTTTTTTTTTTTTAGTCCTAGGATGCAACTTGTATTTCTCATAATTCTTGCATCATCAAGCACAACCCTTCAGTAAAGAGTACATAGAAGTCTGTGAGAAAAAATAGATTGTAAATTTCAAATTGGGAAATGTGGGGTGCCAAAGCCAAGAGTGGGGCCTCCAAGGGACCCTAAGCCGGGACCCATCCAGAGCTGCAAGCTCCTTGCCTGAGGAATCAGGGATGCTTCCCGGGACTTTGGTTTTTTTTGTTTTTTTTTGTTTTGTTTTGTTTTGTTTTTGAGTTTGGAAATGCTGTTGACCTTTGTAGATTATAAAGTGTTGATAGTTGAAGATGGCAGATGTCAGGTTTTCTGAAGGCAAATCCTAAAGCCCTCTCTCTGCATGGTTTCCATAGTGAAATGGTTATCATGTTCCCCTCACACGTGAAAGGTCCCCGGTTCAAAACCAGGCAGAAACAAAGGAGCGGCATTTTTGTGGGACCTGTCAGGCATTTTATCCTGGTCTGGGAACAACAAACCGAAAACCAGCCAATCCTGTAGCACAGGTGCTGGTGTTACTTACTTGATGTCTATCACCTTCAGTTTGGTTCACTGGACCCCAAGTCACCAGGATGAGGGCATTTGGATGTGGGGCCTGGGAGAGGTAATTAGACTTAGAAGAGGAATAAGACGGTGGTCTGCAAGCCAGGAAGAGTGCCCTGCCAAGGAACCGAATCAGCTGGCACTTTGCTAGTGGCAGCCCACATTAAAATAGCTCACTAAGGGATTCAATGACAGGACTCTGCAAAGTTCATCATCTCCTTAGTTTCTTAGGTCAAGTAGTTCGTTGTCCTTAAATGTGAGTGCTGGCAAGAGATACTAGAATGATGAGCAAGTGGGAAGCAAGAGGCAGATAAGGTGCTAATGACTTAACTGATGAAAACAGGGATACTACACGGATTCAGGCTGCAGTTGTGTCCAGATTTCAGATGTGGACGGTTCACACAGGGTCCAGTGTGGAAGTGGATGGCATGGAATAGACTGGCTGAAGGGAAGGCAATTTTTCATCTGCTTTTATTAGTGGAAGTAAGAGATGATAGGTGGAAAGTAGTTGCAAAAAGTGGCAGTAAGCTTGTATTCAATAAACTTATGCCCTTTTTACATTAAACTGGAAGCAATTTACGCTGTGAGAATGAGAAAGTGCATCCAAAGAGTACAGCAAGATTTGTATTGGGAGTAAGCAAATTCAAGCCCTCAGGTGATACCCTGCTCTTCAGGAGGTGCTGTTCTTGGGTCTGATCATAGAGTATTGCCGTGCAGAGTGATGTCGTGATGCTGACAGGGAACTGTCTGCTGTGTTGAGCATTAGCATTTGACCTGATGCAGAGATTTAGCAGAGACTCTAAGATGCATGCAACATTGACCTGAGAATTGAGGGTTGAGAGTAGGAAGTGCAGGTTTGTGAGAATAAATATAGATGTTGTTGGCATATAGAGGTGGTATTTGAAGGTGTATTGGCCAGACCTGGTGTGTGTCTTGGGTGATGGACAGAGGACAAATAAAACCAAGGCTATGCAAGCTCAAAGTGAAGGTTGATTCCCTTGCTGAGCCCTAAGTTCTGACCCAGCGTGGACCTTGCATGGCCTCTCAGTGAGAGAAGCACGATCCCCTGTCACGGCTCCTGTCCTCCAAAGCCGTCAGGACTCCCAGACCTGACTTGGGGAACAACAACTCTCCAGGTTCTTCTCCTCATCTTCCTTTCCCCAGGGAGAACTGGGTACACAACTCTCAACTATTTGAACTTCATCAAAAGACCAATATGTTAACATTTCAACCATCAACATTTCTTTAAAATAAAAGATCTCTGCGACTGAGATCCCAGTAGAAGGAATGGGCCATCAAAGAAGGAGGTACCTTTCTCTAAAGGGAGGAGAGAACTTCCACTTTGACTATGACCTTGTCTAAATAAGATCAAAGTCAGCGACCTCAAGAGGCTTCCATAGCCTTGGAAACTCATGACTAGAGCCTAGGGAGATTTCTGACGCCATAAGCAAGAGTGTCAAGTTGTTAAGTCAACAACAGGAGTCACTGTGTACTTACTCCTCATGTGGGATCTCTGTCCTTAATGTGTTGTCCAATGTGAATTGATGCTACAACTAGTACTCAAACAGTATTTTACACGTTATGTTCTGTGTGGGTGCAAACTGATGAAATCTCTATTTAATATATACTAAATCGATCTTCTGAATATAAAGATAATTGAAAATGAATCTTGATGTGAATGGAATGGGAGAGGGAGCGGGAGATGGGAGGGGTGCGGGTGGAAGGGAAGTTATGGCGGGGGGGGGGGAGAGCCATGGTAATCCATAAACTGTACCTTGGAAATTTATATTTACTAAATAAAAGTTTAAAAAAAAATCCACGTCCTTACATAGCTGATAAATTAAAGCATACTAATTGAGGAAATTGGAAATTGGAAATTGGAAATCAACATTGACCTCAAGAGTTGTTGATCTTTTTATATCACACATCCCTGTACATGCTTTAAACATCATATAAAATAGACACCATGTTTTTATCATAAGATTGGTTATTACTTTTACAAAAAAAAAAAAAAAAACATACATCCTACAAAGTACAATTCCATGAACCAAAATTGACTTCTTCATTTCTCTATGTTGATTCTGTCCTTTGGTTTCCTTTCTTTTGCGTCTGCTGCTGCTACTTTCTCCTCTGATCAGAACTTTACTTACCTACCCCTACCAGTTAGGTCACCTTCTAAGAACCACTAAAGCAACACTTTGAGGTTGGCCGTTGAAGACAGCAGTAGAAACAAGCAACCTGAATGAATTTCTGATGTTTCACTGTGGAGATCTGTCATAGAGTTGGAAAGAACCTTTTTTGAGTTGCTTCAGGTAAAGTTAGACATTTTGATATTGATAGTTTTGTGAAAGTCTTCTATTAAAATACTTCTGTGTGGGTGCGTTTGTTAGCTTTGCCTCAACACTACAATAAACCTCTTTTGCAACAATGGCTGTTTTTGGGGATACTCTCAGGAGTGACCACTTTGAATGCAGCACTGGTAGGTGCATTGGTGGTTCAGTGGTAGAATTCTCGCCTCCCACGCGGGAGACCCGGGTTCGATTCCTGGCCAATGTAGGTATGTCTTTCGCATTTTTGGGATCTTTACACTTCTCTGCAAAATTGCACTGAATAGGCTGGTGCTAGGACCCTTGTCTAGGCGATCCTGAACTGAGGACAAGAGCCCATGAAGCAGCAACACAATCTTAGTGGGATCTCAAAGTTACTACACTCAATAAGAGCGTAGGAGAGTTTTTGCAGTTTGGAATGTTGGTTCTTGGAGCCACTGCCACTACCACCTAGGCTCCTGGACGGTCCTTGAAAACTTCAAGAACACCCAGGTCCTTGATCACAGAGTGCACCTTGGGCTGAGCGCTGAGCCGCCTCTCTGTGGCAGGAGAGGAGCCTCGGAGCCGGGGGGCGCACCCGAGGGCCTGGGGCACAGACACCGTGAACCAGATTTCTTGGCCTGGGCTGCCATCTCTGCCTCCGTAAGTTCAATGCTGTTCTGAGAATGGGTCCAGGTCCCCCGCAGTGTGTGCGTCAACAGGTGTTGGCCTGAAAATTACACCTTTAATAAAAGAAAACAAAGTGTTTATCTTTAAACAACAGTCAAATGTTGAGGAAGAACATGTAGACCTCCTGACCGAAGATAAGCGACCTAAAATTTCCTTTCTCTTCCCTGAAAGAACCTCAATCCCCTGTAGCCTGAGAGCTGAGACTGGGGGAAACCACACATCCTGAGAAGAGGGGCTGAGTAACAAAGCAAACTGAATTGCCAACTGGTGAGGCCAAGGCAACTTAGGCTGGCTGACAAGGTCACAGCAGAAGGTGTCTCAGCAAGGCGTGAGAATGACAGCTGTGGTCCTCTTGGTGGTTTTAGATTTGATGGGAACTACACTCTGCATAAGAAAGCCAGAGCTTCCTGGTGGTTCTGCTAAGGATTGCTGCATTTCTAATTTTAAGTGCAATAAAGAAAATAAAGAGTTACAGAGAGAACTACAAAAGAGGGGATACATTTTAAAAAGGGCCTGCTTTGAACTTGGGGCTTCTGGTAAAGATTAGATTAGGCAGGTACTATTCTAGCTTGTGTAGCCAGTTTCTGCATAGCTGGACAGCACTCCAGGCCTTGGCTTGTGTGGGCAGCCCATTGTCTCGCACCTGTCTGTGATTGTAACCCATGCTCTAAATATGCCCCCGGAAAATCAAAGAAACTGTAACTAGATGTAGACATAGAATCTAGAGGCACCATAAAATACAAGGTCAATGGTTCTAAGGAAATTGACAACAGACTTGCTATTGTAAGAAGAAAGAATCACATGTGATTTATGCTATGAAGATAAGTCTGGTACCTGAAAGCTAGAGCCATGCCTTCAGCCTTGCTGTGAGTGTGTCTCTCATTTCTTCCTGTGCCAACGCCTCTCACACCTTCAGGAAATGCTGGACTGGCTGGAGCTGGACTCTGGCACCCAACTTGCACGGTGTCCACTGTTAAGTGAGGGAGTCGATAGAGAAGGGCTGGAATCATGGGAAGTGAAAGCGGCACATGTGAGAAAAGCCAGGTGAAGACGCAGGCATCAAAGCTCTAAATTTTGCTGTGTTCTCCTTGCCAGTAAAGGAGCCTTTCAACACGCATTGGAGGAGATTCACTCAACTCTGCCTGGGGAGCCTTCAGTGCTCTGCTCTGAGGCAATGGCCTCAGAACAGAATATGGAGTCCTCATGGACTCACCCACACTTGTCTTCTAAACCCCTAAGGAGGTGCAGTATATTCCAAAAGAGCTACGTGACTCTTCCAATTTACAAAGACAGAAACACATGAGATACATGTGGAAATTGATATTAAGGGTATAGGATTATAGTGAAGGAGTCGTAACATTGGATGGATGGACTTTCTGAATGCCTTACTCACAGTGTGGTGACGATGGCGTGGCTTCTGGTCAAGGTACTCACTCTGTAGCAAATGAGTTGCAGCCGTGGGCCTAGGCTCATGGAATTCATTGATTTCACCACATTCTCTCACATCCTGAAGCCTCTGGTCTGATTAGAACAGTGGAATGACCTCTTGAAGCCTCAGTTACCATGCCAGCTATGTGGGACAAGGTTCTCCAGGCAGCCAATTCACCAGGCGGTGCTGTTTCTCCCATAGCCAGGATTCACAGGTCCAGGGACCAAGGAGTGGAAATGGAAGCAGCACCACTCATTATTACTGCTAGTAATACATCAGCAATAGTTGGCTTTCTCTACCTTTGCCTTCACGTTCTTCTGGTCTGGAAGTCTTAGTTCAGAAGGGAGGAATGTACCCATCAACAGACAATGATTATATCGAACATTAAGACTGCCACTCAGCCACTTTGGGCGTCTCATGCCTCTGAATCCACAAGCAAAAAAGGAAGCTACCGTGCTGGCTAGGTTGGTGGACCCTGATTGCCAAGGGCAAGTTGAACTGCTTCTCCATCCATGGAGGCAGGCAAGGAAGAGTTATGTCTAAGCACAGGAGATCCCTTGGACATCTCTTAGACATCTCTTAGAGCAACCGTGTCCTGAGATAAGTCAGTGGAAAACCAAACCAGCTCAATTCAGACAGGATTGTTAATGATCCAGATACTTCAGGAATGAAGGTTCATGTACCCCCACCCCGCCCCCACCCACACACACCAGGTGAATAACAAAGACCAGCTGAGGTGCTTGCAGAGAGCAAAGGAACATGGAACTGAGTGAAAGAAGGCAGTTACAAATACCAGACTTGTATGAGACCAGTTGCAGAAACAAGCATGTAATAGTTACAAGTATTTCTTCCTTTCTCTCTCTCTCTCTCTCTCTCTCTCTCACTGTTAGTCTCTCTTGCTCATCTCCTTACTCCTACCACATAAGATGTATCAACTTAACAATAGCATTGAAGTTACAGGATGCTAATGGGAAGAATAGCCTCTTGGTTTGTGGATCGTGATAGTTTTCTTATGTTAGGCACAAGTGAAAAGGGGCCATGGTCTTTATGTGGAGCATGCTTAGAGAGATGTTTCTGAATGGCAAGTTGACAAAGATTGCGCTAAGATTGTACTATCTGGTGGACAAGACACCCAGGTTAGGAGGTTGTTGTCTTCTTTTCAGTAACATATTTGTAACAATGACCACAAACGCACTAACCCTCCTTTTACAAGTAAAGCTTGACTAGTCCCTGGGTGGGCTCGAAGCACCAACCTTCTTTGACGCCTTAACAGGCGAACACGCTAACCGATTGCGCCACAGAGACACGGGAAGTATCATGTTTCCGGTTTCAGAATACACTAGGCATTCACTGAAAGCCTAGGTTTGGCCTCCTCGCTGCAAGATAACTGCAAACTCCAAGCTTCGGGAGTGTTTGGGACCCTGTCGCGTCTGTCCCGTTAGAAACCCTGAC
Source organism: Oryctolagus cuniculus (assembly GCF_964237555.1). NCBI lineage: Eukaryota > Metazoa > Chordata > Mammalia > Lagomorpha > Leporidae > Oryctolagus > Oryctolagus cuniculus. Next base: position 48,548,411 of record NC_091438.1, read on the forward strand.
ACCAGAAGGGCTGCCGAGTGGCCTTGGCCCCGCCTTACCCCTCGCCTGCTTCGGAAACAGCGCGCCAGGGACGCCCGAGTCCGCCACCGAGTCCGCGGGAGCCGTGCTGGGGCCCACGGGGTCCGAGCGCGCCCGTGGGCTCTGTGCCGGCGCTTCCCACTCCGCGCTCCGCCCGGCTGCCCTCGGCGGAGTCCGTGAGGTCGGTGCGACTGGTGCGGGTGAGTGACCGCGCCAAAAGCAGACGCTGGAAAAGGAGCCAAAGAAAGCAGAGGCGTCGCTGAGACAAGGAGACCTCCCAGGAGGCCTGCGGGGAAGCACCGGCCAGATCCCAGGCGTGGGAATCGTGACTGTGTGGAAAAAGCGGGAGGAAGAAGCGGAGACGCGCATGGGAGAGAAACGCTCAAGGATCTCTACAGGTCCAAGAAGGAGGCAGCGAAGAGCGTATTTCGTTTTATTTTTGAAGTCGCCAAATGATAGGCGGCACACTGGTTGCCAGCAAGCTTCTCCAGCCTGGAGGTCTGCAATTCGAGCCCGGGACACCGCGACGCCTACCAGCCGCAGCTAGCGAAGGGACCGGTGTCGCTTGGCTTGGACTCCTGCAGCCACTGGCGCGGAGGGAGGTCCCTGGCTCGAAGCGATCCGAAGAGGAGTAAACCTCACCGTGCACAAACCCGGAGCAGGTCGCGTCAAAGAAGGAAACTTAGACGTGCTCTTTGTCACAACTGGACGGGAAATACCCCCAACGGTGAACTGTTGCCTCTCAAGGACCACGCAGCAGGCGCTTCCACCAATGAAATAATGTGGCTGTAGCAGTTCTCCCGGGAGAGGCTTTTTTTTTTTTTTTAGTGCGAAAGGTGCATAAGAGCTTTTTTTAAGAGAGAGAAATCTGGGTTCATACCGCGCACAAGGAACCAGCCACGTGGAGGAGCATCTAGCCCAGGAAGCCTGGAGGCTCAGGACTATAGCAAGCCCCCACCTGGGAAGAGGCCAGGGAAGAAGAGAAGGGGCCTGGAGAAACCGTGTCCCAGGCTTTTAACCCACTTCCAAAGGGGAGTGGTTAATTAACCTGATTGGCTGGTGGGCACCCAGGTGTGGCCAGGTAGGGGCATGAGGTCACACAGGGGCTTGGTGAAGGTATCAGGTAGGGCGTGAGGTCACACAGGGGCATGGCGAAGCCGTGGTCTTCCAGCTCACAGACCTAATGGATTTTAACCTATATGCCTGCCTACTTCATTCCCCCCTCAGGGACTCCATCCCTTTAATCCTAAGGGGAGTGGATGGACTTTGAATCATCTCTTCTGTAACTGCTTCCTGCTTATTGAGGGGCGTAGCGCAGGCCCTGGCCTATCCAGGGTCTGGAAGTCTCTGTCTATCCTATCTAACAAATTTGCTTTGTGAGCTGGAGCAGTCTCAGTCATTGCCAAGGTCTGTGGCCCCTGCATGGTCAGTTACTCCCAGGAGTCGAGTTCTGAAACATAAGTTGTTAATTAGTATAAGCAAAACCAATTGTAGGTGGGTGCCCCTTTAGATGAAAATAACATAGCTTACAGATTCCCAGATAGTGGGTAGTGATAGGCTATCCTTATGTAGATTATAAACGCATTTAGCTTGAGTATAGAGAATTGCAATAGAATAAAGCATTAGGTAGCTTTATCGTCAATAACAGTCCCCAGAGATAACTAAGAAAGGCAGGGACAGCATGTTTGCCTTAAGGAGACAAAGGCAAAAGTTTTACTTATCCCTTTTGCTTTGCAGTACTTAAGGCTTCTGGTTGGCTTCTAGGAACAGTCAGTCATGTCATTCACATTCACCTGTGGAGATTTAAGAGGTAGAAGTTTAATGCTAATTTCATGGAGGTAGTCCTGCTCAACAGCACCTGGTAAGGTCCCTGTCATGTACGCTGAAACGGATCTGAAGAGGATCTGAAGAATGGCTTGCTCAGGAATTCCTAATGTTGCAGTTTTTGTCACAAACTCCTTGATTCCTTGGAACACCTTGGCGGCTCCCCTGTCCAGCACAGTGTCTGTTTCAGAGGCTTTTAAGCAAACACAAGGCTTAGAATCCAGATCCTGGAATCCATAGCAACTTTTGTAGCTACCCTTTTCAGTACAAAGTCTGCATCAGGGCCTCTTTAAAGCTATATATGAAAGCTTGGAATCTGAATTTTGGAATTCCAATTCCATAGAGTCCTGTCATCAGCAATTCCCAATACCGGAGCTTTAGTTAGAAGCTCCTTAGTTCTCTGGAACAACTTTTGCAGCTACCCTTTTCCGTACGGAGACTGCATCAGGGCATCTTTAAAGCTACACGAGAAAGCTCGGGATCCAAATCTTGGAGTCCCAAGTCCACAGAATTTTGCCATTTTGAGAAATCTCCTCGGCTGTCTTTAAATATCTAACCCTATGTTAAAACATACGAGCTAGGAATTTCACAAGATTTTACATTTGAGGCACCTAATAAACTTTAAAGAAATACCTAAACACACAGGCAATGGAGTTTGACACTTAGACATAACTAGAACTTATGATGCATAATATCACAATAGAACAAAGCAAATCTTTGGGATCAAGTTTTACCATTAATGTTAATACTGTAGTTCTTTTGAGAACAGAGATCCTACATGGGCAGTTAGTACACAGTGACTCCTGTTGTTAATTTAACAATTAACACTCTTACATGTGACGTCAGTGATCACCTGAGGCCCTTGACATGAGCTGCCTAGGCCATGGAAGCCTTCTGAGTTCTGCAAACGCCATCAGTGTTCAGACAGGGCCATACGCAAAGTGGGAGTTCTCTCCTCCCTCCAGAGAAAAGTACATCCTTCTCTGATGGCCACTCTTATCCACTGGGGTCTCACCCAGGGAGATGGGAGAGCTATTTCAAATACCAGTCAGACTTCTTCTTCTTCTTCTTCTTCTTCTTCTTCTTCTTCTTCTTCTGTTTTTTTTTTTTTTTACACGAAGCCAGATTGAGTTTAGAATGAACTGAATGAGTTTAGAATAAAATGAGTTGAATGAGTTTAAAATAAAAAGCCGTGGTCCAGACTGGCTTGTCTCCACTCCCTGTATCCTAGTTTTTATGGGAACAATAAATTATTGCACTGCAGTACACATTGTAAATTACTGCACTACGGTACAGCACTTTTAAAAAGAAGTGAGTATTGCGGTATGTTTAATTCTGATAAATGCAGTCAGCATCCAGGTCAAGTTATAGAAGATTACTATGATTCAAGAAAGGTGTGTGGAGCCCCTTTCCAAGCCATTCCTTCCCTCTCTCTCTCTTAGTTAATCACTATTCTGAGTCTTATCACCAGAGCTCACAATTGCCTTTTAAAATTCATGTCAATGATTGTACAAGGGTACTCAAAATATACTGGAAAATGGCAGTCAAAGATAAGTTTCCTTGGCTGTAATTTTTTTTTTTTTTTTGGAAATCCATTCAGATGAGCAGTCTTCACAAAGTTCACCAAAAAAAATCATATCATGAAAAAAAAATGCTTGGATTTAAAAAATTTTTTCACCAAAGCAAATGTTTTAATTTCATTTTCCATGAAGTTTTTGAAGTGCCCTTGTGTACTTTTTTGTACCTGGCTTCCCCCCACCCCTGGGTAACTATGCCCATTATGTTCATGAGATATATCCAAGTTATGTGTATCATTTCTAAATTTTGGTTCCAAAGTTTCCTGAGCTTTTGATGGAAGAACAAGTAGGAAAGTCACTGAACTCCATAAGGAATGTTAGTCTTCCATGGCTGAAATAAATATCTTCCTAGGTATTTGTTTCTTAAACTCCAAATATTGCTCTGAATTAATTCAAAACTCACTTTTTAGTTAAGTTTTCTGCCAGTACCATGTATTCAAAGCAATCTAATTCGGTTTTCTATTCAGTGTAGACATGATTAGCATCTCTGTACTGTAATATATGTAGCTAGCCCATAATTGTAGGCATCTAACCCCCCCCAAGCTTGCAAAATGGGTGAGCAATAGTAAAATGGTTGTGTCCATGCAGGTATCATTATGAGATCAGAGCAATTATTTCTCCTGCTTTCCTTTATATCTTCAGAGATCTTGCTTTGGCTTCCACAGGAAGTGATGAGAAACTTGTGTGTCTTCTCCTGCTATACCATGGTCAGTGAGCATGCAGATAACTCTCTCCATAGTATTCCTTGCCAGATGTTTGCTGGGGCTCTGCCCAGACCATCTGTCCATGTGAGATGCATCACTGGAGCCAAAGGAACCTGCACCCGACAGGCTGACCTGGCCCCTAGCGCTATGGGCTCATAATTCCTTGGTTCTTCTGTTTCTCCCATGCGCAGAAACAGAGCTCTTGACTCCTGCATGCTGAACCTGGGTCCTGGACCAAGGCTTTAGTTCTTTCTTTTAATTTTTGCATCGTGATTTCTCCCACCAGGGGCATCGCTGGGGGTTTCTGAGTGTCGTGTTTCAAGTGAACTTCTGGGGTGATCTCTGTTAGGTGGTGATTGACAGAGATGCATTCTCTGTTTGATGGTGTGTGACAGGAAAACTAGTCTGCGAGTGTCTACTGATTGTCCATTATCCTGGAGAGGCTGGCATTTCCTGGCATTTGAGCCTGCAGCAGTGCGGAGCTGTTCACATCTCATCTTGCCAGTGTGTGGTGAAGTTATTATGGGACTATAGCTGTCAAGCAACAGATTTCTTTTTTTTAAGATTTATTTATTTATTTGAAAGGCAGAGTTACAGAGACTGAGAGAGAGAGAGAGAGAGAGAGAGAGAGAGAGAGAAATCTTCCATCTGCTGATTTACCCCCCCAAATGACCTCAAGAGCTGGGGCTGTGCCAGGCTGAAGGCCAGGAGCTTCTTCCGAGTCTCCCACGTGGGTGCAGGGGCCCAATCACTTGGGCCATCCTCCACTGGCCACCCAAGCCCTTCCAAGCAGCACCATCTAAGACCAAGGCACTAAAGCTCTCCTGGGAGATAAGGAAAGCTCTGGCTGTGGTGAAGACAGCACACCAGTGAAGACAGCACCAAGAACTCCAGGGACAAAGCAGAAGAGAGGGTGGGCAAGGGGTTGGGAGCCACAGGACGCACTCAGCACATGCTGGGGTTCCAGTTATTAAAACTGTCGGCTGCCTGAACCTTCAGAGGGGTCATGCAACCTTCACAGTGTCCTGAGGATCCTCTAGGCTAAGGGTGGGTTAATGTAAATATACACTTTCAACCGGGGTGCCTGAGGAATATTGACAGTATCAGCTTGGTTTGAGATCCAGATGCGGATTTAAATTCAGGTTCTCTCCACCAATCAGTGGGTTCTGCCGCTGTGTTCCCATAGGATGGGAAGCCAAGCAGGCCCCCTCCTCAGCTCCTCTCTGGAGCTCACAAACTAGAAAGCACTGGTTCAGTGTCAGCTTAGGCAGAGGACTGAGGCCTATGGAGAAGATTCACTGTAAGAAACCTGAAGAGCCTACACTGTGGTGTGCGGCGCTGGCTTCCCCATAGGCTCCGGTTCGTGTCCCAGCTGCTTCCCTGGATAGTAGTGGAGGATGGCCAAGTCCTTGGGCCCCTGCACCCACCTGGGGATTTGGAAAAAGCTCCTGGCACCTGGCTGTGCATTGTCTCAGCTTCAGCTGTTGAGGCCATTTGGGGAGTGAACCAGCAGAAGGAAGACGTCTCTCTGTGTCTCCATCTTTCTCTAACTCTGTATTTCAAATCAATAAACAAAGAAATATTTAAAAGAAAAGAAGAGAAATATGTAGAGAGAGAAAGTGAGAAAGAAAGGAAAGAAAACCTGAATGCATTTCCCTCTTGTAAACCTGGCCGGAGCGGGGTGACAATGGCCAGCACGGGAGAAGAGAAACGAGGTCTGGTTGATGTGAGCTGCGTGGACACGTGGACACGGCCGCTTCTCCTCCTCACTCTGCTCTTACTCTCCTGGCTTCAGGAAAAGAGTTCTGTTTCCGCCCGGTTTCGAACCGGGGACCTTTCGCGTGTGAGGCGAACGTGATAACCACTACACTACGGAAACCAACCGCGGTAGTACCCGCTAAAATATTTCCCCGAAAGCCATGCAGATAAAGCCTGTGCCCTGGTATCTTCATGAGACAATGTGGTGCCTTTCTCGTCCCCTTCCCGCCGCCTTCGGTCACTTCCCCCATCCACACGGAATGAGAAACCCCGCGTTTCCACGAACACGTTAGGGTCCTGCGGGACAGAGGGGGCAGTGTCCGCTCTCCTGCGGGAGCAGCACGGGCGCCAGCCTCTGGGGATCTCGCACTCCCTGCGGCCCGGCACGCCTGCGCCACGCCACGTCCCCGCACGTCCCCAAAGGAGCCGCTGGAGCTCCTCCTGGGCCGCCCTGGGAGCTGCCGGGTACCCGCCACGGTGCCTGAGCCCGGAGCAGGCCTGGCAGAGGCTGAAGCGGAGGACACAGCCGACGAAGGCGCGCAAGGACAGCGCAGTTCCACTCCCAGGGGGCGCGAGGGACATGGGTCTGCTCGCCTTGGTCCGCGCCGCTTGCTTGAACTCCGTCACCAGGAGGAAGGAGCGGGTGACAGCAAGGCCCGTCCTCGAGCCACAGGAACACACGCGCTCCTGGCGGGTTAGATGTGGAGTCGAGGAACGCCCCGGCGCCAGAGCCCTCGTGTTTGGGATTGTTCTGAGCGTGGGAAGGATGGGGACCGAGCTCCAGCTGAGATGGAAACACTCAGGGGCGGCAGGGTTTTGGGGACTGGCTCGTGGTGGTCTTTGTGGATCTCAAGGCCTTGCTTGGGAGAGATTCCCTCGGGCGTCTGTGTCCCTGCTTTGTGTGCGTTGTCGTCGGAGCTCGTAGCGGCTCAACTCAGCCCGCTGTACCCGGGGCGCCTTCGGGTCTCCCTCCCGCCGGCCACCACCGGGTGCCCTGGCGCCTGTACACACCTCCCCGGAGACCCGCTGTCTGCTCCGCAAGGCTGCGTGGTTTCTGAGCTCAGCCGGGACGCCAGGCTGCCTGCGGGAAGGGGCTCCTGGTGCGTCCGGTGCGGTTCGCCCTTTGGCGGGAATCTGCAGGGGGCGGCCTCCCAGGGCTTCCCTGAAGGCGGGACGAGGCGCTGGTGTGGTAACATGGATTAGTTCTTCTGCGACGCGCGTGTCCAACGCAGCCGCTGCTGCTAGGGAAACAGACCAGACAGTGCTTGCTGTGTGTCCCTGGTGGTCTAGTGGCTAGGATTCGGCGCTTTCACCGCCGCGGCTCGGGTTCGATTCCCGGTCAGGGAAGGGTCGTTTTATGCTCCCATGCTCTTCCCAACTCTCCCTCTGGGCCTGTTGTTGTCATCTCCATTTCCCACCTGGCGCCTGTCACTTGACAAGTCCCACAAGCAACATACCCAGGCTACACAACTATGTGGCTTAAACTCCATCACTACAGTGCAGTAAAGAGTGAGCTTTGGAAAGTCTGCAGGAAAATTTAACAGGAGTCTGTCAAGATCCGGCTGACGCCCAGCATGGAAACTGTGGGGCTCTGCCTTATGTTTGTCGCTGATGGACGTCAGCATTCACTGAACCAGCACATGGAGATCACCTTCTGCAGCACACTCTCATCCAGGGCCCCTCCCCTACCAGGTTGTGGGGGAAGTGTCTTCCTGGTGCTTACCTGAATCAGCCTGCTAGCCTAGAGGTCTGTTAAGCCTGGGGCTTCCTGTGTTTCAAAGATGTCCAGCTTTATGTTGGATTGCCAAAGACAAGTCAGTGGACAAGAAAAGTGATTCTCTCTCTCTCTCTCTCTCTCATCTCTATCTCATTTTTTCTCCCTTTTGCTCTCTGTGTGTGTATGTGTGTGTGCATGTCACTGTGCCTTCCAAATAACAACACCTTTAAAAAGGATTGACATTGCTGATCAAGCTGGAGAAAGAAAGTTTTAATTTCAACTTGTACAAAAAAGATAGGCAACAAAATGTACGTTAAATAAAATTTATTTTCTGAGGTTTCTAAACCCTACCATTCAAGGAACATGAACATGTGCTTGAGAGCTGGTAAACCATCTGCAGGGACTTTTTTCTGCCCGTTCCTGGACCCAAATCCTTGCTCTTTCCAGGCTGGAGTTGGGAGGGAAAAGGATGAGGGCCTTTGAGGATCCTCTCCTGATCTGGGCATTGGTGTCTCAGGGGCTATCACATTTGTAGACGGAAGGGCTGGGATTTCCCCAAGCAAAGGGTCCATTGGTCCTGCCATGTAATTTGGTTCTCAGAGATGGTGACTTCTTTGATTTAGACTTGCTTTGTTGTTTTATTTTCTCATCAGTTGGAGAATTATTGGTGACTTAACTTTTGGTATTGAAATTAAACAAGTCATTTAATACTTCAGTTGTTACCTGAAATAGATAAACAAACAAACAAAAACAACTCATGAACAATCTTCTGTGTGGTCTTGCTGACAACTGCCTGGGGCTGGTGCTGGAGCTGATGGAGATGGAGGCCAGGGGGAGCCCGACTGAGGGGAAGGGGAGAAGTGACAGGAGTGGACCACAGGCCGGAAGGAGATGGTGGCGCTAGCACATGCAAGGCAGAGTCTCCTGAAGTGTGCTAGCTGCCCGTGGTATGGGACACAGGGCCCCAGCACCTCCCGATGCCAACAGCCCTGCTCCCAGCTGCTGCTGCAGGTTAGTTAGCTAGACCCCCACCAGCTCCTCCTCAGCCTCAGTTAACCCTCCATGCTGCCCCTGGGGAAAATAAAGGTCTTTGTCAGGTCCCGGGATGAGAGTCATATCTCAAACATGCACATTCACAGCCTTGTTACAGCACAGAGAAGACAATTTGCAGGAAAATTTTCCTAAATCCATTTCATAGGAGGGTGGGGCCACAGGGAGAGCCCTACAGTGTGAGAGCCACCAGGGTCCTTGGACAAGAACAAGACTGTGAGATGATCATGGTGACAAGGGGCTAATGAATAAACCCACATGACCCAGAGGTGAAAAACCCAAGCTGGACACCAACATGGTTCTGCTACATCACAGATTGTCAGGGAAGGCGGAGGGAGGGCTTCCACCTGGAGGAAGCTGGACAAGATCTACAGGGTGAGCATGACTTTGGCTGGGACAGGAACACGCTTTGCCTGGTGAGACTTGTCAATGTTCTCGTACAGTTAGAGGGCAGGGCTGGGGGAAAGAAGTGAGCAGAAGCAGAAAAAGGGAAATTGCCAACTAAAGAGCAAGGCATAGCTCTCGGCTGGTGCCCCTGTGCCCAGGGGAAAGCCACATTCTGCAAAGGTATTTCTCCTTAGGGCATTCCAGGGATATCTTCAGTAAATAACCAAAAAGTTCTTTAATAAAATGTGATGTTGAGGATTAGCCTAGTGAGCTGCTTTGCCAGCAGTCTGGGTTCTTGCCCCGATGGTGTCTCCGGTTCTGTCCCCGTTGCTCCTCTTCCTGTCCAGCTCTCTGCTGTGGCCTGAGAAGGCAGTGAAGGATGGCCCAAGTGCTTGGGCCTGGCACCCGCATGTGAGACCAGGAGGGAGCACCTGGCTCCTGAATTTGGATTGGCACAGCCAGCAGGCTGTAGAAGCCATTTGGGAGGTGAACCAACTGAAGAAAGACCTTTCTCACTGTGTCTCTCCCTCACTGTCTAACTCTGCCTGTCAAAAAAATTTAAAAAAAAAAAAAAAGAAAAGTGGAAAAGTGCTCATTTCTCATACCTTAGATGTTTCCCATCAACCCATCTTCTTAGGGAAGGATTTGGAGTTTGGTTTTGATTTGTTCCATCCATTGTAGGGGAGGCAATTGCAAACCCAGAAGCTATTCCCTAAAGGTTCGCGTTCCTTGCTGTTGGGTTCTCTTTGGGAGAAGAAGACCTACAAGCTCTCTGTGTAGTTTCTTTCATGAGAAGACTCATTGAAGGCAACATTTTCAAAGACCTCCCGCTGTGCCCTCACCACTTACCTCTGCAGGCAGGGTTCCTGCACACTGGGAGTCTCTGGTATTTTTCCCTGAGGACCATGTTTTCATCATACAGCTGAACAATGGAATCCAGGACCTGCCAGTAGAGGTTGGAGGTGCATCCTGTCCAGGAGAGAATTATGGTCAGGCAAGGCATTCACATTTGCTTAAGGGAAGGCTTCCTGCTAATTTCCTGAACTCCACTGCAGGGCCTGAGGGCTGCACTGACAGGCTGATGGGGAACAAGCTTCATGGTCACCTGCTTCCCAGCTCCAGCACATTCACATCATTCTCACACCCGGTGCTGCAATATGAGGAAGACTGGGCCATGTGTGAGATTCGATCACACTTTTGGGGCCCAGCCCAATGATGCAGCATGGTGGCCTTGGCATGAGAGCAGTGGAAGGCGAGGGCTGAGGCAGAAGAACCCTAGGATCCACGAGGAGCCTTCGGAGCAAGGACCAAATGAGACACAGGAGGCAGATGAGGATGGAAGCAGAGGAGAGTGATAAAGGCGGGACTCAGAAACCTGGGTTTTACTGAACCACACTCACATAAGCCAACAGATGCAGACCGTGCACAGAGTCTGAGGCATGAACACGGTTTGGAGGTCAGATGGCTATAAGTGGGAGGAAGAGGGCCCAACTCCTCTAAACGTCTGTCTGAACTGAGCTGTAGCATCTGTGTAGACAGGCCTAGAAGCTTCTCCTTGAAAAGGCATATAGGCTGAAAACAGCGCTGGGCTCAGGTGTCAAGTGCAGTCCTGGGTGGGTCAGATGATTTTCAGTGTTCCTGGTTGACATCTCACCTGAGTCACCCTGCCACCACTGGCATAGAGCATCTGATGCACGCACAGTGGCCCATAGAGGAGAGTGAAGGGAGCACGGGAAAGCTTCACCCAACTCCACAGTCCATGTACACAACCTGCCTTTCATGGGACAGCAATTTTCCTGAGATGGTCTTTTTTTCCAAGAGTTATCTATTAGTTTGAAAGGCAGAGTTACATTCTGGCAGAGAGGGGCAGAGTGAGAGAGAGAGAGAGAGAGAGAGAGAGAAAGTGAGAGAAAGAGAGAGAAAGAGAGAGGCCTTCCATCTGCTAGTTCATTCCCCCAATGTCCACAACAGCAGAGCTGATGTGATCTGAAGCCAGGAGCCAGGAGCTTTATTTGGGTCGCATGCATATGCAGGGTACATGGACTTGGGCCACCTTCTACTGCTTTTCTAGGCTGCAGCAGAGAGCTGCATTGGAAGTGGAGCAGCTGGGACCAGAAACCCTCCCCTCATATGGGATGCCACTACTGCTGTCATTGTCTTTACCCACTATTGCACAGCACCAGCCCTCATGCCCTGCAATGGTCTCAATAATTATAAAAAGATTTATTTGTGTATTTGAAAGTCAGAGCTACACAAAAAGGGATAGACGGATGCTAGGGTGGGAGAGAACTTCCATCTGCTGGTTCATTCCCCAGATGACCTCAAATGCTGGGGCAGGGAATGGCCAGAGCTAGGAGCCAGGATCTTCTTCCTCTTCTCCCACATTTGTTGCAGGGGCCCAACACTTGGGACAGCTTTCGCTGCTTTTCCCAGGCTATCATCTGGGAGCTGGCTTGGAAGAGGAGTAACGGGGGTCGAACCTCTACAAATACTGGATACTGGTGTCGTGTCAGTTTAACATTTACACCATGGCACTGGCACCATTAACGAACTTTCCTACAAGAGATGTTTTCCAGCTTTTACAAATACTCTTTGATTTTAAAAATATTTCCTCTCTACTCATTTTTAAAGCACTATAGTGCTATTGGGAACTGGATAATTGAGCAGCTATTGCCTAGAAAATGATTTATTACTTTTCTCAAGGCCAGCATTGCCCATTCCTAGAGAGTTTCAAACATAGGGTAAATCTTTTTAGAAAATGCCATTAGTTACAGTCACCATGTCTATAAGAAAGAGCAAGTCTAGCAAGTACAGCAGATCACTGAGATTCCATGTGTGTCAGAGATGGTGCCAGCCACTTGTACAGGTGAATCTGACCTCATGAACCTCTGCAGGAGATGCTGTCAGCACTGTTCTCTTACAGGTGAGCCAGCCCAGGAAAGTTAAGAAAATGGGTCAGGGACACACAGTTGGACATGCACTTTTGTGTCCTCCCATGGCATTAGATCCGTTTTACCCATATGTTACTTCATGGAGAACCCCACGCCCTACCTCACCCCAACTCCACAACCCCACTGATAGTCTTGGTCCGGTTCAGCCATGGATATTTCCACTTCTCCTTGCACAGACTTGCTCCTTACCCCAGCCTCGCAGCTGATCGCATCTCCTCAAAGTCAGGCTTCTCCTCCAGCACCGATGCAATGAGGTCTTTGTACTCCTCACACCCTGAGGAAACAGAGTCGCACCCTCCTCAGCGGACAGGTGGCCATGCAGCCGAGGTCACTGTCTATGGGGAGGACGCACAGTCCCCTCCACCACACAGGAAACCCAGGCACCAGGCTATGTGCAGGGATTGTCACTCCTGTACTCCTTGGACTCCTGAGTGTTCCCCAGTTTAGAGATGAGGAACGAGAAGCTCATGGAAGGTAGAGCAACGTGACGAGAGGACTGCATTTGAATGAGGCAATGCCAGGGTTCACATCTCCTAGGCCTCATCTAAGTCATGAGCCACTGCAAGCAGCAAGCCCTGGGGCTTCTTCAATGAAACGTTGACCTGGGAATTGCAGCAGTGATTTCCTTGTTTGGGAGGACACCAAGGACTGTAGGACTGATGGTTCTCCTGTGTGGAGTTTCAGTAATCCCCGAATAGTTTGAAGATTTAAAAAACTTTCTTGGGAGCTGCATTTTTGGACATCAGGTTACACGTCTGTCTTTGAGGCCACCAGCCTGTATGGGAGCGCTGATTCAAGTTGTGGCTGCCGCTCTTTGCATCCAACTCCTACTAGTGAGCTACCGGGAAGGCAGTGGAAGATACCTCAGGTACTTGGAACCCAGCCACCAAAGTGGAGACACTTTGGCCTGTCCAGCCCTGTCAGTTTTAGCCACTTGGGCAGGGAATCAGGGGATGTAAAATCTTTCACTTTTTGTGGAGCTTAGAGCTTCTTTTGGGTCTCCCACATGGGTGCAGGGGCCCAAGGACTTGAGCCTTCTTCTATTGCTTTCCCAGGCCAGGCAGAGAGCTGGATCAGAAGTGGAGCAGCCAGGACTCAAACCAGCACCCATATGAGATGCCAGCACTGCAGGCAGTGGCTTTTTTTTTTTTTAATTTGTAGATAGAGTTAGACAGTGAGAGAGAGAGAGAAAGAGAAAGGGAGAAAGGTCATCCTTTTGTTGGTTCACCCCCCAAATCTGCGCCGATCTGAAGCCAGGAGCCAGGTGCTTCCTCCTAGTGTCCCACACGGGTGCAGGGGCCCAAGCACTTGGGCCATCTTTTACTGCCTTCCCGGGCCACAGCAGAGAGCTGGACTGGAAGATGTGCAACCGGGTCTAGAACCTGGCGCCCACATGGGATTCGGCGCCGCAGGGAGAGGATTAACCATGTGAGCCATGGCGCAGGCCCCCTAGGCAGTGGCTTTACCCGCTATGCTCCTCTTTTATTTTTAAAGAGAGATCTGCTATACTGTGAGTCAGATTCCAAATGCCTACAACAGCCAGGTCTGGGCACAGGTTGAACACGGAGGCTCCACCTGGGTCTTCCATGAGAGCACAGTCAGGGAGTTCACTGTGACGACGGAGAGGGAAGATACAGTGGAGAGTGTCCACTTCTCAGTCTGGGCCCCCAACTCTGCAGACCTTCCGTGCCTCTGCAGGAAGTAAACAGTAGCTCTGGCAGTGAGGAATTTCTCTCTCAGGTCTTAGACGTTCTGCTGGCTCCTCTCCAGCTTGGCCCGCAGGTCGTAGTAGGGGTCCAGGGCACTGCTTTTAGCCGTTGCGCCAGAAATTGTGCTGGGAGTACTTCCATGAGGAAGCTGTATCAGAGCAGAGCCAGAGCCTGGGCAGAAGAAAGCCACGTAAATAATGAGCCACGCACACGTGAGTGCACTGTGCTGAAGGTGGTCTTGCTTAGTTCCCGTATAAAGATACTCTTGGATGACCCTAAATGTTGCGTGTATCGAGAGCGATGAATTCGAAAAGGGTGCTCGGCACTCGGACAAAACTCCTAAGCCTGACGCAGTGTAAGAATGGGCGCAGTCCGGACAGACCAGGGCCGAGGCCAGGGCCAGGGCGCCCGCAGGGGTGGGGTTTGGAGGGACGGGGCGGGCACAGCTGTCACTCTGAGCTCGCCTAGGGTCTGCTGGTGGAGCAGCTGCTGTGCGCGGGGAGGGTGGGGCGCCTCCCGTGACGTCGCGTAAGGGTCTGAGCTACGTAGATAGAGCAAGCAGGGGCTGCTGGGCCGGGACCTGCTGCAGATTCACGACCGCTTTCCAGTGCTGTGGGAGAAAGCGCGGCACCGCTGGCGGCACATACGTGCGCTGTGCGTGCTTCAGGTCGAAGGGCACCCAGGGGCGTGAGGGGCGCAAAGTGAGCGCGTGTGAAGAGTTCGGGGCGTATGAGGCTGTGCGATTTGTCGGCTGCAGAATTTTTGGTCGTGGGGCACTGCGTTGGCACTCTCCCCCGGCTTTGATAAGTTGAAGAGCAGGTGGCTACTAAGTTGCAGTGTGCAAATCCTCCGTGCAAAGCAGGTTATGTACTTTTCAAATCCTACGCAGGGTAAATATTGTGGGCTACTCTCCTCTACACAAACATCTCTCCGTTCTGGGACTCACTTGCTCTTTCTCTGAAAGGAATTTTAACAAACATTATAGCACAAGGATGTTTTTCTTCTTTTAATGAAATATGCCTTTTCTTGCAAAGAGTCCTTCATTGACTGATGTACGGTGGTTTTTGCAAAGCCCGCTGGGCGGAGCCTAGTGCCAGGCCGGGAGCTCTCTCCTGGGACCTGTAGACGGCCTCTCCCCTGCTCCTCCCGCCCAGAAATCCTGGGTGTTCTGGATAAGAGTCTTTTTTACCCACTCGAGTAGGTCCCACCCAGACTTTGCCGGGATCCAAATCCGCGGTCCAGACACCGGCGTTTCCCACCTGTCCCTGATAGCGGTGGGTGATTTCCCCACGGGCTCAGGTTTCAGCCCCAGCAGGGCCAAGGGCGCCCTGTGTGCCTCCGCCCCTTCGTGCATGGCGAGGGCAGGAGCCCCAGCCTCGCCCAGGACTGGATCCCCCAGGCTCGGTCATTGTCCTGGGGCCCTGGCCGTTGTAAAGAACCCATTTCTGGAACGCGGACTCCAGAGAGTGCCCTAGAGCTGGATGAACGTATGAGGTTCCAGAGGCGGCCGGGGACTGGAGGCATCGAGGGCCAGAGCAGTCTGTTCCCTGCAGAGCTGCCTTCTTGTCCCTTACAAGGCGGAAGGACCTCGGGAGCGGTAATAAATCCCATTTAAATGATCAAAATGGCAGTTTAGTAAGTTAAAAGAAAAGGTCCCACCGAGATTTGAATTCGATCGCTGGATTCAGAGTCCAGAGTGCTCACCATTACACCATGGAACCAGGCTTAAAGGTTGCGGGAACCGGCTGCAGGCGGACCGCGTTGACTGCCAGGCGCGGGCTCCTGAGGCTAAGAAGACCACGCAGCTGGCCCGCAGCTGCCCGACCACCCTAAGTACCGGTTGCCAGCGTGGCGCATACCGCGGCTCCCGCTCGCCTCTCGGCGGTGGCCGGGCTCTAAAGCCCGAAACGTCTCCCTTCAAAGCCGGAAGTTGACCCGGGGAAGGATCGGTCCCTGTGTTCTCAGAGCCGAGTCTCTGTGGCGCAATCGGTTAGCGCGTTCGGCTGTTAACCGAAAGGTTGGTGGTTCGAGCCCACCCAGGGACGGCTGCTGTTGCATTTTTACCAGGTGCTGCCCGCGGAGCACATTCTTGTCTCTCGTCTTTACTTGTCTGCTGTCCCCACAAAAGCCACCTCCCCACGTCATTCCACTCTCCCAGACCACCTGCTGGGAGCCCAGGAGGCCTGAAACACATACTGGAGGAAAGCAGTCCTCGGGCCAAATGGGCTGGCGCCGGTGCTGCCCGCGGAGCACATTCTTGTCTCTCGTCTTTACTTGTCTGCTGTCCCCACAAAAGCCACCTCCCCACGTCATTCCACTCTCCCAGACCACCTGCTGGGAACCCAGGAGGCCTGAAACACATACTGGAGGAAACCAGTCCTCGGGCCAAATGGGCTGGCGCCGGTGAGGTCCGTTGGGGGACTTGCATTTGACATCTGTGATACAACACCCACAGCAGTGTTTGGTCCCCAAGCGTGTGCCTCAGTTGTGCTTGCTTTATCAACAGCGTTCTCACCATTATAAATAATAATTTGTAAAAAGAAGTTTCTGTACTCTGTGCAAGTACTTTCAAAATCTTCTGAAGCCTGGTTGGCTTCATGAGAGCACCACAGAGGTCGTTGTATTGTGCACTAGGAAGATGTATCATGCACATTTTAGCCCCTGTGCAGCTGTGTCCACAGTGTAGCGTTGCCTGTGCAACTGCTTCCTTATGGCTGTTATACATGGCTTCGAATATCAGCCAACTTGGAAACTGCTCTTTTTCTAGAAAGGCACTAAGTCATATTCCAGGTGGTTTATGAACTCCATTAGTGTCCCTCTCTTCACTTACTTGTAGGCACAAGCTTACTATTCAGGGATCTTGAACCTCCAACAAGGGGAGTGTGGCCCCCCTGCTTGACTAACAGCTTGGTGCAACAGGAGGATTTGGTGGGCACTCCCCACAGCTGCTCAGCTGTGTGTGTTGACAGCTAAACTTGTAAGCTAGCTTGCAGACTTCCAATAACTGCAACTGTTGTCTGTGATGACCTGGTTACATGCATCCAAAGAACCCTGCCAGATGACCTCTTTTATGGCTTTCAGCCAAGCCACTATCCCAGAGGGGAATCCTCATGGTGTCAGACACCTGTTCTCCTGCTTTCCTTTATATCTTCAGAGATCTTGCTTTGGCTTCCACAGGAAGTGATGAGAAGCCTGTGTGTCTTCTCCTGCTATACCGTGGTCAGTGAGCATGCAGATAACTCTCTCCATAGTATTTCTTGCCAGATGTTTGCTGGGGCTCTGCCCAGACCATCTGTTCAGTGAGATGCATCACTGGAGCCAAAGGAACCTGCACCCGACAGGCTGACCTGGCCCCTAGCGCTATGGGCTCATAATTCCTTGGTTCTTCTGTTTCTCCCATGCGCAGAAACAGAGCTCTTGACTCCTGCATGCTGAACCTGGGTCCTGGACCAAGGCTTTTGTTCTTTCTTTTAATTTTTGCATCATGATTTCTCCCACCAGGGGCATCGCAGGGGGTTTCTGAGTGTCATGTTTCAAGTGAACTTCTGGGGTGATCTCTGTTAGGTGGTGATTGACAGAGATGCATTCTCTGTTTGATGGCGCATGTCAGGAAAACTAGTCTGCGAGTGTCTACTGATTGTCCATTATCCTGGAGAGGCTGGCATTTCCTGGCATTTGAGCCTGCAGAACTGAGAAGCTGTTCACCTCTCCACTTTCCAGTGTGTGGTGAAATTATTATGGGCCTATAGCTTTCATGTAACAGCTTTTTTTTTTTTCTTAAGATTTATTTATTTATTTGAAAGGCAGAGTTACAGAGACAGAGAGAGGGAGAGAGAGAAAAATCTTCCATCTGCTGATTTACCCCCCCAAATGACCTCAAGAGCTGGGGCTGTGCCAGGCTGAAGCCAGAAGCTTCTTCCAGGTCTTCCACATGGGTGCAGGGGCCCAATCACTTGGGCCATCCTCCACTGGCCACCCAAGCCCTTCCAAGCAGCACCATCTAAGACCAGGGCTCGAAAGCTCTCCTGGGAGAGAAGGCAAAGCTCTGGCTGTGGTGAAGACAGCACACCAGTGAAGACAGCGCCAAGAACTCCAGGGACAAAGTAGAAGGGAGTGTGGGCAAGGGGTTGGGAGCCACAGGACACACTCAGCATATGTTGGAGCTCCAACAGAAAAAGGGAAATTGCCAACTAAAGAGCAAGGCATATATCTTGGCTGATGCCCTGTGCCCAGGGTAAGCAACATTCTGCAAAGCTATTTCTCCTTAGGGCATTCCAGGGATATCTTCAGGAAATAACCAAAAATTCTTTAATGAAAAGTGAAAAAATGCTCATTTCTCATTCCTTAGGTGTTTCTTGTCAACCAGTCTTCTTAGGGAAGGATTTTGGGTTTGCTTTTTGATGTGTTCCATCTGTTGCAGGGAAGGCAAATGCAAACCCAGAAGCTATTCCCTAAAGGTTTGCTTTTCTTGCTGTTGGGTTCTCTTTGGGAGAAGAAGACCTACAAACTCTCTGTATAGTTTCTTCTTGAAAAGACTCATTGAAGACAAAGATTTTCAAGTTGTTGTCCTGCTCCAGGCTTGCGTTGTGAAATCAAGACTGTAAGCACTTACTACTGAGATTGTACTGAAATAATAGGGGCTGGTTGCTTCTAGCAAAGGTTCTTGTTTCTTTGATTTTTTTTTAAGATTTGCTTATTTTATTTGTGAGGTAGAGCTACAGGGGTGGGGTGGAGGAGGGAGAGACCGTGAGAGAGTTGTTCCATGACCTGGCTCACTCCCCAAATGGCCACAAAGGCCTGAGCTGGTCCAGTCTGAAGCCAGGAGCCAGGAGTTTCCTCTGGGTTGGCCATGTGGGTGCAGGGGCCCAAGTAACTGGCCATCTTCCACTGCCTTCCCAGGCATATCAGCTGGTAGCTGGACTAGAAGGGTAGTTGCCCACGCTCAAAGCTGCCTTCATATGAGATGTGGGCCCACAACACCAGCCCCTGCGTTTTTACTCAGTTTACTGTCCATGCTACAGGTCACAGAGAACTGTGTGCTTCTCACTACATTTTGAGGACAGAGGTCTAGGAGAAAGCCTGCTCTATCTTTTTCTCTTCTCTTTTTTCCCCTGCTGTGCAAATATCATCACTGAAAGAGGAAGAATTCTATCAATGTCTCTTGTTAGGACTCTTCTATGAAGAAGGTTCATGCTTGGGATACTTCTAGGCTGGTGACCTGAGCACATTCACATTCCTTGTCATCTCTAGCCAAAGGCTAGAAGCCCCTGGGTACTTTGAAAACTACTAATGCTCCAAACCCACCTGAAGCCACTTCAAACTGAGATTGCTAGGAACAGAAACCGGCCATTTGTGGTAGTTATAGGCTCTCCATGTGATTACAACATGATAGCACGATTAGAAGCTACTGCATACACCTGGTCTAATTCCCACCCTTCTCTGATTCCTTGTCTCTCCCATGATGGGTGTCTTGCCCATGCAAGCAGAACATCTTTAGTCTTCCTCTGCACAGTCTCACATGTGTCACTCTCTGTCATAATTGGACCTTCTGTGGCAAGGATTTATCCATTTCTATGTAGATCTTTAAAAGGTGGCCCCTGCATTCCCTTTTCCCCAAGCCTTATTCACTACAAAATCAACTAGCTGGGCTTTCAGATACCTGCACCTGTCAATCATAGGTAAATGCTCTGCACAGGGTTCCTGGGTGCTGTAGGATTGGCAGAAACTCCCAGGGACTTCCAGCTCTCTGAGCCATCAGGCAAAATGACTCCAGTAAGCTGACAATTCTCCCCCTCATTAGGGACTTTGGGAACAAAAACAAACCATGGGCCTGAGAGAGCAAAAGAAAGCCTAGGTGATGGAGGCCTCTACCTAATGGATCTCATGCAGAGCTGGATACTGAGGTGGGCTTGCAACAGTAGGAGTTCAGGAAATGCTGTATCTGGTGCACAAGGGACAGGCTGAAGATAGTTTGAGACTTTTAAATATTTCCACTAAGCTGAAGATATTTTTGTGTTTCCTTTTTCTCCTCAGTCAGAGTCTAGTACAATGAGGAGATAGGATGTTATAATTTGAATACAGTAAATTTGTATTTTATCAAAGACCAACATGAATCATCCTTGCTTCATCTTTTAGCACATTTTTTTTCAGCAGTTTGAAAAAAAAGTATTTTGCTCATTTCTTTCTGAAAGACTACTGACTCCTGAGGCGGTGGGGTGAAGGCCGTGTGGCTGTCCCTGCGGCTGCCCGACCTCCCAACGCACCGCGCGGCTCCCACTCGCCTCTTGGTGGAGTCCTGGGCGCTGGAGCGCATAGCGTCGCTCTGCAAGGCCGGCGGCAGCCCGGGACACGCGGGCCGGGGAAGGGGCAATCCCTGTACTTCTGAATCTGTAGTCTCTGTGGCGCAATCGGTTAGCGCGTTCGGCTGTTAACCGGAAGGTTGGTGGTTCCAGCCCACCCAGGGACGGCTGCCTTCACTTTTAACCCACCTGCTAAATCAGTCAAATACCCTTATTTCTGACACCATCAGAGGCCCCCTTCCCCTGCATCGCCAACTAGGCACCAAATCTTAGGGAAAGAGGCACAGAAGTGAGAGGAGGCAGCCAGACCCAATTTGTTCAGAGAAAAGAAATCCCAGAGGTCGCTTGGTTGACCAGCTGCCTGCATATACAGGACGGACCATGTGGCAGAAGGCCCCGACCGCCAGGGGCCGGACCTTGAAGAAAGACTGGGTCTGGGGGTGGGAGTAGTGAACAGCAAGCAAAGGGGATTCAAGGAACTGGGTGAGGCTATGCGAACCTGCAAAAGAATGCAGGATGGGGCCTGCACTGCGCCTCACTAGGCTAATCCTCCCGGTTCTAGTCCTGGTTGGGGCGCCGGATTCTGTCCCGGTTGCCCCTCTTCCAGGCCAGCTCTCTGCTATGGCCAGGGACTGCAGTGGAGGATGGCCCAAGTGCTTGGGCCCTCTACCCCATGGGAGACCAGGAGAAGTACCTGGCTCCTGCCATTGGATCAGCGCCGTGGGCCGGCTTCAGCTGCCACCGGAGGGTGAACCAACGGCAGAGGAAGACCTTTCTCTCTGTCTCTCTCTCAAAATTGTCTTCTTCATTTCTCTATGTTGATTCTATCCTTTGGTTTCCTTTCTTTTGCGTCTGCTGCTGCTACTTTCTCCTCTGATCAGAACTTTACTTACCTACCCTTACCAGTTAGGTCACCTTCTAAGAACCACTAAGGCAACACTTTGAGGTTGGCCGTTGGAGACAGCAGTAGAAACAAGCAACCTGAATGAATTTCTGATGTTTCGCTATGGAGATCTGTCATAGAGTTGGAAAGAACCTTTTTTGAGTTGCTTCAGGTAAAGTTAGACATTTTGATATTGATAGTTTTGTGAAAGTCTTCTATTAAAATACTTCTGTGTGGGTGCGTTTGTTAGCTTTGCCTCAACACTACAATAAACCTCTTTTGCAACAATGGCTGTTTTTGGGGATACTCTCAGGAGTGACCACTTTGAATGCAGCACTGGTAGGTGCATTGGTGGTTCAGTGGTAGAATTCTCGCCTCCCACGCAGGAGACCCGGGTTCGATTCCTGGCCAATGTAGGTATGTCTTTCGCATTTTTGGGATCTTTACACTTCTCTGCAAAATTGCACTGAATAGGCTGGTGCTAGGACCCTTGTCTAGGCGATCCTGAACTGAGGACAAGAGCCCATGAAGCAGCAGCACAATCTTAGTGGGATCTCAAAGTTACTACACTCAATAAGAGCGTAGGAGAGTTTTTGCAGTTTGGAATGTTGGTTCTTGGAGCCACTGCCACTACCACCTAGGCTCCTGGACGGTCCAGGGGCATCAATCATTCCAGAATCAAATGTCACTAAGTCCCTGGGACTGCACAGAAAACTGCATTGGGTCCCCCACTCTGACAACTGACATAGGTCAGGCAAGAAATTCTGTGATGTAGGAGGCAGGTCTGTGGGGTCTGTAGGAGATCAGGGTCACACAGGTTCACTGCTAGACAACCCAAGGGAACAGTCACAGAATCTTTGCAAAGCGTCTTGAGAGGTGGCTCTTCACTCCTGATGTTGAAAGTCCTTCTGAAGAGCCCAGATTTCCATCCTAAAGGTTTCAGTGCAGCCCACAGACTGAGACCATGTGCCCAGATTGCACTAGGCATTTTCAAAAACTTGATTCTTATTTGAATTTCTTTTTCTGAAGATGAACTTTTCCTTCCACTGACTTGTCTTTGGCAATCCAACATAAAGCTGGACATCTTTGAAACACAGGAAGCCCCAGGCTTACCAGACCTCTAGGCTAGCAGGCTGATTCAGGTAAGCACCAGGAAGACACTTCCCCCACACCTTGGTGTGGGAGGGGCCTTGGATGAGAGTGTGCTGCAGATGGTGATCTCCATGTGCTGGTTCAGTGAATGCTGACGTCCATCAGCGACAAACATAAGGCAGAGCCCCACAGTTTCCATGCTGGGCGTCAGCCTGATCTTGACATATTCCTGTTAAATTTTCCTGCTGACTTTCCAAAGCTCACTCTTTACTGCACTATAGTGATGGAGTTTAAGCCACATACCTAGTTGTGTAGCGTGGGGTATGTTGCTTGTGGGACTTGTCAAGTGACAGGCGCCAGGTGGGAAATGGAGATGACAACAACAGGCCCAGAGGGAGAGTTGGGAAGAGCATGGGAGCATAAAACGACCCTTCCCTGACCGGGAATCGAACCCGGGCCGCGGCGGTGAAAGCGCCGAATCCTAGCCACTAGACCACCAGGGACACACAGCAAGCACTGTCTGGTCTGTTTCCATAGCAGCAGCGGCTGCGTTGGACACGCGCGTCGGAGAAGAACTAATCCATGTTACCACACCTGCGCCTCGTCCCGCCTTCAGGGAAGCCCTGGGAGGCCGCCCCCTGCAGATTCCCGCCAAAGGGCGAACCGCACCGGACGCACCAGGAGCCCCTTCCCGCAGGCAGCCTGGCGTCCCGGCTGAGCTCAGAAACCACGCAGCCTTGCGGAGCAGACAGCGGGTCTCCGGGGAGGTGTGTACAGGCGCCAGGGCACCCGGGGGTGGCCGGCGGGAGGGAGACCCGAAGGCGCCCCGGGTACAGGGAGCTGAGTTGAGCCGCTACGAGCTCCGACGACAACGCACACAAAGCAGGGACACAGACGCCCGAGGGAATCTCTCCCAAGCAAGGCCTTGAGATCCACAAAGACCACCACGAGCCAGTCCCCAAAACCCTGCCGCCCCTGAGTGTTTCCATCTCAGCTGGAGCTCGGTCCCCATCCTTCCCACGCTCAGAACAATCCCAAACACAAGGGCTCTGGCGCAGGGGCGTTCCTCGATTCCACATCTAACCCGCCAGGAGCGCGTGTGTTCCTGTGGCTCGAGGACGGGCCTTGCTGTCACCCGCTCCTTCCTCCTGGTGACGGAGTTCAAGCAAGCGGCGCGGACCAAGGCGAGCACACCCATGTCCCTCGCGCCCCCTGGGAGTGGCACTGGGCTGTCCTTGCGCGCCTTCGTCGGCTGTGTCCTCCGCTTCAGCCTCTGCCAGGCCTGCTCCGGGCGCAGGCACTGTGGCGGGTACCCGGCAGCTCCCGGGGCATCCGGAGGAGGAGCTCCAGCGGCTCCTTCGGGGACGTGCGGGGACGCAGCGTGGCGCAGGCGTGCGGGGCCGCAGGGAGTGCGGGATCCCCAGAGGCTGGCGCCCGTGCTGCTCCCGCAGGAGAACGGACACTGGCCCCTTTGTTCCGCAGGACCGTAACGTGTTCGTGGAAACGCGGGCTTTGTTATCCTATGTGGATGGGGGAAGTGACCGAAGGCGGCGGGAAGGGGACGAGAAAGGCACCACATTGTCTCATGAAGATACCAGGGCACAGGCTTCATCTGCATGGCTTTCGGGGAAATATTTTAGCAGGTGCTACCGCGGTTGGTTTCCGTAGTGTAGTGGTTATCACGTTCGCCTCACACGCGAAAGGTCCCCGGTTCGAAACCGGGCGGAAACAGAACTCTTTTCCTGAAGCCAGGAGAATAAGAGCAGAGTGAGGAGGAGAAGCGGCCGTGTCCACGTGTCCACGCAGCTCACATCAACCAGACCTCGTTTCTCTTCTCCCGTGCTGGCCATTGTCACCCCGCTCCGGCCAGGTTTACAAGAGGGAAATGCTTTCAGGTTTTCTTTCCTTTCTTTCTCACTTTCTCTCTCTACATATTTCTCTTCTTTTCTTTTAAATATTTCTTTGTTTATTTATTTGAAATACAGGGTTAGAGAAAGATGGAGACACAGAGAGACGTCTTCCTTCTGCTGGTTCACTCCCCAAATGGCCTCAACAGCTGAAGCTGAGACAATGCACAGCCAGGTGCCAGGAGCTTTTTCCAAATCCCCAGGTGGGTGCAGGGGCCCAAGGACTTGGCCATCCTCCACTACTATCCAGGGAAGCAGCTGGGACAAAAACCGGAGCCGATGGGGAAGCCAGCGCCGCACACCACAGTGTAGGCTCTTCAGGTTTCTTACAGTGAATCTTCTCCATAGGTCTCAGTCCTCTGCCTAAGCTGACACTGAACCAGTGCTTTCTGGTTTGTGAGCTCCAGAGGGGAGCTGAGGAGGGGCCTGCTTGTCTTCCCATCCTATGGGAGCACAGCGGCAGAACCCACTGATTGGTGGAGAGAACCTGAATTTAAATCTGCATCTGGATCTCAAACCAAGCTGATACTGTCAATATTCCTCAGGCACCCCGGTTGAAAGTGTATATTTACATTAACCCACCCTTAGCCTAGAGGATCCTCAGGACACTGTGAGGGTTGCACGCCCCCTCTGAAGGTGCAGGCAGCCGACAGTTTAAAACTGGAAATCCAGCGTGTGCTGAGTGCGTCCTGTGGCACCCAACCCCTTGCCCACCCTCTCTTCTGCTTTGTCCCTGGAGTTCTTGGTGCTGTCTTCACTGGTGTGCTGTCTTCACCACAGCCAGAGCTTTGCCTTCTCTCCCAGGAGAGCTTTAGTGCCTTGGTCTTAGATGGTGCTGCTTGGAAGGGCTTGGGTGGCCAGTGGAGGATGGCCCAAGTGATTGGCCCCTGTACCCACGTGGGAGACTCGGAAGAAGCTCCTGGCCTTCAGCCTGGCACAGCCCCAGCTCTTGAGGTCATTTGGGGGGGTAAATCAGCAGATGGAAGATTTCTCTCTCTCTCTCTCTCTCTCTCTCTCTCTCTCTCAGTCTCTGTAACTCTGCCTTTCAAATAAATAAATAAATCTTAAAAAAAAGAAATCTGTTGCTTGACAGCTATAGTCCCATAATAACTTCACCACACACTGGCAAGATGAGATGTGAACAGCTCCGCACTGCTGCAGGCTCAAATGCCAGGAAATGCCAGCCTCTCCAGGATAATGGACAATCAGTAGACACTCGCAGACTAGTTTTCCTGTCACACACCATCAAACAGAGAATGCATCTCTGTCAATCACCACCTAACAGAGATCACCCCAGAAGTTCACTTGAAACACGACACTCAGAAACCCCCAGCGATGCCCCTGGTGGGAGAAATCACGATGCAAAAATTAAAAGAAAGAACTAAAGCCTTGGTCCAGGACCCAGGTTCAGCATGCAGGAGTCAAGAGCTCTGTTTCTGCGCATGGGAGAAACAGAAGAACCAAGGAATTATGAGCCCATAGCGCTAGGGGCCAGGTCAGCCTGTCGGGTGCAGGTTCCTTTGGCTCCAGTGATGCATCTCACATGGACAGATGGTCTGGGCAGAGCCCCAGCAAACATCTGGCAAGGAATACTATGGAGAGAGTTATCTGCATGCTCACTGACCATGGTATAGCAGAAGAAGAAGCATTGGCTTCTCATCACTTCCTGTGGAAGCCAAAGCAAGATCTCTGAAGATATAAAGGAAAGCAGGAGAAATAATTGCTCTGATCTCATAATGATACCTGCATGGACACAACCATTTTACTATTGCTCACCCATTTTGCAAGCTTGGGGGGGGGGGTTAGATGCCTACAATTATGGGCTAGCTACATATATTACAGTACAGAGATGCTAATCATGTCTACACTGAATAGAAAACCGAATTACATTGCTTTGAATACATGGTGCTGGCAGAAAACTTAACTAAAAAGTGAGTTTTGAATTAATTCAGAGCAATATTTGGAGTTCAAGAAACAAATCCCTAGGAAGATATTTATTTCAGCCATGGAAGTCCAGCATTCCATATGGGGTTCAGTGACTTTCCTACTTGTTCTTCCATCAAAAGCTCAGGAAACTTTGGGACCAAATTTTAGAAATGATACACATAACTTGGATATATCTCATGAACATAATGGGCATAATTACCCAGGGGTGGGGGGAAGCCAGGTACAAAAAAGTACACAAGGGCACTTCAAAAACTTCATGGAAAATGAAATTAAAACATTTGCTTTGGTGAAAAAAAATTTTAAATCCAAGCATTTTTTTTCCTGATATGATTTTTTGGGTGAACTTTGTGAAGACTGCTCATCTGAATGGATTTCCAAAAAAAAAAAAAGTTACAGCCAAGGAAACTTATCTTTGACTGCCATTTTCCAGTATATTTTGAGTACCCTTGTACAATCATTGACATGAATTTTAAAAGGCAATTGTGAGCTCTGGTGATAAGACTCAGAATAGTGATTAACTAAGAGAGAGAGAGGGAAGGAATGGCTTGGAAAGGGGCTCCACACACCTTTCTTGAATCATAGTAATCTTCTATAACTTGACCTGGATGCTGACTGCATTTATCAGAATTAAACATACCGCAATACTCACTTCTTTTTAAAAGTGCTGTACCGTAGTGCAGTAATTTACAATGTGTACTGCAGTGCAATAATTTATTGTTCCCATAAAAACTAGGATACAGGGAGTGGAGACAAGCCAGTCTGGACCACGGCTTTTTATTTTAAACTCATTCAACTCATTTTATTCTAAACTCATTCAGTTCATTCTAAACTCAATCTGGCTTCGTGTAAAAAAAAAAAAAAAAAACAGAAGAAGAAGAAGAAGAAGAAGAAGAAGAAGAAGTCTGACTGGTATTTGAAATAGCTCTCCCATCTCCCTGGGTGAGACCCCAGTGGATAAGAGTGGCCATCAGAGAAGGATGTACTTTTCTCTGGAGGGAGGAGAGAACTCCCACTTTGCGTATGGCCCTGTCTGAACACTGATGGCGTTTGCAGAACTCAGAAGGCTTCCATGGCCTAGGCAGCTCATGTCAAGGGCCTCAGGTGATCACTGACGTCACATGTAAGAGTGTTAATTGTTAAATTAACAACAGGAGTCACTGTGTACTAACTGCCCATGTAGGATCTCTGTTCTCAAAAGAACTACAGTATTAACATTAATGGTAAAACTTGATCCCAAAGATTTGCTTTGTTCTATTGTGATATTATGCATCATAAGTTCTAGTTATGTCTAAGTGTCAAACTCCATTGCCTGTGTGTTTAGGTATTTCTTTAAAGTTTATTAGGTGCCTCAAATGTAAAATCTTGTGAAATTCCTAGCTCGTATGTTTTAACATAGGGTTAGATATTTAAAGACAGCCGAGGAGATTTCTCAAAATGGCAAAATTCTGTGGACTTGGGACTCCAAGATTTGGATCCCGAGCTTTCTCGTGTAGCTTTAAAGATGCCCTGATGCAGTCTCCGTACGGAAAAGGGTAGCTGCAAAAGTTGTTCCAGAGAACTAAGGAGCTTCTAACTAAAGCTCCGGTATTGGGAATTGCTGATGACAGGACTCTATGGAATTGGAATTCCAAAATTCAGATTCCAAGCTTTCATATATAGCTTTAAAGAGGCCCTGATGCAGACTTTGTACTGAAAAGGGTAGCTACAAAAGTTGCTATGGATTCCAGGATCTGGATTCTAAGCCTTGTGTTTGCTTAAAAGCCTCTGAAACAGACACTGTGCTGGACAGGGGAGCCGCCAAGGTGTTCCAAGGAATCAAGGAGTTTGTGACAAAAACTGCAACATTAGGAATTCCTGAGCAAGCCATTCTTCAGATCCTCTTCAGATCCGTTTCAGCGTACATGACAGGGACCTTACCAGGTGCTGTTGAGCAGGACTACCTCCATGAAATTAGCATTAAACTTCTACCTCTTAAGTCTCCACAGGTGAATGTGAATGACATGACTGACTGTTCCTAGAAGCCAACCAGAAGCCTTAAGTACTGCAAAGCAAAAGGGATAAGTAAAACTTTTGCCTTTGTCTCCTTAAGGCAAACATGCTGTCCCTGCCTTTCTTAGTTATCTCTGGGGACTGTTATTGACGATAAAGCTACCTAATGCTTTATTCTATTGCAATTCTCTATACTCAAGCTAAATGCGTTTATAATCTACATAAGGATAGCCTATCACTACCCACTATCTGGGAATCTGTAAGCTATGTTATTTTCATCTAAAGGGGCACCCACCTACAATTGGTTTTGCTTATACTAATTAACAACTTATGTTTCAGAACTCGACTCCTGGGAGTAACTGACCATGCAGGGGCCACAGACCTTGGCAATGACTGAGACTGCTCCAGCTCACAAAGCAAATTTGTTAGATAGGATAGACAGAGACTTCCAGACCCTGGATAGGCCAGGGCCTGCGCTACGCCCCTCAATAAGCAGGAAGCAGTTACAGAAGAGATGATTCAAAGTCCATCCACTCCCCTTAGGATTAAAGGGATGGAGTCCCTGAGGGGGGAATGAAGTAGGCAGGCATATAGGTTAAAATCCATTAGGTCTGTGAGCTGGAAGACCACGGCTTCGCCATGCCCCTGTGTGACCTCACGCCCTACCTGATACCTTCACCAAGCCCCTGTGTGACCTCATGCCCCTACCTGGCCACACCTGGGTGCCCACCAGCCAATCAGGTTAATTAACCACTCCCCTTTGGAAGTGGGTTAAAAGCCTGGGACACGGTTTCTCCAGGCCCCTTCTCTTCTTCCCTGGCCTCTTCCCAGGTGGGGGCTTGCTATAGTCCTGAGCCTCCAGGCTTCCTGGGCTAGATGCTCCTCCACGTGGCTGGTTCCTTGTGCGCGGTATGAACCCAGATTTCTCTCTCTTAAAAAAAGCTCTTATGCACCTTTCGCACTAAAAAAAAAAAAAAAGCCTCTCCCGGGAGAACTGCTACAGCCACATTATTTCATTGGTGGAAGCGCCTGCTGCGTGGTCCTTGAGAGGCAACAGTTCACCGTTGGGGGTATTTCCCGTCCAGTTGTGACAAAGAGCACGTCTAAGTTTCCTTCTTTGACGCGACCTGCTCCGGGTTTGTGCACGGTGAGGTTTACTCCTCTTCGGATCGCTTCGAGCCAGGGACCTCCCTCCGCGCCAGTGGCTGCAGGAGTCCAAGCCAAGCGACACCGGTCCCTTCGCTAGCTGCGGCTGGTAGGCGTCGCGGTGTCCCGGGCTCGAATTGCAGACCTCCAGGCTGGAGAAGCTTGCTGGCAACCAGTGTGCCGCCTATCATTTGGCGACTTCAAAAATAAAACGAAATACGCTCTTCGCTGCCTCCTTCTTGGACCTGTAGAGATCCTTGAGCGTTTCTCTCCCATGCGCGTCTCCGCTTCTTCCTCCCGCTTTTTCCACACAGTCACGATTCCCACGCCTGGGATCTGGCCGGTGCTTCCCCGCAGGCCTCCTGGGAGGTCTCCTTGTCTCAGCGACGCCTCTGCTTTCTTTGGCTCCTTTTCCAGCGTCTGCTTTTGGCGCGGTCACTCACCCGCACCAGTCGCACCGACCTCACGGACTCCGCCGAGGGCAGCCGGGCGGAGCGCGGAGTGGGAAGCGCCGGCACAGAGCCCACGGGCGCGCTCGGACCCCGTGGGCCCCAGCACGGCTCCCGCGGACTCGGTGGCGGACTCGGGCGTCCCTGGCGCGCTGTTTCCGAAGCAGGCGAGGGGTAAGGCGGGGCCAAGGCCACTCGGCAGCCCTTCTGGTGTCAGGGTTTCTAACGGGACAGACGCGACAGGGTCCCAAACACTCCCGAAGCTTGGAGTTTGCAGTTATCTTGCAGCGAGGAGGCCAAACCTAGGCTTTCAGTGAATGCCTAGTGTATTCTGAAACCGGAAACATGATACTTCCCGTGTCTCTGTGGCGCAATCGGTTAGCGTGTTCGCCTGTTAAGGCGTCAAAGAAGGTTGGTGCTTCGAGCCCACCCAGGGACTAGTCAAGCTTTACTTGTAAAAGGAGGGTTAGTGCGTTTGTGGTCATTGTTACAAATATGTTACTGAAAAGAAGACAACAACCTCCTAACCTGGGTGTCTTGTCCACCAGATAGTACAATCTTAGCGCAATCTTTGTCAACTTGCCATTCAGAAACATCTCTCTAAGCATGCTCCACATAAAGACCATGGCCCCTTTTCACTTGTGCCTAACATAAGAAAACTATCACGATCCACAAACCAAGAGGCTATTCTTCCCATTAGCATCCTGTAACTTCAATGCTATTGTTAAGTTGATACATCTTATGTGGTAGGAGTAAGGAGATGAGCAAGAGAGACTAACAGGGAGAGAGAGGAAGTGAGACAAAGAGAGAGAGAGAGAGAGAGAGAGAGAGAGAGAGAGAGAAAGGAAGAAATACTTGTAACTATTACATGCTTGTTTCTGCAACTGGTCTCATACAAGTCTGGTATTTGTAACTGCCTTCTTTCACTCAGTTCCATGTTCCTTTGCTCTCTGCAAGCACCTCAGCTGGTCTTTGTTATTCACCTGGTGTGTGTGGGTGGGGGCGGGGTGGGGGTACATGAACCTTCATTCCTGAAGTATCTGGATCATTAACAATCCTGTCTGAATTGAGCTGGTTTGGTTTTCCACTGACTTATCTCAGGACACGGTTGCTCTAAGAGATGTCTAAGAGATGTCCAAGGGATCTCCTGTGCTTAGACATAACTCTTCCTTGCCTGCCTCCATGGATGGAGAAGCAGTTCAACTTGCCCTTGGCAATCAGGGTCCACCAACCTAGCCAGCACGGTAGCTTCCTTTTTTGCTTGTGGATTCAGAGGCATGAGACGCCCAAAGTGGCTGAGTGGCAGTCTTAATGTTCGATATAATCATTGTCTGTTGATGGGTACATTCCTCCCTTCTGAACTAAGACTTCCAGACCAGAAGAACGTGAAGGCAAAGGTAGAGAAAGCCAACTATTGCTGATGTATTACTAGCAGTAATAATGAGTGGTGCTGCTTCCATTTCCACTCCTTGGTCCCTGGACCTGTGAATCCTGGCTATGGGAGAAACAGCACCGCCTGGTGAATTGGCTGCCTGGAGAACCTTGTCCCACATAGCTGGCATGGTAACTGAGGCTTCAAGAGGTCATTCCACTGTTCTAATCAGACCAGAGGCTTCAGGATGTGAGAGAATGTGGTGAAATCAATGAATTCCATGAGCCTAGGCCCACGGCTGCAACTCATTTGCTACAGAGTGAGTTCCTTGACCAGAAGCCATGCCATCGTCACCACACTGTGAGTAAGGCATTCAGAAAGTCCATCCATCCAATGTTACGACTCCTTCACTATAATCCTATACCCTTAATATCAATTTCCACATGTATCTCATGTGTTTCTGTCTTTGTAAATTGGAAGAGTCACGTAGCTCTTTTGGAATATACTGCACCTCCTTAGGGGTTTAGAAGACAAGTGTGGGTGAGTCCATGAGGACTCCATATTCTGTTCTGAGGCCATTGCCTCAGAGCAGAGCACTGAAGGCTCCCCAGGCAGAGTTGAGTGAATCTCCTCCAATGCGTGTTGAAAGGCTCCTTTACTGGCAAGGAGAACACAGCAAAATTTAGAGCTTTGATGCCTGCGTCTTCACCTGGCTTTTCTCACATGTGCCGCTTTCACTTCCCATGATTCCAGCCCTTCTCTATCGACTCCCTCACTTAACAGTGGACACCGTGCAAGTTGGGTGCCAGAGTCCAGCTCCAGCCAGTCCAGCATTTCCTGAAGGTGTGAGAGGCGTTGGCACAGGAAGAAATGAGAGACACACTCACAGCAAGGCTGAAGGCATGGCTCTAGCTTTCAGGTACCAGACTTATCTTCATAGCATAAATCACATGTGATTCTTTCTTCTTACAATAGCAAGTCTGTTGTCAATTTCCTTAGAACCATTGACCTTGTATTTTATGGTGCCTCTAGATTCTATGTCTACATCTAGTTACAGTTTCTTTGATTTTCCGGGGGCATATTTAGAGCATGGGTTACAATCACAGACAGGTGCGAGACAATGGGCTGCCCACACAAGCCAAGGCCTGGAGTGCTGTCCAGCTATGCAGAAACTGGCTACACAAGCTAGAATAGTACCTGCCTAATCTAATCTTTACCAGAAGCCCCAAGTTCAAAGCAGGCCCTTTTTAAAATGTATCCCCTCTTTTGTAGTTCTCTCTGTAACTCTTTATTTTCTTTATTGCACTTAAAATTAGAAATGCAGCAATCCTTAGCAGAACCACCAGGAAGCTCTGGCTTTCTTATGCAGAGTGTAGTTCCCATCAAATCTAAAACCACCAAGAGGACCACAGCTGTCATTCTCACGCCTTGCTGAGACACCTTCTGCTGTGACCTTGTCAGCCAGCCTAAGTTGCCTTGGCCTCACCAGTTGGCAATTCAGTTTGCTTTGTTACTCAGCCCCTCTTCTCAGGATGTGTGGTTTCCCCCAGTCTCAGCTCTCAGGCTACAGGGGATTGAGGTTCTTTCAGGGAAGAGAAAGGAAATTTTAGGTCGCTTATCTTCGGTCAGGAGGTCTACATGTTCTTCCTCAACATTTGACTGTTGTTTAAAGATAAACACTTTGTTTTCTTTTATTAAAGATGTAATTTTCAGGCCAACACCTGTTGACACACACACTGCGGGGGACCTGGACCCATTCTCAGAACAGCATTGAACTTACGGAGGCAGAGATGGCGGCCCAAGCCAAGAAATCTGGTTCACGGTGTCTGTGCCCCAGGCCCTCGGGTGCGCCCCCCGGCTCCGAGGCTCCTCTCCTGCCACAGAGAGGCGGCTCAGCGCTCAGCCCAAGGTGCACTCTGTGATCAAGGACCTGGGTGTTCTTGAAGTTTTCAGGGACCGTCCAGGAGCCTAGGTGGTAGTGGCAGTGGCTCCAAGAACCAACATTCCAAACTGCAAAAACTCTCCTACGCTCTTATTGAGTGTAGTAACTTTGAGATCCCACTAAGATTGTGTTGCTGCTTCATGGACTCTTGTCATCAGTTCAGGATCGCCTAGACAAGGGTCCTAGCACTGGCCTATGCAGTGCAATTTTGCAGAGAAGTGTAAAGATCCCAAAAATGCAAAAGACAAACCTGAATTGGCCAGGAATCGAACCCGGGTCTCCCGCGTGGGAGGCGAGAATCCTACCACTGAACCACCAATGCACCTACCACTGCTGTATTCAAAGTGGTCACTCCTGAGAGTATCCCCAAAAAGAGCCATTGTTGCAAAAGAGGTTTATTGTAGTGTTGAGTAAAACCTAACAAACGCACCCATACAGAAGTATTTTAATAGAAGACTTTCACAAAACTATCAATATCAAAATGTCTAACTTTACCTGAAGCAACTCAAAAAAGGTTCTTTCCAACTCTATCACAGATCTCCATAGTGAAACATCAGAAATTCATTCAGGTTGCTTGTTTCTACTGCTGTCACCAACAGCCAGCTTCCAAGTGTTGCCTTGGTGGTTCTTAGAAGGTGACCTAACTGGTAGGGGTAGGTAAGTAAAGTTCTGATCAGAGGAGAAAGTAGCAGCAGCAGACGCAAAAGAAAGGAAACCAAAGGACAGAATCAACATAGAGAAATGAAGAAGTCAATTTTGGTTCGTGGAATTGTACTTTGTAGGATGTATGCGTTTTTTTTGTAAGTAATAACCAATCTTATGATAAAAACATGGTGTCTATTTTATATGATGTTTAAAGCATGTACAGGGATGTGTGATATAAAAAGATCAACAACTCTTGAGGTCAATGTTGATTTCTTTGGGAATATCCAATTTCCTCAATTAGTATGCTTTAATTTATCAGCTATGTAAGGACGTGGCTATTTTTTTTAAAACTTTTATTTAGTAAATATAAATTTCCAAGGTACAGTTTATGCATTGCAATGGCTTCCCCCCCCCGCCATAACTTCCCTTCCACCCGCACCCCTCCCATCTCCCGCTCCCTCTCCCATTCCATTCACATCAAGATTCATTTTCAATTATCTTTATATTCAGAAGATCGATTTAGTATATATTAAATAGAGATTTCATCAGTTTGCACCCACACAGAACATAACGTGTAAAATACTGTTTGAGTACTAGTTGTAGCATCAATTCACATTGGACAACACATTAAGGACAGAGATCCCACATGAGGAGTAAGTACACAGTGACTCCTGTTGCTGACTTAACAACTTGACACTCTTGCTTATGGCGTCAGAAATCTCCCTAGGCTCTAGTCATGAGTTTCCAAGGCTATGGAAGCCTCTTGAGGTCGCTGACTTTGATCTTATTTAGACAAGGTCATAGTCAAAGTGGAAGTTCTCTCCTCCCTTTAGAGAAAGGTACCTCCTTCTTTGATGGCCCATTCCTTCTACTGGGATCTCAGTCGCAGAGATCTTTAATTTTAAAGAAATGTTGATGGTTGAAATGTTAACATATTGGTCTTTTGATGAAGTTCAAATAGTTGAGAGTTCTGTACCCAGTTCTCCCTGGGGAAAGGAAGATGAGGAGAAGAACCTGGAGAGTTGTTGTTCCCCAAGTCAGGTCTGGGAGTCCTGACGGCTTTGGAGGACAGGAGCCGTGACAGGAGATCGTGCTTCTCTCACTGAGAGGCCATGCAAGGTCCACGCTGGGTCAGAACTTAGGGCTCAGCAAGGGAATCAACCTTCACTTTGAGCTTGCATAGCCTTGGTTTTATTTGTCCTCTGTCCATCACCCAAGACACACACCAGGTCTGGCCAATACACCTTCAAATACCACCTCTATATGCCAACAACATCTATATTTATTCTCACAAACCTGCACTTCCTACTCTCAACCCTCAATTCTCAGGTCAATGTTGCATGCATCTTAGAGTCTCTGCTAAATCTCTGCATCAGGTCAAATGCTAATGCTCAACACAGCAGACAGTTCCCTGTCAGCATCACGACATCACTCTGCACGGCAATACTCTATGATCAGACCCAAGAACAGCACCTCCTGAAGAGCAGGGTATCACCTGAGGGCTTGAATTTGCTTACTCCCAATACAAATCTTGCTGTACTCTTTGGATGCACTTTCTCATTCTCACAGCGTAAATTGCTTCCAGTTTAATGTAAAAAGGGCATAAGTTTATTGAATACAAGCTTACTGCCACTTTTTGCAACTACTTTCCACCTATCATCTCTTACTTCCACTAATAAAAGCAGATGAAAAATTGCCTTCCCTTCAGCCAGTCTATTCCATGCCATCCACTTCCACACTGGACCCTGTGTGAACCGTCCACATCTGAAATCTGGACACAACTGCAGCCTGAATCCGTGTAGTATCCCTGTTTTCATCAGTTAAGTCATTAGCACCTTATCTGCCTCTTGCTTCCCACTTGCTCATCATTCTAGTATTTCTTGCCAGCACTCACATTTAAGGACAACGAACTACTTGACCTAAGAAACTAAGGAGATGATGAACTTTGCAGAGTCCTGTCATTGAATCCCTTAGTGAGCTATTTTAATGTGGGCTGCCACTAGCAAAGTGCCAGCTGATTCGGTTCCTTGGCAGGGCACTCTTCCTGGCTTGCAGACCACCGTCTTATTCCTCTTCTAAGTCTAATTACCTCTCCCAGGCCCCACATCCAAATGCCCTCATCCTGGTGACTTGGGGTCCAGTGAACCAAACTGAAGGTGATAGACATCAAGTAAGTAACACCAGCACCTGTGCTACAGGATCGGCTGGTTTTCGGTTTGTTGTTCCCAGACCAGGATAAAATGCCTGACAGGTCCTGCAAAAACGCCAATCCTTTGTTTCTGCCTGGTTTTGAACCAGGGACCTTTCACGTGTGAGGCGAACATGATAACCATTTCACTACAGAAACCAGGCAGAGAGAAGGCTTTGGGATTTCCCTCAGAAAACCTGACATCTGCCATCTTCAAGTATCAACACTTTCTAACCTACAAAGGTCAACAGCATTTCCAAACTCAAAAACAAAACAAAACAAAACAAAAAAACAAAAAAAAAACAAAGTCCCGGGAAGCATCCCTGATTCCTCAGGCAAGGAGCTTGCAGCTCTGAATGGTTCCCCGCTTAGGGTCCCTTGGAGGCCCCACTCTTGGCTTTGGGATCCCACATTTCCCAATTTGAAATTTACAATCTATTTTTTCTCACAGACTTCTATGTACTCTTTACTGAAAGGTTGTGCTTGATAATGAAAGAATTATGAGAAATAGAAGTTGCATCCTTGGACTAAAAAAAAAAAAACCTCATGGAATAGATCTAAGTTTACTGAACCAAGCAAGAGTTTGAAATGGACTTTGAGCACACCAAAACTGCCTAAGAATCCAATTCTGACCATATAAGAAAATAACTTTGAGGACAAATTTCACTTTTCATTTCCAGTGCAAATAAAAATATATTTTTAATGTCTACCAACACTCTAGCCACTAGGGCTTTTTGTTATCTGCTTTAGATGATACTGGCAAAGAGGATGTGATTATTGGTGGGATGGCAGCAAAATCCAACAATGCAGGGAATCTACCTGAAAAGATTCAAAAGAAGGCTTTGATTCCCATAAGGTTATGCCACCAATTTCTGAGTTAACATGTTTAAAGGTGTGTGTGTGGGGGGGGGCAGTGCTGTGGCATAGCTGGTAAAGTCGCTGCCTGCAGTGCTAGTATCCCATATGGGCACTGGTTCAAGTCCTGGCTGATCCACTTCCAATCCAGTTATCTGCTATGGCCTGGGAAAGCAGTAGAAGATGGTCCAAGTGCTTGGGCCTCTACACCCACATGGGAGACCTAAAGGAGGCTCTTGGCTTCAGCTTGGTGCAGCTCCGGCCATTGGGGCCATCTGGGGAGTGAACCCTCTCTCTGCCTCTGCCTCTCTGTAACTCTGCCTTTCAAAATAAATAAAAATAAATCTTTTGAAAGGCAGAGTTACAGAGAGAGGTAGAGAGACAGAGAGAGATAGAAAGTCTTCCATCCACTGGTTCACTCCCCAGATGGCTCTCTAGCCTCCTCCTCTGGTCTCCTTTCTCTTCTCTCCTGCTCCCTCTCTCCTCTCATCTCTCTCTTTCCTCACTAGCTCTTCTCCTCTCTTGTCTCTCTCACACTCTCCTTCTCCCTCTTTTTTCCCTCCTTCACCCCACCCCTTTGGTCTGCTGGGTTTTAGGTCAAGTGCCTAAGCCCCACGTGGCCAACTGAATATGACATCATGGGCCTAAGGTGTTCTTAGGAAAAATGCAACTGTAACTGTAAAAAGACACTGAGCTTGAAGGAATTTCTCTTTGAATCTAGGAAGAACACTACCTTTGAAAATATCGCTTTGTAACTTGCTAAACTTCTTTTGAATTTATTTTAAATGGTTTCCGGGTAATCAGTACTCAATGAAACAAAAATGGGTAATTAGTACTTGTTCTAGATGAATGCAATTTTAACTTTACTTGAATTCAGATAGCAATATTTAATATCAGCATCTTAAGTCATTTAGGTGTAACTGCTAATTTAAATTGGATAAAGGCAAATGAGATAAATGTGTCTAAATGTAAACTTTTGTATACTCAGCAAGTTATATTCTATAAAAAAGTTTGGGTCAGTTTATAAACTGTCTATGAAAAGAGTTCAACATTGCTTGGAGAAACTCAGGCTGAAATTTGATGTGTTACCTTCATCTTAATCTGACATTTTTAACAGGTTATTTAGAAATGTAGATCAAGGAAATTGGCAGATGGAAAACATCACAAGTACAGAAATGTGCATTTGGTAAGGAAGGTTAAAAGGAAAGAGTTATTTTGAAGAAAGAAGAGGCCAGGAAACTAATTCTATTCTGAAGGACTCTCCAAGGTGCACAATTTGATTTTTAGATTAGAGATGGGACTTGAGCAGCCCCTGGACTTGCATCCTCTGGTCTGCTTCAACAAAAAACAGGAGGAAAAGAAAGCCAGGCATCAGAAATGGAAAGATAGGTGGCAGGCCTATGAATAGCTGTTCTGTACAGTGATCTGCCCTCAAGCAGTCCCAACAGGCCAGTCCACTGCTGTGGCTTTCAATGTGGTAAGCCTGGGCTTCAGCAGAAGTCAGCTTAGGAAGAGCCCTGGCAGCTCTGCCAGCCAAGAGTTGGATCACTGGAAATGGACCTGCCCTGGAGTTGAAGGACTTCAGGTCCGAGCCACAGATCTTATTGGCTCTAAGCTGAAAAGCGCTTCACTCAGCCCAGCTTCCAAGGTGACCACCACTGCTGAGAAGAGATGGCCAAGTAGCGTCAGCAACATTGCAGGCAGAACTGTAAGTTTCCTGTTAGAGATGCCACCTGCCTTCACTTGGCCAGCTCTCCTCCCAGGCCAGGTAGGTAATGGAAGTCAACAGGGTGCCTTCCCCAAGGAGCTTCACACCTCCCTTAGGATGTGTCCCACATGAAGAGACAGACAGATCCGGGCCTCTTAACTTATAGGGCCTAAAGCCCACTAGATTATTATCAAGCCCCTTCTGTCAGGTTCTATTTGCCTCTCAATCAGCAAACTGAGTTGTGGCTTAGACAGCAGCTTTCTTGAGTCCTCTAATAATGACTCTGTCCTTTGTTCTAGACCCTGTCTAGCCCACTTGGGTCTCATTCCTTTGTAATCATAACCTCTACTCTAACATCAATGGCTCTACTCCCAACCTGTGTGTACTGATGTCCTCTCCTCCACCTAATGTCATATGATTATTCAGAATTCCTCTACAGACCAACGCCTCTACCTGCAAAAGTTGAGTGGCCTTTCTCTTGATCTCAGCTGGGATCAGATTTAAACCAGTCCATCAAGCAATCCTAACAAGGGTCCAGAGACCCCCTCTTTTCCTCTCCTTTATGAAATCCTCTCATTACTTTGTTAATGCCACTCTTAGTATCATTGGTTGCTATTCTCACCCTGACTTGTATACTGCAGTGTCTGTTTAAGTGTTTACAGCAGCTGATAATGGAATGAACCAAGGCCTTCAGCAACCAGGCGCTCAACCAGATGCTTCTCCATCCATACATGCCTGTCCCTGCGGAGCCCCAAGATACCCCCCAGCAGGCCCCTGTAGACGATGTCCCCAATCAGCAGGAAGTAGCCAGAGAGACTCTTCGTCGCCCCCTTTCCTATCATCAAAAGGTCGGGATGGTAGCTTTGGGATCCACATAGAATGAAGGCCTATACTTCCGGGAATGGAAGGTTCCTACCTGTACTTCTGGGGGTGGGGGGAGTCCTTGTCAAGGTCCCTGAGGGTGCCTAATGGTCAACCAATGAGGATCAGACCTGCCTCAACCTTTAACCCCCATGCCCTGAATCTATGAAAGGAGCCCTCCCAATCTCTGATGTGCGACTTCTCTGGCCCCCAGTCTGTTGCTCTGTTGGGACCAGGGAACCTTGCCCGGGATTGGAACCTCATAAAAGCCTGTGAATTAATTGATTCATCTGCCTGGGAAGATTTGTTATGCGCCGGACACCTTGCACCAAGAAGTCTTCTTGTCATGCTCTGAAACTTGCTAGAACCTTGGCTTATATCTTTTTATCCTCTGCTCTTCCAAACTCCTTTAGATCTGTAAACCTGGGGAGACTTCAGACACTGGGGACATGACAAGGGAAATCGTGTCACAGTACACATTTTTGGGATCATGGGAACACCTTGTAATTAAATGATTTCAAGGCTAGACTGGCAGGCCAACTGCCCTCCTGTAACTGTTCCTTATCTCTCTCAAGAATAAGTTGTGGCTTAACTGATAAAGCCGCTGTCTGCAATGTTGGCATCCCATAAGGGTGCCTGACCCATCCTGGCTGCTCCACTCTCTGCTAATGGCCTGGGAAAAACAGCACAAGATGACCCAGTGCTTTGGCCCCTGTGAACCCATGGGAGACCTGGAAGAAGCTCCTGGCTTCTGGCTCCTGGCTTTGGTTTGGCCCAGCCCTGGCTGTTGTCGCCATTAGGGAGTGAACCAGTGGATGGAAGATCCCTCTCCTTTTGTAATGCTGACTTTCAAATAAATAAATAAATCTCTAAAAACGAAAGAAAGGCAGCAAGTCAGCTTTTGTAAACTCCATCTGCAAACTCAACAGAGACATCACTTCCCTTTGGTTGTTTTACACACTTAGAAGCTGGCTCCCAGCAACTTTTACTGCTATTTCACCTCATCCCTGGTGAATGCCAGAGCTTCAGTTTTGAGCTTACTCTACATCCTCTGGAAGTTGTCACTTCAGATTTCTCTTTGGAGGAAAACTAAATGTTCAAGATGAACTTTTCTAAGGAGTTTACCACAACACACCCTGAGAGAGACGATCAGTTCAATTATTTGAGTTGATTTCAATCAGCAGTAATACTGTCCATATTAGCACAGTTCTCAGTTTTTCCCCTGTGCCCTGATAGACAAGGCCACGGACTTGAAAGAGGACACCCTCCAGGAGGACAAGAATAAATAAGAATCTGAGGAGGAGAAGTAGAAAGCTAGGGAGGAAATGGGACAGGAAATTGAGGACTACAAGATGGCTCAAGTCATGTCTTTTGTGTGTGTGTGTGTGTGTGTGTGTGGCTGAATAATCAGGTCAGGTTTCCCATTTTCTGCTTCTGCTCACTTCTTTCCCCCCCTGGCCTTCTATGTGTACAAGAACATTGACAAGTCTCACCGGGAAAAGTGTGTTCCTGTCCCAGCCAAAGTCATGCTCACCCTGTAGAACTTGTCCAGCTTCCTCCAGGTGGAAGCCCTCCCTCCGCCTTCCCTGACAATCTGTGATGTACCAGAAAACATGTCGGTATCCAGCTCAGGCTTTTGACCTCTAGGTCATGTGGGTTTAGTCCTTAGCCCCTTGTCACCATGATCTTCTCACAGTCTTGTTATTGTCCAAGGACCCTGGTGGCTCTCATACTGTAGGGCTCTCCTTGTGGCCCCACCCTCCTATGAGATGGATTTAGGAGAATTTTCCTGCAAATGTCTTCTCTATGCTGTAAGAAGTCTGTGAATGTGCAGGTTTGAGCTACGGCTCTCATCCCGGGACCTG
Source organism: Oryctolagus cuniculus (assembly GCF_964237555.1). NCBI lineage: Eukaryota > Metazoa > Chordata > Mammalia > Lagomorpha > Leporidae > Oryctolagus > Oryctolagus cuniculus. The sequence goes on from NC_091438.1 coordinate 48,589,254, forward strand.
GCAAAGACCTTTATTTTCTCTGAAGGGGCAGCATGAAGGGTAAACTGAGGCTGAGGAGGAGCTGGTGGGGGTCTGGCTAACTCACCTGCAGCAGAAGCTGGGAGCAGGGCTGTTGGATTTCTTTTTCTAAAGATGAACTTTTCCTGTCCACTGACTTGTCTTTGGCAATCCAACATAAAGCTGGACATCTCTGAAACACAGGAAGCCCCAGGCTTACCAGACCTCTAGGCTAGCAGGCTGATTCAGGGAGGCACCAGGAAGACACTTCCCCCACACCCTGGTGTGGGAAGGGCCTTGGATGAGAGAAAATGAGGCAGAGAGAAAATGAGAGGCATAGAGAGAGGACCCCTATCCAATAATTCACTCCTTAAATGTGCACAACACCTGGGGCTGGGTCAGGCCAAAACCTGGCTCAACCCAGTCTCCCCATGGATAGGAGAGGCCCACGTGCTTGTGCCCATCTCCCCTTCAGCAGATGGCAGCTGAGGTCTCTCTGGGTCCTTTTAGCTGTACCAGGACTGCCTGGAGCCACCCAAACTCGCACAAGCTCCACACATGCCTGGAACTGCCTTCCTGGCTTTTTCCTCTCTGAGATTTCCTCCAACCCCCTTGTCTTCCCAGCTGCTGTGGTGGCCTCGACCTTGTCCAGCAACTCAAAATTAGCTCTCAGCCACATCTATGAAGCTGGAACAGCGGCTCCATTCTTCCAGGAGGCTGCCTGCAGTGCCCAGAAACTTGAGATCATTTTTTAAGAAAGATTTTCCAGGCCGGGGCCATGGCTCAGTAGGCTAATCCTCCACCTAGTGGGGCTGGCACACCAGGTTCTAGTCCTGATGGGGCTCTGGATTCTGTCCCAGTTGCCCTTTTTCCAGGCCAGCTCTCATCTCAGCATTCTAATTCATTTCATCCATGCCCTTCCTTTGATCAAGTGATTGGTCCATGCTGAATTTGTTTCCTCTTTACTAAAATGGATCAGTTGGAATTCCTTGCTTGTGAGTTGTTTCCTTTCAGTGTTCAGGTTATGCACCAGATAAAGCAGATGCTGGTGTTGGGAAAGTGGATTTCTCTGGCGTCTCTCTGTAGAGAGAGACTCCCTCTGGGAACATGTGAGCGCACCAGAGGCCCAGGCCTGATGGTGCCTGGGCTGCGCTTTGGGTGGGATAGAGGTGGACAGGGTTGCCTGTCCTCTCCCACCACACTGCAGTGGGGTCTGCAGGAGGAGCATTAGTGGGAATCAAACCATGCTCTGGTGGGCAGCTTTGGGGTGGAAATGAAGGTTCCAGCTGGAGAAATCCTGAAGGCAACTATGCAAAGGGCCTGTGAGCTGGAGAAGAAGACACTATAGACATCCTGCATCTACATCGGGTACACCCTGTGCAGGGGATAGGAAATCCTTCCAAGGCTCTGCTATCCAGGTGAACCCAGAGGCCTCCTGGAGCAATTCTCCCAGAGCTTTCTGAGTATACACGCAGCAGGTTCAGTCTCTGCTCATAGAGTCCCATCCATGTCTGCGATGTCTGAATGGGGCCTGCTTAGTTTCTGACTGGCTTTCTAGTCTTGCTTTGCAGAGAATCACAATGAAAAGAGACAGACAAGAGACTCTGGCCCACAGGTAACTCTGAATGCTGAGGGGCTGGTGATGGAGCGAGGAAAACTAGAGAGGATTCCAAAAGCAAGGGATCCAAACAGAGGTCAACATTAACACCTTGAGCAACAACACCAAAGCCAACCCAGAGACTGCAGAAGGAAACTCTTTGTTCATGGATATATAAGGATGTGTCCTAACTCTATTGGTAACCTGCTCTACTGGGAGCTCATACATTGTTTCCATTTATTAGTAATGTCTCAAGTTCGCTTTTAGTCAGTCTGACCTAAAGGGAAACAAAGCAGTGGCCCTTGATTTCTGTGTGAGTTTTGATCTGCAGGGTCTTGGTATGGTGCCCATGTGGGATGCCGGCACTGAAGGCAGCAGCTTTATTCGCTATGGAACAGCGGTGGCCCCTAAATTCCCATCTCCATAAGTGCACTCCTGTATACTACAGAGTGGTAGCACCAGTCCAGGTGCATCAATCATTCCAGAATCAAATGTCACTAAGTCCCTGGGATTACACAGAAAAACTGCATTGGGTCCCCCACTCTGACAACTGACATAGGTCAGGCAAGAAATTCTGTGTTGTAGGAGGCAGGTCTGTAGGGTGTGTAGGAGAGCAGGGTCACACAGGTTCACTGCTAGAAAACCCAAGGCAACAGTCATAAAATGTTTGCAGAGTCTTGAGAGGTGGCTCTTCACTCCCGATGTCGAAAGTCTTCCTGAGGACTCCAGATTTCCATATAAAGGTTTCAGTGTAGCCCACAGACTGAGACATGTGCCCAGATTGCACTGGGCATTTCACAAACTTCAGTCTTGTTTTATTTCTTTTTTTGAAGCTAAACTTTTCCTGTCCACTGACTTGTCTTTGGCAATCCAACATAAAGCTGGACATCTTTGAAACACAGGAAGCCCCAGGCTTACCAGACCTCTAGGCTAGCAGGCTGGTTCAGGTAAGCACCAGGAAGACATTTCCCCCACACCGTGGTGTGGGAGGGGCCTTGGATGAGAGTGTGCTGCAGATGGTGATCTCCATGTGCTGGTTCAGTGAATGCTGACGTCCATCAGCGACAAACATAAGGCAGAGCCCCACAGTTTCCATATTGGGCGTCAGCTGGCTCTTCTTAGACTGCTGTTAAATTTTCCTGCACACTTTCAGAATCTCATTTCTTACTGCACTGTAGTGTCAGAGTTTAGGCCACCTAGTTGTGTAGCCTGGGGCATGTTGCTTGTGGGACTTGTCAAGAGGCAGGGGCCTGAGTGGGGATATGGAGATGACAACAGCAGGCCCAGAGGGAGAGTTGGGAAGACCATGGGAGCATAAAACGACCCTTCCGCGACCGGGAATCGAACTCGGGCCGCGGCGGTGAAAACACTAAATCCTAGCTACTAGACCACCAGGGACACACAGTAAGGTCTTTGTGGTGTGTTTCCCTAGGAGCAGCGGCTATGTTGGACACGCACGTTTGAGAAGATCCATGTTTCATGATGTGCCTTGTCCTTACTTCAGGGAAATCCTGGGAGGCCGCCCCCTGCAGATTCTCAACAAAGGGCGAACCGCACCGGGTGCACCAGGAGCCCCGCCCCGCAGGCAGCCTGGCTTTCAGCTGAACTTAGAAACCACCAAGCCTTAGTGAACAGACAGCGGGCCTCTGGGGAGGTGTCCGCAGGTGCTTGGGCACCCGGGGGTGGCCGGCGGGAGGGAGACCCAGAGGCGCCCAGGGTACAAGGAGCTGAGTTGAGCCGCTACGAGCTCCGACAACAACGCACACGCAAGCAGGGACACAGACGCCCGAGGGAATCTCTTTCAAACAAGGTAGGTCTTGAGTTCCCCCAAAGACCATCACGAGCCCGTCCCCCAAACCCTGCCGCCCCTGAGTGTTTCCATCTCAGCTGGAGCTCGGTCCCCATCCTCCCCACGCTCAGAACAATCCCAAACACGAGGGCTCTGACGCCGGGGCGTTCCTCGACTCCACATCTAACCCGCCAGGAGCGCGTGTGTTCCTGTGGCTCCAGGACGGGCCTTGCTGTCACCCGGTCCTTCCTCCTGGTGACGGAGTTCAAGTAAGCGGCGCGGACCAAGGCGAGCAGACCCATGTCCCTCGCGCCCCCCGGCAGTGGCACTGTGCTGTCCTTGCACGCCTTCGTCGGCTCAGTCCTCCGCTTCACCCTCTGCCAGGCCTGTCCCGGGCCCAGGGACCGTGGCGGGGCCCTGGCTGCGCGGCTCCTGTGGGAGCGGCTGGCACCCGGCAGCTCCCGGGGCGTCCCGAGGAGGAGCTCCAGCGGCTGCTTCGGGGACGTGCGGGGGCGCGGCGAGGCGCAGGCGTGCGGGGCCGCAGGGAGTGCGGGTTCCCCAGAGGCTGGCGCCCGTGCTGCTCCCGCAGGAGAACGGACACTGCCCTCTCTGTCCAGCAGGACCCTAAACGTGTTCGTGGAAACGCGGGGTTTGTTATCCTGTGTGGATGGGGGAAGTGACCGATGGCGGCCGAAAGGGGACAAGAAAGGCACCACATTGTCTAATGAAGATACCAGGGCACAGGCTTCATCTGCATGAAGTCAACCCGCTCCTGCCAGATTTACAAGAGGGAAATGCTTTCAGGTTTCCTTTCCTTTCTTTCTCTCCCTACATATTTCTCTTCTTTTAATATATTTATTTATTTGAAATACAGAGTTAGAGAAAGATGGAGACACAGAGAGACGTCTTCCTTCTTCTGGTTCACTCCCCAAATGGCCTCAACAGCTGAAGCTGAGACCATCCGCGCGCTAATTGAATGCGCCACAGAGACTCGGCTCCCAGGGCACAGGGACCGAACCTTCCCCGGGCAACCGCCGGCTTTGAAGGGAGACGTTTCGGGCTCCGGAGCCCGGCCACTGCAGAGAAGTAAGCGGGAGCCGCAATGTGCGCCACGCAGGCAACCGGTGCTTAGGGAGGTCGGGCAGCCGCAGGGCAGCCAGGTGGTCTTCTCGCCTCAGGAGCCCGCGCCTGGCAGTTACTGCGGACCACAGGCCTCCAGAGCACGTAGGTCTTAATCTCGGTTTTATGGTGTAGTGGTGAGCACTCTGGACTCTGAATCCAGCGATCCGAGTTCAAATCTCGGTGGGACCTTTGCCTTTAACTTACTGAATTGTCATTTTGACTGTTTCAATGGGATTTATTACCGCTCCCGAGGTCCTTCCACCTTGTAAGGGACAAGAAGGCAGCTCTGCAGGGTATGGACTGCTCTGGGCCTCGATGCCTCCTGTCCCTGGCAGCACCTGGAACCTCGCAGGTTTGTTCTGCTCTCCTGCACTCTCTGGAGTCTGCCTTCCAGAAATGGGTTCTTTACACCGGCCCGGTCCCCAGGGAAATGACCCAATCTGGAGGATCCCCATCCTGGGCGAGGCTGGGGCTCCTGCCCTCGCCATGAACGAAGGGGCAGAGGCACACAGGGCGCCCTTGGCCCTGCTGGGGCTGAAACCTGAGCCGGTGGGGAAATCACCCATGGCTATGGGGGACAGGTGGGAAATGCTGGGGTCTGGACCGTGGATTTATATCCCGGCATGCTCACTGACCATTGTATAGCAGAGTCTGGGTTGGATCCCGGCAAAGTCTGGGTCGGACCTACTCGAGTGGGTAAAAGACTTATCCAGGACACCCATGCTTTCTGGGCAGGAGGAGCAAGGGAGATGATGTTAAGAAAAGGCATATTTCATTGAAAGAAGAAAAACATTCTTGTGCTCTAATGTTTGTTAAAATTCTTTTGAGCATAATAGGCAAGTGAGTCTGGAACAGAGAAGTCTTTGACTGTTCTGCCTGCAGTGTTGCAGACCTTCAAGAGAAAACTCAGATAGAAGTTTTTCTATTTACATCGAAAAAACCCTTTGTTCCAAGAGGAGCAGAGGTGGGGAAGCAAGACCCATCTCCTTAAAAACCCCCAGCCTCAACCGGACTGCGCTCAGCCCTCTGCCTCTCTGCTGAGCTGCCCTCCTGGCCTGGTCAGGTGTAATCTCTCTACTCAAGATGTAACCTCGCTCCTCCCCCCCCCCGCCCCCGCCCCAGTCTTCAGGCTCTGTCTGGAGAGGTGCCCATCCGTCCTTACGGATGTCCCTGCCCTAATAAACCTTGCTATTTTACCTCCCACTACTCTGTCTCACACCTGAATTCTTTCTTGTGCGAAGACAAGAACCCTGCAATTTCTCCAGTAACAATTCCACCAAGACGAAGCTATGCTGCCCCAGCAAAGAGGACCGGGCAAGTCTCATGGGGCGGGACACTGCCATCTCCTCACGGCCCTCTCCTCACCTCACCAGGCCCTAGTTCATTGCTGCGCCTGTTCCATTCCGAAAGGCAGACACAAGACCACACGAGTCTGACAAAATCCCTCGGGGAAGTTGCATCTGAGGTGCTCAGTTGACGTTTAGTGCATAGAGGGCAACTCTGAACTTTCAGCAATGGCCTACAGCAAAGCTATATGTGAAAGGGTTTTTTTTTCTCCTTCCTTTTCATAGTAATTGAATCAAAATGTGTACTGGGTTAGATTGAGGAATTAGGCATGGATCTGAATGCTTTTTTTACTTCTGAAATTTGTCCAAGTTTCTCATTTACTTCTTTCTGTGCATATGAATTGTTAAAGCCAAACTCATGAGCCCTCCAGATCCCCATAAAAGGATCTGCTGAGCCAGGGCAGGGGACTGCCAGATGGAAGGAAAGGGCCAGGGTCAAGGTCCTGCAGGTGCAGCTACATGGCTGCGTGGCAGCTGGAACCATGTCCATCAATCTCAAATGCCAGAGTGCCTGGCACCTGGCTGTCTGTGGGAAGGGCTCCTGGTGCATCCAGTGTGGTACACACTTTGGCGGGAATCTGCAGGGCGTGGCCTCCCAGGGCTTCCCTGAAGGCAGGACTAGGCCCAGGTGTGGTAACATGGATTAGTTCTTCTCCGATGTGTGTGTCCAATCCAGCTTCTGCTGCTAGGGAAACAGACCAGACACTGCTTGCTGTGTGTCCCTGGTGGTTTAGTGGCTAGGATTTGGCGTTTACACTGCCGTTTCCCAGTTTGGTTACCGGTCCAGGAAGGGTCGTTTTATGCTCCCATGTTCTTCGCAACTCTCCCTCTGGGCCTGCTGTTGTCATCTCCATTTCCCACTCAGGCCCCTGTCACTTTGATGAGTCCCACAAGCAACACACCCCAGGCTACACAACTATGTGGCTTAAACTCCATCACTACAGTGCAGTAAAAGTGAGATTTTGAAAGTGTGCATGAAAATTTAACAGCAGTCTAAGAAGAGCCGGCTGACGCCCAGCATGGAAACTGTGGGGCTCTGCCTTATGTTTGTCGCTGATGGACGTCAGCATTCACTGAACCAGCACATGGAGATCACCATCTGCAGCACACTCTCATCCAAGGCCCCTCCCACACCAGGGTGTGGGGGAAGTGTCTTCCTGGTGCTTACCTGAACCAGCCTGCTAGCCTAGAGGTCTGGTAAGCCTGGGGCTTCCTGTGTTTCAATGATGTCCAGCTTTATGTTGGATTGCCAAAGACAAGTCAGTGGACAGGAAAAGTTTAGCTTCAAAAAAAGAAATAAAACAAGACTGAAGTTTGTGAAATGCCCAGTGCAATCTGGGCACATGTCTCAGTCTGTGCGCTACACTGAAACCTTTATATGGAAATCTGGAGTCCTCAGGAAGACTTTCGACATCGGGAGTGAAGAGCCACCTCTCAAGACTCTGCAAACATTTTATGACTGTTGCCTTGGGTTTTCTAGCAGTGAACCTGTGTGACCCTGCTCTCCTACACACCCTACAGACCTGCCTCCTACAACACAGAATTTCTTGCCTGACCTATGTCAGTTGTCAGAGTGGGGGACCCAATGCAGTTTTTCTGTGTAATCCCAGGGACTTAGTGACATTTGATTCTGGAATGATTGATGCACCTGGACTGGTGCTACCACTCTGTAGTATACAGGAGTGCACCTATGGAGATGGGAGTTTAGGGGCCACCGCTGTGCCATAGCGGGTAAAGCTGCTGCCTGTAGTGCCGGCAACCCATATGGGCACCATTCCAGCACCCTGCAGCTCCACCACCAATCTAACTCCCTACTATGGCCTGGGAAAGCAGTAGAAGATGGCCCAAGTCCTTGGGCCCCTGCACCTGCGTGGGAGACCTGGAAGAAGCTCCTGACTCCTCTCTTCAGATCGGTGCAGTTCTGGACATTGAAGCCAACTGGGAAGTGAATCAGCGGATTAAAGACCTCTCTCTCTCTCTCTCTCTCTCTTACTCTCTCTCTCTCTGTCTCTCTCTGCCTCTCCTTTTTCTGTGTAACTCTGACTTTCAAATAAAATAAATAAATCATTAATAAAAAGAATTAATCTGAGTATTAGAAAAAAAGATGGGAGTTCAGGGGCAGATATTGTGGTGCCATGGGCTGGGCTGCCACTGGAACACCTGCATCCCGTATCAGAGCCGAGTATCAGACCTGCCTCCACTTCCAGTCCAGCTGTCTGCTAATGTGCCTAGAGGGAGCAGTGATGGTGCACAGACTGGGTTACTTGCCAGCCAGGACTAAGACCTTGACTGGCCTCATGGCGCCTGCTTCCACCTGGCCCAGTCCTGGCTGTTGGAGGCATTTAGGGAGTGAAGATTCTCTCTCTCTCTCTCTCTCTCTCTCTCTCTCTCTCTCTTTATATCTCTATCTCTATCATTATCTCTTCCTTTCACTCTGTGTGTGTGTGTGTGCATGTCACTGTGCCTTCCAAATAAAAACACCTTTAAAAAGAAGAATTAACATTGCTGTTTCAAGCTGGAGAATAAAAGTTTTAATTTCAACTTGTACAAAAAAGATAGGCAACAAAATGTATGTAAAATGAAATTTATTTTCTGAGGTTTCTAAACCCTACCGCTCAAGTAAAATGAACATGTGCCCGAGAGCTGGTAAACCATCTGCAGGGACTTTTTTCTGCCCGTTCCTGGACCCAAATCCTTGCTCTTTCCAGGCTGGAGTTGGGAGGGAAAAGGATGAGGGCCTTTGAGGATCCTCGCCTGATCTGGGCATTGGTGTCTTAGGGGCTATCACATGTGCAGACGGAAGGGCTGGGATTTCCGCAAGCAAACAGTGCATTGGTCCTGCCAGGTAATTTGGTTCTCAGAGATGGTGACTTCTTTGATTTAGACTTGCTTTATTGTTTTATTTTCTCATCAGTTGGAGAATTATTGGTGACTTAACTTTTGGTATTGAAATTAAACAAGTCATTTGATACTTCAGTTGTTACCTGAAATAGATAAACAAACAAACAAAAACAACTCATGAACAATCTTCTGTGTGGTTGCTGACAACTGCCTGGGGCTGGTGCTAGAGCTGATGGAAATGGAGGCCAGGGGGAGCCCGACTGAGGGGAAGGGGAGAAGTTACAGGAGTGGACCACAGGCCGGAAGGAGATGGTGGCGCTAGCACATGCAAGGCAGAGTCTCCTGAAGTGTGCTAGCTGCCCGTGGTGTGGGACACAGGGCCCCAGCACCTCCCGTTGCCAAGAGCCCTGCTCCCAGCTGCTGCTGCAGGTTAGTTAGCTAGACCCCCACCAGCTCCTCCTCAGCCTCAGTTTACCCTCCGTGCTGCTTCTCGAGAGAAAATAAAGGTCTTTGTCAGGCCCCACGATGAGAGTCATATCTCAAACATGCACATTCACAGCCTTGTTACAGCAAAGACAAGACATTTGCAGGAAAATTCTCCTAAATCCATCTCATAGGAGGGTGGGGCCACAGGGAGAGCCCTACAGTATGAGAGCCACCAGAGTCCTTGGACAATAACAAGACTGTGAGAAGATCATGGTGACAAGGGGCTAAGGACTAAACCCACATGACCTAGAGGTCAAAATCCTGAGCTGGACACCAACATGTTTTCTGGTACATCACAGAGTGTTGGAAAAGGCGGAGGGAGGGCTTCCACCTGGAGGAAGCTGGACAAGTTCTACAGGGTGAGCGTGACTTTGGCTGGGACAGGAACACGCTTTGCCTGGTGAGACGTGTCAATGTTCTTGTACAGTTAGAGGGTGGAGGTGGGGGAAAGAAGTGAGCAGAAGCAGAAAAAGGGAAATTGCCAAGCAAAGAACAAGGCATAGATCTTGGCTGATGCCCCTCATCCCAGGGGAAAGCAACATTCTGCAAAGGTAATTTCTCCTCAGGGCGTTTCGAGGGATATCTTCAGGAACTAACCAAAAAGTTCTTTAATAAAACGTGAGGTGGGAAGGCCGGCGCCGCGGCTCACTAGGCTAATCCTCCGCCTAGCGGCGCCGGCACACCGGGTTCTAGTCCCGGTCGGGGCGCCGGATTCTGTCCCGGTTGCCCCTCTTCCAGGCCAGCCCTCTGCTGTGGCCAGGGAGTGCAGTGGAGGATGGCCCAGGTGCTTGGGCCCTGCACCCCATGGGAGACCAGGAAAAGCACCTGGCTCCTGGCTCCTGCCATCGGATCAGCGCGGTGCGCCGGCCGCAGCGCGCTGGCTGCGGCGGCCATTGGAGGGTGAACCAACGGCAAAGGAAGACCTTTCTCTCTGTCTCTCTCTCTCTCACTGTCCACTCTGCCTGTCAAAAAAAATAAATAAATAAATAAAACGTGAGGTGGAGGATTAGCCTAGTGAGCCGCAGTGCCGACAATCCCGGTTCTTGCCCCGGTAGGGGCGCCAGTTCTGTCCCGGTTTCTCCTCTTCCAGTCCAGCTCTCTTGCTGTGGCCAGGGAAGGCAGTGGAGGATGGTCCAAGTGCTTGGGCCCTGCACCCACATGGGAGACCAGGAGGGAGCACCTGGCTCCTCACTTCGGATCAGCACAGTGCGCTGGCCGTAGCAGCCATTTTGGGGGTGAACCAACGGAAGAAAGACCTTTCTCTCTATCTTTGTCTCTCTTACTGTCTAACTCTGAAAAGTGGAAAAACGCTCATTTCTCATACCTTAGATGTTTCCCATCAACCCATCTTCTTAGGGAAGGATCTGGGGTTTGGTTTTGATTTGTTCCATCCATTGTAGGGGAGGTAATTGCAAACCCAGAAGCTATTACCTGTAAGTTTGGTTTCCTTGCTGTTGGGTTCTCTTTGGGAGAAGAAGACCTAAAAGCTCTCTGTGTAGTTTCTTTCATGAGAAGACTCATTGAAGGCAACATTTTCAAAGACCTCCCGCTGTGCCCTCACCACTTACCTCTGCAGGCAGGGTTCCTGCACACTGGGAGTCTCTGGTATTTTTCCCTGAGGACCATGTTTTCATCATACAGCTGAACAATGGAATCCAGGACCTGCCAGTAGAGGTTGGAGGTGCATCCTGTCCAGGAGAGAATTATGGTCAGGCAAGGCATTCACATTTGCTTAAGGGAAGGCTTCCTGCTAATTTCCTGAACTCCACTGCAGGGCCTGAGGGCTGCACTGACAGGCTGATGGGGAACAAGCTTCATGGTCACCTGCTCCCCAGCTCCAGCACATTCACATCATTCTCATACCCGGTGCTGCAATATGAGGAAGACTGGGCTGTGTGTGAGATTCGATCACACTTTTGGGGCCCAGCCCAATGATGCAGCATGGTGGCCTTGGCATGAGAGCAGTGGAAGGCGAGGGCTGAGGCAGAAGTACCCTAGGATCCACGAGGAGCTCTAGGTAGGAGCAAGGACCAAACGAGACACAGGAGGCAGATGAGAGTAGAAGCGGAGGAGAGTGATAAAGGCGGGACTCAGAAACCTGGGTTTTACTGAACCACACTCACATAAGCCAACAGACGCAGACCGTGCACAGAGTCAGAGGCACGAACACGGTTTGAGGTCAGATGGCTAAAAGTGGGAGGAAGAGTTTAGCGTGGTCAAGTCTCTACCTAAGCCTATTTGGTGGCTTCCAGAATAGGAGTTACAGCACCACTGCTCACTCTCTAGCCAGGCCATTTGTATGAAGTGGGTGAAGCAGGTCTAACATGTGCTTAGATTCTGTGAAGCTCTGGCCCAGTGGCCTGCCCGTGGAAACACACCCACTGCCAGACTCAGGCCCCTCTGGTCCCCCTACCACTGTCTCTGTCCATGGTGCTGAGGTGACGCTGCAGCATCTGTCGCAGGCTGACGTTGACCACCATGGTCTCCTTCAGATGCTGCTGTAGTTTCTGGATCTCATCTTCTGCAGCAGTCCACCAGGACGTGAAATGAGGGAAGGGAGGAAGAATCTTTGTCACTATGGGACAGCCAGAGGCCGCCGTACAAGATCCCTGCCTCTCCCTACCCCTCTGCCTATGTCATGCTCTCATCAGGGAACACCAGTCCCTGGGTGGGTTTCAAGTGAAGAATGGGCAAGCGCTGAGCACACTCACAGGGCTGCCTCCACCCAAGGGCATGGGAGGTGGAGGAGAGGCAAAGAGGAGGAACAAAGACCCTACGGCCTCCAGGTAAGGCCAGACGGTTCCCACGGAAGCTGTGGCCACCTCCTCGGTGTGACCTGCAGGAACTAGAAATACTTTCCTCTACTACATACCTCGCCCAGACCAGTTCAACACATGGTGAACAGTTCCTCTGCAGCTCACGGTGAAATGTGAAAGGGCAATGGGGATTCCTTCCTAGGAGGATGATCTGAGTAATAAAGGGCACCTACTTATACCTGCCACGTGAAGGAGAGGGAGAAAGACAAGCCTGACGGGGTTTATATTGCTAAGCAAATAGCCCAGTGGGTCCTGAGTGAATTAGCACAGTCTCATTCTCCTGCCAAGAAAAGGATATACACAAAAATTCAAAAAAGGGAAGCTGGACATCAAGAGAGAGAAGACAAAGACTGAAGCTGTGTTCTGAACACACACCAGCGATGCTGCTGCCCAGGGGGCTCCTCTGTCCATGCAGGAGCTGCTCTGGCCCCTGGGGGGTTTTGGGAGGGGAGCATGCTGCTGGCACCATGGTTACTCATGGCCTTTCTTTCACCAGACATGTCGGCTCTTGGTTTGGATGGCAATGCAGCAATGAGAATAAACCACCCATGTTTCAGGGGGAAAAAAAGAAACTTTGTGTTGCTGCACAAAGCGTGACATTGTGGCCATTTACCAGGGGTTGGCAGCATCAGAGACCTGCCTTCAGGAAAATCACCTTTCAACTGTCACTCTGATCGGACCTTGGGAGGAGGAAAGGGGACAGGATGCCTGATAACTGAGCAAGGCTGGCAGCATTCCTACATGGTTGGAAAATGCAGGTATTCCATCCACGGACTATAATTATCAAGACCATTTCAAGCACGGGGGGCTGGTGCTGTGTCATAGTAGGTAAGGCCACTGCCTGCAGTAGTGGCATCCCACATGGGGGGAGGGTTTCTAGTCCCAGCTGCTCCGCTTCCGATGCAGCTCTCTGCTATGGCCTAGAAAAGCAGTAGAAGATGGCCCAAGTCCATGGACCCTGCACATGCATGTGACCCAAAAGAAGCTCCTGGCTCCTGGCTTCAGATCACATCAGCTCTGGCTGTTGTGGACATTTGGGGAAGGAACTAGCAGATGGAAGACCTCTCTCTTTCTCTCGCTTTTTTTCTCTCTCTCTCTCGCTCTGCCCCTCTATGCCAGAATGTAACTCTGCCTTTCAAACTAATAGATAACTCTGGGGAAAAAAAAGACCATCTCAGGAAAAGAGCTGTCCCAATAGAGGCAGGTTGTGTACATGGACTGTGGAGTTGGCTGAAACTTTCCCGTGCTCCCTTCACTCTCCTCTATGGGCCACTGTGCGTGCATCAGATGCTCTATGCCAGTGGTGGCAAGGTGACTCAGGCGAGATGTCAACCAGGAACACTGAAAATCATCTGACCCACCCAGGACTGCACTTGACACCTGAGCCCAGCGCTGTTTTCAGCCTATATGCCTTTTCAAGGAGAAGCTTCTAGGCCTGTCTACACAGATGCTACAGCTCAGTTCAGACAGAAGTGGTGAGCATGCAGAAGGAAGAAGCTACTGGAAGGTTTTGAGCTGTACTTTATTTACAAGAGAAGGACTCACGGCCTGTGTCCTCAGCAGAGGTGGCTTCTTGTGCCTCAGACAGGACGGTGTCTCTACTGGAAGGCTGATCACAGGTGCGCTGGCCAGAAGGAGTCAGATACCGTTCATCCACTGCGTCCTCAGGTTCCACACTCCCTCCCTCCCCCTGGTGCTCTCTGTGGGGCCTGGTGGGAGAGGCAAGATAAGAGAGGTAACTGAGGCAACCTGGAAGCAAAGCTCATTACAGGTCCTGATCTGAAGCTCATGGAAGTGGCACGAACACCAGAGAGGCCATCGCATCAAGAGGAAATGTAGCATCCACTTCTGATGGGGCGGGGTGTGCTTAGAGCTGGGGTAGAGACAGCGGCAGGTGCTCAGTGCACTGACCCATAGCTCAGTGTGAAGAAGCAGACTCAGCAACTGCCCTAAATCCAGTTAGAGACCCAAAACAGTGAACAGAGATGTGTAAATAAAGCATTGTATTTCATATTACATGAAATGGCCCATTGAACATTGGCTCCCGAGACAGCAAAACCTCCCTGATTTCTTCCAAGTTTTAGATTTCTCCAGATATTTGATGTCATTTCTGTGTTTTTTTTTTTTAAGATAACTTTATGGGAATGAAACATCTTCCAACAAATCTCAGGAAAACTGTGCAGAAAGAGACAGGCATGTGAATTTGGGGTTCAGTCATGAAGGTTTAAAATCACACAGAAACCAAGGGCCACTATTTTGTTTCCCTTTAGGTCAGACGGACTAAAAGTGAACTTGACACGTTACTAATAAATGGAAACAATGTATGAGCTCCCAGTAGAGCAGGTGACCATTGGAGACAGGACACATCCTTGTAAAATCCATGAACAAAGAGGTCCCATCCGCAGTCTCCGGGTTGGCTTTGTTTGTTGCTCAGGGTGTTAACTTTGACCTCTGTTTGGATTCCTTGCTTTTGGAATCCTCTCTAGTTTTCCTCACTCCATCACTAGCTCCTTTACCATTCAGAGTTACCTTTGGGCCAGGGTCTCCTCTCTGTCTCCAGATTTCTGATCATTGTGATTCTCTGCAAAGCGAGACTAGAAAGCCAGTCAGAAACTAAGCAGGCCCCATTCAGACATCGCAGACATGGATGGGACTCTATGATCAGAGACTGAACCTTCTGCGTGTATACTCAGAAAGCTCTGGGAGAATTGCTCCAGGAGGCCTCTGGGTTCACCTGGATAGCAGAGCCTTGGAAGGATTTCCTATCCCCTGCACAGGGTGTTCCCGATGTGTGTCCATGATGTCTACAGTGTCTTCTTTTCCAGCTCACAGGAAGTAAGATATGTATAAAATTAGATTTGAAAGTACACTGAGTCTCAGGGCCAGCGCTGTGGCATAGTGGGTAAAGCCACCACTGCCTGTGGTACCGGCATTCCTTATAGGGTCAGTACAGGACCCGGCTGTTCGACTTCCAATCCAGCTCTCTGCTATGGCCTGAGAAAGCAATGGAAGCCCACCCAAGTCCTTGGCACCCTGCACCCATATGGGAGCCCCAGAAGAAGCTCTTGGGTCTTGGCTTCGGATCGGCACAGCACTGGCTGTTGTAGACATTTGGGGAGTGAACCAGCAGATGGAAGACCTCACTCTCTCTACCTCTCTGTAACACTGCCTTCAAATAAATAAGTAAATCCTTGGAGAAGAAAAGCAAAACAAAACTTTAAATCTAGAATCCTACATCCAGTGAAAAGCCATTTCACAAATGAAATCTGGCAGCCAGCCTTGGGGCGTAGAGGGCTAAGCCAGTGCCTGCAGTGCTGGCATCCCATAGAGCCACTGGTTGCATTCCTGGCTGCTCCACTTCTGATCAAGCTCCTGCTCATGGCCTGGGCTCTTGCCACCCACATGGGAGACCTGGATGAAACTCCTGGCTCATGCTTCAGCCTGGCCCAGTGCTGGCACTGCAGCCTCCTGGAAAGTGAGCCAGCAGGTGGAAGATCTCTCCCCATCTTCTCCCTCTCTCTCTGAAACTCTGCCTTTGAAAACTAAAAAAAGAAAAAAAAAGGTCTATTTCCTGCCATGCTCATCAAGATGAAGTCAGTCTTCTGTACTCTTTCTTACTGACTGTAGATGGAACCTTGCAAAGAATAACTCGAAGGAATTACCTGAGTGCTCTGAAAAGTCCGAACTGCATGTGGATTAAGTGCCACAGACAAGAGCAAAAGAATGAGCTGGGGCAGTAAGGGCATGGTTCTCCCTCCTGTGAGGCGCTCTGGAGGAGGAAGGGCCTTTGGAGCTGCAGCTTCTTACCCGCCGTGAGCTTTCTGGCAAGGCTCTCTGCCAGCTGGCTTCCTTGGGCCAACTGTTCACAGAATCTCTGTCCAAGGTGGCGGGCAACGTCCGTGCTCCTGAGGAGGCCCTCAAAAGCCTGGCCCGTGTCCTTCAGGTGCTGGGCAAAGAGGGAGCAGACCTCTCTCCCTTCCTGTATCTTGCGCCGTAAGTGGGTGAGTTCTCTGGCCCGAGCCTGAACTAGGGAGTCTTGTCCGCTAAGGTAGGGAAGAAGACAGAAATGTAAGATTGAATGACAGCTCACAGGAGCCTCGGCAGAGCCATCCACTAGAATTGCCGAAGGGCAGTGCCCACGGTGCATGCTGGTGTATGTTGTGAGGCTTGCCTTGGCAGGGGGAATGTGCACAGAGGCCCTGTGCTTGTTTGTTTTTGCTATGATTAAGATGCCCTTTCAGTCCCTCACCTCAGCCCACATCCATGTAGTGAACAGCAAGCAGTATGAAAATAGGGCCAGGAACATTTGTGTTGAGCAAGCTCGCCTGCTGGCATTGAGAGGTGGGAAGTCCCATAAAGGCCATGAAGGCAACATTCATTAGAATGACATGGAGATAGGCTGGCGCTGAGGCTCACTAGGGTAATCCTCTGCCTGCGGTGCCAGCACCCCAGATTCTAGTCCTGGTTGGGGTGCCGTTTCTGTCCTGCTTGCTCCTCTTCCAGTCCAGGTCTCTGCTGTAACCCAGGAAGGCTATGGAGGTTGTCCCAAGTGCTTGGGCCGTGCACCCACATGGGCGACCAGGAGGAAACACCTGGCTCCTGGCTTCAGATCAGTGTAGCGCCGGCTGTAGCAGCCATTTGGGGAGTGAACCAACAGAAAGAAGACCTTTCTGTCTCTCTCTCTCTCTCTCACTGTCTAACTCTGCCTGAAAAGAAAGAAAGAAAGAAGCAAACAAAAACAACAACAACAAAAAAGAATGTCATGAAGATGAGGATAACCAGTAGGAATGCAAGGATAGTACACGAGCTTCAGATGATGATTGTGTCATCTCTGTGAGATTTCCTTGTTTTCTAAAGCCTGAAGCATTTCTCATTGCCCCAGTATAGGATGTGAGCTCTGTTGGACAGACATGGCCATGTGTTATTCAGCTCACAGCACTCAGTAGAGGTACACATGGGGCATCCAGTTAATGCTGAGAACCACAGAATCCTGAAGCTGGACCAAGCCTCTAGAGTCACCCACCCTATCAGATGCCTGAATGTTCTCTTTCTGTCAGCCAAGTGGTTGTTCTCACATTGTCAATCTCTAATCCCTAGAAATGCTACAAAGTGTGGGGCAAGTCAAGGCCTACAGGAGAATCAAACAGGGGCTTCAGGCCTGTACCCCCTTCCAAGTCCTATCTCTGTTTGCATGGGTTTTACACACATGACTGTATAGGATCACTTCAGCAAAGTGCTCAAAGACAGTTTGAATGCCACAATCTACCCTATGTTAGACACTCTCTAGGAAGGGAAATGCTGGCCTTGAGAAAAGTAATAATTCATTTTCCAGGCAATAGCTGCACAATTATGCACTTACTAAATAGCCCTATAGTGCTTAAAAAATTGGTAGAGAGGAAATAGTTTTAAAATGAAAGAATATCTGTAAAAGCTGGAAAATATCTCTTGTAGGAAAGCTCATTAATGGGGCCCGTGCCATGGTGTAAATGTTAAACTGACAGGACACCAGTATCCAGTATGGGTACAAGTTCGACCCCCGTTACTCCTCTTCCAATCCAGTTCCCAGATGACAGCCTGGGAAAAGCAGCAAAATCTGGCCCAAGTGATTGGGCCCCTGCAACCAATGTGGGAGAACAGGAAGAGGATCCTGGCCCCTAGCTCTGGCCATTCCCTGCCCCAGCAGTTGAGGTCATCTGGGGAGTGAACCAGCAGATGGAAGATCTCTCCCACCCTAACATCTGTCTCTCCCTTTCTTTGTGTAGCTCTGACTTTCAAATACACAAATAAATCTTTCTAGAAAATGCCATTAGTTACAGTCACCATGTCTATAAGAAAGAGCAAGTCTAGCAAGTACAGCAGACCACTGAGATTTCATGTGTGTCAGAGATGGTGCCAACCACTTGTACTGGTGAGTGTGACCTTGTGAACCTCTGCAGGAGATGCTGTCAGCACTTTCCTCTTACAGGTGAGCCAGCCCAGGAAAGTTAAGAAAATGGGTCCAGGACACACAGTTGGACATGCACTGTTGTGTCCTCCCATGGCATTAGATCCATTTTACCCATATGTTACTTCATGGAGAACCCCACGCCCTACCTCACCCCAACCCCACAACCCCACTGATAGTCTTGGTCCGGTTCAGCCATGGATACTTCCACTTCTCCTTGCACAGACTTGCTCCTTACCCCAGCCTCGCAGCTGATCGCATCTCCTCAAAGTCAGGCTTCTCCTCCAGCACCGATGCAATGAGGTCTTTGTACTCCTCACACCCTGAGGAAACAGAGTCGCACCCTCCTCAGCGGACAGGTGGCCATGCAGCCAAGGTCACTGTCTATGGGGAGGACGCACAGTCCCCTCCACCACACAGGAAACCCAGGCACCAGGCTATGTGCAGGGATTGTCACTCGTGTACTCTTTGGACTCATGTGTGTTCCCCAGTTTAGAGATGAGGAACGAGAAGCTCATGGAAGGTAGAGCAATGTGACGAGAGGACTGGATTTGAATGAGGCAATGCCAGGGTTCACATCTCCTAGGCCTCATCTAAGTCATGAGCCACTGCAAGCAGCAAGCCCTGGGGCTTCTTGAACGAAACATTGACATGGGAATTGCAGCAGTGATTTCCTTGTTTGGGAGGACACCAAGGACTGTAGGACTGATGGTTCTCCTGTGTGGAGTTTCAGTAGTCTCCGAATAGTTTGAAGATTTAAAAAATTTTCTTGGGAGCTGCAGCCCATATGGGAGCGCTGATTCAAGTCGTGACTGCCCCACTTCTGATCCAACTCTTACTAGTGAGCTCCTGGGAAGGCAGTGGAAGATATCTCAGGTACTTGGAACCCAGCCACCAAAGTGGAGACATGGATGCAGGGTCCTCACTTGGGCCTGTCCAGCCCTGTCAGTTTTAGCCACTTGGGCAGGGAATCAAGGGATGAAAATTCTCTTCGTGTGAAGCTTAGAGCTTCTTCTGGGTCTCCAACATGGGTGCAGGGACCCAAGAACTTGAGCCTTCTTCTATTGCTTTCCTAGGCCAGGCAGAGAGCTGGATCAGAAGTAGAGCAGCCAGGACTCATACCAGCACCCATATGAGATGCCAGCACCGCAGGCAGTGGCTTTTTTTTTCTTTTAATTTATTTGACAGAGTGAGACAGTGAGAGTGACAGAGAGAAAGGTCTTCCTTCCGTTGGTTCACCCCCAAATCTGTGCCAATCCAAAGCCAGGAGCCAGGTGCTTCCTCCTAGTGTCCCACGCAGGTGCAGGGGCCCAAGCACTAGGGCCATCCTCCACTGCCTTCCTGGGCCACAGCTGAGAGCTTAGAGTTAAACGTGAGGGCCAAGATGCCAGAGGTCTGAGCTGAAGGCACTGCCCATACACAGACGCTGCCAAAAGAGTGTGGCCAGAGGCCCCAGCCTGCCAGGGAACGGTCTGAAGTCACAATAGCAGAACTAGAAGGTGGGGGGGTCGTGGACTCTCAGGAACCCGTGCGTTCTTCTGCTCATCCCCAATGGGCACCATCCCCTCCGCAACACACAGGTCTGTGCAAAGGGGTCTGGTGGCCTAGCAGCTGAGGGGTTGAGGGACAGGCAGACTCGGCCTGGAGTCCTCGGGTCCCCACGGAGAGCCCGTGACGGCCAAACCCTGTTCTCGGCGAAGGGACCCGAGAGCGGCCGTCACCGCGACCCTGTCCCTGGGGAGCCCGGAGCTGGATAGGCGATGCGATGCTTCCGAGTGCCCGCGGGCGGCAGGGGCGGCGGGGGCAGGGTTTTCCCTGAGTGGAGGCGGCGCCGACGAGGGCGCTCCGCGGCCTCCGGCCCACTCTCTCCGGTGGGACTCGGACCCGGGCGTCTGCGGGGAGCGGGCTCCTGCGGCGGGCGGGCGAATGCCACGCGGCTTCCCGCGGCCACCCGACTCCCAACGCACAGGTAACCCTCGCGGCGAACAGTGTGCCTCCTGCTCGCCGGTCCGCGGTGCCCGGGGCTCTGGAGCTCGCAGCGTCGCGCTGTGCGGGCAGAAGCTGTGTCTCTGTGGCGCAGTGGGTTAGCACGTTCGGCTGTTAACTGAAAGCTTGGTGTTTCGAGCCCACCCAGGGACCGCCGTCAGCACTTTTACCCCGTTTGATAATAAGTCAGTGAAATGCCCTCACTCTGTTACCCTCACGGGCTCCTCGCGTCCCCAACGGGGTTCTCAGAGAACGGCTGCTGGGATGTAAACCCTGTAGTTGAGGGGTGCAGATCACCGCCCCTATTACTCTGTGACAGATAGTGCAGGAGCGGTGCCCCTAGCAATTAGGCCATCTGCACCTGTCTGCGGAGATGAGAGAATCTTCCCCTGTTGAGCTGGTGGCTCATGTGGGCTCAGGTTTCTGCTGAATCTCAGGAGCAGAGGTTGAGTCTGACTTTATAGGCTCTCTCGCTCTCTCTCTCTCTCTCTCTCTCTCTCTCTCCCTCCACCACCCTCCCTCCCACACCTCCAACTCTCTGTTAACCCCTGCATGGTATTTTCCCACTGGCGGTCTCACTGTGAGTTTCTAGTTTTGATATTATGAACTTCACTTCACTGGTACCTACAGGGATCCATTCCCTGTTTGTGGGTGAGTATCTTCAATTGCCTATCATCCTGTGCCTTCTGGAAGTTCTTGATATTTGAGCCTGCAGCAGAGAAAAGAAGCTCCCATTCTGTCTTTCTAATACTTGGTTAAAAGGGCAGGGTGTGCTTAGAGCTGGGGTAGAGACTGCGGCAGGTGCTCAGTGCACTGACACATAGCTCAGTGTGAAGAAGCAGACTCAGGAACTGCCCTAAATCCAGTTAGAGATCCAAAACAGTGAACAGAAGATGTGTAAATAAAGCATTGTATTTTATATTACATGAAGTGACTCTGAATACTGGTTCCTGAGACCACAAAACCTCCCTGGGCTCTTCTACCTTTGAGATTTCTCCAGATATTTGATGCCATTTGAGTTTCTTTTTCAAGGTAACTTTCTGGAAATGAAACATCTTCCAACAAATCTCAGGAAAACTGCAGAAATGAATCATGCATCAGAATTTGGGATTCAGTCATGAAGGATGAAAACTCACACAGAAATCGAGGGCCACTGCTTTGTTTCCCTTTAGGTCAGACTGACTAAAAGCGAACTTGAGACATTACTAATAAATGGAAACAATGTATGAGCTCCCAGTAGAGCAGGTTACCAATAGAGTTAGGACACATCCTTGTAAATCCATGAACAAAGAGGTCCCATCTGCAGTCTCTGGGTTGGCTTTGGTGTTGTTGCTCAAGGTGTTAATGTTGACCTCTGTTTGGATCCCTTGCTTTTGGAATCCTCTCTGGTTTTCCTCGCTCCATCACCAGCCCCTCAGCATTCAGAGTTACCTGTGGGCCAGAGTCTCTTGTCTGTCTCTTTTCATTGTGATTCTCTGCAAAGCAAGACTAGAAAGCCAGTCAGAAACTAAGCAGGCCCCATTCAGACATCGCAGACATGGATGGGACTCTATGAGCAGAGACTGAACCTGCTGCGTGTATACTCAGAAAGCTCTGGGAGAATTGCTCCAGGAGGCCTCTGGGTTCACCTGGATAGCAGAGCCTTGGAAGGATTTCCTATCCCCTGCACAGGGTGTTCCCGATGTAGATGCAGGATGTCTATAGTGTCTTCTTCTCCAGCTCACAGGCCCCTTGCATAGTTGCCTTCAGGATTTCTCCAGCTGGAACCTTCATTTCCACCCCAAAGCTGCCCACCAGAGCGTGGTTTGATTCCCACTAATGCTCCTCCTGCAGACCCCACTGCAGTGTGGTGGGAGAGGACAGGCAACCCTGTCCACCTCCATCCCACCCAGAGCGCAGCCCAGGCACCATCAGGCCTGGGCCTCTGGTGCGCTCACATGTTCCCAGAGGGAGTCTCTCTCTACAGAGAGACGCCAGAGAAATCCACTTTCCCAACACCAGCATCTGCTTTATCTGGTGCATAACCTGAACACTGAAAGGAAACAACTCACAAGCAAGGAATTCCAACTGATCCATTTTAGTAAAGAGGAAACAAATTCAGCATGGACCAATCACTTGATCAAAGGAAGGGCATGGATGAAATGAATTAGAATGCTGAGATGAGAGCTGGCCTGGAAAAAGGGCAACTGGGACAGAATCCAGAGCCCCAGCCAGGACTAGAAAGAACCTGATGTGCCAGCCCCGGTAGGCGGAGGATTAGCCTATAGAGCCACGGCGCAGGCCTGGGAAATCTTTCTTAAAAAATGATCTCAAGTTTCTGGGCACTGCAGGCAGCCTCCTGGAAGAATGGAGCCACTGTTCCAGCTTCACAGATGTGGCTGAGAGCTAATTTTGAGTTGCTGGACAAGGTCGAGGCCACCACAGCAGCTGGGAAAACAAGGGGGTTGGAGGAAATCTCAGAGAGGAAAAAGCCAGGAAGGCAGTTCCAGGCATGTGTGGAGCTTGTGCGAGTTTGGGTGGCTCCAGGCAGTCCTGGTACAGCTAAAGGGACCCAGAGAGACCTCAGCTGCCATCTGCTGAAGGGGAGGTGAACGCAAGCACGTGGGCCTCTCCTATCCATGGGGAGACTGGGTTGAGCCAGGTTTTGGCCTGACCCAGCCCCAGGTGTTGTGCACATTTAAGGAGTGAATTATTGGATAGGGGTCCTCTCTCTATGCCTCTCATTTTCTCTCTGCCTCATTTTCTCTCATCCAAGGCCCTTCCCACACCAGGGTGTGGGGGAAGTGTCTTCCTGGTGCCTCCCTGAATCAGCCTGCTAGCCTAGAGGTCTGGTAAGCCTGGGGCTTCCTGTGTTTCAGAGATGTCCAGCTTTATGTTGGATTGCCAAAGACAAGTCAGTGGACAGGAAAAGTTCATCTTTAGAAAAAAAATCCAACAGCCCTGCTCCCAGCTTCTGCTGCAGGTGAGTTAGCCAGACCCCCACCAGCTCCTCCTCAGCCTCAGTTTACCCTCCGTGCTTCCCCTGGGGAAAATAATGGTCTTTGCCAGGTCCCGGGATGAGAGTCATATCTCAAACATGCACTTTCACAGACTTGTTACTGCAAAGAGAAGACATTTGCAGGAAAATTTCTCCTAAATCCATCTCATAGGAGGGTGGGGGCACAGGGAGAGCCCTACAGTGTGAGAGCCACCAGAGTCCTTGGTCAATAACAAGACTGTGAGAAGATCATGGTGACAAGGGGCTAAGGACTAAACCCACATGACCTAGAGGTCAAAAGCCTGTGCTGGACACCAACATGTTTTCTGCTATGTCACAGATTGTCAGGGAAGGCGGAGGGAGGGCTTCCACCTGGAGGAAGCTGGACAAGTTCTACAGGGTGAGCATGACTTTGGCTGGGACAGGAACACGCTTTGCCCGGTGAGTCTTGTCAATGTTCTTGTACACATAGAAGGCCAGGTGGGGGAAAGAAGTGAGCAGAAGCAGAAAGTGGAAACTGCCAACTAAAGAGCAAGGCATAGATCTTGGCTGATGCCCTGTGCCCAGGGGAAAGCAACATTCTGCAGTTATTTCTCCTTAGGGCATTCCAGGGATATCTTCAGGAAATAACCGAAAATTCTTTAATGAAAAGTGAAAAAATGCTCATTTCTCATTCCTTAGGTGTTTCCTGTCAACCAGTCTTCTTAGGCTCTCCACGTGATTACAACATGATAGCACGATTAGAAGCTACTGCATACACCTGGTCTAATTCCCACCCTTCTCTGATTCCTTGTCTCTCCCATGATGGGTGTCTTGCCCATGCAAGCAGAACATCTTTAGTCTTCCTCTGCACAGTCTCACATGTGTCACTCTCTGTCATAATTGGACCTTCTGTGGCAAGGATTTATCCATTTCTATTAGATCTTTAAAAGGTGGCCCCAGAGGGGACAGCGACCATGCAGTGGGGCCAACGGGGTCAGCTGCTCAGGCTCCGGGTGCGGGGGGACAAAAGATCACATCACAGCCTCTTTCAGGAAACTCGCTGGGATCTGAGGATCAGCCCAAGGAGAGCCCAGGAAGCGGGAGGAACTCACTCTGTGTGTGTACAGCGAGTTGTGTGAGGCTGTGCTGGGACAGAAGGGGCGGAACTCATACTTACCTGGCAGGGGTGACACCATGATCACGCAAGTGGTTCTGTAGGTAGGAAATCACATATGAGCTATGTGTGTGTGACAAAGGCCTAAAGAGTTGACATGTAGGTCCAGCATATGCATCTCAAAGTCATCCCAGTAACCTGCCAGGGGCAGCCCAGTATTTGCATCCTGCCCTGCTCCCTCTACCCAGTAACCTGCCAGGTGGGGGTCCCCGCCCCTTCTGCCTGATCACCTTCCAGGTGCAGCCCAGTATGTGCACTTCAAACATCCCAGGGATCTTCCAGAGGGTCCTGCCCATCCTTCCTCTAAGCAGGGCAATGGCAGCCAGGCTTCCTGCTGTTTCTGAGAACTTCAGAAGCAAAACTCAGATAGGAACTTTTCGCATTTACATCCAAAAAGTCCTTTGTTCCAGGAAGAGCAGAGGCAGCAAGGCAAGGCCCATCTCCTTCAGAGCCCCTGGCCTCAACCCTCTGCCTGGCAGCTGAGCCACCCACCTGGCCTGCCCAGGTGTACTCTCTCCACTCAACCATGTAACCTCACTCTCCCCCAGTCTGAGGGACTGACTGGGCTCTCTCTCTCAGGGTCTGTCTGGAGAGGTGCCCATCCATTCTTACTTTGGCCCTGCCCTAATAAACCTTGCTGTTTTGCTTTCCGCTTACTCTCTGTCTCACGCCTGATTTCTTGCTTGGGCCCAGACAAGAACCCTGCCAATCTCTGGTAACTGTGCTCCCAGGGCGAGGCTCGTCCATTTCACTGCGGCAGTGCTAACCCCTGCGACTTCCCCATATGGGGGAAACTCGACTGCAGAATGTGTGGTAGTGGGGACTGTGTGCTCGCTCTCCCCTGATTTTTCTCCAGTTCAAAGAGTAGATGGCCAGGAAGTAAACAGTAGCTCTGGCAGTGAGGAATTTCTCTCTCAGGTCTTAGACGTTCTGCTGGCTCCTCTCCAGCTTGGCCCGCAGGTCGTAGTAGGGGTCCAGGGCACTGCTTTTAGCCGTTGCGCCAGAAATTGTGCTGGGAGGTACTTCCATGATGAAGCTGTATCAGAGCAGAGCCAGAGCCTGGGCAGAAGAAAGCCACGTAAATAATGAGCTACGCACACGTGAGTGCACTGTGCTGAAGGTGGTCTTGCTTAGTTCCCGTATAAAGATACTCTTGGATGACCCTAAA
Source organism: Oryctolagus cuniculus (assembly GCF_964237555.1). Lineage (NCBI taxonomy): Eukaryota > Metazoa > Chordata > Mammalia > Lagomorpha > Leporidae > Oryctolagus > Oryctolagus cuniculus. The sequence continues at coordinate 48,614,479 of NC_091438.1, forward strand.
TGTTGCGTGTATCGAGAGCGATGAATTCGAAAAGGGTGCTCGGCACTCGGACAAAACTCCTAAGCCTGACGCAGTGTAAGAATGGGCGCAGTCCGGACAGACCAGGGCCGAGGCCAGGGCCGGGGCGCCCGCAGGGGTGGGGTTTGGAGGGACGGGGCGGGCACAGCTGTCACTCTGAGCTCGCCTAGGGTCTGCTGGTGGAGCAGCTGCTGGGCGCGGGGAGGGTGGGGCGCCTCCCGTGACGTCGCGTAAGGGTCGGAGCTACGTAGATAGAGCAAGCAGGGGCTGCTGGGCCGGGACCTGCTGCAGATTCACGACCGCTTTCCAGTGCTGTGGGAGAAAGCGCGGCACCGCTGGCGGCACATACGTGCGCTGTGCGTGCTTCAAGGCGAAGGGCACCCAGGGGCGTGAGGGGCGCAAAGTGAGCGCGTGTGAAGAGTTCGGGGCGTATGAGGCTGTGCGATTTGTCGGCTGCAGAATTTTTGGAAGTGGGGCACTGCGTTGGCACTCTCCCCCGGCTTTGATAAGTGGAAGAGCAGGTGGCTACTAAGTTGCAGTGTGCAAATCCTCCGTGCAAAGCAGGTTATGTACTTTTCAAATCCTACGCAGGGTAAATATTGTGGGCTACTCTCCTCTACACAAACATCTCTCCGTTCTGGGACTCACTTGCTCTTTCTCTGAAAGGAATTTTAACAAACATTATAGCACAAGGATGTTTTTCTTCTTTTAATGAAATATGCCTTTTCTTGCAAAGAGTCCTTCATTGACTGATGTACGGTGGTTTTTGCAAAGCCCGCTGGGCGGAGCCTAGTGCCAGGCCGGGAGCTCTCTCCTGGGACCTGTAGAACGGCCTCTCCCCTGCTCCTCCCGCCCAGAAATCCTGGGTGTCCTGGATAAGAGTCTTTTTTACCCACTCGAGTAGGTCCCACCCAGACTTTGCCGGGATCCAAATCCGCGGTCCAGACACCGGCGTTTCCCACCTGTCCCTGATAACGGTGGGTGATTTCCCCACGGGCTCAGGTTTCAGCCCCAGCAGGGCCAAGGGCGCCCTGTGTGCCTCCGCCCCTTCGTGCATGGCGAGGGCAGGAGCCCCAGCCTCGCCCAGGACTGGGATCCCCCAGGCTCGGTCATTGTCCTGGGGACCTGGCCGTTGTAAAGAACCCATTTCTGGAACGCGGACTCCAGAGAGTGCCCTAGAGCTGGATGAACGTATGAGGTTCCAGAGGCGGCCGGGGACTGAGGGCATCGAGGGCAGAGCAGTCTGTTCCCTGCAGAGCTGCCTTCTGTCCCTTACAAGGCGGAAGGACCTCGGGAGCGGTAATAAATCCCATTTAAATGATCAAAATGGCAGTTTAGTAAGTTAAAGGCAAAGGTCCCACCAAGATTTGAACTCGGATCGCTGGATTCAGAGTTCAGAGTGCTCACCATTACATCATGGAACCACGCTTAAAATATACGGGAAACGGCTGCAGGCGGACCGCGTTGACTGCCAGGCGCGGGCTCCTGAGGCGGGAAGACCACGCAGCTGGCCCGCAGCTGCCCGACCACCCTAAGTACCGGTTGCCAGCGTGGCGCATACCGCGGCTCCCGCTCGCCTCTCGGCGGTGGCCGGGCTCTAAAGCCCGAAACGTCTCCCTTCAAAGCCGGAAGTTGACCGGAAGGATTGGTCCCTGTGTTCTCAGAGCTGAGTCTCTGTGGCGCAATCGGTTAGCGCGTTCGGCTGTTGACTGAAAGGTTGGTGGTTCGAGCCCACCCAGGGACGGCTGCTGTTGCATTTTTACCAGGTGCTGCCCGCGGAGCACATTCTTGTCTCTCGTCTTTACTTGTCTGCTGTCCCCACAAAAGCCACCTCCCCACGTCATTCCACTCTCCCAGACCACCTGCTGGGAGCCCAGGAGGCCTGAAACACACACTGAGGAGGAAAGCAGTCCTCGGGCCAAATGGGCTGCCGCCGGTGAGGTCCGTTGGGGGACTTGCATTTGACATCTGTGATACAACACCCACAGCAGTGTTTGGTCCCCAAGCGTGTGCCTCAGTTGTGCTTGCTTTATCAACAGCGTTCTCACCATTATAAATAATAATTTGTAAAAAGAAGTTTCTGTACTCTGTGCAAGTACTTTCAAAATCTTCTGAAGCCTGGTTGGCTTCATGAGAGCACCACAGAGGTCGTTGTATTGTGCACTAGGAAGATGTATCGTGCACGTCTTTAGCCCCTGTGCAGCTGTGTCCACAGTGTAGTGTTGCCTGTGCAACGGCTTCTTTATGGCTGTTATACATGGCTTCGAATATCAGCCAACTTGGAAACTGCTCTTTTCCGAGAATGGCACTAAGTCATATTCCAGGTGGTTTATGAACTCCATTAGTGTCCCTCTCTTCACTTACTTGTAGGCACAAGCTTACTATTCAGGGATCTTGAACCTCCAACAAGGGGAGTGGGCCCCCCTGCTTGACTAAGAGCTTGGTGCAACAGGAGGATTTGGTGGGCACTCCCCACAGCTGCTCAGCTGTGGGTGTTGACAGCTAAACTTCTAAGCTAGCTTGCAGACTTCCAATAACTGCAACTGTTGTCTGTAATGACCTGGTTACACACATCCAGAGAACCCTGCCAGATGACCTCTTTTATGGCTCTCAGCCAAGCCACTATCCCAGAGGGGAATCCTCATGGTGTCAGACACCTGTTCTCCTGCTTTCCTTTATATCTTCAGAGATCTTGCTTTGGCTTCCACAGGAAGTGATGAGAAGCCAATGCTTCTTTTCCTGCTATACCATGGTCAGTGAGCATGCAGATAACTCTCTCCATAGTATTCCTTGCCAGATGTTGGCTGGGGCTCTGCCCAGACCATCTGTCCATGTGAGATGCATCACTGGAGCCAAAGGAACCTGCACCCGACAGGCAGACCTGGGCCCTAGTGCTGTGGGCTCATGATCCCTTGGTTCTTCTGTTTCTCCCATGCGCAGAAACAGAGCTCTTGACTCCTGCATGCTGAACCTGGGTCCTGGACCAAGGCTTTTGTTCTTTCTTTCATTTTTGCATCGTGATTTCTCCCACCAGGGGCATCGCAGGGGGTTTCTGAGTGTGATGTTTCAAGTGAACTTCTGGGGTGATCTCTGTTAGGTGTTGATTGACAGAGATGCATTCTCTGTTTGATGGCGCATGTCAGGAAAACTAGTCTGCGAGTGTGTATCGATTGTCCATTATCCTGGAGAGGCTGGTATTTCCTGGCATTTGAGCCTGCAGAAGTGAGAAGCTGTTCACCTCTCCTCTTTCCAGTGTGTGGTGAAATTATTATGGGCCTATAGCTTTCATGTAACAGCTTTTTTTTTTCTTAAGATTTATTTATTTATTTGAAAGGCAAAGTTACACAGACTGAGAGAGGGAGAGAGAGAAAAATCTTCCATCTGCTGGTTTACCCCCCAAATGACCCCAAGAGCTGGGGCTGCGCCAGGCTGGAAGCCAGAGGCTTCTTCCAGGTCTTCCACATGGGTGCAGGGGCCCAATCACTTGGGCCATCCTCCACTGGCCACCCAAGCCCTTCCAAGCAGCACCATCTAAGACCAGGGCTCGAAAGCTCTCCTGGGAGAGAAGGCAAAGCTCTGGCTGCGGTGAAGGCAGCTCACCAGTGAAGACAGCGCCAAGAACTCCAGGGACAAAGTAGAAGAGAGTGTGGGCAAGGGGTTGGGAGCCACAGACCACTCAGCACATGCTGGAGCTCCAACTATTAAAACTGTTGGCTGCCTGAACCTTCAGAGAGGGTGTGATACCCTCATAGTGTCCTGAGGATCCTCTGGGGTAGGGGTGGGTTAATGTAAATATACACTTTCAACCGGGGTGCCTGAGGAATATTGACAGTATCAGCTTGGTTTGAGATCCAGATGCGGATTTAAATTCAGGTTCTCTCCACCAATCAGTGGGTTCTGCCGCTGTGTTCCCATAGGATGGGAAGCCAAGCAGGCCCCTCCTCAGCTCCCCTCTGGATCTCACAAACCAGAAAGCACGGGTTCAGGTCAGCCTAGGCAGAGGACTGAGGCCTGTGGAGAAGATTCACTGTAAAAAACCTGAGGGGCCTACACTGTGACTTGAGGCACTGACATTCCATATAGGCTCCAGTTTGAGTCCAAACTGCTCCACTTTCTACCCAGCTCCCTGCTATTACTGCTGCCTGGAAAAGCAGCAGAGGATGGCCAAGTCCTTGGGCCCCTGCACCCATGTGGCAGACCTGGAAAAAGCTCCTGGCTCCTGGCTGTGGATTGGCTCTGCTCCGGCCACTGTGGCCATTTGGGGAGTGAACCAGCAGATGGAAGACTTCTCTAAGTGTCTCTACCTCTCTCCAACTCTCTGTTTCAAATTAAAAAATTTAAAAAAAATCTGAAAGCATTTCACCATTGTAAATCTAAAGAGCTGGGATGGCAGGAAAGGGGTGACAATGGCCACTAGGAGCAGAGAAGAGAAATGGGGTCTGGGTGACGTGAGCTGCGTGGTGTGTCCACCCTAACCCCATCCTTGTTCTCCTGGCTTCAGGAAAAGTCTGTTTCCGCCCGGTTTCGAACGGGGGACTTTTCGCGTGTAAAGCAAACGTGAAAACCACTACACTACGGAAACCAATAACAAAAGTAGCCAACAAAATGTGTCCCTGAAAGCCATGTAGATGAAGCAGGCACTTTGGTGGCTTCAGATTAGACAATGTGGTGCCTTTCTCGTTCTCTTCCCGCCGCCATCGGTCACTTCCCCCGTCCATACAGGGCAACAAACCCCGCGTTTCCACGAACACGTTAGGGTCTTGCGGGACAGAGGGGGCAGTGTCCGTTCTCCTGCGGGAGCAGCACGGGCGCCAGCCTCTGGGGAACTCGCACTCCCTGCGGCCCCGCACGCATGCGCCTGGCTGCGCCCCGGCAGGTCCCTGGAGGAGCCGCTGGACCACCTCCGCGGGCCGCCCCCCCCCCCCCTTTTCGCAGACTCCAAGCTTCAGGAATGTTTGAGACCCGGTTTTGTCCTTCCCCTTAGAACCCTGACATCAGAAAGGTTGCAGCCTGCTTCGGAAACAGCGCCCCAGGGACGCCCGAGTCAGCGACCCCGGGCGGGAGCCGTGCTGTGATCACGGGGAGCCGAGCGCGCCCGTGGGCTCCGTGCCGGCGCTTCCCACTCCGCGCTCCGCCCGGCTGCGCTCGGCGGAGTCCGTGAGGTCGGTGCGACTGGTGCGGGTGAGTGACCGCGCCAAAAGCAGACGCTGGAAAAGGAGCCAAAGAAAGCAGAGGCGTCGCTGGGACAAGGAGACCTCCCAGGAGGCCTGCGGGGAAGCACCGGCCAGATCCCAGGCGTGGGAATCGTGACTGTGTGGAAAAAGCGGGAGGAAGAAGCGGAGACGCGCATGGGAGAGAAACGCTCGAGGATCGCTACACGTCCAAGAAGGAGGCAGCGAAGAGAGTATTTCGCTTTATTTTTGAAGTCGCAAAATGATAGGCGGCACAATGGTTGCCAGCAAGCTTCTCCAGCCTGGAGGTCTGCAATTCGAACCAGTGCACCACGACACTTTCCAGCCCGCAGCTGGCGAAGGGACCGGTGTAGCTCGGCTTGGACTCCTGCAGCCACCGGAGCGGAGGGAGGTCCCTGGCTCAAAGCGATCCGAAGAGGAGTAAACCTCACCGTGCACAAACCCGGAGCCGGCCACGTCAAAAAAGGAAATTTGGACGTGCTCTTTGTTACAACTGGACGGGAAATACCCCTAACGGTGAACTGCTGCCTCACAGGGACCCGGGAAAGGATCTTCCACCAATGAAATAATGTGGTTTAGCCGTTCTCCCAGGAGAGCTATTTCAAATACCAGTGGGACTTTTCTTTCTTTCTCTTTCTCTCTCTCTCTCTCTCTCTCTCTTTCTTTCTTTCTTTCTTTTTTTTTTTTATTAACACCAAACCAGATTGAGCATTGAATGAGTTCACAATAAAAAGCATAATAAAAAGCCATGGTCCAGACTGGCTTGTCTCTACTCTCTGTATCCTAGTTTTTATGGGATCAATAATTTATTGCACTACAGTACACATGGCAAATTATTGCACTACGGTACAGCACTTTTTAAAAAGAAGTAATTAGTGCGGTATGTTTAATTTTGATAAATGCAGTCAGCATCTAGTTCAAGTTACAGAAGATTACTATGATTCAAGAAAGGTGTGTGGAGCCCCTTTCCAAGCCATTCCTTCCCTCTCTCTCTCTTAGGTAATCACTAATCTGATTATTATCACCAGAACTCACAATTGCCTATTTTTGAATTCATGTCAACGACTGTACAAGGGCACTTCAAGAAGATTGTGGAAAATGGCTGTCAAAGGTAAGTTTCCTTGGCTGTAATTTTTTTTGAAATCCATTCAGATGAGCAGTCTTCACCAAGTACACCCAAAAATATCATATCATGAAAAAAATGCTTGGATTTCAAAAATGTTTCACCAAAATGAATGTTTTAATTCCATTTTCTATGAAATTTTTGAAGCACCCTTGTGTACTTGTTTGTATGTGGCTTCTCCCCACTCTCAGGTAATGATGCCCATTATGTTTATGAGATATATCCAAGTTTTGTGTATCATTTCTAAATTTTGGTCCCAAAGTTTCCTGAGCTTTTGATGGAAGAACAAGTAGGAAAGTCACTGAACCCCATATGGAATGCTGGACTTCCATGGCTGAAATAAATATCTTCCTAGGGATTTGTTTCTTGAACTCCAAATATTGCTCTGAATTAATTCAAAACTCACTTTTTAGTTAAGTTTTCTGCCAGTACCATGTATTCAAAGCAATCTAGATCAGTTTTCTATTCAGTGTAGACATGCATAGCATGTCTGTACTATAATTTATCTAGCTAGCCCATAAATGTAGCCATCTAACCCCCCCCCCCCAAGCTTGCAAAATGAGTGAGCAATAGTAAAATGGTTGTATCCATGCAGGTATCATTATGGAATCGGAGCAATTATTTCTCTGGGGGCAAGCATTTAAGTGTGAGTCTTACAGTTTTCTTTTCGGAAAAAGAACACGTTTGTTTCCGCCCGGTTTCGAACCAGAGACCTTTCGCGTGTTAGGCGAACGTGATTACTATAACACTACGGAAACCACCGTCGGGTTATACAACAAAATGTACCCTAGAAAATCATTTCTGTGTCATATTTCAGTATAGGAAACTGAACTACATTTCTAGATTAGAATAAAATGAGCTCCAAGAAAATACCAACAACCCCCAAGATAAGGAGCCAGCGACGTCCAAAGAGACCCGCGACTCCACCTTAGGCGCCTGGAGCCTGAGCTGGCGGTGGAATCGGGCGTCTCCCGCCGCGTTTCCGGGGGCAGAACCGCCCGCCGGGGCGTTCTTCGCTGACTGTCCAGTCCCAGAAGCTGAATGAAGGAGCCGCGAGTCAGGTGCCGCCGAGCCATGGGCGCGTCCCTCACGGCCTTCGTGGTCTTCTTCTTGGCTCCGGCCGGGCCGTCGGTGCTCCTGGCTCTACGCAGATGGCAGCGCTGGGGTCCAGCGGTGGCTGCGGGGGCCCCCTCTTCCCGCCCTCCCCGACCCGGCGGGGCTTCACCTGCGCGCTGTCCCTCGCGGGCCTTTCGCCCCGACTTCTGCAGGTCTTCCACCCGACAAAGGCGCCAAAGCCATGGGCCGCGGTTTCAATCTGACCCTTGCGTCAGAAGCTCAGGGTGTGGTTAGCACAGGTTCCGTGTTGGGGCAGTTGGTTGTCTTCTATGCCTGAAACTCTCCTGAAGGGCAGAAGTAGTCTGGACCCTGGCTTGGCTAGGTCACACAGCTCTGTGGTATGCACATCAGCACAGGCTCTCTCTTGACTTGCTGGATGCCCATTCTGTCCTCCCCCCCCCCCTTTTTTTTGCCTCTCAGATTTAACTCACCCACAGGAGAGAGCTGAAAACTTAGTGGAATTATCTTTCTTAAAGGATCTGAAGTTGCTGGGGACTGAACAAAACAGTCAGACTCCTGGAAGAATGGAGCCGCTGTTCCAGCTTCACAGATGTGGCTGAGAGCAAAGCTCGGTTGTCTGCTCATTTCAAGTTGCTGGACAAGGTCGAGGCCACCACAGCAGCTGGGAAGACAAGGGGGCTGGAGGAAATCTCAGAGAGGAAAAAGCCAGGAAGGCAGTTCCAGGCATGTGTGGAGCTTGTGCGAGTTTGGGTGGCTCCAGGCAGTCCTGGTACAGCTAAAGGGACCCAGAGAGACCTCAGCTGCCATCTGCTGAAGGGGAGATGGGCACAAGCACGTGGGACTCTCCTACCCATGGGGAGACTGGGTTGAGCCAGGTTTTGGCCTGACCCAGCCCCAGGTGTTGTGCACATTTAAGGAGTGAATTATTGGATAGGGGTCCTCTCTCTATGCCTCTTATTTTTTCTCTGTCTCATTTTCTCTCATCCAAGGCCCTTCCCACACCAGGGTGTGGGGGAAGTGTCTTCCTGGTGCTTACCTGAATCAGCCTGCTAGCCTAGAGGTCTGGTAAGCCTGGGGCTTCCTGTGTTTCAGAGATGTCCAGCTTTATGTTGGATTGCCAAAGACAAGTCAGTGGACAGGAAAAGTTCATCTTTAGAAAAAGAAATCCAACAGCCCTGCTGCTGCAGGTGAGTTAGCCAGACCCCCACCAGCTCCTCCTCAGCCTCAATTTACCCTCCATGCTGCTCCTCGAAAGAAAATAAAGGTCTTTGCCAGGCCCCGGGATGAGAGCCGTAGCTCACACATGCACATTCACAGACTAGTTACTGCAAAGAGAAGACATTTGCAGGAAAATTCTCCTATATCCACTTCATAGGAGTGTGGGGGCACAGGGAGAGCCCTACAGTGTGAGAGCCACCAGAGTCCTTGGACAATAACAAGACTGTGAGAAGATCATGGCGACAAGGGGCTAATGAATAAACCCACATGACCCAGAGGTGAAAAACCCGAGCTGGACACCAACATGGTTCTGCTACATCACAGATTTTCAGGGAAGGCGGAGGGAGGGCTTCCACCTGGAGGAAGCTGGACAAGTTCTACAGGGTGAGCGTGACTTTGGCTGGGACAGGAACACGCTTTGCCTGGTGAGACGTGTCAATGTTCTTGTACAGTTAGAGGGTGGAGGTGGTGGAAAGAAGTGAGCAGAAGCAGAAAAAGGGAAATTGCCAAGCAAAGAGCAAGGCATAGATCTTGGCTGATGCCCTGTGCCCAGGGTAAGCAACATTCTGCAAAGTTATTTCTCCTTAGGGCATTCCAGGGATATCTTCAGGAAATAACCAAAAATTCTTTAATGAAAACTGAAAAAATGCTCATTTCTCACTCCTTAGGTGTTTCCAGTCAACCAATCTTCTTAGGGAAGGATTTTGGGTTTGCTTTTGATGTGTTCCATCTGTTGCGGGGGAGGCAAATGCAAACCCAGAAGCTATTCCCTAAAGGTTTGCTTTTCTTGCTGTTGGGTTCTCTTTGGGAGAAGAAGACCTACAAGCTCTCTGTGTAGTTTCTTCTTGAAAAGACTCATTGAAGGCAAAGATTTTCAAGTTGTGATCCTGCTCCAGGCTCGAGTTGTGAAATCAAGACTGTAAGCACTTACTACTGAGATTGTACTGAAATAATAGGGCTGGTTGCTTCTAGCAAAGGTTCTTGTTTCTTTGATTTTTTTTTTTAAAGATTTGCTTATTTTATTTGTGAGGTAGAGCTACAGGGGTGGGGTGGAGGAGGGAGAGACTGTGAGAGAGTTGTTCCATGGCCTGGCTCACTCCACAAATGGCCACAAAGGCCTGAGCTGGTCCAGTCTGAAGCCAGGAGCCAGGAGTTTCCTCTGGGTTGGCCATGTGGGTTCAGGGGCCCAAGTAATTGGCCATCTTCCACTGCCTTCCCAGGCATATCAGCAGGTAGCTGGACTAGAAGGGCAGTTGCCCACGGTCAAAGCTGCCTTCATATGAGATGTGGGCCCACAACACCAGCCCCTGTGTTTTTACTCAGTTTACTGTCCATGCTACAGGTCACAGAGAATTGTGTGCTTCTCACTACATTTTGAGGACAGAGGTCTAGGAGAAAGTCTGCTCTATCTTTTTCTCTTCATTTTTCCCCCTGCTGTGCAAATATGATCATTGAAAGAGGAAGAATTCTATCAATGTCTCTTGCTAGGCCTCTTCTATGAAGAAGGTTCTCGCTTGGGATACTTCTAGACTGGTGACCTGAGCACATTCACATTCCTTGTCATCTCTAGCCAAAGGCTAGAAGCCCCTGGGTACTTTGAAAACTACTAATGCTCCAAACCCACCTGAAGCCACTTCAAACTGAGATTGCTAGGAACAGAAACCGGCCATTTGTGGTAGTTATAGGCTCTCCATGTGATTACAACATGATAGCACGATTAGAAGCTACTGCATACACCTGGTCTAATTCCCACCCTTCTCTGATTCCTTGTCTCTCCCATGATGGGTGTCTTGCCCATGCAAGCAGAACATCTTTAGTCTTCCTCTGCACAGTCTCACATGTGTCACTCTCTGTCATAATTGGACCTTCTGTGGCAAGGATTTATCCATTTCTATGTAGATCTTTAAAAGGTGGCCCCTGCATTCCCTTTTCCCCAAGCCTTATTCACTACAAAATCAACTAGCTGGGCTTTCAGATACCTGCACCTGTCAATCATAGGTAAATGCTCTGCACAGGGTTCCTGGGTGCTGTAGGATTGGCAGAAACTCCCAGGGACTTCCAGCTCTCTGAGCCATCAGGCAAAATGACTCCAGTAAGCTGACAATTCTCCCCCTCATTAGGGACTTTGGGAACAAAAACAAACCATGGGCCTGAGAGAGCAAAAGAAAGCCTAGGTGATGGAGGCCTCTACCTAATGGATCTCATGCAGAGCTGGATACTGAGGTGGGCTTGCAACAGCAGGAGTTCAGGAAATGCTGTATCTGGTGCACAAGGGACAGGCTGAAGATAGTTTGAGACTTTTAAATATTTCCACTAAGCTGAAGATATTTTTGTGTTTTGTTTTTCTCCTCAGTCAGAGTCTAGTACAATGAGGAGATAGGATATTATAATTTGAATCCAGTAAATTTGTATTTTATCAAAGACCAACATGAATCATCCTTGCTTCATCTTTTAGCACATTTTTTTCAGCAGTTTGAAAAAAAGTATTTTGCTCATTTCTTTCTGAAAGACTACTGACTCCTGAGGCGGTGGGGTGAAGGCCATGCGGCTGTCCCCGGGGCTGCCCGACCTCCCAACGCACCGCGCGGCTCCCGCTCGCCTCTCCGTGGAGTCCCGGGCGCTGGAGCGCACAGCGTTGCTCTGCAAGGCCGGCGGCAGCCCGGGACACGCGGGCCGGGGAAGGGGCAATCCCTGTGCTGCTGAGCGTGGAGTCTTTGTGGCGCAATTGGTTAGTGCGTTCGGCTGTTAACCGAAAGGTTGGTGGTTCCAGCCCACCCAGGGACGGCTGCCCTCACTTTTAACCCACTTGCTAAATCAGTCAAATACCCTCATTTCTGACACCATCAGAGGCCCCCTTCCCCTGCATCGCCAACTAGGCACCAAATGTTAGGGAAAGAGGCACAGAAGTGAGAGGAGGCAGCCAGACCCAATTTGTTCAGAGAAAAGAAATCCCAGAGGTCGCTTGGTCGACCAGCTGCCTGCATATACGGGATGGACCACGTGGCAGAAGGCTGGATCCCCAGTGGCTGGACCTTTTGAAGGAGGACTGGGGCTGGGGGTGGGAGTAGTGAACAGCAAGCAAAGGGGATTCAAGGAATTGGGCGAGGCTTTGGGAACCTGGAAAAGAATGCAGGATGGGGCCTGCGCCGCGGCTCACTGGGCTAATCCTCCGGGTTCTAGTCCCGGTTGGGGCGCCGGATTCTGTCCCGGTTGCCCCTCTTCCAGGCCAGCTCTCTGCTCTGGCCAGGGACTGCAGTGGAGGATTGCCCAAGTGCTTGGGCCCTCTACCCCATGGGAGACCAGGAGAAGTACCTGGCTCCTGCCATTGGATCAGCGCCGTGCGCCGGCTTCAGCGGCCACCGGAGGGTGAACCAACGGCAGAGGAAGACCTTTCTCTCTGTCTCTCTCTCTCTCACTGTCCACTCTGCCTGTCTAAACAAACAAACAAACAAACAAAAAAACCAAACCAAACCAAAAAAAGGAATGCAGGGTGGAATATGAAGGCAATACGGTGTGAGCACCAATGGAGGTGCCAGGGCAAGAAATACATACCAAAGTTTCTCTCTTTTGGGCAGTGAGGGAGAATGGCTGAGCCTTTATGTCCTTGTTCCATCAGTTGCGCCATGTGGCCACCTGGTTCCAGCCATGGCGGCGGGGGTGGTGGGGCGAGGGGGCGGGCGCTACCGCCTAGGATGCTGTCCGGGTATAGATCACACCATAGATAAGATTGCGCCATTTTACTAACAGACTGTAGGGCATTGCGGAAAGTTCAGAGTTGCCCTCTATGCACTAAACGTCAACCCTTTGAAAGTCACCCACTAAGCTCCTCAGATGCAACTTCCCCGAGGGGTTTTGTCAGACTCGTGCGGTCTTGTGTCTGCCTTTTCGGAATGGAACAGGCGCAGCAATGAACTTAGCCCCGGTGAGGTGAGGAGACGCCCATGAGGAGATGGCAGTGTCCCGCCCCGCGTGTGAGACTTGCCCGGTCCTCTCTGCTGGGGCAGAGAGGTGGAATTCGACTGAAAACCGTCTTTCTAGCACCAAGTGGGGCTAACACAAACGACAAAACGCGGTAAGCGTGGCTGATGGGCAGTCTCCAGGAGGCTCTCGCTGGGTGCACAACTATGGCTGCTTTGTGCTACTTCACGAACCACCTAAGGTCCCTAGGCACGACCCGAGGCCGGAAGCAGGCTAGGAGAAGGGCGCGGCCCTCGGGGACCCTGAGGGGCGGCGCCCATGCAGATGAGGTCGCGCGGGGGCTGCTGCTGCGGCACCGGCTGCAGAACCACGCACGAGTCCCACGCTGTGGAAATCCTCCTGGCCTGTTGCGGGACACTCGCTGGGATCTGCGGATCTGCGCAAGGAGAGCCTGAGGAGGAGAGGAAGTCACCGCGTGTGTACACAGCGAGTTGTGCGCAGCTGTGCTGGGGTGGAAGGGTCGGAGGTCATACTGACTTGGCAGGGGAGACACCGTGATCAGGCAGGTGGTCCCCCAGGGAGAGGCTTGGCCATTGCACTGCGGCTGTGCTGGTCCCTGTGATTTCCTGAAGTGTGGGAAACTCGAGTGTAGAATTTGTGGTAGTGGGGGCCTCTGTGTGTGCCATCCCCTGTTTGTTTGTTTGTTTGTTTTTGTTTTTTCCTTTCTAGTTAAGGGTACATATTCCAAGCTTTTTTAAGGTGCATCAAAAGTTGTCAAAAAAAAAAAAAAAAAACAAAAAACAAAAAACGCCTGGAATACTTCTATACCAGCACAAAGTCCTACAATAATTACTCTCAGGTTCAGTCCAGCTTCTCTTCTCATGCTTCCTGAACCCCCTGTTGCGTCCCAGCCCAGTTTCTTCTCCCTGTCAGTGATTGCTGCCCTGAGCTCCTCCACCTGGCCACACCAGTAGTCTCAGTGTCTACTTCAGCAGAGAGAGCAGGAGAGCAGCGGAGTGCCTGAGCTGGGCACTGGCTTTGAGGACATGTCCCAAGTTTTAAGCCGTTACTGCCTGTTCATTAGGTTATCCTATTGGGGGCGCCCATGGGACAGGGCTTTCACATACTGTATGTTGACTGGCTTGGGGCTCATGAAGATAGTGGGGGTCTCCTGGAGACAGCCAGTCTCTTTACGGGCTCAGTCCCCTCCTCTGCTAGCTCTGGGTGGAAGACTGCAACTATCTTGAAGGTGTGATTTAAAAAGCCAAGGGTCACACAAGATAGCCAGGATCTCCTTAGAGCCAGTCTGACTCTCCCCAGGGGCTCAGTGCCTTCCCCTGCCTCCTCTGGGTGAAAGAGTGCACCCACCCTGGCTGGAGGTGTGATTTAAAGCCCCAGGATCACACATGCAGCACAAGCAGCTATCAGTAGGGGAGATGCCGGTTGGTCTGGAGACAACTTTTCCAGCCACAGCTGGCAGCCTGCCTGTGAAGGAGGTTCTAGCTACACCTGAGGGGCCCACAGACCCCAGCCCCGCTGGACAGCCTCAGGTTTCAGCCTTACAACCTAAGACTTCTACATCAGTGGAAGCCAAAGTTATGGGGTAGAAGCCATTGCTCACTAGTGAATAGTTGGGGTGGCAGTCACAGGAGACACTCCCATCTGCACCACTGCATTCTCCAACCAGGGTGAGTGGCACCAGTATTGGTTGCCATTCAGTGTATGCTCAGGGGAAGTCCCCTGAGGCTTCAAAGTGTCACCCGCTTTGCCCAAGCTGCCTTCTCCACTCCTGCCCCGAGTGGCAAATTCTCTACGAAGCAGATAAAACCTGAGTCCCAAACACGCCCTGTGCACAGTCTCTTGGCAAGAACAGTCGCCAACCTTTCTGCTTCCAATAAAGGAACCTGTCTGTTGAGGTTGGTTTCCATCTCGTTTTTCCGTCTCTCCTTTCTGGGAGTCAAAAAGGCCAACACCCCAAGCTATTCCAGACCTAACAACCACAATCTGATATTTAAAATGCTATATAGTTTTTTTCCCTGAATTGTAAATTTTCCCTCTACTGTGGCCCCATTTTTAATAAAGACAATCCCAGTGACAAACTTAGGTTTGGGACAGTGAGTTACAAAAGATGCCAAAGTCCCAGGGGCGATATTATGGCGTCTTTGTTTCTGAAGGCTGGCGGCTGCATGGGGCATGTGTTCTCCAAACCATGCAGCCCCGACTGAGCTCAGGGGTAAGCCTGTAAAGGCAAAAACCACAGCTAGTTGGAAATGAATTACAGAACTTGTGTTTTAGCCAAGCAGATGTTACAGAAGCTAGAGAAGTAGGATCCGCTTATCTCAGGGGCATCTCACACATTTCCTGACCTTATGTAACCAAGCCTTACAGATAACATTCTTACAAGATCAGTTTTTCAATAGATGGCAGTCATGTGCCTGGTTAGGGAAAATAGAGGATACCAAGACAAGGACAAAAAGGAGTGACTCTGGTCAGGCCATGGCTCACTGGCACTTCAACTAGGTCTAGTTTAATGCATGGTCTGGTTATTGAGCACAGCTAGGATAGCAGTTGGCTATATAAGCTCCTTCTAAGCTGGCCTTGCTGGGACTTTTAATGAGGAGTCTTCTTTAAATGCCTCTCTATGGTGGGAAGACACAGGCAGGTCTGGCTGTGCAAGTCTGCCTTCAACGTCTCTCCTGTTGGCTGAGTTCCTCTCTTCCTGTCGTCCTCACAATGGTTGTATTGGTCCTGGGCCTTCCTGTCACCAGGCTGGGAACCTGTGAGACCCGCGCCAAGGGCAGGGTTCTTCCAGGGGCTTTCTTGGTTCAATCAAGTCAACTTCCGTTCTTCAAAACTGGCCAAGCCTGGGCCCGTGAGCTTTTCTGAATACGACATTCTAGCCAAAGACCAGGTCGAGAAACAGTATTTCCAGTGAGTCTTCTCACAAAGAGAACACATATCTGCTGACACAGCAACAACGATTTTGGGGCCGCTTGCATTGCCGGCGTCCATATGGGTGCTGGTCTAGGTGCCCTCTGCTCCATTTATGATCCAGGTCTCTACTTGTGGCCTGCGAATAGCAGGGGAAGATTGCCCAAGTACGTGGGCCCAGCCGCCTAGGTCGCAGACCCATTTGAAGCAGCTATGCCGCCATCGTTCCACTCGGGAGAGGAAGGCGCTGACGCGGGCAGGAAGTGGGATGGGCGAAGGGCGCTGCCTGAAAAACGCAGAGGGGACAGCGACCATGCAGCTGGGGCCAGCGGGGTCAGCTGCTCAGGCTCCGGGTAAGGAAGTACGCCCAAGTCCCGGGCGACAAAAAGGTCACATCACAGCCTCTTTCAGGAAACTCGCTGGGATCTGAGGATCAGTGCAAGGAGAGCCCAGGAAGCAGGAGGAACTCACTGTGTGTGTGCACAGAGAGTTGTGTGAGGCTGTGCTGGGACAGAAGGGGCGGAATTCATATTTACCTGGCAGGGGAGACACCATGATCACGCAGGTGGTTCTGTAGGTAGGAAGTCACATATGAGCTTATGTGTGTGTGACAAAGGCCTAAAGAGTTGACATGTAGGTCCAGCATATGCATCTCAAAGTCATCCCAATAACCTGCCAGGGGCAGCCCAGTATTTGCATCCTGCCCTGCTCCCTCTACCCAGTAACCTGCCAGGTGGGGGTCCCCGCCCCTTCTGCCTGATCACCTTCCAGGTGCAGCCCAGTATGTGCACTTCAAACATCCTAGGCATCTTCCAGAGGGTCCCGCCCATCCTTCCTCTAAGCAGGGCAATGGCAGCCAGGCTTCCTGCTGTTTCTGAGAACTTCAGAAGCAAAACTCAGATAGGAACTTTTCGCATTTACATCCAAAAAGTCCTTTGTTCCAGGAAGAGCAGAGGCAGCAAGGCAAGGCCCATCTCCTTCAGAGCCCCTGGCCTCAACCCTCTGCCTGGCAGCTGAGCCACCCACCTGGCCTGCCCAGGTGTACTCTCTCCACTCAACCATGTAACCTCACTCTCCCCCAGTCTGAGGGACTGACTGGGCACTCTCTCTCAGGGTCTGTCTGGAGAGGTGCCCATCCATTCTTACTTTGGCCCTGTCCTAATAAACCTTGCTGTTTTGCTCTCCGCTTACTCTCTGTCTCACGCCTGATTTCTTGGTTGGGCCCAGACAAGAACCCTGCCAATCTCTGGTAACCGTGCTCCCAGGGCGAGGCTCGTCCATTTCACTGCGGCAGTGCTAACCCCTGCGACTTCCCCATATGGGGGAAACTCGACTGCAGAATGTGTGGTAGTGGGGACTGTGTGCTCGCTCTCCCTGATTTTTCTCCAGTTCAAAGAGTAGATGCTCCTCAGGCTTATCAAAGCAGGTGTAATGCATGGAGATAAATCGGGTCTCCCCGCGGCGCCCGCGTGGGTCGGGGAGGGAGGGACGGGACGGGCACAGCTGTCACTCAGCTCTTGGAGGGCGCGCTGGTGGTTCTGCTGCTGGGCGCGGGGTGGGCGGGGCGCCTGCGGTGGCGTCCCGGACGGGGCGGGGCTATGTAGATAGAGCAACGCAACGCAGGGGCTGCTGGTCCGGGACCTGCTGTAGATTCACGACCGCTTTCCCGTGCTGTGGGAGAAAGCACGGGACCGCTGGCGGCACATACATGCGCTGTGCGTGCGTGAGGGCGAAGAGGGCCCGGGGCGGGGGAGGTTGAGGGGCGCAAAGTGAGCGCGTGTGAAGAGTGCGGGGCGTGTGAGGCTGTACTGGGATGGAGCGTCTGGTCCTCATACTTACCTGGCAGGGGAGACACCATGATCAAGCAGGTGGTTTTCCCAGGGCGAGGCTCTCCCATTGCACTGCGGGAGTGCTGACCCCTGCGATTTCCCCACATGCGGGAAACTCGACTGCAGAATTTGTGGTAGTGGGGCACTGCGTTCGCGCTCTGCCCTGGCTGTGCTTTGTTGAATAGTAGATGGTTATTACCTTGCGGTAGTACTGACTGTGTCGTCGGTGAGGAAGTACTTGCAACTTTGCTGGGTTCCACAACCCTACTTACTGCATCTACACTGATAATTTTCTTGCAGTCTCATTCACTGTTACATTTCTTCCTCCTTGGATCTACTCCCTCTGGACTCATAGAGCCACCACTCACACTTTCTCTCCACGTTAACTGGCACAAGCTTGCAGTTCTATTCATTGTTTTCACTTTCTCATAATAGCTCACTATGTTCTTTGTACTTTTCCCTCTAGGGCTTGCTGCAATTTGCATCTCATTTGCAGCCCAGAGCCATGATCCCTGGTGGTGCCAGGTCCTGAAGAGGAGCAGTAGGCCCCTCTAAGACAATTATTCAGGGGACATCCTTACAGGTTTTACAGGAAAATGCAAATAAACCGCCTCAAACGAGGAAAGAAGGGCTGCTTCTCATGTAACAGGAAGCTCAGTGCTGGTTACGGTTTCAAAATCTACAGCCTCACCACATTCTCTTCCTATGATCCCACAGGAACATCCCATAGGAGCCACTGCCTCCTGCTTTTGTATACACTTTCAAGACAGTGAGCCTCAACCGATCCAGAAACCACAACTACTTTTTATGGATTGGCCTCCTACCCCAAAACTTACCCTGCTTAATACAATCTATCTCATCTCTTATCTGTAACCACTGTAAGTTCAATATAAACAATTTATAGGTTTTCCTTCTCTGATTTTTTTTTTTTTTTTTTTTACAAAAATGGTTCTGAGTCCAGTGGACTTATTTCTAATGATCAGCCTTAATCCTGGGGGCTGGGGAATTTGTCCAAGGACCCAGTCCTTTCCTTGCTAAGGCTCAAAGAATCCTTGGTCTCAAGTGTTTTGGTCCAACAGTATCACTACAAATATGCTAAAAGTAGAACAATAGCACCATCTCATAAAGACTTAAATCAGTGTACTTTAGCAAACTGGATCTTTGCTACCATAGTGCTTTCTTGTGTACACACACACACACACACACACACACACTGCTCCTTCCTACTCACATATCAGATCAGGCATTTGCACTGACCTGATTATTCAACAACAACAAAAAAAGACATGACTTGAGCCATCTTGTAGTCCTCAATTTCCTGTCCCTTTTGCCTCCCTAGCTTTCTACTTCTCCTCCTCAGATTCTTACTTATTCTTGTCCTCCTGGAGGGTGTCCTCTTTCAAGTCCATGGCCTTGTCTATCAGGACACAGGGGAAAAACTGAGAACTGTGCTAATATGGACAGTATTACTGCTGATTGAAATCAACTCAAATAATTGAACTGATCGTCTCTCTCAGGGTGTGTTGTGGTAAACTCCTTAGAAAAGTTCATCTTGAACATTTAGTTTTCCTCCAAAGAGAAATCTGAAGTGACAACTTCCAGAGGATGTAGAGTAAGCTCTGGCATTCACCAGGGATGAGATGAAATAGCAGTAAAAGTTGCTGGGAGCCAGCTTCTAAGTGTGTAAAACAACCAAAGGGAAGTGATGTCTCTGTTGAGTTTGCAGATGGAGTTTACAAAAGATGGCTTGCTGCCTTTCTTTCCTTTTTAGAGATTTATTTATTTATTTGAAAGTCAGCAATACAAAAGGAGAGGGATCTTCCATCCACTGGTTCACTCCCTAATGGCGACAACAGCCAGGGCTGGGCCAAGCCAAAGCCAGGAGCCAGAAGCCAGGAGCTTCTTCCAGGTCTCCCATGGGTTCACGGGGGCCAAAGCACTGGGTCATCTTGTGCTGTTTTTCCCAGGCCATTAGCAGAGAGTGGAGCAGCCAGGATGGGTCAGGCACCCTTATGGGATGCCAACATTGCAGACAGCGGCTTTATCAGTTAAGCCACAACTCATTCTTGAGAGAGATAAGGAAGAGTTACAGGAGGGCAGTTGGCCTGCCAGTCTAGCCTTGAAATCATTTAACTACACGATGTTTCCATGATCCCAAAAATGTGTACTGTGACACGATTTCCCTCTTCATGTCCCCAGTGTCTGAAGTCTCCCCAGGTTTACAGATCTAAAGGAGTTTGGAAGAGCAGAGGATAAAAAGATGTAAGCCAAGGTTCTAGCAAGTTTCAGAGCATGGCAAGAAGACTTCTTGGTGCAAGGTGTCCGGCGCATAACAAATCTTCCCAGGCAGATGAATCAATTAATTCACAGGCTTTTATTGGGGTTCCAATCCCGGGCAAGGTTCCCTGGTCCCAACAGAGCAACAGACTGGGGGCCGGAGAAGTCGCGCATCAGAGATGGGGAGGTCTCCTTTCATAGATTCAGGGCATGGGGGTTAAAGGTTGAGGTGGGTCTGATCCTCATTGGTTGACCTTTAGGCACCCTCAGGGACCTTGACAAGGACTTCCCCCACCCCCGGAAGTACAGGTAGGAACCTTCCATTCCCGGAAGTATAGGCCTTCCTTCCATGTGGATCCCAAAGCTACCATCCCGACCTTTTGATGATAGGAAAGGGGGTGACAAAGAGTCTCTCTGGCTACTTCCTGCTGACTAGGGACGTCATCTACAGGGGCCCGCTGCGGATATCTTGGGGCTCCGCTGGGACAGGCATGTATGGATGGAGAAGCATCTGGTTGAGCGCCTGGTTGCTGAAGGCCTTGGTTCATTCCATTATCAGCTGCTGTAAACACTTAAACAGACACTGCAGAATACAAGTCAGGGTGAGAATAGCAACCAATGATACTAAGAGTGGCATTAACAAAGTAATGAGAGGATTTCATAAAGGAGAGGAAATGAGGGGGCGTGGTCTCTGGACCCTTGTGAGGATTGTTTGATGGACATGGTTTAAATCTGATCCCCGCTGAGATCGGGAGAAAGGCCACTCAACTTTTGCAGGTAGAGGGGTTTGTCTGTAGAGAAATTCTGAATAATCATATGACATTAAGTGGAGGAGAGGACCATCAGTATACACATGTTGGGAGTAGAGCCATTGATGTTAGAGTAGAGGTTATGATTACAAAGGAATGAGCCCCGAGTGGGCTAGACAGGGTCTAGAACAAAGGACAGAGTCGTTATTAGAGGACTCAAGAAAGGTGCTGGCAAAGCCACAACTCAGTTTGCTGATTGAGAGGCAAATAGAACCTGACAGAAGGGGCTTGATAAAAATCTGGTGGGCTTTAGGCCTTATAAGTTAAGAGGCCCGGATCTGTCTGTCTCTTCACATGGGGTACATCCTAAGGGAGGTGTGAAGCTCCTTGGGGAAGGCACCCTGTTGACTTCCATTATCTACCTGGCCTGGGAGGAGAGCTGGCCAAGTGAAGGCAGGTGGCATCTCTAACAGGAAACTTACAGTTCTGCCTGCAATGTTGCTGACGCTACTTGGCCATCTCTTCTCAGCAGTGGTGGTCACCTTGGAAGCTGGGCTGAGTGAAGCGCTTTTCAGCTTAGAGCCAATAAGATCTGTGGCTCGGACCTGAAGTCCTTCGACTCCAGGGCAAGTCCATTTCCAGTGATCCAACTCTTGGCTGGCAGAGCTGCCAGGGCTCTTCCTAAGCTGACTTCTGCTGAAGCCCAGGCTTACCACATTGAAAGCCACAGCAGTGGACTGGCCTGTTGGGACTCCTTGAGGGCAGATCACTGTACAGAACAGCTATTCATAGGCCTGCCACCTATCTTTCCATTTCTGATGCCTGGCTTTCTTTTCCTCCTGGTTTTTGTTAAAGCAGACCAGAGGATGCAAGTCCAGGGGCTGCTCAAGTCCCATCTCTAATCTAAAAATCAAATTGTGCACCTTGGAGAGTCCTTCAGAATAGAATTAGTTTCCTGGCCTCTTCTTTCTTCAAAATAACTCTTTCCTTCTAACCTTCCTTACCAAATGCACATTTCTGTACTTGTGATGTTTTCCATCTGCCAATTTCCTTGATCTACATTTCTAAATAACCTGTTAAAAATGTCAGATTAAGATGAAGGTAACACATCA
Organism: Oryctolagus cuniculus; assembly: GCF_964237555.1. NCBI lineage: Eukaryota > Metazoa > Chordata > Mammalia > Lagomorpha > Leporidae > Oryctolagus > Oryctolagus cuniculus. The sequence goes on from NC_091438.1 coordinate 48,635,923, forward strand.
AATTTCAGCCTGAGTTTCTCCAAGCAATGTTGAACTCTTTTCATAGACAGTTTATAAACTGACCCAAACTTTTTTATAGAATATAACTTGCTGAGTATACAAAAGTTTACATTTAGACACATTTATCTCATTTGCCTTTATCCAATTTAAATTAGCAGTTACACCTAAATGACTTAAGATGCTGATATTAAATATTGCTATCTGAATTCAAGTAAAGTTAAAATTGCATTCATCTAGAACAAGTACTAATTACCCATTTTTGTTTCATTGAGTACTGATTACCCGGAAACCATTTAAAATAAATTCAAAAGAAGTTTAGCAAGTTACAAAGCGATATTTTCAAAGGTAGTGTTCTTCCTAGATTCAAAGAGAAATTCCTTCAAGCTCAGTGTCTTTTTACAGTTACAGTTGCATTTTTCCTAAGAACACCTTAGGCCCATGATGTCATATTCAGTTGGCCACGTGGGGCTTAGGCACTTGACCTAAAACCCAGCAGACCAAAGGGGTGGGGTGAAGGAGGGAAAAAAGAGGGAGAAGGAGAGTGTGAGAGAGACAAGAGAGGAGAAGAGCTAGTGAGGAAAGAGAGAGATGAGAGGAGAGAGGGAGCAGGAGAGAAGAGAAAGGAGACCAGAGGAGGAGGCTAGAGAGCCATCTGGGGAGTGAACCAGCGGATGGAAGACTTTCTATCTCTCTCTGTCTCTCTACCTCTCTCTGTAACTCTGCCTTTCAAAAGATTTATTTTTATTTATTTTGAAAGGCAGAGTTACAGAGAGGCAGAGGCAGAGAGAGGGTTCACTCCCCAGATGGCCCCAATGGCCGGAGCTGCACCAAGCTGAAGCCAAGAGCCTCCTTTAGGTCTCCCATGTGGGTGTAGAGGCCCAAGCACTTGGACCATCTTCTACTGCTTTCCCAGGCCATAGCAGATAACTGGATTGGAAGTGGATCAGCCAGGACTTGAACCAGTGCCCATATGGGATACTAGCACTGCAGGCAGCGACTTTACCAGCTATGCCACAGCACTGCCCCCCCCCCCACACACCTTTAAACATGTTAACTCAGAAATTGGTGGCATAACCCTATGGGAATCAAAGCCTTCTTTTGAATCTTTTCAGGTAGATTCCCTGCATTGTTGGATTTTGCTGCCATCCCACCAATAATCACATCCTCTTTGCCAGTATCATCTAAAGCAGATAACAAAAAGCCCTAGTGGCTAGAGTGTTGGTAGACATTAAAAATATATTTTTATTTGCACTGGAAATGAAAAGTGAAATTTGTCCTCAAAGTTATTTTCTTATATGGTCAGAATTGGATTCTTAGGCAGTTTTGGTGTGCTCAAAGTCCATTTCAAACTCTTGCTTGGTTCAGTAAACTTAGATCTATTCCATGAGGTTTTTTTTTTTTTTTTTAGTCCAAGGATGCAAAATCTATTGCTCATAATTCTTTCATTATCAAGCACAACCCTTCAGTAAAGAGTACATAGAAGTCAGTGAGAAAAAATAGATTCTACTCAATTTCAAATTGGGAAATGTGGGATCCCAAAGCCAAGAGTGGGGCCTCCAAGGGACCCTAAGCGGGGACCCATCCAGAGCTGCAAGCTCCTTGCCTGAGGAATCAGGGGTGATTCCCAGACTTTGTTTTTTTTTTTTTTTTATTGTTGTTGTTGTTTTTTGTTTGTTTGTTTGTTTAGTTTGGAAATGCTGTTGACCTTTGTAGATTAGAAAGTGTTGATAGTTGAAGATGGCAGATGTCAGGTTTTCTGAGGCAAATCCCAATGCCCTCTCCCTGCCTGGTTTCCGTAGTGAAATGGTTATCATGTTCCCCTCACACATGAAAGGTCCCCGGTTCAAAACCAGGTGGAAACAAAGGAGTGGCGTTTTTGCGGGTCCTGTCAGGCATTTTATCCTGGTCTGGGAACAACAAACCGAAAACCAGCCGATCCTGTAGCACAGGTGCTGGTGTTACTTACTTGATGTCTATCACCTTCAGTTTGGTTCACTGGACCCCAAGTCACCAGGATGAGGGCATTTGGATGTGGGGCCTGGGAGAGGTAATTAGACTTAGAAGAGGAATAAGACGGTGGTCTGCAAGCCAGGAAGAGTGCCCTGCCAAGGAACCGAATCAGCTGGCACTCTGCTAGTGGCAGCCCGCATTAAAATAGCTCACTAAGGGATTCAATGACAGGACTCTGCAAAGTTCATCATCTCCTTAGTTTCTTAGGTCAAGTAGTTCGTTGTCCTTAAATGTGAGTGCTGGCAAGAAATACTAGAATGATGAGCAAGTGGGAAGCAAGAGGCAGATAAGGTGCTAATGACTTAACTGATGAAAACAGGGATACTACACGGATTCAGGCTGCAGCTGTGTCCAGATTTCAGATGTGGACGGTTCACACAGTGTCCAGTGTGGAAGTGGATGGCATGGAATAGACTGGCTGAAGGGAAGGCAATTTTTCATCTGCTTTTATTAGTGGAAGTAAGAGATGATAGGTGGAAAGTAGTTCAAAAAGTGGCAGTAAGCTTGTATTCAATAAACTTATGCCCTTTTTACATTAAACTGGAAGCAATTTACGTTGTGAGAATGAGAAAGTGCATCCAAAGAGTACAGCAAGATTTGGCTTGGGAGTAAGTACATGTAGTAAGCAGGGGTACACATAGATTGTAGTGACCAATTCAAGCCCTCAGGTGATACCCTGCTCTTCAGGAGGTGCTGTTCTTGGGTCTGATCATAGAGTATTGCTGTGCGGAGTGATGTCGTGACGCTGACAGGGAACTGTCTGCTGTGTTAAGCATTAGCATTTGACCTGATGCAGAGATTTAGCAGAGACTCTAAGATGCATGCAACATTGAGCTGAGAATTGGAAGTTGAGAGTAGGAAGTGCAGGTTTGTGAGAATAAATATAGATGTTGTTGGCATATAGAGGTGGTATTTGAAGTTGTATTGGCTAGACCTGGTGTGTGTCTTGGGTGATGGACAGAGGACAAATAAAACCAAGGCTATGCAAGCTCAAAGTGAAGGTTGATTCCCTTGCTGAGCCCTAAGTTCTGACCCAGCGTGGACCTTGCATGGCCTCTCAGTGAGAGAAGCACGATCCCCTGTCACGGCTCCTGTCCTCCAAAGCCGTCAGGACTCCCAGACCTGACTTGGGGAACAACAACTCTCCAGGTTCTTCTCCTCATCTTCCTTTCCCCAGGGAGAACTGGGTACACAACTCTCAACTATTTGAACTTCATCAAAAGACCAATATGTTAACATTTCAACCATCAACATTTCTTTAAAATAAAAGATCTCTGCGACTGAGATCCCAGTAGAAGGAATGGGCCATCAAAGAAGGAGGTACCTTTCTCTGAAGGGAGGAGAGAACTTCCACTTTGACTATGACCTTGTCTAAATAAGATCAAAGTCAGCGACCTCAAGAGGCTTCCATAGCCTTGGAAACTCATGACGAGAGCCTAGGGAGATTTCTGACGCCATAAGCAAGAGTGTCAAGTTGTTAAGTCAACAACAGGAGTCACTGTGTACTTACTCCTCATGTGGGATCTCTGTCCTTAATGTGTTGTCCAATGTGAATTGATGCTACAACTAGTACTCAAACAGTATTTTACACTTTATGTTCTGTGTGGGTGCAAACTGATGAAATCTCTATTTAATATATACTAAATCGATCTTCTGAATATAAAGATAATTGAAAATGAATCTTGATGTGAATGGAATGGGAAAGGGAGCGGGAGATGGGAGGGGTGCAGGTGGGAGGGAAGTTATGGCGGGAGGGGAAGCCATTGTAATCCATAAACTGTACTGTGGAAAATTATATTTACTAAATAAATGTTTTAAAAAAAATACCCACGTCCTTACATAGCTGATAAATTAAAGCATACTAATTGAGGAAATTGGATATTCCCAAAGAAATCAACATTGACCTCAAGAGTTGTTGATCTTTTTATATCACACATCCCTGTACATGCTTTAAACATCATATAAAATAGACACCATGTTTTTATCATAAGATTGGTTATTACTTTTACAAAAAAACCATACATCCTACAAAGTACAATTCCATGAACCAAAATTGACTTCTTCATTTCTCTATGTTGATTCTGTCCTTTGGTTTCCTTTCTTTTGCGTCTGCTGCTGCTACTTTCTCCTCTGATCAGAACTTTACTTACCTACCCTTACCAGTTAGGTCACCTTCTAAGAACCACTAGGGCAACACTTGGAAGCTGGCCGTTGGAGACAGCAGTAGAAACAAGCAACCTGAATGAATTTCTGATGTTTCACTATGGAGATCTGTCATACAGTTGGAAAGAACCTTTTTTGAGTTGCTTCAGGTAAAGTTAGACATTTTGATATTGATAGTTTTGTGAAAGTCTTCTATTAAAATACTTCTGTGTGGGTGCGTTTGTTAGCTTTGACTCAACACTACAATAAACCTCTTTTGCAAAAATGGCTCTTTTTGGGGATACTCTCAGTAGTGACCACTTTGACTGCAATAGTGGTAGGTGCATTGGTGGTTCAGTGGTAGAATTCTCGCCTCCCACGCGGGAGACCCGGGTTCGATTCCCGGCCAATGCAGCTTTGCTCTTTTTGGGATCTTTACACTTCTCTGTGAAATTGCACTGCATAGGCTGGTGCTAGGACCCTTGTCTAGGCGATCCTGAACTGATGACAAGAGTCCATGAAGCAGCAACACAATCTTAGTGGGATCTCAAATTACTGCACACAATAAGAGCGTAGGAGAGTTTTTGCAGTTTGGAATGTTGGTTCTTGGAGCCACTGCCACTACCACCTAGGCTCCTGGACGGTCCAGGTGCATCAATCATTCCAGAATCAAATGTCACTAAGTCCCTGGGATTGCACAGAAAACTGCATTGGGTCCCCCACTCTGACAACTGACATAGGTCAGGCAAGAAATTGTGATGTAGGAGGCAGGTCTGTAGGGTCTGTCGGAGAGCAGGGTCACACAGGTTTACTGCTAGACAACCCAAGGGAACAGTCACAGAATCTTTGCAAAGCGTCTTGAGAGGCTGCTCTTCACTCCTGATGTTGAAAGTCCTTCTGAAGAGCCCCGATTTCCATCCTAAAGGTTTCAGTGCAGCCCACAGACTGAGACCATGTGCCCAGATTGCACTAGGCATTTTCAAAAACTTGATTCTTGTTTGAATTTCTTTTTCTGAAGATGAACTTTTCCTGTCCAGTGACGTCTTTGCAATCCAACATAAAGCTGGACATCTTTGAAACACAGGAATCCCCAGGCTTACCAGACCTCTAGGCTAGCAGGCTGATTCAGGTAAGCACCAGGAAGACACTTCCCCCACACCCTGGTGTGGGAGGGGCTTTGGATGAGAGTGCACTGCAGAAGGTGATCTCCATGTGCTGGTTCAGTGAATGCTGACGTCCATCAGCGACAAACATAAGGCAGAGCCCCACAGTTTCCATGCTGGGCGTCAGCCGGCTCTTCTCAGACTCCTGTTAAATTTTCCTGCAGACTTTCAAAAGCTCATTTTACTGCACTGTAGTGAGTTTGAGCCACATAGTTGTGTAGCCTGGGGTATGTTGCTTGTGGGACTAGTCAAGCGGCAGGGGCCTGAGTGGGAATTGGAGATGACAACAGCAGGCCCAGAGGGAGAGTTGGGAAGAGCATGGGAGCATAAAAGAACCCTTCTCTGACCGGGAATCGAACCCGGGCCGCGGCGGTGAAAGCGCCGAATCCTAGCCACTAGACCACCAGGGACACACAGCAAGCACTGTCTGGTCTGTTTCCATAGCAGCAGCGGCTGCGTTGGACACGCGCGTCGGAGAAGAACTAATCCATGTTACCACACCTGCGCCTCGTCCCGCCTTCAGGGAAGCCCTGGGAGGCCGGCCCCTGCAGATTCCCGCCAAAGGGCGAACCGCACAGGACGCACCAGGAGCCCCTCCCCGCAGGCCGCCTGGCGTCCGGGCTGAGCTCAGAAACCACGCAGCCTTGGGGAGCAGACAGCGGGCCTCCGGGGAGGTGTGTACAGGCGACAGGGCACCCGGGGGTGGCCGGCGGGAGGGAGACCCGAAGGCGCCCCGGGTACAAGGAGCTGAGTTGAGCCGCTACGAGCTCCGACGACAACGCCCACAGAAGCAGGGACACAGACGCCCGAGGGAATCTCTCCCAAGCAAGGGCCTTGAGATCCACAAAGACCACCACGAGCCCGTCCCCAAAACCCTGCCGCCCCTGAGTGTTTCCATCTCAGCTGGAGCTCGGTCCCCATCCTCCCCACGCTCAGAACAATCCCAAACACGAGGGCTCTGGCGCCGGGGCGTTCCTCGACTCCACATCTAACCCGCCAGGAGCGCGTGTGTTCCTGTGGCTCGAGGACGGGCCTTGCTGTCACCCGCTCCTTCCTCCTGGTGACGGAGTTCAAGTAAGCGGCGCGGACCAAGGCGAGCAGACCCATGTCCCTCGCGCCCCCCGGCAGTGGCACTGGGCTGTCCTTGCGCGCCTTTGTCGGCTGTGTCCTCCGCTTCAGCCTCTGCCAGGCCTGCTCCGGGCCCAGGGACCGTGGCGGGTACCCGGCAGCTCCCGGGGCGTCCCGAGGAGGAGCTCCAGCGCCCCCCGGCAGTGGCACTGGGCTGTCCTTGGCGCGCCTTCGTCGGCTGTGTCCTCCGCTTCAGCCTCTGCCAGGCCTGCTCCGGGCCCAGGGACCGTGGCGGGTACCCGGCAGCTCCCGGGGCGTCCCGAGGAGGAGCTCCAGCGGCTCCTTCGGGGACGTGCGGGGATGTGGCGTGGCGCAGGCGTGCCGGGCCGCAGGGAGTGCGGGATCCCCAGAGGCTGGCGCCCGTGCTGCTCCCGCAGGAGAGCGGACACTGCCCCCTCTGTCCCGCAGGACCCTAACGTGTTCGTGGAAACGCGGGGTTTCTCATTCCGTGTGGATGGGGGAAGTGACCGAAGGCGGCGGGAAGGGGACGAGAAAGGCACCACATTGTCTCATGAAGATACCAGGGCACAGGCTTCATCTGCATGGCTTTCCGGGAAATAGTTTAGCAGGTACTACCGCGGTTGGTTTCCGTAGTGTAGTGGTTATCACGTTCGCCTCACACGCGAAAGGTCCCCGGTTCGAAACCGGGTGGAAACAGAGTTCTTTTCCTGAAGCCAGGAGAATAAGAGCAGAGTGAGGAGGAGAAGTGGCCGTGTCCACGTGTCCACGCAGCTCACATCAACCAGACCTCGTTTCTCTTCTCCCGTGCTGGCCATTGTCACCCGACTCCGGCCAGGTTTACAAGAGGGAAATGCTTTCAGGTTTTCTTTCCTTTCTTTCTTACTTTCTCTCTCTTCATATTTCTCTTCTTTTCTTTTAAATATTTCTTTGTTTATTTATTTGAAGTACAGAGTTAGAGAAAGATGGAGACACAGAGAGATGTCTTCCTTCTGCTGGTTCACTCCCCAAATGGCCTCAACAGCTGAAGCTGAGACAATCCACAGCCAGGTGCCAGGACCCTTTTCCAAATCCCCAGGTGGGTGCAGGGGCCCAAGGACTTGGCCATCCTCCACTACTATCCAGGGAAGCAGCTGGGACAGGAACCGGAGCCTATGGGGAAGCCAGCACCACACACCACAGTGTAGGCTCTTCAGGTTTCTTACAGTGAATCTTCTCCACAGGCCTCAGTCCTCTGCCTAAGCTGACACGGAACCAGTGCTTTCTGGTTTGTGAGCTCCAGAGGGGAGCTGAGGAGGGGCCTGCTTGTCTTCCCATCCTATGGGAACACAGCGGCAGAACCCACTGATTGGTGGAGAGAACCTGAATTTAAATCTGCATCTGGATCTCAAACCAAGCTGATACTGTCAATATTCCCCAGGCACCCCAGTTGAAAGTATATATTTACATTAACCCACACCCACCCAAGAGAATTCTCAGGACACTGTGAGGGTTGCACGCCCCCTCTGAAGGTTCAGGCAGCCGATAGTTTTAATAACTGGAATCCCAGCGTGTGCTGAGTGCATCCTAATGGCTCCCAACCCCTTTCCCACACTCTCTTGTACTTTGTCCCTGGAATTCTTGGCGCTGTCTTCACTGGTGTGCTGTCTTCACCACAGCCAGAGCTTTGCCTTCTCTCCCAGGAGAGCTTTCGAGCCCTGGTCTTAGATGGTGCTGCTTGGAAGGGCTTGGGTGGCCAGTGGAGGATGGCCCAAGTGATTGGCCCCTGTATCCACGTGGGAGACCCGGAAGAAGCTCCTGACTTCAGCCTGGCGCAGCCCCAGCTCTTGAGGTCATTTAGGGTGTAAATCAGCAGATGGAAGATTTTTCTCTCTCCCTCTCTCTGTCTCTGTAACGCTGCCTTTCAAATAAACAAATAAATCTTAAAACAAAAAAAAAACTCTTGCTGACAGCTATAGTGCCATAATAATTTCGCCACACACTGGAAAGAGGTGAGCAGCTCCTCACTGCTGCAGGCTCAAATGCCAGGAAATACTAGCCTCTCCAGGATAATGGACAATCAATACAGACTCACACACTAGTTTTCCTGACATGCGCCATCAAACAGAGAATGCATCTCTGTCAATCAACACCTAACAGAGATCACCCCAGAAGTTCACTTGAAACATCACACTCAGAAACCCCCTGCGATGCCCCTGGTGGGAGAAATCACGATGCAAAAATGAAAGAAAGAACAAAAGCCTTGGTCCAGGACCCAGGTTCAGCATGCAGGAGTCAAGAGCTCTGTTTCTGCTCATGGGAGAAACAGAAGAACCAAGGGATCATGAGCCCACAGCACTAGGGCCCAGGTCTGCCTGTCGGGTGCAGGTTCCTTTGGCTCCAGTGATGCATCTCACATGGACAGATGGTCTGGGCAGAGCCCCAGCAAACATCTGGCAAGGAATACTATGGAGAGAGTTATCTGCATGCTCACTGACCATGGTATAGCAGGAAAAGAAGCATTGGCTTCTCATCACTTCCTGTGGAAGCCAAAGCAAGATCTCTGAAGATATAAAGGAAAGCAGGAGAACAGGTGTCTGACACCATGAGGATTCCCCTCTGGGATAGTGGCTTGGCTGAAAGCCATAAAAGAGGTCATCTGGCAGGGTTCTTTGGATGCATGTAACCAGGTCATCACAGACAACAGTTGCAGTTATTGGAAGTCTGCAAGCTAGCTTAGAAGTTTAGCTATCAACACCCACAGCAGAGCAGCTGTGGGGAGAGCCCACCAAATCCTCCTGTTGCACCAAGCTCTTAGTCAAGCAGGGGGGCCACACTCCCCTTGTTGGAGGTTCAAGATCCCTGAATAGTAAGCTTGTGCTGACAAGTAAGTGAAGAGAGGAACACTAATGGAGTTCATAAACCACCTGGAATATGACTTAGTGCCATTCTCGGAAAAGAGCAGTTTCCAAGTTGGCTGATATTTGAAGCCGTGTATACCAGCCATAAGGAAGCAGTTGCACAGGCAACGCTACACTATGGACACAGCTGCACAGGGGCTAAAGACGTGCATGATACATCTTCCTAGTGTACAATACAATGACCACTGCGGTGTTCTCATGAATCCAATCAGGCTTCAGAAGAGTTTGAAAGTACTTGCACAGAGTACAAAAACTTATTTTTACAAATTATTGTTAATAATGGTGGGGATGGCGCTGTGGCGCAGCGGGCTAAAGCCCCGGATTGAAGTGCCAGCATCCATATGGGCACTGGTTCAAGTCCTGGCTGCCCCACTTCCCATCTAGCTCTCTGCTATGCTCCTAGATCCTGGCTTCGGATCGGCACAGCTCCGGCCATTGCAGCCAACTGGAGAGTGAGCCATGGGATGGAAGACCTCTCTTCCTCTCCTCTCTGTGTAACTCTGACTTTCAAATAAATAAAATAAATCTTAAAAAAAAAAAAAAGGAGAAAGAAACCACCTGTAAAACAAAACAAAACAAAACAAAACAAAACAAATTATTGTTAATAATGGTGAGTACGCCGGACCTCACTGGCGCCAGCACATTGGGCCCCAGGACTGGGTTCCTCCTCGGTGTGTGTTTCAGGATTCCTTGGCTTCCAAAAGGTGGTCTAGGAGAGTGGAATGACGTGGGGAAGTGGCCTTTGTGGGGACAGCAGAGAAGTAGATACAAGAATGTGCTCATCTGCATGCCATCCCTGGGTGGGCTCAAACCACCAACCTTTTGGTTAACAGCTGAATGCGCTCACCAATGGCACCAGAGAGACTGGGCTCTGAGGGCACAGGGAGGAAACCTTCTCGGTCAGCTGCCAGCTTTGAAGGGAGAGGTTTTGGGCGGTGGTTTCTGTAGTGTGGTTTTTATCGCATTCCCCTAACACGCGAAAGGTCCCCGGTTCAAAACCGGGCGGAAACAAACTTGTCCTTTTTCTGAAAAGAAAACCGTAAGACTCACACTTAAATGCTTGCCCCCAGAGAAATAATTGCTCCGATTCCATAATGATACCTGCATGGATACAACCATTTTACTATTGCTCACTCATTTTGCAAGCTTGGAGGGGGGGTTAGATGGCTACATTTATGGGCTAGCTAGATAAATTATAGTACAGACATGCTATGCATGTCTACACTGAATAGAAAACTGATCTAGATTGCTTTGCATACATGGTACTGGCAGAAAACTCAACTACAAAGTTTTGAATTAATTCAGAGCAATATTTGGAGTTTAAGAAACAAATCCCTAGGAAGATATTTATTTCAGCCATGGAAGACCAGCATTCCATATGGAGTTCAGTGACTTTCCTACTTTTTCTTCTATAAAAAGCTCAGGAAAGTTTGGGACCAAAATTTAGAAATGATACACATAACTTGGATATATCTCAAACATAATGGGCATAATTACCTGGGAGTGGGGAGAAGCCACATACAAAAATGTACACAAGGGTGCTTCAAAAATTTCATAGAAAATGGAATTAAAACATTCGTTTTGGTGAAACATTTTTGAAATCCAAGCATTTTTTTTCCTGATATGATTTTTTGGGTGAACTTGGTGAAGACTGCTCATCTGAATGGATTTCAAAAAAAATTACAGCCAAGGAAACTTACCTTTGACAGCCATTTAACACAATCTTCTTGAAGTACCCTTGTACAATCATTGACATGAATTTAAAAATAGGCAATTGTGAGCTCTGGAGATAATACTCAGATTAGTGATTACCTAAGAGAGAGAGAGGGAAGGAATGGCTTGGAAAGGGGCTCCACACACCTTTCTTGAATCATAGTAATCTTCTGTAACTTGAACTGGGTGCTGACTGCATTTGTCAAAATTAAACATACCGCAAAACTCACTTCTTTTTAAAAAGTTCTGTACCATAATGCAATAATTTGCCATGTGTACTGTAGTGCAATAATTTATTGTTCCCATAAAAACTAGGATACAGGGAGTGGAGACAAGCCATTCTGGACCATGACTTTTTATTATAGTTTTTATTGTAAACTCATTCAATGCTCAATCTGGTTTCCTGTTTAGAAAGAAAGAAAGAAAGAAAGAAAGAAAGAAAGAAAGAAAGAAAGAAAGAAGAGAAGAGGAAGAGAAGAGAAGAGGAAGAGAAGAGGAAGAGAAGAGGAAGAGAAGAGGAAGAGAAGAGGAAGAGAAGAGGAAGAGAAGAGGAAGAGAAGAGGAAGAGAAGAGGAAGAGAAGAGAAGAGAAGAGAAGAGAAGAGAAGAGAAGAGAAGAGAAGAGAAGAGAAGAGAAGAGAAGAGAAGAGAAGAGAAGAGAAGAGAAGTCCGACTGGTATTTGAAATAGCTCTCCTGGGAGAATGGCTAAACCACACTATTTCATTAGTGGAAACTGCTTCCGCGGGTCCCTGCGAGGCAGCAGTTCACCGTTGGGGGTATTTCCCATCCAGTTGTGACAAAGAGCACATCCAAATTTCCTTCTTTGACGTGGCCGGCTCCGGGTTTGTGCACGGTGAGGTTTACTCCTCTTCGAATCGCTTCGAGCCAGGGACCTCCCTCCGCTCCGGTGGCTGCAGGAGCCGAGCGACACCGGCCCGACGGCAGCTGCGAGCTAGAAGGTGTCGCGGTGACCTGGGTTCGAATTGCAGACCTCCAGGCTGGCGAAGCTTGCTGGCAACCATTGTGCCGCCTATCATTTTGCGACTTCAAAAACAAAGCAAAATACTCTCTTCGCTGCCTCCTTCTTGGACGTGTAGAGATCCTTGAGCATTTCTCTCCCATGCGCATCTCCGCTTCTTCCCTCTTTTTCCACATAGTCACGATTCCCACCCCTGGGATCTGGCCTGTGCTTCCCCGCAGGCCTCCTGGGAGGTCTCCTTGTCTCAGCGACGCCTCTGCTTTCTTTAGCTCCTTTTCCAGCTGAGTGGCAGTCTTAATGTTCCATAGAACCATTGTCTGTTGATGGGTACATTTCTCCCTTCTGAACTAAGACTTCCAGACCAGAAGAACGTGAAGGCAAAGGTAGAGAAAGCCAAATTTTGCTAGTGTATTACTAGCAGTAATAATGAGTGGTGCTGCTTCCATTTCCACTCCTTGGTCCCTGGACCTGTGAATCCTGGCTATGGGAGAAACAGCACCGCCTGGTGAACGGTTGCCTGGAGAACCTTGTCCCACATAGCTGGCATGGTAACTGAGGCTTCAAGAGGTCATTCCACTGTTCTAATCAGACCAGAGGCTTCAGGATGTGAGAGAATGTGGTGAAATCAATGAGTTCCATGAGTGTAGGCCCACAGCTGCAATCATTTGCTACAGAGTGAGTTCCTTGACCAGAAGCCACGCCATCGTCACCACACTGTGAGTAAGGCATTCTGGAAGTCCATCCATCCAATGTTATGTTTCCTTCACTATTATCCTATACCCTTAATATCAATTTCCACATATATCTCATGTGTTTCTGTCTTTGTAAATTGGAAGAGTCACGTAGCTCTTTTGGAATATACTGCACCTCCTCAGGGGTTTAGAAGACAAGTGTGGGTGAGTCCATGAGGACTCCATATTCTGTTCTGAGGCCATTGCCTCAGAGCAGAGCACTGAAGGCTCCCCAGGCAGAGTTGAGTGAATCTCCTCCAATGCGTGTTGAAAGGCTCCTTTACTGGCAAGGAGAACAAAGCAAAATTTAGAGCTTTGATGCCTGCGTCTTCACCTGGCTTTTCTCACATGTGCCGCTTTCACTTCCCATGATTCCAGCCCTTCTCTATCGAGAAGGGTTAGATGTGGAGTCGAGGAACGCCCCGGCGCCAGAGCCCTCGTGTTTGGGATTGTTCTGAGCGTGGGGAGGATGGGGACCGAGCTCCAGCTGAGATGGAAACACTCAGGGGCGGCAGGGTTTTGGGGACGGGCTCGTGGTGGTCTTTGTGGATCTCAAGGCCCTTGCTTGGGAGAGATTCCCTCGGGCGTCTGTGTCCCTGCTTCTGTGGGCGTTGTCGTCGGAGCTCGTAGCGGCTCAACTCAGCTCCTTGTACCCGGGGCGCCTTCGGGTCTCCCTCCCGCCGGCCACCCCCGGGTGCCCTGTCGCCTGTACACACCTCCCCGGAGGCCCGCTGTCTGCTCCCCAAGGCTGCGTGGTTTCTGAGCTCAGCCCGGACGCCAGGCGGCCTGCGGGGAGGGGCTCCTGGTGCGTCCTGTGCGGTTCGCCCTTTGGCGGGAATCTGCAGGGGCCGGCCTCCCAGGGCTTCCCTGAAGGCGGGACGAGGCGCAGGTGTGGTAACATGGATTAGTTCTTCTCCGACGCGCGTGTCCAACGCAGCCGCTGCTGCTATGGAAACAGACCAGACAGTGCTTGCTGTGTGTCCCTGGTGGTCTAGTGGCTAGGATTCGGCGCTTTCACCGCCGCGGCCCGGGTTCGATTCCCGGTCAGGGAAGGGTTCTTTTATGCTCCCATGCTCTTCCCAACTCTCCCTCTGGGCCTGCTGTTGTCATCTCCAATTCCCACTCAGGCCCCTGCCGCTTGACTAGTCCCACAAGCAACATACCCCAGGCTACACAACTATGTGGCTCAAACTCACTACAGTGCAGTAAAATGAGCTTTTGAAAGTCTGCAGGAAAATTTAACAGGAGTCTGAGAAGAGCCGGCTGACGCCCAGCATGGAAACTGTGGGGCTCTGCCTTATGTTTGTCGCTGATGGACGTCAGCATTCACTGAACCAGCACATGGAGATCACCTTCTGCAGTGCACTCTCATCCAAAGCCCCTCCCACACCAGGGTGTGGGGGAAGTGTCTTCCTGGTGCTTACCTGAATCAGCCTGCTAGCCTAGAGGTCTGGTAAGCCTGGGGATTCCTGTGTTTCAAAGATGTCCAGCTTTATGTTGGATTGCAAAGACGTCACTGGACAGGAAAAGTTCATCTTCAGAAAAAGAAATTCAAACAAGAATCAAGTTTTTGAAAATGCCTAGTGCAATCTGGGCACATGGTCTCAGTCTGTGGGCTGCACTGAAACCTTTAGGATGGAAATCGGGGCTCTTCAGAAGGACTTTCAACATCAGGAGTGAAGAGCAGCCTCTCAAGACGCTTTGCAAAGATTCTGTGACTGTTCCCTTGGGTTGTCTAGCAGTAAACCTGTGTGACCCTGCTCTCCGACAGACCCTACAGACCTGCCTCCTACATCACAATTTCTTGCCTGACCTATGTCAGTTGTCAGAGTGGGGGACCCAATGCAGTTTTCTGTGCAATCCCAGGGACTTAGTGACATTTGATTCTGGAATGATTGATGCACCTGGACCGTCCAGGAGCCTAGGTGGTAGTGGCAGTGGCTCCAAGAACCAACATTCCAAACTGCAAAAACTCTCCTACGCTCTTATTGTGTGCAGTAATTTGAGATCCCACTAAGATTGTGTTGCTGCTTCATGGACTCTTGTCATCAGTTCAGGATCGCCTAGACAAGGGTCCTAGCACCAGCCTATGCAGTGCAATTTCACAGAGAAGTGTAAAGATCCCAAAAAGAGCAAAGCTGCATTGGCCGGGAATCGAACCCGGGTCTCCCGCGTGGGAGGCGAGAATTCTACCACTGAACCACCAATGCACCTACCACTATTGCAGTCAAAGTGGTCACTACTGAGAGTATCCCCAAAAAGAGCCATTTTTGCAAAAGAGGTTTATTGTAGTGTTGAGTCAAAGCTAACAAACGCACCCACACAGAAGTATTTTAATAGAAGACTTTCACAAAACTATCAATATCAAAATGTCTAACTTTACCTGAAGCAACTCAAAAAAGGTTCTTTCCAACTGTATGACAGATCTCCATAGTGAAACATCAGAAATTCATTCAGGTTGCTTGTTTCTACTGCTGTCTCCAACGGCCAGCTTCCAAGTGTTGCCCTAGTGGTTCTTAGAAGGTGACCTAACTGGTAAGGGTAGGTAAGTAAAGTTCTGATCAGAGGAGAAAGTAGCAGCAGCAGACGCAAAAGAAAGGAAACCAAAGGACAGAATCAACATAGAGAAATGAAGAAGTCAATTTTGGTTCATGGAATTGTACTTTGTAGGATGTATGGTTTTTTTGTAAAAGTAATAACCAATCTTATGATAAAAACATGGTGTCTATTTTATATGATGTTTAAAGCATGTACAGGGATGTGTGATATAAAAAGATCAACAACTCTTGAGGTCAATGTTGATTTCTTTGGGAATATCCAATTTCCTCAATTAGTATGCTTTAATTTATCAGCTATGTAAGGACGTGGGTATTTTTTTTAAAACATTTATTTAGTAAATATAATTTTCCACAGTACAGTTTATGGATTACAATGGCTTCCCCTCCCGCCATAACTTCCCTCCCACCTGCACCCCTCCCATCTCCCGCTCCCTTTCCCATTCCATTCACATCAAGATTCATTTTCAATTATCTTTATATTCAGAAGATCGATTTAGTATATATTAAATAGAGATTTCATCAGTTTGCACCCACACAGAACATAAAGTGTAAAATACTGTTTGAGTACTAGTTGTAGCATCAATTCACATTGGACAACACATTAAGGACAGAGATCCCACATGAGGAGTAAGTACACAGTGACTCCTGTTGTTGACTTAACAACTTGACACTCTTGCTTATGGCGTCAGAAATCTCCCTAGGCTCTCGTCATGAGTTTCCAAGGCTATGGAAGCCTCTTGAGGTCGCTGACTTTGATCTTATTTAGACAAGGTCATAGTCAAAGTGGAAGTTCTCTCCTCCCTTCAGAGAAAGGTACCTCCTTCTTTGATGGCCCATTCCTTCTACTGGGATCTCAGTCGCAGAGATCTTTTATTTTAAAGAAATGTTGATGGTTGAAATGTTAACATATTGGTCTTTTGATGAAGTTCAAATAGTTGAGAGTTGTGTACCCAGTTCTCCCTGGGGAAAGGAAGATGAGGAGAAGAACCTGGAGAGTTGTTGTTCCCCAAGTCAGGTCTGGGAGTCCTGACGGCTTTGGAGGACAGGAGCCGTGACAGGGGATCGTGCTTCTCTCACTGAGAGGCCATGCAAGGTCCACGCTGGGTCAGAACTTAGGGCTCAGCAAGGGAATCAACCTTCACTTTGAGCTTGCATAGCCTTGGTTTTATTTGTCCTCTGTCCATCACCCAAGACACACACCAGGTCTAGCCAATACAACTTCAAATACCACCTCTATATGCCAACAACATCTATATTTATTCTCACAAACCTGCACTTCCTACTCTCAACTTCCAATTCTCAGCTCAATGTTGCATGCATCTTAGAGTCTCTGCTAAATCTCTGCATCAGGTCAAATGCTAATGCTTAACACAGCAGACAGTTCCCTGTCAGCGTCACGACATCACTCCGCACAGCAATACTCTATGATCAGACCCAAGAACAGCACCTCCTGAAGAGCAGGGTATCACCTGAGGGCTTGAATTGGTCACTACAATCTATGTGTACCCCTGCTTACTACATGTACTTACTCCCAAGCCAAATCTTGCTGTACTCTTTGGATGCACTTTCTCATTCTCACAACGTAAATTGCTTCCAGTTTAATGTAAAAAGGGCATAAGTTTATTGAATACAAGCTTACTGCCACTTTTTGAACTACTTTCCACCTATCATCTCTTACTTCCACTAATAAAAGCAGATGAAAAATTGCCTTCCCTTCAGCCAGTCTATTCCATGCCATCCACTTCCACACTGGACACTGTGTGAACCGTCCACATCTGAAATCTGGACACAGCTGCAGCCTGAATCCGTGTAGTATCCCTGTTTTCATCAGTTAAGTCATTAGCACCTTATCTGCCTCTTGCTTCCCACTTGCTCATCATTCTAGTATTTCTTGCCAGCACTCACATTTAAGGACAACGAACTACTTGACCTAAGAAACTAAGGAGATGATGAACTTTGCAGAGTCCTGTCATTGAATCCCTTAGTGAGCTATTTTAATGCGGGCTGCCACTAGCAGAGTGCCAGCTGATTCGGTTCCTTGGCAGGGCACTCTTCCTGGCTTGCAGACCACCGTCTTATTCCTCTTCTAAGTCTAATTACCTCTCCCAGGCCCCACATCCAAATGCCCTCATCCTGGTGACTTGGGGTCCAGTGAACCAAACTGAAGGTGATAGACATCAAGTAAGTAACACCAGCACCTGTGCTACAGGATCGGCTGGTTTTCGGTTTGTTGTTCCCAGACCAGGATAAAATGCCTGACAGGACCCGCAAAAACGCCACTCCTTTGTTTCCACCTGGTTTTGAACCGGGGACCTTTCATGTGTGAGGGGAACATGATAACCATTTCACTACGGAAACCAGGCAGGGAGAGGGCATTGGGATTTGCCTCAGAAAACCTGACATCTGCCATCTTCAACTATCAACACTTTCTAATCTACAAAGGTCAACAGCATTTCCAAACTAAACAAACAAACAAACAAAAAACAACAACAACAATAAAAAAAAAAAAAAAAACAAAGTCTGGGAATCACCCCTGATTCCTCAGGCAAGGAGCTTGCAGCTCTGGATGGGTCCCCGCTTAGGGTCCCTTGGAGGCCCCACTCTTGGCTTTGGGATCCCACATTTCCCAATTTGAAATTGAGTAGAATCTATTTTTTCTCACTGACTTCTATGTACTCTTTACTGAAGGGTTGTGCTTGATAATGAAAGAATTATGAGCAATAGATTTTGCATCCTTGGACTAAAAAAAAAAAAAAAAACCTCATGGAATAGATCTAAGTTTACTGAACCAAGCAAGAGTTTGAAATGGACTTTGAGCACACCAAAACTGCCTAAGAATCCAATTCTGACCATATAAGAAAATAACTTTGAGGACAAATTTCACTTTTCATTTCCAGTGCAAATAAAAATATATTTTTAATGTCTACCAACACTCTAGCCACTAGGGCTTTTTGTTATCTGCTTTAGATGATACTGGCAAAGAGGATGTGATTATTGGTGGGATGGCAGCAAAATCCAACAATGCAGGGAATCTACCTGAAAAGATTCAAAAGAAGGCTTTGATTCCCATAGGGTTATGCCACCAATTTCTGAGTTAACATGTTTAAAGGTGTGTGGGGGGGGGGGGCAGTGCTGTGGCATAGCTGGTAAAGTCGCTGCCTGCAGTGCTAGTATCCCATATGGGCACTGGTTCAAGTCCTGGCTGATCCACTTCCAATCCAGTTATCTGCTATGGCCTGGGAAAGCAGTAGAAGATGGTCCAAGTGCTTGGGCCTCTACACCCACATGGGAGACCTAAAGGAGGCTCTTGGCTTCAGCTTGGTGCAGCTCCGGCCATTGGGGCCATCTGGGGAGTGAACCCTCTCTCTGCCTCTGCCTCTCTGTAACTCTGCCTTTCAAAATAAATAAAAATAAATCTTTTGAAAGGCAGAGTTACAGAGAGAGGTAGAGAGACAGAGAGAGATAGAAAGTCTTCCATCCGCTGGTTCACTCCCCAGATGGCTCTCTAGCCTCCTCCTCTGGTCTCCTTTCTCTTCTCTCCTGCTCCCTCTCTCCTCTCATCTCTCTCTTTCCTCACTAGCTCTTCTCCTCTCTTGTCTCTCTCACACTCTCCTTCTCCCTCTTTTTTCCCTCCTTCACCCCACCCCTTTGGTCTGCTGGGTTTTAGGTCAAGTGCCTAAGCCCCACGTGGCCAACTGAATATGACATCATGGGCCTAAGGTGTTCTTAGGAAAAATGCAACTGTAACTGTAAAAAGACACTGAGCTTGAAGGAATTTCTCTTTGAATCTAGGAAGAACACTACCTTTGAAAATATCGCTTTGTAACTTGCTAAACTTCTTTTGAATTTATTTTAAATGGTTTCCGGGTAATCAGTACTCAATGAAACAAAAATGGGTAATTAGTACTTGTTCTAGATGAATGCAATTTTAACTTTACTTGAATTCAGATAGCAATATTTAATATCAGCATCTTAAGTCATTTAGGTGTAACTGCTAATTTAAATTGGATAAAGGCAAATGAGATAAATGTGTCTAAATGTAAACTTTTGTATACTCAGCAAGTTATATTCTATAAAAAAGTTTGGGTCAGTTTATAAACTGTCTATGAAAAGAGTTCAACATTGCTTGGAGAAACTCAGGCTGAAATTTGATGTGTTACCTTCATCTTAATCTGACATTTTTAACAGGTTATTTAGAAATGTAGATCAAGGAAATTGGCAGATGGAAAACATCACAAGTACAGAAATGTGCATTTGGTAAGGAAGGTTAGAAGGAAAGAGTTATTTTGAAGAAAGAAGAGGCCAGGAAACTAATTCTATTCTGAAGGACTCTCCAAGGTGCACAATTTGATTTTTAGATTAGAGATGGGACTTGAGCAGCCCCTGGACTTGCATCCTCTGGTCTGCTTTAACAAAAACCAGGAGGAAAAGAAAGCCAGGCATCAGAAATGGAAAGATAGGTGGCAGGCCTATGAATAGCTGTTCTGTACAGTGATCTGCCCTCAAGGAGTCCCAACAGGCCAGTCCACTGCTGTGGCTTTCAATGTGGTAAGCCTGGGCTTCAGCAGAAGTCAGCTTAGGAAGAGCCCTGGCAGCTCTGCCAGCCAAGAGTTGGATCACTGGAAATGGACTTGCCCTGGAGTCGAAGGACTTCAGGTCCGAGCCACAGATCTTATTGGCTCTAAGCTGAAAAGCGCTTCACTCAGCCCAGCTTCCAAGGTGACCACCACTGCTGAGAAGAGATGGCCAAGTAGCGTCAGCAACATTGCAGGCAGAACTGTAAGTTTCCTGTTAGAGATGCCACCTGCCTTCACTTGGCCAGCTCTCCTCCCAGGCCAGGTAGATAATGGAAGTCAACAGGGTGCCTTCCCCAAGGAGCTTCACACCTCCCTTAGGATGTACCCCATGTGAAGAGACAGACAGATCCGGGCCTCTTAACTTATAAGGCCTAAAGCCCACCAGATTTTTATCAAGCCCCTTCTGTCAGGTTCTATTTGCCTCTCAATCAGCAAACTGAGTTGTGGCTTTGCCAGCACCTTTCTTGAGTCCTCTAATAACGACTCTGTCCTTTGTTCTAGACCCTGTCTAGCCCACTCGGGGCTCATTCCTTTGTAATCATAACCTCTACTCTAACATCAATGGCTCTACTCCCAACATGTGTATACTGATGGTCCTCTCCTCCACTTAATGTCATATGATTATTCAGAATTTCTCTACAGACAAACCCCTCTACCTGCAAAAGTTGAGTGGCCTTTCTCCCGATCTCAGCGGGGATCAGATTTAAACCATGTCCATCAAACAATCCTCACAAGGGTCCAGAGACCACGCCCCCTCATTTCCTCTCCTTTATGAAATCCTCTCATTACTTTGTTAATGCCACTCTTAGTATCATTGGTTGCTATTCTCACCCTGACTTGTATTCTGCAGTGTCTGTTTAAGTGTTTACAGCAGCTGATAATGGAATGAACCAAGGCCTTCAGCAACCAGGCGCTCAACCAGATGCTTCTCCATCCATACATGCCTGTCCCAGCGGAGCCCCAAGATATCCGCAGCGGGCCCCTGTAGATGACGTCCCTAGTCAGCAGGAAGTAGCCAGAGAGACTCTTTGTCACCCCCTTTCCTATCATCAAAAGGTCGGGATGGTAGCTTTGGGATCCACATGGAAGGAAGGCCTATACTTCCGGGAATGGAAGGTTCCTACCTGTACTTCCGGGGGTGGGGGAAGTCCTTGTCAAGGTCCCTGAGGGTGCCTAAAGGTCAACCAATGAGGATCAGACCCACCTCAACCTTTAACCCCCATGCCCTGAATCTATGAAAGGAGACCTCCCCATCTCTGATGCGCGACTTCTCCGGCCCCCAGTCTGTTGCTCTGTTGGGACCAGGGAACCTTGCCCGGGATTGGAACCCCAATAAAAGCCTGTGAATTAATTGATTCATCTGCCTGGGAAGATTTGTTATGCGCCGGACACCTTGCACCAAGAAGTCTTCTTGCCATGCTCTGAAACTTGCTAGAACCTTGGCTTACATCTTTTTATCCTCTGCTCTTCCAAACTCCTTTAGATCTGTAAACCTGGGGAGACTTCAGACACTGGGGACATGAAGAGGGAAATCGTGTCACAGTACACATTTTTGGGATCATGGAAACATCGTGTAGTTAAATGATTTCAAGGCTAGACTGGCAGGCCAACTGCCCTCCTGTAACTCTTCCTTATCTCTCTCAAGAATGAGTTGTGGCTTAACTGATAAAGCCGCTGTCTGCAATGTTGGCATCCCATAAGGGTGCCTGACCCATCCTGGCTGCTCCACTCTCTGCTAATGGCCTGGGAAAAACAGCACAAGATGACCCAGTGCTTTGGCCCCCGTGAACCCATGGGAGACCTGGAAGAAGCTCCTGGCTTCTGGCTCCTGGCTTTGGCTTGGCCCAGCCCTGGCTGTTGTCGCCATTAGGGAGTGAACCAGTGGATGGAAGATCCCTCTCCTTTTGTATTGCTGACTTTCAAATAAATAAATAAATCTCTAAAAAGGAAAGAAAGGCAGCAAGCCATCTTTTGTAAACTCCATCTGCAAACTCAACAGAGACATCACTTCCCTTTGGTTGTTTTACACACTTAGAAGCTGGCTCCCAGCAACTTTTACTGCTATTTCATCTCATCCCTGGTGAATGCCAGAGCTTACTCTACATCCTCTGGAAGTTGTCACTTCAGATTTCTCTTTGGAGGAAAACTAAATGTTCAAGATGAACTTTTCTAAGGAGTTTACCACAACACACCCTGAGAGAGACGATCAGTTCAATTATTTGAGTTGATTTCAATCAGCAGTAATACTGTCCATATTAGCACAGTTCTCAGTTTTTCCCCTGTGTCCTGATAGACAAGGCCATGGACTTGAAAGAGGACACCCTCCAGGAGGACAAGAATAAGTAAGAATCTGAGGAGGAGAAGTAGAAAGCTAGGGAGGCAAAAGGGACAGGAAATTGAGGACTACAAGATGGCTCAAGTCATGTCTTTTTTTGTTGTTGTTGAATAATCAGGTCAGTGCAAATGCCTGATCTGATATGTGAGTAGGAAGGAGCAGTGTGTGTGTGTGTGTGTGTGTGTGTACACAAGAAAGCACTATGGTAGCAAAGATCCAGTTTGCTAAAGTACACTGATTTAAGTCTTTATGAGATGGTGCTATTGTTCTACTTTTAGCATATTTGTAGTGATACTGTTGGACCAAAACACTTGAGACCAAGGATTCTTTGAGCCTTAGCAAGGAAAGGACTGGGTCCTTGGACAAATTCCCCAGCCCCCAGGATTAAGGCTGATCATTAGAAATAAGTCCACTGGACTCAGAACCATTTTTGTAAAAAAAAAAAAAAAAAAATCAGAGAAGGAAAACCTATAAATTGTTTATATTGAACTTACAGTGGTTACAGATAAGAGATGAGATAGATTGTATTAAGCAGGGTAAGTTTTGGGGTAGGAGGCCAATCCATAAAAAGTAGTTGTGGTTTCTGGATCGGTTGAGGCTCACTGTCTTGAAAGTGTATACAAAAGCAGGAGGCAGTGGCTCCTATGGGATGTTCCTGTGGGATCATAGGAAGAGAATGTGGTGAGGCTGTAGATTTTGAAACCGTAACCAGCACTGAGCTTCCTGTTACATGAGAAGCAGCCCTTCTTTCCTCGTTTGAGGCGGTTTATTTGCATTTTCCTGTAAAACCTGTAAGGATGTCCCCTGAATAATTGTCTTAGAGGGGCCTACTGCTCCTCTTCAGGACCTGGCACCACCAGGGATCATGGCTCTGGGCTGCAAATGAGATGCAAATTGCAGCAAGCCCTAGAGGGAAAAGTACAAAGAACATAGTGAGCTATTATGAGAAAGTGAAAACAATGAATAGAACTGCAAGCTTGTGCCAGTTAACGTGGAGAGAAAGTGTGAGTGGTGGCTCTATGAGTCCAGAGGGAGTAGATCCAAGGAGGAAGAAATGTAACAGTGAATGAGACTGCAAGAAAATTATCAGTGTAGATGCAGTAAGTAGGGTTGTGGAACCCAGCAAAGTTGCAAGTACTTCCTCACCGACGACACAGTCAGTACTACCGCAAGGTAATAACCATCTACTATTCAACAAAGCACAGCCAGGGCAGAGCGCGAACGCAGTGCCCCACTACCACAAATTCTGCAGTCGAGTTTCCCGCATGTGGGGAAATCGCAGGGGTCAGCACTCCCGCAGTGCAATGGGAGAGCCTCGCCCTGGGAAAACCACCTGCTTGATCATGGTGTCTCCCCTGCCAGGTAAGTATGAGGACCAGACGCTCCATCCCAGCACAGCCTCACACGCCCCGCACTCTTCACACGCGCTCACTTTGCGCCCCTCAACCTCCCCCGCCCCGGGCCCTCTTCGCCCTCACGCACGCACAGCGCATGTATGTGCCGCCAGCGGTCCCGTGCTTTCTCCCACAGCACGGGAAAGCGGTCGTGAATCTACAGCAGGTCCCGGACCAGCAGCCCCTGCGTTGCGTTGCTCTATCTACATAGCCCCGCCCCGTCCGGGACGCCACCGCAGGCGCCCCGCCCACCCCGCGCCCAGCAGCAGAACCACCAGCGCGCCCTCCAAGAGCTGAGTGACAGCTGTGCCCGTCCCGTCCCTCCCTCCCCGACCCACGCGGGCGCCGCGGGGAGACCCGATTTATCTCCATGCATTACACCTGCTTTGATAAGCCTGAGGAGCATCTACTCTTTGAACTGGAGAAAAATCAGGGAGAGCGAGCACACAGTCCCCACTACCACACATTCTGCAGTCGAGTTTCCCCCATATGGGGAAGTCGCAGGGGTTAGCACTGCCGCAGTGAAATGGACGAGCCTCGCCCTGGGAGCACGGTTACCAGAGATTGGCAGGGTTCTTGTCTGGGCCCAACCAAGAAATCAGGCGTGAGACAGAGAGTAAGCGGAGAGCAAAACAGCAAGGTTTATTAGGACAGGGCCAAAGTAAGAATGGATGGGCACCTCTCCAGACAGACCCTGAGAGAGAGTGCCCAGTCAGTCCCTCAGACTGGGGGAGAGTGAGGTTACATGGTTGAGTGGAGAGAGTACACCTGGGCAGGCCAGGTGGGTGGCTCAGCTGCCAGGCAGAGGGTTGAGGCCAGGGGCTCTGAAGGAGATGGGCCTTGCCTTGCTGCCTCTGCTCTTCCTGGAACAAAGGACTTTTTGGATGTAAATGCGAAAAGTTCCTATCTGAGTTTTGCTTCTGAAGTTCTCAGAAACAGCAGGAAGCCTGGCTGCCATTGCCCTGCTTAGAGGAAGGATGGGCGGGACCCTCTGGAAGATGCCTAGGATGTTTGAAGTGCACATACTGGGCTGCACCTGGAAGGTGATCAGGCAGAAGGGGCGGGGACCCCCACCTGGCAGGTTACTGGGTAGAGGGAGCAGGGCAGGATGCAAATACTGGGCTGCCCCTGGCAGGTTATTGGGATGACTTTGAGATGCATATGCTGGACCTACATGTCAACTCTTTAGGCCTTTGTCACACACACATAAGCTCATATGTGACTTCCTACCTACAGAACCACCTGCGTGATCATGGTGTCTCCCCTGCCAGGTAAATATGAATTCCGCCCCTTCTGTCCCAGCACAGCCTCACACAACTCTCTGTGCACACACACAGTGAGTTCCTCCTGCTTCCTGGGCTCTCCTTGCACTGATCCTCAGATCCCAGCGAGTTTCCTGAAAGAGGCTGTGATGTGACCTTTTTGTCGCCCGGGACTTGGGCGTACTTCCTTACCCGGAGCCTGAGCAGCTGACCCCGCTGGCCCCAGCTGCATGGTCGCTGTCCCCTCTGCGTTTTTCAGGCAGCGCCCTTCGCCCATCCCACTTCCTGCCCGCGTCAGCGCCTTCCTCTCCCGAGTGGAACGATGGCGGCATAGCTGCTTCAAATGGGTCTGCGACCTAGGCGGCTGGGCCCACGTACTTGGGCAATCTTCCCCTGCTATTCGCAGGCCACAAGTAGAGACCTGGATCATAAATGGAGCAGAGGGCACCTAGACCAGCACCCATATGGACGCCGGCAATGCAAGCGGCCCCAAAATCGTTGTTGCTGTGTCAGCAGATATGTGTTCTCTTTGTGAGAAGACTCACTGGAAATACTGTTTCTCGACCTGGTCTTTGGCTAGAATGTCGTATTCAGAAAAGCTCACGGGCCCAGGCTTGGCCAGTTTTGAAGAACGGAAGTTGACTTGATTGAACCAAGAAAGCCCCTGGAAGAACCCTGCCCTTGGCGCGGGTCTCACAGGTTCCCAGCCTGGTGACAGGAAGGCCCAGGACCAATACAACCATTGTGAGGACGACAGGAAGAGAGGAACTCAGCCAACAGGAGAGACGTTGAAGGCAGACTTGCACAGCCAGACCTGCCTGTGTCTTCCCACCATAGAGAGGCATTTAAAGAAGACTCCTCATTAAAAGTCCCAGCAAGGCCAGCTTAGAAGGAGCTTATATAGCCAACTGCTATCCTAGCTGTGCTCAATAACCAGACCATGCATTAAACTAGACCTAGTTGAAGTGCCAGTGAGCCATGGCCTGACCAGAGTCACTCCTTTTTGTCCTTGTCTTGGTATCCTCTATTTTCCCTAACCAGGCACATGACTGCCATCTATTGAAAAACTGATCTTGTAAGAATGTTATCTGTAAGGCTTGGTTACATAAGGTCAGGAAATGTGTGAGATGCCCCTGAGATAAGCGGATCCTACTTCTCTAGCTTCTGTAACATCTGCTTGGCTAAAACACAAGTTCTGTAATTCATTTCCAACTAGCTGTGGTTTTTGCCTTTACAGGCTTACCCCTGAGCTCAGTCGGGGCTGCATGGTTTGGAGAACACATGCCCCATGCAGCCGCCAGCCTTCAGAAACAAAGACGCCATAATATCGCCCCTGGGACTTTGGCATCTTTTGTAACTCACTGTCCCAAACCTAAGTTTGTCACTGGGATTGTCTTTATTAAAAATGGGGCCACAGTAGAGGGAAAATTTACAATTCAGGGAAAAAAACTATATAGCATTTTAAATATCAGATTGTGGTTGTTAGGTCTGGAATAGCTTGGGGTGTTGGCCTTTTTGACTCCCAGAAAGGAGAGACGGAAAAACGAGATGGAAACCAACCTCAACAGACAGGTTCCTTTATTGGAAGCAGAAAGGTTGGCGACTGTTCTTGCCAAGAGACTGTGCACAGGGCGTGTTTGGGACTCAGGTTTTATCTGCTTCGTAGAGAATTTGCCACTCGGGGCAGGAGTGGAGAAGGCAGCTTGGGCAAAGCGGGTGACACTTTGAAGCCTCAGGGGACTTCCCCTGAGCATACACTGAATGGCAACCAATACTGGTGCCACTCACCCTGGTTGGAGAATGCAGTGGTGCAGATGGGAGTGTCTCCTGTGACTGCCACCCCAACTATTCACTAGTGAGCAATGGCTTCTACCCCATAACTTTGGCTTCCACTGATGTAGAAGTCTTAGGTTGTAAGGCTGAAACCTGAGGCTGTCCAGCGGGGCTGGGGTCTGTGGGCCCCTCAGGTGTAGCTAGAACCTCCTTCACAGGCAGGCTGCCAGCTGTGGCTGGAAAAGTTGTCTCCAGACCAACCGGCATCTCCCCTACTGATAGCTGCTTGTGCTGCATGTGTGATCCTGGGGCTTTAAATCACACCTCCAGCCAGGGTGGGTGCACTCTTTCACCCAGAGGAGGCAGGGGAAGGCACTGAGCCCCTGGGGAGAGTCAGACTGGCTCTAAGGAGATCCTGGCTATCTTGTGTGACCCTTGGCTTTTTAAATCACACCTTCAAGATAGTTGCAGTCTTCCACCCAGAGCTAGCAGAGGAGGGGACTGAGCCCGTAAAGAGACTGGCTGTCTCCAGGAGACCCCCACTATCTTCATGAGCCCCAAGCCAGTCAACATACAGTATGTGAAAGCCCTGTCCCATGGGCGCCCCCAATAGGATAACCTAATGAACAGGCAGTAACGGCTTAAAACTTGGGACATGTCCTCAAAGCCAGTGCCCAGCTCAGGCACTCCGCTGCTCTCCTGCTCTCTCTGCTGAAGTAGACACTGAGACTACTGGTGTGGCCAGGTGGAGGAGCTCAGGGCAGCAATCACTGACAGGGAGAAGAAACTGGGCTGGGACGCAACAGGGGGTTCAGGAAGCATGAGAAGAGAAGCTGGACTGAACCTGAGAGTAATTATTGTAGGACTTTGTGCTGGTATAGAAGTATTCCAGGCGTTTTTTGTTTTTTGTTTTTTTTTTTTTTTTTGACAACTTTTGATGCACCTTAAAAAAGCTTGGAATATGTACCCTTAACTAGAAAGGAAAAAACAAAAACAAACAAACAAACAAACAGGGGATGGCACACACAGAGGCCCCCACTACCACAAATTCTACACTCGAGTTTCCCACACTTCAGGAAATCACAGGGACCAGCACAGCCGCAGTGCAATGGCCAAGCCTCTCCCTGGGGGACCACCTGCCTGATCACGGTGTCTCCCCTGCCAAGTCAGTATGACCTCCGACCCTTCCACCCCAGCACAGCTGCGCACAACTCGCTGTGTACACACGCGGTGACTTCCTCTCCTCCTCAGGCTCTCCTTGCGCAGATCCGCAGATCCCAGCGAGTGTCCCGCAACAGGCCAGGAGGATTTCCACAGCGTGGGACTCGTGCGTGGTTCTGCAGCCGGTGCCGCAGCAGCAGCCCCCGCGCGACCTCATCTGCATGGGCGCCGCCCCTCAGGGTCCTCAGGGGTCGCGCCCTTCTCCTAGCCTGCTTCCGGCCTCGGGTCGTGCCTAGGGACCTTAGGTGGTTCGTGAAGTAGCACAAAGCAGCCATAGTTGTGCACCCAGCGAGAGCCTCCTGGAGACTGCCCATCAGCCACGCTTACCGCGTTTTGTCGTTTGTGTTAGCCCCACTTGGTGCTAGAAAGACGGTTTTCAGTCGAATTCCACCTCTCTGCCCCAGCAGAGAGGACCGGGCAAGTCTCACACGCGGGGCGGGACACTGCCATCTCCTCATGGGCGTCTCCTCACCTCACCGGGGCTAAGTTCATTGCTGCGCCTGTTCCATTCCGAAAAGGCAGACACAAGACCGCACGAGTCTGACAAAACCCCTCGGGGAAGTTGCATCTGAGGAGCTTAGTGGGTGACTTTCAAAGGGTTGACGTTTAGTGCATAGAGGGCAACTCTGAACTTTCCGCAATGCCCTACAGTCTGTTAGTAAAATGGCGCAATCTTATCTATGGTGTGATCTATACCCGGACAGCATCCTAGGCGGTAGCGCCCGCCCCCTCGCCCCACCACCCCCGCCGCCATGGCTGGAACCAGGTGGCCACATGGCGCAACTGATGGAACAAGGACATAAAGGCTCAGCCATTCTCCCTCACTGCCCAAAAGAGAGAAACTTTGGTATGTATTTCTTGCCCTGGCACCTCCATTGGTGCTCACACCGTATTGCCTTCATATTCCACCCTGCATTCCTTTTTTTGGTTTGGTTTGGTTTTTTTGTTTGTTTGTTTGTTTGTTTAGACAGGCAGAGTGGACAGTGAGAGAGAGAGAGACAGAGAGAAAGGTCTTCCTCTGCCGTTGGTTCACCCTCCGGTGGCCGCTGAAGCCGGCGCACGGCGCTGATCCAATGGCAGGAGCCAGGTACTTCTCCTGGTCTCCCATGGGGTAGAGGGCCCAAGCACTTGGGCAATCCTCCACTGCAGTCCCTGGCCAGAGCAGAGAGCTGGCCTGGAAGAGGGGCAACCGGGACAGAATCCGGCGCCCCAACCGGGACTAGAACCCGGAGGATTAGCCCAGTGAGCCGCGGCGCAGGCCCCATCCTGCATTCTTTTCCAGGTTCCCAAAGCCTCGCCCAATTCCTTGAATCCCCTTTGCTTGCTGTTCACTACTCCCACCCCCAGCCCCAGTCCTCCTTCAAAAGGTCCAGCCACTGGGGATCCAGCCTTCTGCCACGTGGTCCATCCCGTATATGCAGGCAGCTGGTCGACCAAGCGACCTCTGGGATTTCTTTTCTCTGAACAAATTGGGTCTGGCTGCCTCCTCTCACTTCTGTGCCTCTTTCCCTAACATTTGGTGCCTAGTTGGCGATGCAGGGGAAGGGGGCCTCTGATGGTGTCAGAAATGAGGGTATTTGACTGATTTAGCAAGTGGGTTAAAAGTGAGGGCAGCCGTCCCTGGGTGGGCTGGAACCACCAACCTTTCGGTTAACAGCCGAACGCACTAACCAATTGCGCCACAAAGACTCCACGCTCAGCAGCACAGGGATTGCCCCTTCCCCGGCCCGCGTGTCCCGGGCTGCCGCCGGCCTTGCAGAGCAACGCTGTGCGCTCCAGCGCCCGGGACTCCACGGAGAGGCGAGCGGGAGCCGCGCGGTGCGTTGGGAGGTCGGGCAGCCCCGGGGACAGCCGCATGGCCTTCACCCCACCGCCTCAGGAGTCAGTAGTCTTTCAGAAAGAAATGAGCAAAATACTTTTTTTCAAACTGCTGAAAAAAATGTGCTAAAAGATGAAGCAAGGATGATTCATGTTGGTCTTTGATAAAATACAAATTTACTGGATTCAAATTATAATATCCTATCTCCTCATTGTACTAGACTCTGACTGAGGAGAAAAACAAAACACAAAAATATCTTCAGCTTAGTGGAAATATTTAAAAGTCTCAAACTATCTTCAGCCTGTCCCTTGTGCACCAGATACAGCATTTCCTGAACTCCTGCTGTTGCAAGCCCACCTCAGTATCCAGCTCTGCATGAGATCCATTAGGTAGAGGCCTCCATCACCTAGGCTTTCTTTTGCTCTCTCAGGCCCATGGTTTGTTTTTGTTCCCAAAGTCCCTAATGAGGGGGAGAATTGTCAGCTTACTGGAGTCATTTTGCCTGATGGCTCAGAGAGCTGGAAGTCCCTGGGAGTTTCTGCCAATCCTACAGCACCCAGGAACCCTGTGCAGAGCATTTACCTATGATTGACAGGTGCAGGTATCTGAAAGCCCAGCTAGTTGATTTTGTAGTGAATAAGGCTTGGGGAAAAGGGAATGCAGGGGCCACCTTTTAAAGATCTACATAGAAATGGATAAATCCTTGCCACAGAAGGTCCAATTATGACAGAGAGTGACACATGTGAGACTGTGCAGAGGAAGACTAAAGATGTTCTGCTTGCATGGGCAAGACACCCATCATGGGAGAGACAAGGAATCAGAGAAGGGTGGGAATTAGACCAGGTGTATGCAGTAGCTTCTAATCGTGCTATCATGTTGTAATCACATGGAGAGCCTATAACTACCACAAATGGCCGGTTTCTGTTCCTAGCAATCTCAGTTTGAAGTGGCTTCAGGTGGGTTTGGAGCATTAGTAGTTTTCAAAGTACCCAGGGGCTTCTAGCCTTTGGCTAGAGATGACAAGGAATGTGAATGTGCTCAGGTCACCAGTCTAGAAGTATCCCAAGCGAGAACCTTCTTCATAGAAGAGGCCTAGCAAGAGACATTGATAGAATTCTTCCTCTTTCAATGATCATATTTGCACAGCAGGGGGAAAAATGAAGAGAAAAAGATAGAGCAGACTTTCTCCTAGACCTCTGTCCTCAAAATGTAGTGAGAAGCACACAATTCTCTGTGACCTGTAGCATGGACAGTAAACTGAGTAAAAACACAGGGGCTGGTGTTGTGGGCCCACATCTCATATGAAGGCAGCTTTGACCGTGGGCAACTGCCCTTCTAGTCCAGCTACCTGCTGATATGCCTGGGAAGGCAGTGGAAGATGGCCAATTACTTGGGCCCCTGAACCCACATGGCCAACCCAGAGGAAACTCCTGGCTCCTGGCTTCAGACTGGACCAGCTCAGGCCTTTGTGGCCATTTGTGGAGTGAGCCAGGCCATGGAACAACTCTCTCACAGTCTCTCCCTCCTCCACCCCACCCCTGTAGCTCTACCTCACAAATAAAATAAGCAAATCTTTAAAAAAAAAAATCAAAGAAACAAGAACCTTTGCTAGAAGCAACCAGCCCTATTATTTCAGTACAATCTCAGTAGTAAGTGCTTACAGTCTTGATTTCACAACTCGAGCCTGGAGCAGGATCACAACTTGAAAATCTTTGCCTTCAATGAGTCTTTTCAAGAAGAAACTACACAGAGAGCTTGTAGGTCTTCTTCTCCCAAAGAGAACCCAACAGCAAGAAAAGCAAACCTTTAGGGAATAGCTTCTGGGTTTGCATTTGCCTCCCCCGCAACAGATGGAACACATCAAAAGCAAACCCAAAATCCTTCCCTAAGAAGATTGGTTGACTGGAAACACCTAAGGAGTGAGAAATGAGCATTTTTTCAGTTTTCATTAAAGAATTTTTGGTTATTTCCTGAAGATATCCCTGGAATGCCCTAAGGAGAAATAACTTTGCAGAATGTTGCTTACCCTGGGCACAGGGCATCAGCCAAGATCTATGCCTTGCTCTTTGCTTGGCAATTTCCCTTTTTCTGCTTCTGCTCACTTCTTTCCACCACCTCCACCCTCTAACTGTACAAGAACATTGACACGTCTCACCAGGCAAAGCGTGTTCCTGTCCCAGCCAAAGTCACGCTCACCCTGTAGAACTTGTCCAGCTTCCTCCAGGTGGAAGCCCTCCCTCCGCCTTCCCTGAAAATCTGTGATGTAGCAGAACCATGTTGGTGTCCAGCTCGGGTTTTTCACCTCTGGGTCATGTGGGTTTATTCATTAGCCCCTTGTCGCCATGATCTTCTCACAGTCTTGTTATTGTCCAAGGACTCTGGTGGCTCTCACACTGTAGGGCTCTCCCTGTGCCCCCACACTCCTATGAAGTGGATATAGGAGAATTTTCCTGCAAATGTCTTCTCTTTGCAGTAACTAGTCTGTGAATGTGCATGTGTGAGCTACGGCTCTCATCCCGGGGCCTGGCAAAGACCTTTATTTTCTTTCGAGGAGCAGCATGGAGGGTAAATTGAGGCTGAGGAGGAGCTGGTGGGGGTCTGGCTAACTCACCTGCAGCAGCAGGGCTGTTGGATTTCTTTTTCTAAAGATGAACTTTTCCTGTCCACTGACTTGTCTTTGGCAATCCAACATAAAGCTGGACATCTCTGAAACACAGGAAGCCCCAGGCTTACCAGACCTCTAGGCTAGCAGGCTGATTCAGGGAGGCACCAGGAAGACACTTCCCCCACACCCTGGTGTGGGAAGGGCCTTGGATGAGAGAAAATGAGACAGAGAAAAAATAAGAGGCATAGAGAGAGGACCCCTATCCAATAATTCACTCCTTAAATGTGCACAACACCTGGGGCTGGGTCAGGCCAAAACCTGGCTCAACCCAGTCTCCCCATGGGTAGGAGAGTCCCACGTGCTTGTGCCCATCTCCCCTTCAGCAGATGGCAGCTGAGGTCTCTCTGGGTCCCTTTAGCTGTACCAGGACTGCCTGGAGCCACCCAAACTCGCACAAGCTCCACACATGCCTGGAACTGCCTTCCTGGCTTTTTCCTCTCTGAGATTTCCTCCAGCCCCCTTGTCTTCCCAGCTGCTGTGGTGGCCTCGACCTTGTCCAGCAACTTGAAATGAGCAGACAACCGAGCTTTGCTCTCAGCCACATCTGTGAAGCTGGAACAGCGGCTCCATTCTTCCAGGAGTCTGACTGTTTTGTTCAGTCCCCAGCAACTTCAGATCCTTTAAGAAAGATAATTCCACTAAGTTTTCAGCTCTCTCCTGTGGGTGAGTTAAATCTGAGAGGCAAAAAAAAGGGGGGGGGGAGGACAGAATGGGCATCCAGCAAGTCAAGAGAGAGCCTGTGCTGATGTGCATACCACAGAGCTGTGTGACCTAGCCAAGCCAGGGTCCAGACTACTTCTGCCCTTCAGGAGAGTTTCAGGCATAGAAGACAACCAACTGCCCCAACACGGAACCTGTGCTAACCACACCCTGAGCTTCTGACGCAAGGGTCAGATTGAAACCGCGGCCCATGGCTTTGGCGCCTTTGTCGGGTGGAAGACCTGCAGAAGTCGGGGCGAAAGGCCCGCGAGGGACAGCGCGCAGGTGAAGCCCCGCCGGGTCGGGGAGGGCGGGAAGAGGGGGCCCCCGCAGCCACCGCTGGACCCCAGCGCTGCCATCTGCGTAGAGCCAGGAGCACCGACGGCCCGGCCGGAGCCAAGAAGAAGACCACGAAGGCCGTGAGGGACGCGCCCATGGCTCGGCGGCACCTGACTCGCGGCTCCTTCATTCAGCTTCTGGGACTGGACAGTCAGCGAAGAACGCCCCGGCGGGCGGTTCTGCCCCCGGAAACGCGGCGGGAGACGCCCGATTCCACCGCCAGCTCAGGCTCCAGGCGCCTAAGGTGGAGTCGCGGGTCTCTTTGGACGTCGCTGGCTCCTTATCTTGGGGGTTGTTGGTATTTTCTTGGAGCTCATTTTATTCTAATCTAGAAATGTAGTTCAGTTTCCTATACTGAAATATGACACAGAAATGATTTTCTAGGGTACATTTTGTTGTATAACCCGACGGTGGTTTCCGTAGTGTTATAGTAATCACGTTCGCCTAACACGCGAAAGGTCTCTGGTTCGAAACCGGGCGGAAACAAACGTGTTCTTTTTCCGAAAAGAAAACTGTAAGACTCACACTTAAATGCTTGCCCCCAGAGAAATAATTGCTCCGATTCCATAATGATACCTGCATGGATACAACCATTTTACTATTGCTCACTCATTTTGCAAGCTTGGGGGGGGGGGGTTAGATGGCTACATTTATGGGCTAGCTAGATAAATTATAGTACAGACATGCTATGCATGTCTACACTGAATAGAAAACTGATCTAGATTGCTTTGAATACATGGTACTGGCAGAAAACTTAACTAAAAAGTGAGTTTTGAATTAATTCAGAGCAATATTTGGAGTTTAAGAAACAAATCCCTAGGAAGATATTTATTTCAGCCATGGAAGACCAGCATTCCATATGGGGTTCAGTGACTTTCCTACTTGTTCTTCCATCAAAAGCTCAGGAAACTTTGGGACCAAAATTTAGAAATGATACACAAAACTTGGATATATCTCATAAACATAATGGGCATCATTACCTGAGAGTGGGGAGAAGCCACATACAAACAAGTACACAAGGGTGCTTCAAAAATTTCATAGAAAATGGAATTAAAACATTCATTTTGGTGAAACATTTTTGAAATCCAAGCATTTTTTTCATGATATGATATTTTTGGGTGTACTTGGTGAAGACTGCTCATCTGAATGGATTTCAAAAAAAATTACAGCCAAGGAAACTTACCTTTGACAGCCATTTTCCACAATCTTCTTGAAGTGCCCTTGTACAGTCGTTGACATGAATTCAAAAATAGGCAATTGTGAGTTCTGGTGATAATAATCAGATTAGTGATTACCTAAGAGAGAGAGAGGGAAGGAATGGCTTGGAAAGGGGCTCCACACACCTTTCTTGAATCATAGTAATCTTCTGTAACTTGAACTAGATGCTGACTGCATTTATCAAAATTAAACATACCGCACTAATTACTTCTTTTTAAAAAGTGCTGTACCGTAGTGCAATAATTTGCCATGTGTACTGTAGTGCAATAATTTATTGTTCCCATAAAAACTAGGATACAGAGAGTAGAGACAAGCCAGTCTGGACCATGGCTTTTTATTATGCTTTTTATTGTGAACTCATTCAATGCTCAATCTGGTTTGGTGTTAATAAAAAAAAAAAAGAAAGAAAGAAAGAAAGAGAGAGAGAGAGAGAGAGAGAGAGAGAGAGAAAGAGAAAGAAAGAAAAGTCCCACTGGTATTTGAAATAGCTCTCCTGGGAGAACGGCTAAACCACATTATTTCATTGGTGGAAGATCCTTTCCCGGGTCCCTGTGAGGCAGCAGTTCACCGTTAGGGGTATTTCCCGTCCAGTTGTGACAAAGAGCACGTCCAAATTTCCTTCTTTGACGTGGCCGGCTCCGGGTTTGTGCACGGTGAGGTTTACTCCTCTTCGGATCGCTTCGAGCCAGGGACCTCCCTCCGCTCCGGTGGCTGCAGGAGTCCAAGCCGAGCTACACCGGTCCCTTCGCCAGCTGCGGGCTGGAAAGTGTCGTGGTGCACTGGTTCGAATTGCAGACCTCCAGGCTGGAGAAGCTTGCTGGCAACCATTGTGCCGCCTATCATTTGGCGACTTCAAAAATAAAGCGAAATACTCTCTTCGCTGCCTCCTTCTTGGACGTGTAGCGATCCTCGAGCGTTTCTCTCCCATGCGCGTCTCCGCTTCTTCCTCCCGCTTTTTCCACACAGTCACGATTCCCACGCCTGGGATCTGGCCGGTGCTTCCCCGCAGGCCTCCTGGGAGGTCTCCTTGTCCCAGCGACGCCTCTGCTTTCTTTGGCTCCTTTTCCAGCGTCTGCTTTTGGCGCGGTCACTCACCCGCACCAGTCGCACCGACCTCACGGACTCCGCCGAGCGCAGCCGGGCGGAGCGCGGAGTGGGAAGCGCCGGCACGGAGCCCACGGGCGCGCTCGGCTCCCCGTGATCACAGCACGGCTCCCGCCCGGGGTCGCTGACTCGGGCGTCCCTGGGGCGCTGTTTCCGAAGCAGGCTGCAACCTTTCTGATGTCAGGGTTCTAAGGGGAAGGACAAAACCGGGTCTCAAACATTCCTGAAGCTTGGAGTTTGCGAAAAGGGCGGGGGGGGGGGGGCGGCCCGCGGAGGTGGTCCAGCGGCTCCTCCAGGGACCTGTGGGGGCGCAGCGAGGCGCAGGCGTGCAGCGAGGCACAGGCGTGCGGGGCCGCAGGGAGTGCGAGTTCCCCAGAGGCTGGCGCCCGTGCTGCTCCCGCAGGAGAACGGACACTGCCCCCTCTGTCCCGCAGGACCCTAACGTGTTCGTGGAAACGCGGGGTTTGTTGCCCTGTATGGACGGGGGAAGTGACCGATGGCGGCGGGAAGAGAACGAGAAAGGCACCACATTGTCTAATCTGAAGCCACCAAAGTGCCTGCTTCATCTACATGGCTTTCAGGGACACATTTTGTTGGCTACTTTTGTTATTGGTTTCCGTAGTGTAGTGGTTTTCACGTTTGCTTTACAGGCGAAAAGTCCCCCGTTCGAAACCGGGCGGAAACAGACTTTTCCTGAAGCCAGGAGAACAAGGATGGGGTTAGGGTGGACACACCACGCAGCTCACGTCACCCAGACCCCATTTCTCTTCTCTGCTCCTAGTGGCCATTGTCACCCCTTTCCTGCCATCCCAGCTCTTTAGATTTACAATGGTGAAATGCTTTCAGATTTTTTTTAAATTTTTTAATTTGAAACAGAGAGTTGGAGAGAGGTAGAGACACTTAGAGAAGTCTTCCATCTGCTGGTTCACTCCCCAAATGGCCACAGTGGCCGGAGCAGAGCCAATCCACAGCCAGGAGCCAGGAGCTTTTTCCAGGTCTGCCACATGGGTGCAGGGGCCCAAGGACTTGGCCATCCTCTGCTGCTTTTCCAGGCAGCAGTAATAGCAGGGAGCTGGGTAGAAAGTGGAGCAGTTTGGACTCAAACTGGAGCCTATATGGAATGTCAGTGCCTCAAGTCACAGTGTAGGCCCCTCAGGTTTTTTACAGTGAATCTTCTCCACAGGCCTCAGTCCTCTGCCTAGGCTGACCTGAACCAGTGCTTTCTGGTTTGTGAGATCCAGAGGGGAGCTGAGGAGGGGCCTGCTTGGCTTCCCATCCTATGGGAACACAGCGGCAGAACCCACTGATTGGTGGAGAGAACCTGAATTTAAATCCGCATCTGGATCTCAAACCAAGCTGATACTGTCAATATTCCTCAGGCACCCCGGTTGAAAGTGTATATTTACATTAACCCACCCCTACCCCAGAGGATCCTCAGGACACTATGAGGGTATCACACCCCCTCTGAAGGTTCAGGCAGCCAACAGTTTTAATAGTTGGAGCTCCAGCATGTGCTGAGTGGTCTGTGGCTCCCAACCCCTTGCCCACACTCTCTTCTACTTTGTCCCTGGAGTTCTTGGCGCTGTCTTCACTGGTGAGCTGCCTTCACCGCAGCCAGAGCTTTGCCTTCTCTCCCAGGAGAGCTTTCGAGCCCTGGTCTTAGATGGTGCTGCTTGGAAGGGCTTGGGTGGCCAGTGGAGGATGGCCCAAGTGATTGGGCCCCTGCACCCATGTGGAAGACCTGGAAGAAGCCTCTGGCTTCCAGCCTGGCGCAGCCCCAGCTCTTGGGGTCATTTGGGGGGTAAACCAGCAGATGGAAGATTTTTCTCTCTCTTCCTCTCTCAGTCTCTGTAACTTTGCCTTTCAAATAAATAAATAAATCTTAAGAAAAAAAAAAGCTGTTACATGAAAGCTATAGGCCCATAATAATTTCACCACACACTGGAAAGAGGAGAGGTGAACAGCTTCTCACTTCTGCAGGCTCAAATGCTGGAAATACCAGCCTCTCCAGGATAATGGACAATCGATACACACTCGCAGACTAGTTTTCCTGACATGCGCCATCAAACAGAGAATGCATCTCTGTCAATCAACACCTAACAGAGATCACCCCAGAAGTTCACTTGAAACATCACACTCAGAAACCCCCTGTGATGCCCCTGGTGGGAGAAATCACGATGCAAAAATGAAAGAAAGAACAAAAGCCTTGGTCCAGGACCCAGGTTCAGCATGCAGGAGTCAAGAGCTCTGTTTCTGCTCATGGGAGAAACAGAAGAACCAAGGGATCATGAGCCCACAGCACTAGGGCCCAGGTCTGCCTGTCGGGTGCAGGTTCCTTTGGCTCCAGTGATGCATCTCACATGGACAGATGGTCTGGGCAGAGCCCCAGCAAACATCTGGCAAGGAATACTATGGAGAGAGTTATCTGCATGCTCACTGACCATGGTATAGCAGGAAAAGAAGCATTGGCTTCTCATCACTTCCTGTGGAAGCCAAAGCAAGATCTCTGAAGATATAAAGGAAAGCAGGAGAACAGGTGTCTGACACCATGAGGATTCCCCTCTGGGATAGTGGCTTGGCTGAGAGCCATAAAAGAGGTCATCTGGCAGGGTTCTCTGGATGTGTGTAACCAGGTCATTACAGACAACAGTTGCAGTTATTGGAAGTCTGCAAGCTAGCTTAGAAGTTTAGCTGTCAACACCCACAGCTGAGCAGCTGTGGGGAGTGCCCACCAAATCCTCCTGTTGCACCAAGCTCTTAGTCAAGCAGGGGGGCCCACTCCCCTTGTTGGAGGTTCAAGATCCCTGAATAGTAAGCTTGTGCCTACAAGTAAGTGAAGAGAGGAACACTAATGGAGTTCATAAACCACCTGGAATATGACTTAGTGCCATTCTAGAAAAAGAGCAGTTTCCAAGTTGGCTGATATTCGAAGCCATGTATAACAGCCATAAAGAAGCCGTTGCACAGGCAACACTACACTGTGGACACAGCTGCACAGGGGCTAAAGACGTGCACGATACATCTTCCTAGTGCACAATACAACGACCTCTGTGGTGCTCTCATGAAGCCAACCAGGCTTCAGAAGATTTTGAAAGTACTTGCACAGAGTACAGAAACTTCTTTTTACAAATTATTATTTATAATGGTGAGAACGCTGTTGATAAAGCAAGCACAACTGAGGCACACGCTTGGGGACCAAACACTGCTGTGGGTGTTGTATCACAGATGTCAAATGCAAGTCCCCCAACGGACCTCACCGGCGGCAGCCCATTTGGCCCGAGGACTGCTTTCCTCCTCAGTGTGTGTTTCAGGCCTCCTGGGCTCCCAGCAGGTGGTCTGGGAGAGTGGAATGACGTGGGGAGGTGGCTTTTGTGGGGACAGCAGACAAGTAAAGACGAGAGACAAGAATGTGCTCCGCGGGCAGCACCTGGTAAAAATGCAACAGCAGCCGTCCCTGGGTGGGCTCGAACCACCAACCTTTCAGTTAACAGCCGAACGCGCTAACCGATTGCGCCAGAGACTCAGCTCTGAGAACACAGGGACCAATCCTTCCGGTCAACTTCCGGCTTTGAAGGGAGACGTTTCGGGCTTTAGAGCCCGGCCACCGCCGAGAGGCGAGCGGGAGCCGCGGTATGCGCCACGCTGGCAACCGGTACTTAGGGTGGTCGGGCAGCTGCGGGCCAGCTGCGTGGTCTTCCCGCCTCAGGAGCCCGCGCCTGGCAGTCAACGCGGTCCGCCTGCAGCCGTTTCCCGTATATTTTAAGCGTGGTTCCATGATGTAATGGTGAGCACTCTGAACTCTGAATCCAGCGATCCGAGTTCAAATCTTGGTGGGACCTTTGCCTTTAACTTACTAAACTGCCATTTTGATCATTTAAATGGGATTTATTACCGCTCCCGAGGTCCTTCCGCCTTGTAAGGGACAGAAGGCAGCTCTGCAGGGAACAGACTGCTCTGCCCTCGATGCCCTCAGTCCCCGGCCGCCTCTGGAACCTCATACGTTCATCCAGCTCTAGGGCACTCTCTGGAGTCCGCGTTCCAGAAATGGGTTCTTTACAACGGCCAGGTCCCCAGGACAATGACCGAGCCTGGGGGATCCCAGTCCTGGGCGAGGCTGGGGCTCCTGCCCTCGCCATGCACGAAGGGGCGGAGGCACACAGGGCGCCCTTGGCCCTGCTGGGGCTGAAACCTGAGCCCGTGGGGAAATCACCCACCGTTATCAGGGACAGGTGGGAAACGCCGGTGTCTGGACCGCGGATTTGGATCCCGGCAAAGTCTGGGTGGGACCTACTCGAGTGGGTAAAAAAGACTCTTATCCAGGACACCCAGGATTTCTGGGCGGGAGGAGCAGGGGAGAGGCCGTTCTACAGGTCCCAGGAGAGAGCTCCCGGCCTGGCACTAGGCTCCGCCCAGCGGGCTTTGCAAAAACCACCGTACATCAGTCAATGAAGGACTCTTTGCAAGAAAAGGCATATTTCATTAAAAGAAGAAAAACATCCTTGTGCTATAATGTTTGTTAAAATTCCTTTCAGAGAAAGAGCAAGTGAGTCCCAGAACGGAGAGATGTTTGTGTAGAGGAGAGTAGCCCACAATATTTACCCTGCGTAGGATTTGAAAAGTACATAACCTGCTTTGCACGGAGGATTTGCACACTGCAACTTAGTAGCCACCTGCTCTTCCACTTATCAAAGCCGGGGGAGAGTGCCAACGCAGTGCCCCACTTCCAAAAATTCTGCAGCCGACAAATCGCACAGCCTCATACGCCCCGAACTCTTCACACGCGCTCACTTTGCGCCCCTCACGCCCCTGGGTGCCCTTCGCCTTGAAGCACGCACAGCGCACGTATGTGCCGCCAGCGGTGCCGCGCTTTCTCCCACAGCACTGGAAAGCGGTCGTGAATCTGCAGCAGGTCCCGGCCCAGCAGCCCCTGCTTGCTCTATCTACGTAGCTCCGACCCTTACGCGACGTCACGGGAGGCGCCCCACCCTCCCCGCG
Source organism: Oryctolagus cuniculus (assembly GCF_964237555.1). NCBI lineage: Eukaryota > Metazoa > Chordata > Mammalia > Lagomorpha > Leporidae > Oryctolagus > Oryctolagus cuniculus. Next base: position 48,676,606 of record NC_091438.1, read on the forward strand.
CCCAGCAGCTGCTCCACCAGCAGACCCTAGGCGAGCTCAGAGTGACAGCTGTGCCCGCCCCGTCCCTCCAAACCCCACCCCTGCGGGCGCCCCGGCCCTGGCCTCGGCCCTGGTCTGTCCGGACTGCGCCCATTCTTACACTGCGTCAGGCTTAGGAGTTTTGTCCGAGTGCCGAGCACCCTTTTCGAATTCATCGCTCTCGATACACGCAACATTTAGGGTCATCCAAGAGTATCTTTATACGGGAACTAAGCAAGACCACCTTCAGCACAGTGCACTCACGTGTGCGTAGCTCATTATTTACGTGGCTTTCTTCTGCCCAGGCTCTGGCTCTGCTCTGATACAGCTTCATCATGGAAGTACCTCCCAGCACAATTTCTGGCGCAACGGCTAAAAGCAGTGCCCTGGACCCCTACTACGACCTGCGGGCCAAGCTGGAGAGGAGCCAGCAGAACGTCTAAGACCTGAGAGAGAAATTCCTCACTGCCAGAGCTACTGTTTACTTCCTGGCCATCTACTCTTTGAACTGGAGAAAAATCAGGGGAGAGCGAGCACACAGTCCCCACTACCACACATTCTGCAGTCGAGTTTCCCCCATATGGGGAAGTCGCAGGGGTTAGCACTGCCGCAGTGAAATGGACGAGCCTCGCCCTGGGAGCACTGTTACCAGAGATTGGCAGGGTTCTTGTCTGGGCCCAAGCAAGAAATCAGGCGTGAGACAGAGAGTAAGCGGAAAGCAAAACAGCAAGGTTTATTAGGGCAGGGCCAAAGTAAGAATGGATGGGCACCTCTCCAGACAGACCCTGAGAGAGAGAGCCCAGTCAGTCCCTCAGACTGGGGGAGAGTGAGGTTACATGGTTGAGTGGAGAGAGTACACCTGGGCAGGCCAGGTGGGTGGCTCAGCTGCCAGGCAGAGGGTTGAGGCCAGGGGCTCTGAAGGAGATGGGCCTTGCCTTGCTGCCTCTGCTCTTCCTGGAACAAAGGACTTTTTGGATGTAAATGCGAAAAGTTCCTATCTGAGTTTTGCTTCTGAAGTTCTCAGAAACAGCAGGAAGCCTGGCTGCCATTGCCCTGCTTAGAGGAAGGATGGGCAGGACCCTCTGGAAGATCCCTGGGATGTTTGAAGTGCACATACTGGGCTGCACCTGGAAGGTGATCAGGCAGAAGGGGCGGGGACCCCCACCTGGCAGGTTACTGGGTAGAGGGAGCAGGGCAGGATGCAAATACTGGGCTGCCCCTGGCAGGTTATTGGGATGACTTTGAGATGCATATGCTGGACCTACATGTCAACTCTTTAGGCCTTTGTCACACACACATAGCTCATATGTGATTTCCTACCTACAGAACCACTTGCGTGATCATGGTGTCACCCCTGCCAGGTAAGTATGAGTTCCGCCCCTTCTGTCCCAGCACAGCCTCACACAACTCGCTGTACACACACAGAGTGAGTTCCTCCCGCTTCCTGGGCTCTCCTTGGGCTGATCCTCAGATCCCAGCGAGTTTCCTGAAAGAGGCTGTGATGTGATCTTTTGTCCCCCCGCACCCGGAGCCTGAGCAGCTGACCCCGTTGGCCCCACTGCATGGTCGCTGTCCCCTCTGGGGCCACCTTTTAAAGATCTAATAGAAATGGATAAATCCTTGCCACAGAAGGTCCAATTATGACAGAGAGTGACACATGTGAGACTGTGCAGAGGAAGACTAAAGATGTTCTGCTTGCATGGGCAAGACACCCATCATGGGAGAGACAAGGAATCAGAGAAGGGTGGGAATTAGACCAGGTGTATGCAGTAGCTTCTAATCGTGCTATCATGTTGTAATCACGTGGAGAGCCTAAGAAGACTGGTTGACAGGAAACACCTAAGGAATGAGAAATGAGCATTTTTTCACTTTTCATTAAAGAATTTTCGGTTATTTCCTGAAGATATCCCTGGAATGCCCTAAGGAGAAATAACTGCAGAATGTTGCTTTCCCCTGGGCACAGGGCATCAGCCAAGATCTATGCCTTGCTCTTTAGTTGGCAGTTTCCACTTTCTGCTTCTGCTCACTTCTTTCCCCCACCTGGCCTTCTATGTGTACAAGAACATTGACAAGACTCACCGGGCAAAGCGTGTTCCTGTCCCAGCCAAAGTCATGCTCACCCTGTAGAACTTGTCCAGCTTCCTCCAGGTGGAAGCCCTCCCTCCGCCTTCCCTGACAATCTGTGACGTAGCAGAAAACATGTTGGTGTCCAGCACAGGCTTTTGACCTCTAGGTCATGTGGGTTTAGTCCTTAGCCCCTTGTCACCATGATCTTCTCACAGTCTTGTTATTGACCAAGGACTCTGGTGGCTCTCATACTGTAGGGCTCTCCCTGTGGCCCCACCCTCCTATGAGATGGATTTAGGAGAAATTTTCCTGCAAATGTCTTCTCTTTGCAGTAACAAGTCTGTGAAAGTGCATGTTTGAGATATGACTCTCATCCCGGGACCTGGCAAAGACCATTATTTTCCCCAGGGGAAGCACGGAGGGTAAACTGAGGCTGAGGAGGAGCTGGTGGGGGTCTGGCTAACTCACCTGCAGCAGAAGCTGGGAGCAGGGCTGTTGGATTTTTTTTCTAAAGATGAACTTTTCCTGTCCACTGACTTGTCTTTGGCAATCCAACATAAAGCTGGACATCTCTGAAACACAGGAAGCCCCAGGCTTACCAGACCTCTAGGCTAGCAGGCTGATTCAGGGAGGCACCAGGAAGACACTTCCCCCACACCCTGGTGTGGGAAGGGCCTTGGATGAGAGAAAATGAGGCAGAGAGAAAATGAGAGGCATAGAGAGAGGACCCCTATCCAATAATTCACTCCTTAAATGTGCACAACACCTGGGGCTGGGTCAGGCCAAAACCTGGCTCAACCCAGTCTCCCCATGGGTAGGAGAGGCCCACGTGCTTGCGTTCACCTCCCCTTCAGCAGATGGCAGCTGAGGTCTCTCTGGGTCCCTTTAGCTGTACCAGGACTGCCTGGAGCCACCCAAACTCGCACAAGCTCCACACATGCCTGGAACTGCCTTCCTGGCTTTTTCCTCTCTGAGATTTCCTCCAACCCCCTTGTTTTCCCAGCTGCTGTGGTGGCCTCGACCTTGTCCAGCAACTCAAAATTAGCTCTCAGCCACATCTGTGAAGCTGGAACAGTGGCTCCATTCTTCCAGGAGGCTGCCTGCAGTGCCCAGAAACTTGAGATCATTTTTTAAGAAAGATTTCCCAGGCCTGCGCCGTGGCTCTATAGGCTAATCCTCCGCCTACCGGGGCTGGCACATCAGGTTCTTTCTAGTCCTGGCTGGGGCTCTGGATTCTGTCCCAGTTGCCCTTTTTCCAGGCCAGCTCTCATCTCAGCATTCTAATTCATTTCATCCATGCCCTTCCTTTGATCAAGTGATTGGTCCATGCTGAATTTGTTTCCTCTTTACTAAAATGGATCAGTTGGAATTCCTTGCTTGTGAGTTGTTTCCTTTCAGTGTTCAGGTTATGCACCAGATAAAGCAGATGCTGGTGTTGGGAAAGTGGATTTCTCTGGTGTCTCTCTGTAGAGAGAGACTCCCTCTGGGAACATGTGAGCGCACCAGAGGCCCAGGCCTGATGGTGCCTGGGCTGCGCTCTGGGTGGGATGGAGGTGGACAGGGTTGCCTGTCCTCTCCCACCACACTGCAGTGGGGTCTGCAGGAGGAGCATTAGTGGGAATCAAACCACGCTCTGGTGGGCAGCTTTGGGGTGGAAATGAAGGTTCCAGCTGGAGAAATCCTGAAGGCAACTATGCAAGGGGCCTGTGAGCTGGAGAAGAAGACACTATAGACATCCTGCATCTACATCGGGAACACCCTGTGCAGGGGATAGGAAATCCTTCCAAGGCTCTGCTATCCAGGTGAACCCAGAGGCCTCCTGGAGCAATTCTCCCAGAGCTTTCTGAGTATACACGCAGCAGGTTCAGTCTCTGCTCATAGAGTCCCATCCATGTCTGCGATGTCTGAATGGGGCCTGCTTAGTTTCTGACTGGCTTTCTAGTCTTGCTTTGCAGAGAATCACAATGAAAAGAGACAGACAAGAGACTCTGGCCCACAGGTAACTCTGAATGCTGAGGGGCTGGTGATGGAGCGAGGAAAACCAGAGAGGATTCCAAAAGCAAGGGATCCAAACAGAGGTCAACATTAACACCTTGAGCAACAACACCAAAGCCAACCCAGAGACTGCAGATGGGACCTCTTTGTTCATGGATTTACAAGGATGTGTCCTAACTCTATTGGTAACCTGCTCTACTGGGAGCTCATACATTGTTTCCATTTATTAGTAATGTCTCAAGTTCACTTTTAGTCAGTCTGACCTAAAGGGAAACAAAGCAGTGGCCCTTGATTTCTGTGTGAGTTTTCATCCTTCATGACTGAATCCCAAATTCTGATGCATGATTCATTTCTGCAGTTTTCCTGAGATTTGTTGGAAGATGTTTCATTTCCAGAAAGTTACCTTGAAAAAGAAACTCAAATGGCATCAAATATCTGGAGAAATCTCAAAGGTAGAAGAGCCCAGGGAGGTTTTGTGGTCTCAGGAACCAGTATTCAGAGTCACTTCATGTAATATAAAATACAATGCTTTATTTACACATCTTCTGTTCACTGTTTTGGATCTCTAACTGGATTTAGGGCAGTTCCTGAGTCTGCTTCTTCACACTGAGCTATGTGTCAGTGCACTGAGCACCTGCCGCAGTCTCTACCCCAGCTCTAAGCACACCCTGCCCTTTTAACCAAGTATTAGAAAGACAGAATGGGAGCTTCTTTTCTCTGCTGCAGGCTCAAATATCAAGAACTTCCAGAAGGCACAGGATGATAGGCAATTGAAGATACTCACCCACAAACAGGGAATGGATCCCTGTAGGTACCAGTGAAGTGAAGTTCATAATATCAAAACTAGAAACTCACAGTGAGACCGCCAGTGGGAAAATACCATGCAGGGGTTAACAGAGAGTTGGAGGTGTGGGAGGGAGGGTGGTGGAGGGAGAGAGAGAGAGAGAGAGAGAGAGAGAGAGCGCGAGAGAGCCTATAAAGTCAGACTCAACCTCTGCTCCTGAGATTCAGCAGAAACCTGAGCCCACATGAGCCACCAGCTCAACAGGGGAAGATTCTCTCATCTCCGCAGACAGGTGCAGATGGCCTAATTGCTAGGGGCACCGCTCCTGCACTATCTGTCACAGAGTAATAGGGGCGGTGATCTGCACCCCTCAACTACAGGGTTTACATCCCAGCAGCCGTTCTCTGAGAACCCCGTTGGGGACGCGAGGAGCCCGTGAGGGTAACAGAGTGAGGGCATTTCACTGACTTATTATCAAACGGGGTAAAAGTGCTGACGGCGGTCCCTGGGTGGGCTCGAAACACCAAGCTTTCAGTTAACAGCCGAACGTGCTAACCCACTGCGCCACAGAGACACAGCTTCTGCCCGCACAGCGCGACGCTGCGAGCTCCAGAGCCCCGGGCACCGCGGACCGGCGAGCAGGAGGCACACTGTTCGCCGCGAGGGTTACCTGTGCGTTGGGAGTCGGGTGGCCGCGGGAAGCCGCGTGGCATTCGCCCGCCCGCCGCAGGAGCCCGCTCCCCGCAGACGCCCGGGTCCGAGTCCCACCGGAGAGAGTGGGCCGGAGGCCGCGGAGCGCCCTCGTCGGCGCCGCCTCCACTCAGGGAAAACCCTGCCCCCGCCGCCCCTGCCGCCCGCGGGCACTCGGAAGCATCGCATCGCCTATCCAGCTCCGGGCTCCCCAGGGACAGGGTCGCGGTGACGGCCGCTCTCGGGTCCCTTCGCCGAGAACAGGGTTTGGCCGTCACGGGCTCTCCGTGGGGACCCGAGGACTCCAGGCCGAGTCTGCCTGTCCCTCAACCCCTCAGCTGCTAGGCCACCAGACCCCTTTGCACAGACCTGTGTGTTGCGGAGGGGATGGTGCCTATTGGGGATGAGCAGAAGAACGCACGGGTTCCTGAGAGTCCACGACCCCCCCACCTTCTAGTTCTGCTATTGTGACTTCAGACCGTTCCCTGGCAGCCTGGGGCCTCTGGCCACACTCCTGCGGCAGCGTCTGTGTATGGGCAGTGCCTTCAGCTCAGACCTCTGGCATCTTGGCCCTCACGTTTGTCTCTAAGGAGTCTGCGAGTTGTGACTGCTGACAAAGTTCCTCCCAAAAGTAAGTTAGAGTGAGATCTGCATTCCTGACTCTCTTTACACCCCCTCTTTGATGTGAAGAAGAGTTACAGAGATACTAATTGTATCTGGTATCACTCACACCTTAGAGCTGAGCAGCTTGGTGAGTGTAGGAGCTTACCAGGCAAGACCACCGTCAGCAGATTGCACTCCCGTGTGTGTACTAAGCAAGACGACTGTCAGCACAGTGCACTCACGTGTGTGTAACTAAGCAAGACCACTGTCAGCACAGTGCACTCACGTGTGTGTAGCTCATTATTTGTGTGGCTTTCTCCTGTCCAGGCTCTGGCTCTGCTCTGACACAGCTTCATCATGGCAGTACCTCCCAGCACTGTTCCTGGCACAATGGCTAACAGCAGTGCCCTGGACACCTACTACGACCTGCGGGCCAAGCTGGAGAGGAGCCAGCAGAACGTCCAAGACATGAGAGAGAAAGTCCTCACTGCCAGAGCTACTGTTTACTTCCTGGCCAACCGCCTGCAGAGGCATGGTAGGTCTGCAGAGCCACGGGCCCAGACTGAGAAGTGGGGGTTCCCTTCCTCAGAGAAATGGACACTCTCTACTTTATCTTCCCTGTTCTTCATCAAAGTAAACTCCTGACTGTACTCTGGGTCGGTAGGTGCCTGTATTTCATCCTCAGCTTGCCGCAGTGGAGAAAACAGAGGCACAAAGATGAAAGTTTGCAGGGACAAGGTAGGGAGGAGGAGACTAAAACCCCAGGTGAGGCAGTAACTGCTTCTTCTGGCTCAGGGACCTGTGTCAGCTCCTAGGAACCAGGGCAGCACTGTGCGCTCCACTGTCTCAGCATTCAGTTCAAACACTTACTAAGCACCCATCTACAGGTAGCTTCACTTGGCCTGAAAGGGGTAATGATACCCGCCTGCCTTCAAGGAGCTCGGGACTGTCTGTTCCCAGGCATCTGGCACTGAGAGCAGCCCTGGCAGGCACAGAGGGAAGCCCTAATGCCTGCAAAAGTTTCTTTTCCCCAGAAGTGCAGAGAAGCCATTGCTCACTCTCTGCTTACGAGAAGGCCATGTCCAGGAGACTCTGAGACCTATGCCACCCTTTCTGTCTCACCCTGCACAGGAACTTTGCAGATAGCCAGCAAGGGCAGGTTGTCCTCCAGGATGTGGCCCCCAGACATGAGCATGAGGAGAACAAGGCCAAGTGCAGAAGACTGCAGGTCTCAATCGCAAGCCAGGCCAGTGTAGGTGCTGGCTCCCCGTCTCCATAGCCAGCTTTGCCATTCGGAAATCTACTGGAAAATCTTAAAGCTGCTAATAATAGAGGGAAGAGGGGGAGGCTGTAATTCCTGTCGTGTACACGGGAACAAGAGCTTGCGAGGGCAGGGATGCTACAGGAGGGCACCTGCTACACTGCAGTTGTTTGCTTTCAAATTTCAACCATGATTTTTCAGTTGATCAGTGTGAGTATGGGAGGGCTTCAAACCTGTGATGCTGTTTATTGTCATACACAGTGAACAGTGAAAATTATAGCTTCCCTGACAATGAAATGCAAAATGATCTTTAAGACATCACATTATCAAAAGTGTACTACAATTAAAGGTGGATATCTCAGGGTTTAGGCTGTCACTTGGGACACCCACATCCCCTGTTGGAATGTCTGATTTCAGTACTGGCTCCTCAGGGCAGGTGTCATGCCCAGTGGGCTGTAGTGCAGCTTGGGATGGCTGCATCCCATGTGGGAGCGCATGGAATATAGTCTTGCCTTTGCTTTCTGATCCAGCTTTTTGCTAATGAGCCTGGGAGACAAAAGATGATGGCTCAAGTAAGTGAGTAGCTGACACCCTCATGGAAGACCCAGATGGAGCTTCAGTGTTCAACCTGTGCCCAGACCTGGCTGTTGTTGGTGTTTGGGATCTGACTCAAAGTATAGCAGATCTCTCTTTAAAAATAAAACAGGGGCCAACACTGTGGCATAGCAGGTAAAGCCACTGACTGGGGGGTTGGCGCTATGGCTCACTTGCTTAATCCTCTGCCTGCGGCACCAGCATCCCATGTGGACACCAGGTTCTAGACCCAGTTGCACCTCTTCCAGTCCAGCTCTCAGCTGTGGCCCAGGAAGGCAGTGGAGGATGGCCCTAGTGCTTGGGCCCCCGCACCTGCGTGGGACACTAGGAGGAAGCACCTGGCTCCTGGCTTTGGATCGGTGCAGATTTGGGGGGTGAACCAACGGAAGGAAGACCTTTCTCTCTGTCACTCTCACTGTCTCACTCTATCTGTCAAATAAATTAAAAGAAAAAAAAAGCCACTGCCTGCGGTGCTGGCATCTCATATGGGTGCTGGTATGAGTCCTGGCTGCTCTACTTCTGATCCAGCTCTCTGCCTGGCCTAGGAAAGCAATAGAAGAAGGCTCAAGTTCTTGGGCCCCTGCACCCATGTTGGAGACCCAGAAGAAGCTCTAAACTTCACACGAAGAGAGAGAATTTTCATCCCTTGATTCCCTGCCCAAGTGGCTAAAACTGACAGGGCTGGACAGGCCAAAGTGAGGAACCCTGCATCCATGTCTCCGCTTTGGTGGCTGGGTTCCAAGTACCTGAGATATCTTCCACTGCCTTCCCAGGAGCTCACTAGTAAGAGTTGGATCAGAAGTGGGGCAGTCACGACTTGAATCAGCACTCCCATATGGGCTGCAGCTCCCAAGAAAATTTTTTAAATCTTCAAACTATTCAGGGATTACTGAAACTCCACACAGGAGAACCATCAGTCCTACAGTCCTTGGTGTCCTCCCAAACAAGGAAATCACTGCTGCAATTCCCATGTCAATGTTTCGTTCAAGAAGCCCCAGGGCTTGCTGCTTGCAGTGGCTCATGACTTAGATGAGGCCTAGGAGATGTGAACCCTGGCATTGCCTCATTCAAATCCAGTCCTCTCGTCACGTTGCTCTACCTTCCATGAACTTCTCGTTCCTCATCTCTAAACTGGGGAACACACATGAGTCCAAAGAGTACACGAGTGACAATCCCTGCACATAGCCTGGTCCCTGGGTTTCCTGTGTGGTGGAGGGGACTGTGCGTCCTCCCCATAGACAGTGACCTCGGCTGCATGGCCACCTGTCCGCTGAGGAGGGCAAAACTCTGTTTCCGCAGGGTGTGAGGAGTACAAAGACCTCATTGCATCGGTGCTGGAGGAGAAGCCTGACTTTGAGGAGATGCGATCAGCTGCGAGGCTGGGGTAAGGAGCAAGTCTGTGCAAGGAGAAGTGGAAATATCCATGGCTGAACCGGACCAAGACTATCAGTGGGGTTGTGGGGTTGGGGTGAGGTAGGGTGTGGGGTTCTCCATGAAGTAACATATGGGTAAAATGGATCTAATGCCATGGGAGGATACAACAGTGCATGTCCAACTGTGTGTCCCTGACCCATTTCTTAACTTTCCTGGGCTGGCTCCCCTGTAAGAGGAAAGTGCTGACAGCATCTCTTGCAAACGTTCACGAGGTCATACTCACCAGTACAAGTGGTTGCCACCATCTCTGACACACATGGAATCTCAGTGATTTGCTGTAGTTGCTAGACTTGCTCTTTCTTATAGACATGGTGACTGAAACTAATGGCATTTTCTAGAAAGATTTATTTGTCTATTTGAAAGTCAGAACTACACAAAGAGAGGGAGAGACAGATGTTGGGGTGGGAGAGATCTTCCATCTGCTGGTTCACTCCCCAGATGACCTCAACTGCTGGGGCAGGGAATGGCCAGAGCTAGGGGCCAGGATCCTCTTCCTGTTCTCCCACATTGGTTGCAGGGGCCCAATCACTTGGGCCAGATTTTGCTGCTTTTCCCAGGCTGTCATCTGGGAACTGGATTGGAAGAGGAGTAACGGGGGTCGAACTTGTACCCATACTGGATACTGGTGTCCTGTCAGTTTAACATTTACACCATGGCACGGGCCCCATTAATGAGCTTTCCTACAAGAGATATTTTCCAGCTTTTACAGATATTCTTTCATTTTCATTTCATTCTTCATTTCCTCTCTACCAATTTTTTAAGCACTATAGGGCTATTTAGTAAGTGCATAATTGTGCAGCTATTGCCTGGAAAATGAATTATTACTTTTCTCAAGGCCAGCATTTCCCTTCCTAGAGAGTGTCTAACATAGGGTAGATTGTGGCATTCAAACTGTCTTTGAGCACTTTGCTGAAGTGATCCTATACAGTCATATGTGTAAAACCCATGCAAACAGAGATAGGACTTGGAAGGGGGTACAGGCCTGAAGCCCCTGTTTGATTCTCCTGTAGGCCTTGACTTGCCCCACACTTTGTAGCGTTTCTAGGGATTAGAGATTGACAATGTGAGAACAACCACTTGGCTGACAGAAAGAGAACATTCAGGCATCTGATAGGGTGGGTGACTCTAGAGGCTTGGTCCAGCTTCAGGATTCTGTGGTTCTCAGCATTAACTGGATGCCCCATGTGTACCTCTACTGAGTGCTGTGAGCTGAATAACACATGGCCATGTCTGTCCAACAGAGCTCACATCCTGTGTTGGGGCAATGAGAAATGCTTCAGGCTTTAGAAAACAAGGAAATCTCACAGAGATGACACAATCGTCATCTGAAGCTCGTGTACTATCCTTGCATTCCTACTGGTTATCCTCATCTTCGTGACATTCTTTTTTGTTGTTGTTGTTTTTGTTTGTTTCTTTGTTTCTTTCTTTCTTTCTTTTCAGGCAGAGTTAGTGAGAGAGAGAGAGAGAGAGACAGAAAGGTCTTCTTTCTGTTGGTTCACTCCCCAAATGGCTGCTACAGCCGGCGCTACACTGATCTGAAGCCAGGAGCCAGGTGTTTCCTCCTGGTCACCCATGTGGGTGCACGGCCCAAGCACTTGGGGACAACCTCCATAGCCTTCCTGGGTTACAGCAGAGACCTGGACTGGAAGAGGAGCAAGCAGGACAGAAACGGCACCCTAACCAGGACTAGAATCCGGGGTGCTGGCACCGCAGGCAGAGGATTACCCTAGTGAGCCTCAGCGCCAGTCTATCTCCATGTCATTCTAATGAATGTTGCCTTCATGGCCTTTATGGGACTTCCCACATCTCAATGCCAGCAGGCGAGCTTGCTCAACACAAATGTTCCTGGCCCTATTTTCATACTGCTTGCTGTTCACTACATGGATGTGGGCTGAGGTGGGGGACTGAAAGGGCATCTTAATCATAGCAAAAACAAACAAGCACAGGGCCTCTGTGCACATTCCCCCTGCCAAGGCAAGCCTCACAACATACACCAGCATGCACCGTGGGCACTGCCCTTCGGCAATTCTAGTGGATGGCTCTGCCGAGGCTCCTGTGAGCTGTCATTCAATCTTACATTTCTGTCTTCTTCCCTACCTTAGGGGACAAGACTCCCTAGTTCAGGCTCGGGCCAGAGAACTCACCCACTTACGGCGCAAGATACAGGAAGGGAGAGAGGTCTGCTCCCTCTTTGCCCAGCACCTGAAGGACACGGGCCAGGCTTTTGAGGGCCTCCTCAGGAGCACGGACGTTGCCCGCCACCTTGGACAGAGATTCTGTGAACAGTTGGCCCAAGGAAGCCAGCTGGCAGAGAGCCTTGCCAGAAAGCTCACGGCGGGTAAGAAGCTGCAGCTCCAAAGGCCCTTCCTCCTCCAGAGCGCCTCACAGGAGGGAGAACCATGCCCTTACCGCCCCAGCTCATTCTTTTGCTCTTGTCTGTGGCACTTAATCCACATGCAGTTCGGACTTTTCAGAGCACTCAGGTAATTCCTTCGAGTTATTCTTTGCAAGGTTCCATCTACAGTCAGTAAGAAAGAGTACAGAAGACTGACTTCATCTTGATGAGCATGGCAGGAAATAGACCTCTTTTTTTTTTTTTTTTTTTTTTTTTTAGTTTTCAAAGGCAGAGTTTCAGAGAGAGAGGGAGAAGGTGGGGAGAGATCTTCCACCTGCTGGCTCACTTCCCAGGAGGCTGCAGTGCCAGCACTGGGCCAGGCTGAAGCATGAGCCAGGAGTTTCATCCAGGTCTCCCATGTGGGTGGCAAGAGCCCAGGCCATGAGCAGGAGCTTGATCAGAAGTGGAGCAGCCAGGAATGCAACCAGTGGCTCTATGGGATGCCAGCACTGCAGGCACTGGCTTAGCCCTCTACACCCCAAGGCTGGCTGCCAGATATCATTTGTGAAATGGCTTTTCACTGGATGTAGGATTCTAGATTAAAAGTTTTGTTTTGCTTTTTTTCTCCAAGGATTTACTTATTTATTTGAATGCAGTGTTACAGAGAGGTAGAGAGCGTGAGGTCTTCCATCTGCTGGTTCACTCCCCAAATGTCTACAACGGCCAGCGCTGTGCCGACCCGAAGCCAAGACCCAAGAGCTTCTTCTGGGGCTCCCATATGGGTGCAGGATCCCAAGGACATGAGTGGGCTTCCATTGCTTTCTCAGGCCATAGCAGAGAGCTGGATTGGAAGTCGAACAGCCGGGTCCTGTACTGACCCCATAAGGGATGCCGGTACCACAGGCAGCGGTGGCTTTACCCACTATGCCACAGCGCTGGCCCTGAGACTCAGTATACTTTCAAATCTAATTTTATACATATCTTACTTCCTGTGAGCTGGAAAAGAAGACACTGTAGACATCATGGACACACATCGGGAACACCCTGTGCAGGGGATAGGAAATCCTTCCAAGGCTCTGCTATCCAGGTGAACCCAGAGGCCTCCTGGAGCAATTCTCCCAGAGCTTTCTGAGTATACACACAGAAGGTTCAGTCTCTGCTCATAGAGTCCCATGTCTGCGATGTCTGAATGGGCCTGCTTAGTTTCTGACTCACTTTCTATTCTCGCTTTGCAGAGAATCACAATGATCAGAAATCTGGAGACAGAGAGGAGACCCTGGCCCAAAGGTAACTCTGAATGGTAAAGGGGCTAGTGATGGAGCGAGGAAAACTAGACAGGATTCCAAAAGCAAGGAATCCAAACAGAGGTCAAAGTTAACACCCTGAGCAACAAACAAAGCCAACCCGGAGACTGCGGATGGGACCTCTTTGTCCATGGATTTACAAGGATGTGTCCTGTCTCCAATGGTCACCTGCTCTACTGGGAGCTCATACATTGTTTCCACTTATTAGTAACGTGTCAAGTTCACTTTTAGTCAGTCTGACCTAAAGGGAAACAAAATAGTGGCCCTTGGTTTCTGTGTGATTTTAAACCTTCATGACTGAACCCCAAATTCACATGCCTGTCTCTTTCTGCACAGTTTTCCTGAGATTTGTTGGAAGATGTTTCATTCCCAGAAAGTTATCTTGAAAAAAACACAGAAATGACATCAAATATCTGGAGAAATCTAACTAAAACTTGGAAGAAATCAGGGAGGTTTTGCTGTCTCGGGAGCCAATGTTCAATGGGCCATTTCATGTAATATGAAATACAATGCTTTATTTACACATCTCTGTTCACTGTTTTGGGTCTCTAACTGGATTTAGGGCAGTTGCTGAGTCTGCTTCTTCACACTGAGCTATGGGTCAGTGCACTGAGCACCTGCCGCTGTCTCTACCCCAGCTCTAAGCACACCCCGCCCCATCAGAAGTGGATGCTACCTTTCCTCTTGATGCAATGGCCTCTCTGGTGTTCGTGCCACTTCCATGAGCTTCAGATCAGGACCTGTAATGAGCTTTGCTTCCAGGTTGCCTCAGTTACCTCTCTTATCTTGCCTCTCCCACCAGGCCCCACAGAGAGCACCAGGGGGAGGGAGGGAGTGTGGAACCTGAGGACGCAGTGGATGAACGGTATCTGACTCCTTCTGGCCAGTGCAACTGTGATCAGCCTTCCAGTAGAGACACCGTCCTGTCTGAGGCACAAGAAGCCACCTCTGCTGAGGACACAGGCCGTGAGTCCTTCTCTTGTAAATAAAGTACAGCTCAAAACCTTCCAGTAGCTTCTTCCTTCTGCATGCTCACCACTTCTGTCTGAACTGAGCTGTAGCATCTGTGTAGACAGGCCTAGAAGCTTCTCCTTGAAAAGGCATATAGGCTGAAAACAGCGCTGGGCTCAGGTGTCAAGTGCAGTCCTGGGTGGGTCAGATGATTTTCAGTGTTCCTGGTTGACATCTCGCCTGAGTCACCCTGCCACCACTGGCATAGAGCATCTGATGCACGCACAGCGGCCCATAGAGGAGAGTGAAGGGAGCACGGGAAAGTTTCAGCCAACTCCACAGTCCATGTACACAACCTGCCTCTATTGGGACAGCTCTTTTCCTGAGATGGTCTTTTTTTTCCCAAAGTTATCTATTAGTTTGAAAGGCAGAGTTACATTCTGGCAGAGAGGGGCAGAGCGAGAGAGAGAGAGAGAGAAAAAGTGAGAGAAAGAGAGAGGTCTTCCATCGTCAAATGTCCACAACAGCCAGAGCTGATGTGATCTGAAGCCAGGAGCCAGGAGCTTCTTTTGGGTCACATGCATGTGCAGGGTCCATGGACTTGGGCCATCTTCTACTGCTTTTCTAGGCCACAGCAGAGAGCTGCATCAGAAGCGGAGCAGCTGGGACTAGAAACCCTCCCCCCATATGGGATGCCACTACTGCAGACAGTGGCCTTACCTACTATGGCACAGCACCAGCCCCCCGTGCTTGAAATGGTCTTGATAATTATAGTCCGTGGATGGAATACCTGCATTTTCCAACCATGTAGGAATGCTGCCAGCCTTGCTCAGTTATCAGGCATCCTGTCCCCTTTCCTCCTCCCAAGGTCTGATCAGAGTGACAGTTGAAAGGTGATTTTCCTGAAGGCAGGTCTCTGATGCTGCCAACCCCTGGTAAATGGCCACAATGTCACACTTTGTGCAGCAACACAAAGTTTCTTTTTTTTCCCCCCTGAAACATGGGTGGTTTATTCTCATTGCTGCATTGCCATCCAAACCAAGAGCCGACATGTCTGGTGAAAGAAAGGCCATGAGTAACCATGGTGCCAGCAGCATGCTCCCCTCCCAAAACCCCCCAGGGGCCAGAGCAGCTCCTGCATGGACAGAGGAGCCCCCTGGGCAGCAGCATCGCTGGTGTGTGTTCAGAACACAGCTTCAGTCTTTGTCTTCTCTCTCTTGATGTCCAGCTTCCCTTTTTTGAATTTTTGTGTATATCCTTTTCTTGGCAGGAGAATGAGACTGTGCTAATTCACTCAGGACCCACTGGGCTATTTGCTTAGCAATATAAACCCCGTCAGGCTTGTCTTTCTCCCTCTCCTTCACGTGGCAGGTATAAGTAGGTGCCCTTTATTACTCAGATCATCCTCCTAGGAAGGAATCCCCATTGCCCTTTCACATTTCACCGTGAGCTGCAGAGGAACTGTTCACCATGTGTTGAACTGGTCTGGGCGAGGTATGTAGTAGAGGAAAGTATTTCTAGTTCCTGCAGGTCACACCGAGGAGGTGGCCACAGCTTCCGTGGGAACCGTCTGGCCTTACCTGGAGGCCGTAGGGTCTTTGTTCCTCCTCTTTGCCTCTCCTCCACCTCCCATGCCCTTGGGTGGAGGCTGCCCTGAGAGAGTGCTCAGCGCTTGCCCATTCTTCACTTGAAACCCACCCAGGGACTGGTGTTCCCTGATGAGAGCATGACGTAGGCAGAGGGGTAGGGAGAGGCAGGGATCTTGTAAGACGGCCTCTGGCTGTCCCATAGTGACAAAGATTCTTCCTCCCTTCCCTCATTTCACGTCCTGGTGGACTGCTGCAGAAGATGAGATGCAGAAACTACAGCAGCATCTGAAGGAGACCATGGTGGTCAACGTCAGCCTGCGACAGATGCTGCAGCGTCACCTCAGCACCATGGACAGAGACAGTGGTAGGGGGACCAGAGGGGCCTGAGTCTGGCAGTGGGTGTGTTTCCACGGGCAGGCCACTGGGCCAGAGCTTCACAGAATCTAAGCACATGTTAGACCTGCTTCACCCACTTCATACAAATGGCCTGGCTAGAGAGTGAGCAGTGGTGCTGTAACTCCTATTCTGGAAGCCACCAAATAGGCTTAGGTAGAGACTTGACCACGCTAAACTCTTCCTCCCACTTTTAGCCATCTGACCTCAAACCGTGTTCGTGCCTCTGACTCTGTGCACGGTCTGCGTCTGTTGGCTTATGTGAGTGTGGTTCAGTAAAACCCAGGTTTCTGAGTCCCGCCTTTATCACTCTCCTCCGCTTCCACTCTCATCTGCCTCCTGTGTCTCGTTTGGTCCTTGCTCCTACCTAGAGCTCCTCGTGGATCCTAGGGTACTTCTGCCTCAGCCCTCGCCTTCCACTGCTCTCATGCCAAGGCCACCATGCTGCATCATTGGGCTGGGCCCCAAAAGTGTGATCGAATCTCACACACAGCCCAGTCTTCCTCATATTGCAGCACCGGGTATGAGAATGATGTGAATGTGCTGGAGCTGGGAAGCAGGTGACCATGAAGCTTGTTCCCCATCAGCCTGTCAGTGCAGCCCTCAGGCCCTGCAGTGGAGTTCAGGAAATTAGCAGGAAGCCTTCTCTTAAGTGAATGTGAATGCCTTGCCTGACTGTAATTCTCTCCTGGACAGGATGCACCTCCAACCTCTACTGGCAGGTCCTGGATTCCATTGTTCAGCTGTATGATGAAAACAGGGTCCTCAGGGAAAAATACCAAAGACTCCCAGTGTGCAGGAACCCTGTGGGCAGAGGTAAGTGGTGAGGGCACAGCGGGAGGTCTTTGAAAATGTTGCCTTCAATGAGTCTTCTCATGAAAGAAACTACACAGAGAGCTTTTAGGTTTTCTTCTCCCAAAGAGAACCCAACAACAAGGAAAGCGAACCTTTAGGGAATAGCTTCTGGGTTTGCATTTGCCTCCCCTACAATGGATGGAACAAATCAAAACCAAACCCCCAATCCTTCCCTAAGATGGGTTGATGGCAAACATCTAAGGTATGAGAAATGAGCGTTTTTCCAGTTTTCATTTTTTTTTTTTTTGATTTTTTTGACAGGCAGAGTTAGACAGTAAGAGAGACAAAGATAGAGAGAAAGGTCTTTCTTCCGTTGGTTCACCCCCAAAATGACTGCTACAGCCAGTGCACTGTGCTGATCCGAAGTCAGGAGCCATGTGCTCCCTCCTGGTCTCCCATGTGGGTGCAGGGCCCAAGCACTTGGACCATCCTCCACTGCCTTCCCTGGCCACAGCAAGAGAGCTGGACTGGAAGAGGAGAAACCGGGACAGAACTGGCGCCCCTACCTGAGCAAGAACCGGGATTGTTGGCACTGCGGCTCACTAGGCTAATCCTCCACCTCACTTTTTATTAAAGAACTTTTTGGTTAGTTCCTGAAGATATCCCTGGAATGCCCTAAGGAGAAATAACTTTGCAGAATGTTGCTTACCCTGGGCACAGGGCATCAGCCAAGATCTATGCCTTGCTCTTTGCTTGGCAATTTCCCTTTTTCTGCTTCTGCTCACTTCTTTCCACCACCTCCACCCTCTAACTGTACAAGAACATTGACACGTCTCACCGGGCAAAGCGTGTTCCTGTCCCAGCCAAAGTCACGCTCACCCTGTAGAACTTGTCCAGCTTCCTCCAGGTGGAAGCCCTCCCTCCGCCTTCCCTGACAATCTGTGATGTAGCAGAACCATGTTGGTGTCCAGCTCGGGTTTTTCACCTCTGGGTCATGTGGGTTTATTCATTAGCCCCTTGTCACCATGATCTTCTCACAGTCTTGTTATTGTCCAAGGACTCTGGTGGCTCTCACACTGTAGGGCTCTCCCTGTGCCCCCACACTCCTATGAAGTGGATATAGGAGAATTTTCCTGCAAATGTCTTCTCTTTGCTGTAACAAGGCTGTGAATGTGCATGTTTGAGATATGACTCTCATTCCGGGACCTGACAAAGACCTTTATTTTCTCTCGAGGGGCAGCACGGAGGGTAAACTGAGGCTGAGGAGGAGCTGGTGAGGGTCTAGCTAACTAACCTGCAGCAGCAGCTGGGAGCAGGGCTCTTGGCATCGGGAGGTGCTGGGGCCCTGTGTCCCACACCACGGGCAGCTAGCACACTTCAGGAGACTCTGCCTTGCATGTGCTAGCGCCACCATCTCCTTCCAGCCTGTGGTCCACTCCTGTCACTTCTCCCCTTCCCCTCAGTCGGGCTCCCCCTGGCCTCCATCTCCATCAGCTCCAGCCCCAGCCCCAGGCAGTTGTCAGCAACCACACAGAAGATTGTTCATGAGTTGTTTTTGTTTGTTTGTTTATCTATTTCAGGTAACAACTGAAGTATTAAATGACTTGTTTAATTTCAATACCAAAAGTTAAGTCACCAATAATTCTCCAACTGATGAGAAAATAAAACAACAAAGCAAGTCTAAATCAAAGAAGTCACCATCACTGAGAACCAAATTACATGGCAGGACCAATGGACCCTTTGCTTGGGGAAATCACAGCCCTTCCATCTGCAAATGTGATAGCCCCTAAGACACCAATGCCCAGATCAGGAGAGGATCCTCAAAGGCCCTCATCCTTTTCCCTCCCAACTCCAGCCTGGAAAGAGCAAGGATTTGAGTCCAAGAACAGGCAGAAAAAAGTCCCTGCAGATAGTTTACCAGCTCTCGGGCACATGTTCATTTTCCTTGAATGGTAGGAGGATTAGCCTAGTGAGCCGTGGCGCCGGCCGACTTCTATTAAATTTTCCAGCACACTTTCAAAAGCTCACTTTTACTGCACTGTAGTGATGGAGTTTAAGCCACATAGTTGTGTAGCCTGGGGTGTGTTGCTTGTGGGACTCATCAAAGTGACAGGGGCCTGAGTGGGAAATGGAGATGACAACAGCAGGCCCAGAGGGAGAGTTGGGAAGAGCATGGGAGCATAAAAGGACCCTTCCCTGACCGGGAATCAAACCTGGGCCACGGCAGTGTAAGCGCCAAATCCTAGCCACTAAACCACCAGGGACACACAGCAAGCAGTGTCTGGTCTGTTTCCCTAGCAGCAGAAGCTGGGTTGGACACACACATAGGAGAACTAATCCATGTTACCACACCTGGGCCTAGTCCTGCCTTCAGGGAAGCCCTGGGAGGCCACCCCCTGCAGATTCCCGCCAAAGTGTGTACCACACTGGATGCACCAGGAGCCCCGCCCCGCAGGCAGCCAGGTGCCAGGCACTCTGGCATTTGAGATTGATGGACATGGTTCCAGCTGCCACGCAGCCATGTAGCTGCACCTGCAGGACCTTGACCCTGGCCCTTTCCTTCCATCTGGCAGTCCCCTGCCCTGGCTCAGCAGATCCTTTTATGGGGATCTGGAGGGCTCATGAGTTTGGCTTTAACAATTCATATGCACAGAAAGAAGTAAATGAGAAACTTGGACAAATTTCAGAAGTAAAAAAAGCATTCAGATCCATGCCTAATTCCTCAATCTAACCCAGTACACATTTTTTATTCAATTACTATGAAAAGGAAGGAGAAAAAAAACCCCTTTCACATATAGCTTTGCTGTAGGCCATTGCTGAAAGTTCAGAGTTGCCCTCTATGCACTAAACGTCAACTGAGCACCTCAGATGCAACTTCCCCGAGGGATTTTGTCAGACTCGTGTGGTCTTGTGTCTGCCTTTCGGAATGCAACAGGCGCAGCAATGAACTAGGGCCCGGTGAGGTGAGGAGACGCCCATGAGGAGATGGCAGTGTCCCGCCCCATGAGACTTGCCCGGTCCTCTTTGCTGGGGCAGCATAGCTTCGTCTTGGTGGAATTGTTACTGGAGAAATTGCAGGGTTCTTGTCTTCGCACAAGAAAGAATTCAGGTGTGAGACAGAGAGTAGTGGGAGGTAAAATAGCAAGGTTTATTAGGGCAGGGACATCCGTAAGATGGATGGGCACCTCTCCAGACAGAGCCTGAAGACTGGGGCGGGGGCGGGGGCGGGGAGGAGCGAGGTTACATCTTGAGTAGAGAGATTACACCTGACCAGGCCAGGCGGGCACCTCAGCAGAGAGGCAGAGGGCTGAGCGCAGTCCGGTTGAGGCTGGGGGTTTTTAAGGAGATGGGTCTTGCTTCCCCACCTCTCCTCCTCTTGGAACAAAGGGTTTTTTCGATGTAAATAGAAAAACTTCTATCTGAGTTTTCTCTTGAAGGTCTGAAACAAAGGACTTTATGGATGCAAATGTGATCAGACAGGAGGAAGCGAGCAGGGTGTTTGAGATGCAGATACTGGGCTGCACCTGGGAGATCGTGGAAGGTTTGTCCCGCAAAAAGGGTGGGGACCCCCACTGGGCAGGTTATGAGGTGGAAGGGGGCAGGGCAGGGCTGGATGTGAATGCCGGGCTGCCCCTGAAACACCATGGGGATGACCTTGAGATGCAGTATATGCTACACATAGATGTCTTCTCTTTAGGCCTTTATGTCACACACACATAAGCTCATAACTGACTTCCTGCCTAACAGAATTAGACTGAAAACCGTCTTTCTAGCACCAAGTGGGGCTAACACAAACGACAAAACGCGGTAAGCGTGGCTGATGGACAGTCTCCGGGACGCTTCGCTGGGTGCACACCTAAGGCTGCTTTGTGCTACTTCACCAAGGGCCTGAGGTCCCCAGGCGCGACCTCGAGGCCGGAAGTGGGCTGGGGGGAGGGGGAACGGCGCGGCCCGCGGGGACCCTGAGGGGCTGTGCCCATGCAGATGAGGCCACGTGTGGTGGGGAGGCTGCTGCTCCAGCACCTGCCCCTGATCCACGCACGAGTCCCACGCTGTGGAAATCCTCCTGGCCTGTTGCGGGACACTCGCTGGGATCTGCGGATCTGCGCAAGGAGAGCCTGGGGAGGAGAGGAAGTCAGCGCATGTGAATAGAGCGAGTTGTGCGCAGCTGTGCTTGGGCAGAAGTTTCCGGAAGTCATACTTCAGCAGAAATCAGCTTGTGAAGAGCCCTGGCAGCTCTGCCAGACAAGAGTTGGATCTCCAGCTTCTGGAGAACCCGCACTCCCTGAGGCCCCGCACCCCTGCGCCTTACCGCGCCCTCGCACGTCCCCGAAGCAGCCTATGGAGCTCCTCCTCCGGACGCCCCTGGAGCTGCCGGGTGCCAGCCGCTCCCACAGGAGCCGCGCAGCCAGGGCCCCGCCACGGTCCCTGGGCCCGGGGCAGGCCTGGCAGAGGCTGAAGCGGAGGACTGAGCCGACGGAGGCGTGCGAGGACAGCCCAGTGCCACTCCCGGGGGGCGCGAGGGACATGGGTCTGCTCGCCTTGGTCCGCGCCGCTTACTTGAACTCCGTCACCAGGAGGAAGGACCGGGTGACAGCAAGGCCCGTCCTCGAGCCACAGGAACACACGCGCTCCTGGCGGGTTAGATGTGGAGTCGAGGAACGCCCCGGCGTCAGAGCCCTCGTGTTTGGGATTGTTCTGAGCGTGGGGAGGATGGGGACCGAGCTCCAGCCGAGATGGAAACACTCAGGGGCGGCAGGGTTTGAGGGACTGGCTCGTGGTGGTCTTTGGGGGAACTCAAGACCTTGCTTGAGAGAGATTCCCTCGGGCGTCTGTGTCCCTGCTTGCGTGTGCGTTGTCGTTGGAGCTCGTAGCGGCTCAACTCAGCTCCTTGTACCCTGGGAGCCTCTGGGTCTCCCTCCCGCCGGCCACCCCCGGGTGCCCAAGTGTCTGCGGACACCTCCCCTGAGGCCCACCATCTGTTCCCTAAGGCTGCGTGGTTTCTAAGTTCAGCTGAAAGCCAGGCTGCCTGCGGGGCGGGGCTCTTGGTGCACCCGGTGCGGTTCGCCCTTTGTTGAGAATCTGCAGGGGGCGGCCTCCCAGGATTTCCCTGAAGTAAGGACAAGGCGCAGCTTGAAACATGGATCTTCTTAGACGTACGTGTTTAAGGTAGCTGCTGCTGCTAGGGAAACACACCACAAAGGCCTTACTGTGTGTCCCTGGTGGTCTAGTGGCTATGATTCGGCGCTTTCACCGCCGCGGCCCGGGTTCGATTCCCGGTCAGGGAAGGGTCCTTTTATGCTCCCATGGTCTTCGCAACTCTCCCTCTGGGCCTGCTGTTGTCATCTCCATTTCCCACTCAGGCCCCTGCCACTTGACAAGTCCCACAAGCAATATGCCCCAGGCTACACAACTAGGTGGCCTAAACTCTGTCACTACAGTGCAGTAAAAAGTGAGCTTTTGAAAGTGTGCATGAAAATTTAACAGAAGTCTGAGAAGAGCCGGCTGACGCCTAGCATGGAAACTGTGGGGCTCTGCCTTATGTTTGTCGCTGATGGACGTCAGCATTCACTGAACCAGCACACTCTCATCCAAGGCCCCTCCCACACCAGGGTGTGGGGGAAGTGTCTTCCTGGTGCTTACCTGAATCAGCCTGCTAGCCTAGAGGTCTGGTAAGCCTGGGGCTTCCTGTGTTTCAAAGATGTCCAGCTTTATGTTGGATTGCCAAAGACAAGTCAGTGGACAGGAAAAGTTTAGCTTCAAAACAAGAAATCCAAACAAGACTGAAGTTTGTGAAATGCCCAGTGCAATCTGGGCACATGTCTCAGTCTTCTTAGGGAAGGATTTTGGGTTTGCTTTTGATTTGCTCCATCTGTTGCAGGGGAGCCAAATGCAAACCCAGAAGCTATTCCCTAAAGGTTTGGTTTTCTTGCTGTTGGGTTCTCTTTGGGAAAAGAAGACCTACAAGCTCTCTGTGTAGTTTCTTCTTGAGAAAACTCATTGAAGACAAAGATTTTCAAGTTGTGATCCTGCTCCAGGCTTGAGTTGTGAAATCAAGACTGTAAGCCCTTACTACTGAGATTGTACTGAAATAATAGGGGTCGTTGCTTCTAGCAAAGGTTCTTGTTTCTTTGATTTTTTTAAAAAAGATTTGCTTATTTTATTTGTGAGGTAGAGCTACAGGGGTGGGGTGGAGGAGGGAGAGACCATGAGAGAGTTGTTCCATGCCCTGGCTCACTCCACAAATGGCCACAAAGGCCTGAGCTGGTCTAGTCTGAAGCCAGGAGCTAGGAGTTTCCTCTGGGTTGGCCATGTGGGTTCAGGAGCCACTGCCTTCCCAGGCATATCAACAGGTAGCTGGACTAGAAGCGCAGTTGCCTACCCTGAAAGCAGCCTTCATATGGGATGTGGGACCACACACCAGCCCCTGTGTTTTTTACTCAGTTTACTGTCCATGCTACAGGTCAGAGAATTGTGTGCTTCTCACTACATTTTGAGGACAGAAGTCTAGGAGAAAGTCTGCACAGAATAGAGAGGAGGCAGCCGGCCCTAATTTGTTCAGAGAAAAGTAATCCCAGAAGTCGGTTGGTCGACCAGCTGCCTGCAAATACAGGCTGGAACACATGGCAGAAGGGCCTGAACCCCAGTGGCCGCACCTTTTGAAGGAGGCCTCAGGCTGGGGGTGGGGGTAGGGAACAGCATGCAAAGGGGATTCAAGGAACTGGGCAAGGCTTTGGGAACCTGAAAAGAATGCAGGGTGGGGCCTGCGCTGTGGCTCACTAGGTTAATCCTCTGGGTTCTAGTCCTGGTTGGGAGCCAGATTCTGTCCCGGTTGCCCCTCTTCCAGGCCAGCTCTCTGCTGTGGCCAGGGACTGCAGTGGAGGATGGCCCAAGTGCTTGGGCCCTGCACCCCATGGGAGACCAGGATAAGTACCTGGCTCCTGCCATTGGATCAGCGCCATGCGCCAGCCTCAGCGGCTATTGGAGGGTGAACCAATGGCAGAGGAAGACCTTTCTCTCTGTCTCTCTCTCTCACTGTCCACTCTGCCTGTCAAAAAAAAAAAAAAAAAAAAAAGAATGCAGGGTGGAATATGAAGGCAATACGGTGTGAGAACCAATGGAGGTGCCAGGGCAAGAAACACATACCAAAGTTTCTCTCTTTTGGGCAGTGAGGGAGAATGGCTGAGCCTTTATGTACTTGTTCCATCAGTTGGGTAGATATAACAAGCTATTTTAAGGTGCATCAAAGGTTTTCAAAAAACCACCTGGAATACTTTTCTTGTTCTATGCTAGCACCAAAGTCCTACAATAATTTCTCACAGGTTCAGTCTAGCTTATTCATGCTGCTTGTTACCTTCCATTAGCCCCAAACAAAGCATGCATTGAGTTCTATGGAGTGCTTTCCTGTCTTCTCATGCTTCCTGAACGCCCTGTCATGTGACAGCCCAGTTTCTGCTCCCTGTCAGTGACTCCTGTCCTGAGGTCCCCCACCTGGCCACACCAGTAGTCTCAGTGTCTACTTCAACACACCCGTTATTGCATATGCTGGTGGAAGGCTTTTCTTAGTGGTGGCCAAGGGGAGGGCACTTGCAGGAGAGTCGCAGGGGTTCTTTTCCTCAGCTTAGTAGAGAAATAAAATGCCAAGAAACAGTTGGCAGAGAGCCAGAAACTTTTATTCGAAAAGAAACTTGTATTTGATTGGCAAGTGACAGAGAAGGCGTCTGGTCCAAGAGCAGAGCAAGTGGAGTGCGTGAGCTGGACACTGGCTTTGAGGACATGTCCCAAGTTTTAAGCCATTACTACCTGTTAATTAGGTTATCCTATTGGGGGCACCCATTGGACAGGGCTTTCACATACTGTATATTGACTGGATTGGGTCTCATGAAGATAGCGGGGGTCTCCTGGAGACAGACCTGATGCAGAGATTTAACAGAGACTCTAAGATGCATGCAACATTGAGCTGAGAATTGGAAGTTGAGAGTAGGAAATGCAGGTTTGTAAGAATAAATATGGATGTTGTTGGCATATAGAGGTAGTATTTGAAGGTGTATTGGCCAGACCTGGTGTGTGTCTTGGGTGATGGACAGAGGACAAATAAAACCAAGGCTATGCAAGCTCAAAGTGAAGGTTGATTCCCTTGCTGAGCCCTAAGTTCTGACCCAGCGTGGACCTTGCATGGCCTCTCAGTGAGAGAAGCACGATCCCCTGTCACGGCTTCTGTCCTCCAAGGACGGCAGGACTCCCAGACCTGACTTGGGGAACAACAACTCTCCAGGTTCTTCTCCTCATCTTCCTTTCCCCAGGGAGAACTGGGTACAGAACTCTCAACTATTTGAACTTCATCAAAAGACCAATATGTTAACATTTCAACCATCAACATTTCTTTAAAATAAAGATCTCTGCGAGTGAGATCCCAGTAGAAAGAATGGGCCATCAAAGAAGGAGGTACCTTTCTCTGAAGGGAGGAGAGAACTTCCACTTTGACTATGACCTTGTCTACATAAGATCAAAGTCAGCGACCTCAAGAGGCTTCCATAGCCTTGGAAACTCATGACTAGAGCCTAGGGAGATTTCTGACGCCATAAGCAAGAGTGTCAAGTTGTTAAGTCAACAACAGGAGTCACTGTGTACTTACTCCTCATGTGGGATCTCTGTCCTTAATGTGTTGTCCACTGTGAATTGATGCTATAACTAGTACTCAAACAGTATTTTACACTGTATGTTCTGTGTGGGTGCAAACTGATGAAAACTCTACTTAATAGTCGCCGCCATGGCTCAATAAGCTAATCCTCCACCTTGCGGCACCGGCACACAGGGTTCTAGTCCCGGTTGGGGCGCCGGATTCTGTCCCGGTTGCCCCTATTCCAGGCCAGCTCTCTGCTGTGGCCTGAGAGTGCAGTGGAGGATGGCCCAAGTCCTTGGGCCCTGCACCCCATGGGAGACCAGGAGAAGGACCTGGCTCCTGCCTTCGGATCAGCATGGTGTGCCAGCCACGGCGGCCATTGGAGGGTGAACCAATGTCAAAGGAAGACCTTTCTCTGTCTCTCTCTCTCTCTCACTGTCCACTCTGCCTGTCCAAAAAAAAAAAGAAAGAAAGAAAGAAAGAAAGAAAGAAAGAAAGAAATCTCTACTTAATATATACTAAATTGATCTTTTGTATATAAAGATAATTAAAAATGAATCTTGATGTGAATGGAATGGGAGAGGGAGCGGGAGATGGGAGGGGTTCAGGCGGGAGGGAAGTTATGGGGGGGGGGGAAGCCATTGTAATCCATAAACTGTACTTTGGAAAATTATATTTACTAAATAAAAGTTTAAAAAAAAATAGCAACATCCTTACATAACTGATAAATTAAAGCATACTAATTGAGGAAATTGGACATTCCCAAAGAAATCAACATTGACCTCAAGAGTTGTTGATCTTTTTATATCACACATCCCTGTACATGCTTTAAACATCATATAAAATAGATAAAAATATGTTTTTATCATAAGATTGGTTATTACTTTTACAGAAAACCCATAAGTCCAACAAACTACAATTCCATGAACCAAAATTGACTTCTTCATTTCTCTATGTTGATTCTGTCCTTTGGTTTCCTTTCTTTTGCGTCTGCTGCTGCTGCTTTCTCCTCTGATCAGAACTTTACTTACCTACCCCTACCAGTTAGGTCACCTTCTAAGAACCACTAAGGCAACACTTGGAAGCTGGCCGTTGGAGACAGCAGTAGAAACAAGCAACCTGAATGAATTTCTGATGTTTCACTATGGAGAGCTGTCATACAATTGCAAAGAACCTTTTTTGATTTGCTTCAGGTAAAGTTAGACATTTTGATATTGATAGTTTTGTGAAAGTCTTCTATTAAAATACTTCTGTATGGGTGTGTTTGTTAGCTTTTACTCAACACTTCAATAAACCTCTTTTGCAAAAATGGCTGTTTTGGGGGATACTCTCAGTAGTGACCACTTTGACTGCAGTAGTGGTAGGTACATTGGTGGTTCAGTGGTAGAATTCTCACCTCGCACGCGGGAGACCCGGGTTCGATTCCCGGCCAATGCAGGTTTGTTCTTTGCATTTTTTGGATCTTTACACTTCTCTGCAAAATTGCACTGCATAGGCCAGTGCTAAGACCCTTGTCTAGGTGATCCTGAACTGAGGACAAGAGCCCATGAAGCAGCAACACAATCTTAGTGGGATCTCAAAGTTACTATGCTCAATAAGAGCTTAGGAGAGTTTTTGCAGTTTGGAATGTTGGTTCTTGGAGCCACTGCCACTACCACCTAAGCTCCTGGACAGTCCCTGAAAACTTCAAGAACACCCAGGTCCTCGATCACGAAGTGGACCTTGGGCTGAGCGCTGAGCCGCCTTTCTGTGGAAGGAGAGGAGCCGCGGAGCTGGCGGGAGCACCCGGGGGCCTGGGGCACAGACACCGTGAACCAGATTTCTTGGCCTGGGCCACCATCTCTGCCTCCGTAAGTTCAATGCTGTTCTGAGAATGGGTCCACGTCCCCCGTAGTGTGTGCGTCAACAGGTGTTGGCCTGAAAATTACATCTTTAATAAAAGAAAACAAAGTGTTTATCTTTAAACAACAGTCAAATGTTGAGGAAGAACATGTAGACCTCCTGACCGAAGATAAGCGACCTAAAATTTTCTTTCCTCTTCCCTGAAAGAACCTCTATCCCCTGTAGCCTGAGAACTGAGACTGGGGGAAACCACACATCCTGAGAAGAGGGGCTGAGTAACAAAGCAAACTGAATTGCCAACTGGTGAGGCCAAGGCAACTTAGGCTGGCTGACAAGGTCACAGCAGAAGGTGTCTCAGCAAGGGGTGAGAATGACAGCTGTGGTCCTCTTGGTGGTTTTAGATTTGATGGGAACTACACTCTGCATAAGAAAGCTAGAGCTTCCTAGTGGTTCTGCTAAGGATTGCTGCATTTCTAATTTTAGGGAAGAGCACTTAGACTCATAATCCCCAAAATGTCCATTGATTTGTAGGATTGTAATCAAGTCAAATGTCAGTGTAGGAGAAGGGGTTGATGCTTTATGCAAGGTTGAGCTGTTTGTGGGAAAGAAGTAAAAGGCAACAGGCTCCCTGGTGTATACTTTCCACTAAAACAACGATAAATGTTATTAAAGCTTTAATTCAATATGTGCTACAAATACAACAATGGTTAGGATATCAAACCTGTGGAATAGACTTAAGTGAACCTTTAGATAAGTGCAATCAAGAAAATAAAGAGTTACAGAGAGAACTACAAAAGGGGATACATTTTAAAAAGGGCCTGCTTTGAACTTGGGGCTTCTGGTAAAGATTAGATTAGGAAGGTACTATTCTAGCTTGTGTAGCCAATTTCTGCATAGCTCCACAGCACTCCAGGCCTTGGCTTGTGTGGGCAGCCCATTGTCTCGCACCTGTCTGTGATTGTAACCCATGCTCTAAATATGCACCCTGAAAATCAAAGAAACTGTAACTAGATGTAGACATAGAATCTAGAGGCACCATAAAATACAAGGTCAATGGTTCTAAGAAAATGGACAACAGACTTGCTATTGTAAGAAGAAAGAATCACATGTGATTTATGCTATGAAGATAAGTCTGGTGCCTGAAAGCTAGAGCCATGCCTTCAGCCTTGCTGTGAGTGTGTCTCTCATTTCTTCCTGTGCCGATGCCTCTCACACCTTCAGGAAATGCTGGACCGGCTGGAGCTGGACTCTGGCACCCAACCTGTACGGTGTCCACTGTTAAGTGAGAGAGTTGATTAAGAAGGGCTGGAATCATGGGAAGTGAAAGCGACACATGTGAGAAAAGCCAGATGAAGACGCAGGCATCAAAGCTCTAAATTTTGCTGTGTTCTCCTTGCCAGTAAAGGAGCCTTTCAACACGCATTGGAGGAGATTCACTCAACTCTGCCTGGGGAGCCTTCAGTGCTCTGCTCTGAGGCAATGGCCTCAGAATAGAATATGGAGTCCTCATGGACTCACCCACACTTGTCTTCTAAACCCCTGAGGAGGTGCAGTATATTCCAAAAGAGCTACGTGACTCTTCCCATTTACAAAGACAGAAACACATGAGATATATGTGGAAATTGATATTAAGGGTATAGGATAATAGTGAAGGAGTCGTAACATTGGATGGATGGACTTCCAGAATGTCTTACTCACAGTTATGGTGACAATGGCGTGGCTTCTGGTCAAGGAACTCACTCTGTAGCAAATGAGTTGCAGCCGTGGGCCTAGGCTCATGGAATTCATTGATTTCACCACATTCTCTCACATCCTGAAGCCTCTGGTCTGATTAGAACAGTGGAATGACCTCTTGAAGCCTCAGTTACCATGCCATCTATGTGGGACAAGGTTCTCCAGGCAACCGTTCACCAGGCGGTGCTGTTTCTCCCATAGCCAGGATTCACAGGTCCAGGGACCAAGGAGTGGAAATGGAAGCAGCACCACTCATTATTACTGCTAGTAATACATCAGCAATAGTTGGCTTTCTCTACCTTTGCCTTCACATTCTTCTGGTCTGGAAGTCTTAGTTCAGAAGGGAGGAATGTACCCATCAACAGACAATGGTTCTATCGAACATTAAGACTGCCACTCAGCCACTTTGGGCGTCTCATGCCTCTGAATCCACAAGCAAAAAAGGAAGCTACCGTGCTGGCTAGGTTGGTGGACCCAGATTGCCAAGGGCAAGTTGAACTGCTTCTCCATCCATGGAGGCAGGCAAGGAAGAGTTATGTCTAAGCACAGGAGATCCCTTGGACATCTCTTAGACATCTCTTAGAGCCCTGAGATAAGTCAGTGGAAAACCAAACCAACTCAATTCAGACAGGATTGTTAATGATCCAGATACTTTAGGAATGCAGGTTCATGTACCCCCCCCCCTTCCCCCAGCCCCACACACAGCAGGTGAATAACAAAGACCAGCTGAGGTGCTTGCAGAGAGCAGAGGAACATGGAACTGAGTGAAAGAAGGCAGTTACAAATACCAGACTTGTATGAGACCAGTTGCAGAAACAAGCATGTAATAGTTACAAGTATTTCTTCCTTTCTCTCTCTCTCTCTCTCTCTCTCTCTCTCTCCCTGTTAGTCTCTCTTGCTCACTCCTTACTCCTACCACATAAGATGTATCAACTTAACAATAGCATTGAAGTTACAGGATGCTAATGGGAAGAATAGCCTCTTGGTTTGTGGATCGTGATAGTTTTCTTATGTTAGGCACAAGTGAAAAGGGGCCATGGTCTTTATGTGGAGCATCTGAATGGCAAGTTGACAAAGATTGCACTAAGATTGTACTATCTGGTGGACAAGACACCCAGGTTAGGAGGTTGTTGTCTTCTTTTCAGTAACATATTTGTAACAATGACCACAAACGCACTAACCCTCCTTTTTTTTTTTTTAATTTTTTTTTATTTTTTATTTTTGACCGGTAGAGTGGACAGTGAGAGAGAGAGACAGAGAGAGAAAGGTCTTCCTTTTGCCGTTGGTTCACCCTCCAATGGCCGCCGCTGCAGCCGGCGCACCGCGCTGATCCGATGGCAGGAGCCAGGATCCAGGTGCTTTTCCTGGTCTCCCATGGGGTGCAGGGCCCAAGCACCTGGGCCATCCTCCACTGCACTCCCTGGCCATAGCAGAGAGCTGGCCTGGAAGAGGGGCAACCGGGACAGAATCCGGCGCCCCAACCGGGACTAGAACCCGGTGTGCCGGCGCCGCAAGGTGGAGGATTAGCCTATTGAGCCACGGCGCCGGCTCACTAACCCTCCTTTTACAAGTAAAGCTTGACTAGTCCCTGGGTGGGCTCGAAGCACCAACCTTTCAGTTAACAGCTGGACACGCTAACCGATTGCGCCACAGAGACACGGGAAGTATCATGTTTCCGGTTTCAGAATACACTAGGCATTCACTGAAAGCCTAGGTTTGGCCTCCTCGCTGCAAGATAACTGCAAACTCCAAGCTTCGGGAGTGTTTGGGACCCTGTCGCGTCTGTCCCATTAGAAACCCTGACACCAGAAGGGCTTGCCAAGTGTCCTTGGCTCCGCCTTACTCCTCGCCTGCTTCGGAAACAGCGCCCCAGGGACGCCCGAGTCCGCCACCGAGTCCGCGGGAGCCGTGCTGGGGCCCACGGGGTCCGAGCGCGCCCGTGGGCTCCGTGCCGGCGCTTCCCACTCCGCGCTCCGCCCGGCTGCCCTCGGCGGAGTCCGTGAGGTCGGTGCGACTGGTGCGGGTGAGTGACCGCGCCAAAAGCAGACGCTGGAAAAGGAGCCAAAGAAAGCAGAGGCGTCGCTGAGACAAGGAGACCTCCCAGGAGGCCTGCGGGGAAGCACCGGCCAGATCCCAGGGGTGGGAATCGTGACCGTGTGGAAAAAGCGGGAGGAAGAACCGGAGACGCGCATGGGAGAGAAACGCTCAAGGATCTCTAGCCGTCCAAGAAGGAGGCAGCGAAGAGAGTATTTCGCTTTATTTTTGAAGTCGCCAAATGATAGGCGGCACAATGGTTGCCAGCAAGCTTCTCCAGCCTGGAGGTCTGCAATTCGAGCCCGGGACACCGCGACGCCTTCCAGCCGCAGCTAGCGAAGGGACCGGTGTCGCTTGGCTTCAACTCCTGCAGCCACTGGCGCGGAGGGAGATCCCTGGCCCGAAGCGATCCGAAGAGGAGTAAACCTCTCCGTTCACAAATCCGGAGCCGGCCACGTCAAAGAAGGAAACTTGGACGTACTCTTTGTCACAATTGGATGGGAAATATCCTCAATGGTGAACTGCTGCCTCGCAGGGATCCCGAGGTAGGAGCTTCCACCAATGAAATAATGTGGTCGTAGCCGTTCTCCCGAGAGAGCCATTTAAAATACCAGTCGGACTTTTCTTTTCTTTTCACAGGAAACCAGATTGAGCATTGAATGAATTTACAATAAAAAGCCAAATCAAAAGCCGTGGGCCAGGCTGGCTTGTCTCCACTCCCTGTATCCTAGTTTTTATGGGAACAATAAATTATTGCACTGCAGTACACATTGTAAATTGCTGCACTACGGTACAGCACTTTTTAAAAAGAGGTAATTACTGCGGTATGGTTAATTTTGATAAATGCAGTCAGCACCCAGTTCAAGTTATAGAAGATTGCTATGATTCAAGAAAGGTGTGTGGAGCCCCTTTCCAAGCCATTCCTTCCCTCTCTCTCTCTTAGTTAATCACTATTCTGAGTCTTATCACCAGAGCTCATAATTGCCTATTTTTAAAATCATGTCAACGATTGTACAAGGATACTCAAAAAGATTGTGGGAAATGACAGTCAAAGGTAAGTCTTTGCTGTAATTTTTTTTTTTTTTTTGGAAATCCATGCAGATGAGCAGTCTTGAGAAAGTTCACACAAAAATAATTATATCATGAAAAATGCATGGATTGCATAAATGTTTCACCAAAACAAATGTTTTAATTCCTTTTTCTATGAAGTTTTTGAAGTACATTGTGTACTTGTTTGTATCTGGCTTCCCCCCACCCCCAGGGAAATTATGCCCATTATGTTCATGAGATATATCCAAGTTATGTGTCTCATTTCTAAATTTTGGTCCCAAAGTTTCCTGAGCTTTTGATGGAAGAAAAAAATAGGAAAGTCACTGAACTCCATATGGAATATTGGTCCTCCATGGCTGAAATAAATATCTTCCTAGGGATTTGTCTCTTAAACTCCAAATATTGTTCTGAATTAATTCAAAAATCACTTTTTAATTAAGGTTTCTGCCAGTACCATATATCCAAAGCAATCTAGATCAGTTTTCTATTTAGTGTAGACATGCATAGCTTGCCTGTACTATAATTACTATCTAGCCCATAATTGTAGGTGAAGTAACACCATGATAGTAGGGACTCCATTTTGAAGCACTTGAGACTCCATTCTGGGAAGGTGCCCCCTCAACACTGTGAGACTCTGGTCTGAAACTATGATCTAAAACAGCTGAACAATAGCAGTGCACTACATCACACTTGGCAGAGCATAGAAACCCCCTAGCATGATCGCTCAAGCTTGGAGATGGATAGGCTACACCTGGGTTAATGATAAAAATGTAATTTGTCTATGTCCTACATGTGATTAAACCAATGCCTGCATTAATGTCAAGATTATAGTGGAATTGTTAAGATTGTAACTAGTATTGTCAAGATTATAATTGAAACTAGTTTCGCATAGGTTTTAGGTCAGCATGACCCCAGTTGCTATGTATTCCCCGATCCTAGCAACCATGAATTCCCCTCCCTGTTTTGTGGTTTTTGCCTTTATAAGCCCTGTTGCTTTGGTCTTCAGGGTTGAAAGTTCTTTAGGGATGAGCCCACTCTCCACCGCGACAATAAAGGACCATCAAATTTTATCAATGTGTGGAGCTCCTTTGTTTACACTCGCTGAAGTACAACATAGGCATCTAACCCCCCTCCAACCTTAAAAATTAATGAGCAATGGTGACATGGTTGTATCCATACAGGTATCTTTATGGGATCGGAGCAAATATTTCTCTGGGGGCAAGCATTTAAATTTGAGTCAAACTGTTTCCTTTTAGGAAAAGGAAAACACTGTTTCCGCCCGGTCTCGAACCGGGGACCTTTCGCGTGTTAGGCGAACGTGATAACCACTACACTACGGAAACCACCAGTGGGCAGTGCGTTAAAATGCACCCTGGAAAATCATTGCAGCGTCATATTTGCAATATAGGAAACTGAACTACATTTCGAGATTAGATAACATGAGCTCCAAGAAAATACCAACTACCCCCAAAAATAAGGAGCCTGCGACGTCCAAAGAATCAGGGACTCCACCTGAGAGGCCTCGCGCCGGAGCTGGCTGTGGGATCGGGCGTCTCCCGCAGCGTTACCGGGTGCAGAACCGCCCGCCGGGGGCGTTCTTCGCTGACTGTACAGCCCCAGAAGCTGAAGGAGCTGCGGGTCAGGTGCGGCCGAGCCACGGGAGCGTCCCGCACGGCCTTCGTGGTCTTCTTGGCTCCGGCCGGGCTGTCGGTGCTCCTGGCTCTACGCAGGTGGCTGGCGCTGGGGTCCAGCGGAAGCTGCGGGGGCCCTCTTCCCGCCCTCCAGACCCGGCGGGGCCTCACCTGCGCGCTGTCCCTCGCGGGCCTTTCGCCCCAACTTCTGCTTGTCCTCCTCCCGACGACGGCGCCAATGCCATGGGCCGCGGTTTCAATCTGACCCTTGCGTCACAAGCTCAGTTAGCACAGGTTGCGTGTTAGGGCATTCGGCTGTCGGAAAACTCGGAACACCCACACTTGTGCTTCCCGGCCTGGACTGAATTCGAGTGAGGACCAGGCCGCGAGATGAAGAGTGGATCGCTGGGGTCTCAGGGCCACCGTTCGAGCTAGGACGCAGGAGAGCACAGGCTTGTTCCGCGGTCAGGGCAGTTTCCCTTCACCCGGTCTACCAGAATCTCCGTTTTGGTCTTTGTGATGATCCAGCTCAGCAGCTCTGGAAACGCGGACTCGCCCGCGGGCAGCGTTTGGAGAACCTCAAAGTCCGAGGTTTCCCGTAGCCTCACCCCAAAGGCCTGCAGCGGGGTTCCCAACCTAGCCAAAGACGCGCGGTCCTTCCTCTCCTTCTCACTTGAACTTGAATGTAAAAATGAAGCTTGGATAGAACGAGCCGTTTTCTCCAGCACTTGCTTCTCGTAACCGCAGTGGTCACCGCGTGTGCTTCACACCCACCAAGTTCAAGTGCTCCCGCTGCGTGTAAGGTGAACGCCACAGCTCCCTAGACTGAAACTGGAGGGCCAAGATCCAGCGGATGCCCTGGTGGCTTCAGATTAGACAATGTCGTGAATTCTCCGTCCTCTTCCCATCTTGTCTGTCACTTCTCCCATCCACAAGAGATCACAACCCCCGCGCGTTTCCACGAACATGAAAGGGTCCTTGCTGGACGAGAGAGGGCAGTGTCCATTCTCCTGAGAGAGCAGCACGGGCGCAAGCCTCTGGGGAACCCGCACTCCCTGCGGTCCCGCACGCCTGTGCCTCGCCGCGCCCCCACACGTCCCCGAAGGAGCCGCTGGAGCTCCTCCGCGGGCCACCCCGGGAGCTGCCGGGTGCCAGCCGCTCCCACAGGAGCCGCGCAGCCAGGGCCCCGCCATGGTCCCTGGGCCCTGGGCAGGCCAGGCAGAGGCTGAAGCGGAGGACAGAGCCGACAGAGGCGCGCAAGGACAGCCCAGTGCCACTCCCGGGGGGCGCGAGGGACATGGGTCTGCTCGCCTTGGTCCGCGCCGCTTACTTGAACTCCGTCACCAGGAGGAAGGACCGGGTGACAGCAAGGCCCGTCCTCGAGCCACAGGAACACACGCGCTCCTGGCGGGTTAGATGTGGAGTCGAGGAACGCCCCGGCGTCAGAGCCCTCGTGTTTGGGATTGTTCTGAGCGTGGGGAGGATGGGGACCGAGCTCCAGCTGAGATGGAAACACTCAGGGGCGGCAGGGTTTGAGGGACGGGCTGGTGGTGGTCCCTGGGGACCTCAAGACCTTGCTTGGGAGAGATTCCCTTGGGCGTCTGTATCCCTGCTTGCGTGTGCGTTGTCGTTGGAGCTCGTAACAGCTCAACTCTCATTTTCTTGTCGACCGTGCGCCTCCGGGTCTTGCTCGCTCCCGCCACCCCCGGGTGCCCTGGCGGTTGCGCACATCTCTCCCGAGGCCCGCTGTCTGCTCCCCAAGGCTGCGTCATTTCTGACCGCAGCCGGGACGTAGCCCCTGGCTGCACACGCACCTGACAGCTTTGACTAGGGAGCTGCCTGCGAGGCGGGGCTCCTGGTGGGTCCGGTGCGATTCACCCTTTGGAGAGAATCTGGAGGGGGCGGCCTCCCGGGGCTTCCCTGAAGGGGGAGGAGGCGCAAGTGTGGCTAGGTGCTCTGGGAGCACTCAGATTCGCCTTACCTGGAAACCAATCAAGTAGTTGGTGATGTGTGTCCCTGGTTTTCACTGCTGCAGCCCGGGTTCGATGCCCGGTCAGGGAGACGTTGTTTTGCAATTTCCTGTGGGATGCAGGTGGTGTCCTTGAAACCTCAGCAGTAGGAGATCTGTCTTCGAAAGCCTGAAACTCTCTGGAAGGGCAGAAGTAGTCTGGACCCTGGCTTGGCTAGGTCACACAGCTCTGCGGGATGCACATCAGCACAGGCTCTCTCTCGACTTGCTGGATGCCCATTCTGCACCCCCGCCCCCCGCTTTGCCTCTCAGATTTAACTCGCCCACAGGAGAGAGCTGAAAACTTAGTGGAATTATCTTTCTTAAAGGATCTGAAGTTGCTGGGGACTGAACAAAACAGGCAGACTCCTGGAAGAATGGAGCCGCTGTTCCAGCTTCACAGATGTGGCTGAGAGCAAAGCTCGGTTGTCTGCTCATTTCAAGTTGCTGGACAAGGTCGAGGCCACCACAGCAGCTGGGAAGTCAAGGGGGCTGGAGGAAATCTCAGAGAGGAAAAAGCCAGGAAGGCAGTTCCAGGCATGTGTGGAGCTTGTGCGAGTTTGGGTGGCTCCAGGCAGTCCTGCTACAGCTAAAGGGACCCAGAGAGACCTCAGCTGCCATCTGCTGAAGGGGAGATGGGCACAAGCACATGGGCCTCTCCTACCCATGGGGAGACTGGGTTGAGCCAGGTTTTGGCCTGACCCAGCCCCAGGTGTTGTGCACATTTAAGGAGTGAAATATTGGATAGGGGTCCTCTCTCTATGCCTCTTATTTTTTCTCTGTCTCATTTTCTCTCATCCAAGGCCCCTCCCACACCAGGGTGTGGGGGAAGTGTCTTCCTGGTACTTACCTGAATCAGCCTGCTAGCCTAGAGGTCTGGTAAGCCTGGGGCTTCCTGTGTTTCAAAGATGTCCAGCTTTATGTTGGATTGCCAAAGACAAGTCAGTGGACAGGAAAAGTTCCGCGTCAGAAAAAGAAATCCAAACAAGACTGAAGTTTGTGAAAATGCCCAGTGCAATCTGGGCACATGTCTCTCTCTGTGGGCTGCACTGAAATCTTTAGGATGGAAATCTGGGCTCCTCAGGAGGACTTTCAGCATCAGGAGTGAAGAGCCGCCTCTCAACACTCATTGCAAAGATTCTATGACTGTTCCCTTGGGTTGTCTGGCAGTGACCTGTGTGACTTTGCTCTCCTACAGACTCTACAGACCTGCCTCCTACAACACAGAATTTCTTCCTGAGCCATCACAATTCCGGAGTCAGGGACACAGCACATTTTTGTGAGCAATCCCAGGGACTTAATGACATTTGATTCTGGAATGAGTGATGGCCCTGGACCGGTGCTACCACTCTGTAGTGTACAGGAGTGCACATATGAAGTTGGGAGTTCAGAGGCAGGCATTGTGGTGCCATGGGCTGGGCTGCCGCTTGGGACACCTGCATTCCGTATCAGAGTGCAGAGCATCAAGACCTGCCTCCACTTCCAGTCCAGCTGTCTGCCAATGTGTCTAGAAGGCAGCAGAAAATAGCCCAAGGACTTGGTTACCTGCCACTCATGTGTGAAATTTGGATGTATTTCATGGTGCCAGCTTCCCTCTGCCTGACTCTGACTGCTATAGGCATTGCAGGTGTGAACCAGCAAATGGAAGATCTCGCTCTCTCTCTTTCTATCTGTGTGTGCATTTTTCTGCACCTGCCACATACATACATTTCTCTAAAGGAATTACTTGCTGTTTTGAGCTGGAGAATGTTTTAATTTTGATTTGTATAAAAATACAAGCAACAATATGTATGTTAAATAAACCTTCTTCTGTGAGGTTTCTAAACTCTCACCCTTCAAGGAAAATGAACATGTGCCTAAGAGCTGGTAAATCGTCTGCATTTTTCTGCCTGTTCCCGGACTCAAGTCCTTGCTATTTTTGTCCAGCTGCCACAGCCTCTGTCATCCAAAGGTTGGGGGTGGGTAGGGAAAAGGATGAGGGCCTCTGAGGATCCTTTCCTGATCTAGGCTTTGGTGTCTTAGGGGCTATCACATTTGCAGAGGGAAGGGCTGGGATTTCTGCAAGCAAACTGACCAGTGGTCCTGCTTTGTAATTAGGTCCTCATGCATGAGGTCTTCTTGCTTTGATTTAGACTTGCTTTGTTGTTTTATTTTCTTGTCAGATGGGGATTTATTGGTGACTAAACTTTGTTGGTTTTGAAATTAAACAAGAACATTTAAATTAAACAAAAACAACTTCCAACATCAGTTGTTGTGGGGAAATTAGGCACAGGAGGCAATTCAAAGATGGCGCCCAAAGGAAGTAAGGTGGGCGGTACCCAAAGTCGTTTACCACCAATGCTGACTGAACCCGCAGCAGCAGGGGAGGTGACAACTGATGATGAGTGTACAGACATATGGCTGGTCCTGTAAAAAGTCACCGCGTAAAATGACCTTTTAAGTAATTGGTTAGTCCTTATGCCCTGCCCCAGTAATCCTGCTATCTTGTGCTTTAAAAGGCTTTGCTATGCGTGCAATAAACTTGACTCCCCACTGCTTCTGACTGTCTCCAGGATCAGGGAGCTGGGGAATGGGAAAGTGGTGCACTTTCTTCGAACCCAGTCCATCCTCCTTCAGGTGAACTATGACCCCACAAGTTGTTACCTGAAATAGAAAAACAAACAAACCAATAAACCTCATGAACAATCTTCTGTGTGGTCTTGCTGACAACAGCCTGGGGCTGGGGCTGGAGATGGGGCTGGGTGGAGATGGAGGCCAGAGGGAGCCCGACTGTGGGGAAGGGGAGAAGTGACAGGAGTGGACCACAGGCCGGAAGGAGATGGTGGCGCTAGCACATGCAAGGCAGAGAATCCTGAAGTGTGCTAGCTGCCCGTGGTGTGGGACACAGGGCCCCAGCACCTCCCGTTGCCAAGAGCCCTGCTCCCAGCTGCTGTTGCAGGTTAGTTAGCTAGACCCCCGCCAGCTCCACCTCAGCCTCAGTTTATCCTCCGTGCTGCTCCTCAGGAGAAAATGAAGGTCTTTGCCAGGTCCCGGGATGAGAGCTCAAACATGCCATTCACAGCCTTGTTACAGCAAAGAGAAGACATTTGCAGGAAAATTTGCCTAAATCCATTTCAAATCAGCAGGAGTTCAGCAAATGCCTATCTGGTGCACACAGGACAGGCTAAAGATATTTTGAGACTTTTAAATAACCTGAAGATATTTTTGTGTTTGGTTTTACTCCTCAGTAAGAATCTAGGATATTGTAATTTGAATTTGAATACAGTAAATTTGTATTTTATCAAAGACCAACATGAATCATCCTTGCTTCAATTTTTTAGCACATTATTTTCAGCAGTATTTTGCTCATTTTTTTTCTGAAAGACTACTGATTCCTGAGGCAGTGGGGTGAAAGCCGTGCGGCTGTCCCCACGGCTGCCCGACCTCCGAACACACTGCAGGGCTACCGCTCACCTCTCGGCGGAGTCCCAGGCTCTGGAGGGCACAGAGTCACTCTGCAAGGCTGGCGGCAGCGCGGGACAAGTGGCCTGGGGAAGTCACAGCCACGTCCCTGTGCCGCTAAGAGATGAGTTCCTGTGGCGCAATCAGTTAGTGCTGTTAACTGAAAGGTTGGTGGTTCAACCACACCCAGGGATTGCTTTGGTTGCTTTTAACCTCCTTGAAAGCCATCTTCGCCCCCTCCCCCCCTCATTTCTGACAGCAGTCAGGGTCCCCTACCCCCTTGTCCCCAACTGGGATCTTAGAGAATGGCTGCTGTGGTGTAAACTTTATACCCCTGTCATTGAAGGGTGCAGACCATTGCCTCTATTACTCCATGACAGATGGTGCCAGACGTTGGAGGAGCAGTGTCCATAGCAATGGCTCTCCACGGAGATGAGAATCTTCCCCTGTTGAGCTGGTGTCTCACGTGGGCTCAGTTCTTCTGTTGAATCTCAAGAGCAGAAGTTGAGTGCTTTGACTTTGTAGAATGTCTTCTCTCTCTCTCTCTCTCTCTCTCTCTCTCTCTCTCTCTCTTCCTGTCCCTCTCTACCTCTACCTCTATCTCTATCTCTATCTCTATCTCTATCTCTATCTCTATCTCTTTCTCTTTCTCTTTCCCTTTATCTATCATCTCTATCTCATTCCATCTTACTCCTGTGTCATATTTTCCCACCAGTAACATACTATGGGTTTCTAGTTTTGATGTTATGAACTTAACTTCTCTGGTACCTACAGGGCTCCATTCAATGTTTGTGGGTAAGTATCTTCTATTGCCTATCATCCTGTGCATTCTGGTAGACCTTGATATTTGAACCTGCAGTGATGAGAAGAGGCTCCCATTTTACCTTTCTAATATCTGTTAAAAAAAAGTTTAGATATTTATTTTATTTATTTGAAAGAATTATAGAGAGATGTAGAGACAAAGAGAGAGGTCTTCCATCTGCAGCTTCACTCCCCAGATGGCCGCAATGGCCGGAGCTGTGCTGATCCAAAGCCAGGAGCCAGGAGCTTCTTCCAGGTCTCCCATGTGGGTGCAGGGGCACAAGGACTTGGGCCATCTTCCACTGACTTCTCAGGCCATAGCAGAGAGCTGGATCAGAAGAGGAGCAGCCAGGAATAGAACTGGTGCCCATATGGGATGCCTGCGCTTGAGGCCAGGGCATTAACCCGCTGCACCACAGTGCCGGCCCATCATAATTTTTTTTATCCAGTCATCTTTTGATGGACACTTGGATTGATTCCATATCTTAGCTATTGTGAGTTGAGCTGCAATGAATATGAGGCTGCAGATAACACTTGTATATGCTGCTTTCATTTCTCTTGGGTGAATTCAAGGAGTGGGTTTGTTGGGTCATATGGTAGACCTATTGTCAGCTTTCTGAGGTATCTTCATACTGTCCACTGCCATGGCGGCACCAGTTTGCATTCTCAGCAACAGTGGATTAGGGGACCTTTTCTCCCACATCCTTGCTGGTATTTATTCTTTGTTGATTTCTGTATGAGAGCCTTTCTAACTGAGGTGAGGTGGAAACCCATTGGAGTTTTGATTTGCATTTCCCTCATGGATAGTGATCTGATCATTTCTTCATGTGTCTGTTGGCCATTTGAATTTCATTGGGGAAACCCTACAAGACATTGGCATAGGCTGAGACTTCTTGGGAAAGAACCCAGAAACACAGGCAATTAAGAGAAACTTGACAAATGGGATTCCATCAAACAGAGAAGCTTCTGCACTGCAAAAGAAACATGAGTGAAGTGAAGAGGCAACCGACATAATGGGAGAAACCATTTGCAAATTATGACACTGATAAAGGATTAATATCCAGAAGCTATACAGAGCTCAAGAAAGTCAACAACAATGAACCAAACACTCCACTTTAAGAAGTGAGCAAAGGACTTGAACAGGCATTTTCCAAAAGGGTGCATGATTCTTCCTCTCTCACAAACGCCCAGCTGCATTCATTTTTCTTGTGGTTGGACACAAATGATTCTGATTCTCCCTCACCAGAGAGTTGTGTAAAAGTGTCATTACCACACAGCAGACTCATAGAATGGCAGCACTCCTGCCTCAGAATCAACCCTTGGGACATTCAGATCTGGCTAAAAGGTCCACGAGAGTCTCACAGGCATGGAAAGCCATGACACGGTGGCAAAAAACAATCTAAATGAAAGATCCTGGTGAACAAGACCCCAGCAGAAGGAACAGGCCATCAAGGAGAGAGGCACCTTTCTCTGAAGGGAGGAAGGAACCTCCACTGTGATATGGCCTTGACTAAACAAGTTCAGAGTCGGTGAACTCAAGGGGCTTCCATAGCCTAGACAGCTCATAGCAAGAGTCTCGGGTGATTGCTGACATCATAAATAAGAGTGCCAATTGTTAAATCAACAACGGGAGTCACTGGGTACATGCTCCCCACATAGGATCTCTGTCCTTAATGTGTTCTACTATGAAACTTAAAACAACACTACTAGTCGAACAATACCCTATACCTTGTGCGATTGTGTGAGTAAAG
The DNA here is from genome assembly GCF_964237555.1 of Oryctolagus cuniculus. NCBI lineage: Eukaryota > Metazoa > Chordata > Mammalia > Lagomorpha > Leporidae > Oryctolagus > Oryctolagus cuniculus. Next base: position 48,718,334 of record NC_091438.1, read on the forward strand.
CCTGTTGAAATCCTTGCTTAGTATATACTAAGTTGATCTTCAGTATATGAAGGTAATTGAAAATGAAACTTGATGAAGGGCGGGATGGGAGCGGGAGTGGGAGAGGGGAGGGCCATGGAAGGGAGGGAGGTTGGGGGGGGGAAGCCACAACAATACAAAAGTTGCACTTTGCAAATTCACATTTATTAAATAAAAAAAAAACTATATAACAAACAAACAAAAAAAAGTGTCATCACACAGAGTACCCACTAATCCCATGGCATTTCTTCTTATGTCACAAGCAAGGCTTGAGAAAGGAAGACAGCTTACATGGAGTCCTCTGCCCTGCTGTCTCTCTCCCAGCTGCGTGAGCCACCCCTGCTGCTTCCCAGGATGGGCACAGCAAGCATTAGAAGCAGAAGCCATCAGGTGCACAGCCCAGGTGCTCACTCCCATCCGGGATGTGGGGGTCTATACCCTCGCCCCAGAAGTGTTTCCCTGGTGCTGTATAGAGAAAAAGCTCGGCTTCCGTTTCTGTCAGGTGTCCAGCTCCAACTCTGTCAGGACCGTGCCCAGTGTGTCCACTCGGGCTGCTCAGATTCCCAGAAAAATCTCTCTGCACTCCTGCCTGGACAGGGACTCCCAGTCAGCACCCCGGGAGCGGGATTGAATGAGGCTTTCAGCAGTCGGGTTCTTCCAGGGAACTTCGGTGCCTCATCCCTCACTAGGGATGTGTTGTCCTGGCTGCCAGGACCCGACCAGCCCCCATGCCACTCGTCTGCAAGGAGAACCTCCCGGTAAAGGTTCCGGGACTTGGGCAGCACAGCAGAACAGAGGGCGCTGGTGCCCGCTGAGCCGACCTTTCTGTGGGCGCCCGACCTTGCTCCACCCTCCGCGTTCCCGCGTTCTCATGACCGAAGGCGGACGATCCAGTCGCGGGTTCAACACCTCTGCGGGAACGCCCCTTCGACGTTTCCTCAACGTGGGACGATTGAGCTCCTTGTTTGAGATTCTAAGGCGTTGGCGTGCATAAGCTCTCAGGTGCGGAGCGGGCCCTGAGAGACGCGGGAGCCCCGCAGGGACAGGCGTGAGCGTGGTTATCGGCTCTGCGGGGCAGCACCGCCTCGCGTCCCGGACCCCCGGCAGGATCCGCGCCGTCAGAGTGGACGCCGTCTTCCTGACACCAGCGGTGCTCCGTCACGATGACGGTCTGCGGCCCCCGGGCGCCTTCTCCAGCTTCATGAAGACGGGTTCTTTCTGCTGCTGGCTTCGACGTCCGGTCGGCATCCACTAAGTCCACTTTTCATTTCGAGTTCCCGCATGAAGATAATCTTGGATGACCTTAAATGTTCTGCGCGTATAGAGCGATTATTTCGAGAAGGGCGATCGGGCCTCAGACAAAAGGTCTCAGGCCTGATTCAGGATAAGAACGGGTGCAGTCATGCGGACCAGGGTCGGGGCACCCGCAGGGGTGGGGTTTGGAAGGACGGGCGGGCACAGCTGTCACTCTGAGCTCGCGGAGGGCGCGCTGGTGGAGCAGCTGCCGGGCGCGGGGAGGGCGGGTTGCCTCCGGTGGCGTCACGGAAGGGGCGTAGCTATGTAGATAGAGCAACGCAGGGGCTGCTGGGCCGGGACCTGCTGCAGATTCACGACCGCTTTCCCGTGCTTTGGAGAAAGCGCGGCACCGCTGGCGGCACACAGGTGCGCTGTGCGTGCTTCAGGTCGAAGGGCGCTCGGGGTAAGGGGCGCAAAGTGTGCGCGTGTGAAGAGTTCAGGCCGTGTAAAGCTGCGATTTCCGAAATTTTGGAAACTCGACTGCAGAATTTGTGGTCGTGGGGTACTTCCTTCGCGCTCTCCCCTGGCTTTGATCAGCTGAAGAGCAGGTGACTACTAGGTTGCAGTGTGCAAACCTCAGTGCAAAGCAGGTTATGTACCTTTCAAATCCTACGCAGGGTAAATATTGTCGGCTAGTCTCCGTTACACAATCAAGCATCCCTCAGTTCCTGAACTCTCTTGCACCTTCCTCTCAAGGTAATTTTAACAAACATTTAGCACAAGAAAGTTTTTCTTCTTTTATTAAATATGCCTTTTCTTGCAAAGAGTACTTCATTGACCGTTGTATGGTGATTTTTTCAAAACCCGCTTGGTGGAGCCTAGGGCCAGGCTGGGAGCTCTCTCCTGGGACCTGTAGAACGGTCTCTCCCCTGCTCCTCCCGCTTCCTGGGCGTCCTGGATAAAGTCTTTTTTACCCACTCGAGTAGGTCCCACCCAGACTTTGCAGGGATGAAATCCGCGGTCCAGACACCGGCGTTTCCCACCTGTTCCCAATAGCCGTGGGTGATTTCCCCACGGGCTCAGGTTTCAGCCCCAGCAGGGCCAAGGGCGCCCTGTGTGCCTCCGCCCCTTCGCGCATGGCGAGGGCAGGAGCCCCAGCCTCGCCCAGGACTGGGATCCCCCAGGCTCGGTCATTGTCCTGGGGACCGGGCCAGTGTAAAGAACCCGTTTCTGGAACGCGGAATCCAGAGTGCACTAGAGCTGGATGAAACTGCGAGGTTCCAGGTGCGGCCGGGAACAGGAGGCGCCGAGGCCCAGAGCAGTCCGTACCCTGCAGATAGGCCTTCTTGTCCCCTAGATGTCGGGAGGACCTCGGGAGCGGTAATAAATCCCGTTTAAACAGCCAAAACGGCAGTTCTAGTAAGTTAAAGGCAAAGGTCCCACCGAGATTTGAACTCGAATTGCTGGATTCAGAGTCCAGAGCGCTCACCATTACACCTTGGAACCGGCCTACAGACTGAGATGCTCTGGCGGCATGTGGACCGCGTTGACTGGCAGGCGCGGGCTCCTGAGGCGGGATGGCCACGACGCTGCCCCGCGGCTGCTCGACCTCCCTAAGCACCGGTTGCCTGCGTGGCGCACAGTGGGGCTCCCGCTCATCTCTCGGCGGTGGCCGGGCTCCGGAGCCCGAAACGTCTCCCTTCAAAGCCGGAAGTTGACCCGGGGAAGGATCCCTCTCTGTGCCCCGGGAGCCGAGTCTCTGTGGCGCAATCGGTTAGCGCGTTCGGCTGTAACCTAAGGCCTGGTGGTTCGAGCCCACCCAGGGACGGCTGCTATCGCATTTTTACCCGGCTATGAACGCGGATAAGCACATTCTTGTTCTTGTCTCTACTTGTCTGCTATCCCCACAAAGGCCACCTCCCCACGTCATTCCACTCTCCTAGACCACCTGCTGGGAGCCCAGGAGGCCTGAAACACACACTGAGGAGGAAAGCAGTCCTGGGGCCCAATGGGCTGGCACCGGTGAGGTCCATTTGTGGGACTTGCATTTGACATCTGTGATACAAGGCCGAAAGCAGTGTTTGGTCTCCAAGCGTGTGCCTCAGTTGTGCTTGCTTTATCAACAGTGTTCTCACCATTATAAATAATAATTTGTAAAAATAAGTTTCTGTACTCTGTGCAAGTACTTTCAAAATCTTCTGAAGCCTGATTGGCTTCATGAGAGCACCACAGAGGTCGTTGTATTGTGCACTAGGAAGATGTATCATGCACGTCTTTAGCCCCTGTGCAGCTGTGTCCACAGTGTAGCGTTCCCTGTGCAACTGCTTCCTTATGGCTGGTATACATGGCCTCGAATATCAGCCAACTTGGAAACTGCTCTTTTCCTAGAATGGCACTAAGTCATATTCCAGTTGGTTTATGAACTCCATTAGTGTCCCTCTCTTCACTTACTTGTCAGCACAAGCTTACTGTTCAGTGATTTCTGAACATCCAACAAGGGGAGTGGGCCCCCCTGCTTGACTAAGAGCTTGGTGCAACAGGAGGATTTGGTGGGCACTTTCCACAGCTGCTCAGCTGTGGGTGTTGACAGCTAAACTTCTAAGCTAGCTTGCAGACTTCCAATAACTGCAACTGTTTTCTGTGATGACCTGGTTACACTGATCCAGAGAAGGCTGCCAGAATGACCTCTTTTATGGCTTTCAGCCAAGCCACTATCCCAGAGGCGAATCCTCATGGTGTCAGACATCTGTTCTCCTGCTTTCCTTTATATCTTCAGAGATCTTGCTTTGGCTTCCACAGGAAGTGATGAGAAGCCAATGCTTCTTTTCCTGCTATACCATGGTCAGTGAGCATGCAGATAACTCTCTCCATAGTATTCCTTGCCAGATGTTTGCTGGGGCTCTGCCCAGACCATCTGTCCATGTGAGATGCATCACTGGAGCCAAAGGAACCTGCACCCAACAGGCCAACCTGGGCCCAAGTGCTATGGGCTCATGACCCCTTGGTTCTTCTGTTCTCCCATGCGCAGAAACAGAGCTCTTGACTCCTGCATGCTGAACGTGGGTCCTGGACCAAGGCTTTTGTTCTTTCTTTCATTTTTGCATCATAATTTCTCCCACCAGGGGCATCACTGGGGGTTTCTGAGTGTGGTGTTATCAAGTGAACATCTGGTGTGATCTCTGTTAGGTGATGATTGACAGAGATGCATTCTCTGTTTGATGGTGTGTGACAGGAAAACTAGTCTGAAAGTCTGTACTGATTGTCCATTATCCTGGAGAGGCTGGTATTTCCTGGTGTTTGAGCCTGCAGCAGTGAGAAGCTGTTCACCTCTCCTCTTTCCAGTGTGTGGTGAAATTATTATGACCCTATAGCTGTCAGCAAGAGCTTTTATTTTTTTTAAAGATTTACTTATTTATTTGAAAGGCAGAGTTACAGGGACAGAGAGAGGAAGAGAGAGAAAAATCTTCCATCTGCTGATTTATCCCCTAAATGACCTCAAGAGCTGGGGCTGTGCCAGGCTGAAGCCAGGAACTTCTTCCGGGTCTCCTACATGGGTGCAGGGGCCAATCACTTGGGCCATCCTCCACTGGCCACCCAAGCCCTTCCAAGCAGCACCATCTAAGACCAGGGCTCTAAAGCTCTCCTGGGAGAAAAGGCAAAGCTCTGGCTGTGGTGGCTCCACACCAGTGAAGACAGCACCAAGAACGCCAGGGACAAAGCAGAAGAGAGGGTGGGCAAGGGGTTGGGAGCCATCAGGACCCACTCAGAACATGCTGGATTTCCAGTTATTAAAACTGTCGGCTGCCTGAACCTTCAGAGGGGGCATGCAACCCTCACAGTGTCCTGAGAATTCTCTTGGGTGGGGGTGGGTTAATGTAAATATATACTTTCAACCGGGGTGCCTGAGGAATATTGACAGTATCAGCTTGGTTTGAGATCCAGATGCAGATTTAAATTAAGTTTCTCTCCACCAATCAGTGGGTTCTGCCGCTGTGTTCCCATAGGGTGGGAAGCCAAGCAGGCCTCTCCTCAGCTCCCCTCTGGAGCTCACAAACCAGAAAGCACTGGTTCCGTGTCAGCTTAGGCAGAGGACTGAGGCCTGTGGAGAAGATTCACTGTAAGAAACCTGAGGGGCCTACACTGTGGTCTGCGGCGCTGGCTTCCCCATAGGCTCCAGTTCGTGTCCCGGCTGCTTCCCTGGATAGCAGTGGAGGATGGCCAAGTCCTTGGGCCCCTTCCTTCACCTGGAGATTTGGAAAAGGGTCCTGGCACCTGGCTGTGGATTGTCTCAGCTTCAGCTGTTGAGGCCATTTGGGGAGTGAACCAGCAGAAGGAAGACGTCTCTCTGTGTCTCCATCTTTCTCTAACTCTGTATTTCAAATAAATAAATATTTAAAAGAAAAGAAGAGAAAGAGAGAGAGAGAGAGAAAGAAAGAGAGGAAAGAAAACCTGAAAGCATTTCCCTCTTGTAAATCTGGCAAGAGCGGGGTGACAATGGCCAGCACGGGAGAAGAGAAACGAGGTCTGGTTGATGTGAGCTGCGTGGACACGTGGACACGGCCACTTATCCTCACTCTGCTCTTATTCTCCTGGCTTCAGAAAAAGAATTTTGTTTCCGCCCGGTTTCGAACCAGGGATCTTTCGCGTGTGATGCGAACGTGATAACCACTACACTACAGAAACCAATCACAGAACTGTATGCCAAAATATTTCCCCAAAAGCCATGCAGAAGAAGCCTGTGCCCTGGTATCTTCATGAGACAATGTGGTGCCTTTCTGGTCCCCTTCCCGCCGCCATAGGTCACTTCCCCCACCAAAACCGGATAACAACCCCGCGCGTTTCCACGAACACATTAGGGTCCTGCTGGACGAGAGAGGGCAGTGTCCGCTCTCCTGCGGGAGCAGCACGGGCGCCAGCCTCTGGGGAACCCGCACTCCCTGCGGCCCCGCATGCCTGCGCCTCGCAACGCCCCCGCGCATCCCCGAAGGAGCCGCTGGAGCTCCTCCGCGGGCCGCCCCGGGAGCTGCCGGGTGCCAGCCCCTCCCACAAGAGCCGCGCAGCCAGGGCCCCGCCACGGTCCCTGGGCCCTGGGCAGGCCAGGCAGAGGCTGAAGCGGAGGACAGAGCCGACGGAGGCGCGCAAGGACAGCCCAGTGCCACTCCCGGGGGACGCGAGGGACATGGGTCTGCTCGCCTTGGTCCGCGCCGCTTACTTGAACTCCGTCACCAGGAGGAAGGAGCGGGTGACAGCAAGGCCGGTCCTGGAGCCACAGGAACACACGCGCTCCTGGCGGGTTAGATGTGGAGTCGAGGAACGCCCCGGCGTCAGAGCCCTCGTGTTTGGGATTGTTCTGAGAAAGCAATGGAAGCCCACCCACGTCCTTGGGACCCTGCACCCATATGGGAGCCCCAGAAAAAGCTCTTGGCTCTTGGCTTCGGATCAGCAAAGCGCTGGCCGTTGTAGCCATTTCTGACCATTGTAGCCATTTGGGGAGTGAACCAGCAGATGGAAGACCTCACTCTCTCTGCCTCTCTCTAACACTGCCTTTCAAATAAATAAGTAAATTTGAGGGAAAAAAAAGAAAAATGAAACACTTAATCTAGGATCCTACATCAGTGAAAATTTCAAAAATGAAATCTGGCAGCCAGCCTTGGGGTGTAGAGGGCTAAGCCAGTGCCCGCAGTGCAGGCATCCCATATAGTCAATGGTTGCATTCCTGGCTGCTCCACTTCTGATCAAGCTCCTGCTCATGGCCTGGGCTCCTGCCACCCACATGGGAGACCTGGATGAAACTCCTGGCTCATGCTTCAGCAGCCTCCTGGGAAGTGAGCCAGCAGATGGAAGATCTCTCCCCCTTTCCCTCTCTCTCTGTAACTCTGACTTTGAAAATTAAAAAAAAAAAAAAATTAGGTTTGTTTCCTGCCATGCTCATCAAGATGAAGTCAGTCTTCTGTACTCTTTCTTAGTGACTGTAGATGAAACCCCAGAAAAAATAACTCGAATGAATTACCTGAGTGCTCTGAAAAGTCCACAACACATGTGAATCAAGTGCCACAGACAAGAACAAACGAATGAGCTGGGGCGGTAAGGGCATGGTTCTCCCTCCTGTGAGGCACTCTGGAGGAGGAAGGGCCTTTGGAGCTGCAGCCACTTACCCGCCGTGAGCTTTCTGGCAAGGCTCTCTGCCAGCTACTGCTCAGGGAATCTCTGTCCCAGATGGCGGGCAACATCCGTGTTCCTGAGGAGGCCCTCAAAAGCCTGGCCCATGTCCTTCAGGTGCTGGGCAAAGAAGGAGCAGACCTCTCTCCCTTCCTGTATCTTGCGCCGTAAGTGGGTGAGTTCTCTGGCCCGAGCCTGAGCTAGGGAGTCTTGTCTCCTAAGGTAGGGAAGAAGACAGAAATGTAAGATTGAATGACAGCTCACAGGAGCCTTGTCGGAGCCATCCACTAGAATGGCCCAAGGGCAGTGTCCATGGTGTGTGCTGGTATGAGTTGTGAGGCTTGCCTTGGCAGGGGGAAAGTGCACGGAGCCCTGCACTCGTTTGTTTTTACTATGATTAAGATGCCCTTTCAGTCTCTCACCTCAGCCCGCATCCATGTAGTAAACAGCAAGCAGTATGCCAGTTGTGCCAGGAACATTTGTGTTGGGCTGGGAACAGTGCTGGGAGGTACTGCCATGATGAAGCTGTGTCAGAGCAGAGCCAGAGCCTGGGCAGGAGAAAGCAACACAAATAATGAGCTACACACGTGTGAGGGCACTGTGCCAATGGTGGTCTTGCTTAGTTACACACGTGAGTGCACTGTGCTGACAGTCGTCTTGCTTAGTTACACACATGGGAGTACACTCTGCTGATGGTGGTCTTGCCTGGTAAGTTCCTACGCTCTCCAAGCTGCTCAGCTCTAGGGTGTGAGTGATACCAGATACAATTAGTATCTCTGTAACTCTTCTTCACATCATGGTGGTGGTGGTGGTGGGGGGGTGTAAAGAGAGTCAGGAATGCAGATCTCACTCTAACTTACTTTTGGGAGGAACTTTGTCAGCAGCCACAACTCGCAGACCCCTTAGAGACAAACGTGAGGCCCAAGATGCCAGAGGTCTGAGCCGAAGGCACTGCCGCGCACAGACGCCACTGCAGAAGTAAGGCCAGAGGCCCGAGCCTGCCAGGGAACGGTCTGAAGTCACAATAGCAGAACTAGAAGGTGGGGCTGTCTGGACTCTCAGGAACCCCTACGTTCCAGTTGTCAAAGGCAGGCTGATGCCCACGGCCACTGTGTTCTTCTGCTCACCCCAAATGGGCAACACCCCCTCTGCGGCACACAGGCCTGTGCAATGGGGTCTGCTGGCCTAGCCACTGAGGGGATGAGGGACAGGCAGGCAAGGGGGAGAGCGAGCCCCTGACATCTATCCTCACTGTCTCTGCGCGAGGCTCCGTGGGCTTCGGACGCCAGGGTCAGGCTCCACGCGTCTCCTCCTCCTCCTCCTTCTCGCGGGTCCTCAAGCCCCGTCCCCTCTCGGCGTGCGCCCCCAGCGCCACCCGCAAACGGCACCCCGCGGGCCTCTCACGTCCGGCACCGGATGCCGAGAACTTGCGGGAACTCGGCGATGAAAAGCGGCTCCCTTTGCACAGACCTTCGTGACTTCAACACCCTGGGGGCTTCCAAGGACTGAGCGAGGAGACCACTCAGCCTGGAGTCCTTGGGTCCCCCGGGGCGCCCGTGACGGCCAAGCCCTGTTCCCGGCGAAGGACCCGAGAGCGGCCGTCACCGCGACCCTGAACCCGGGGAGCCCCGAGCTGGACACGCGAAGCTTCCGAGCGCCCGCGGGCGGCAGGGGCAGCGGGGGCAGCGGGGGCAGCGGGGGCAGGGTGTTCCCGGCGTGGAGGCGGCGCCGACGCGGGCGCTGTCGACCTCGGGTCCTATCGCTCCGGCGGGCCGCGGACCCGGGCGTCTGCGGGGCGCGGGCTCCTGCGGCGGGCGTGCGACGACCTCGCGGCTCCCCGTGGCTGCCCGACCTCCCAACGCACAGGTTACCGCGCGGCGCACAGCGCGCCTCCTGCTCGCCCGTCAGCGGTGCCCGGGGCTCTGGAGCTCGCAGCGTCGCCCCATCAGGCCAGCGGCAGCCCGCCGTCCCTTGTGCAGGCGGCAGCTGTGTCTCTGTGGCGCAATCGGTTAGCGCGTTCGGCTGTTAACCGAAAGGTTGGTGGTTCGAGCCCACCCAGGGACGACCCCTGGCACTTTTACTCCGTTTGATAATAAATCAGTGAAATGCCCTCATCTCAAGGACCCCTCCCGTCTATAACTAGGTTCTTGGAAACCAGTTGAGGGGTGCAGATCGAGTTTCCCGTGTAAATTGCAGGGGTCAAGTACCTCCACAGTACAACTGCTTCCCATAGATGGGGCAAAATTCGGGCATAGGAGGGTGGCATATCAGGAGAAGCACCTGCTTCTTGACTGGTGGGGTTGTAGGCAAAATGCAAGGGCGACTTGGAGGTTGTGTCAAAGTCTGAATGTACGTTCAGGATGCACAGCAGTTTCTGTCTTTGTTTTTTATCCATGACCTGTTAGCTGATTATCTTGTTGTATCTCTCCTCCCCTCCATTCCCCAGCTTTGTAATGAAATGTAGGCTGTCATACACTTCTGCTATGGGACTCTATCTCAACATAGTTATTACCTGTGGCAGATATTGCAGGAGCGGTGCCCGTAGCAATTAGGCCATCTGGACCTCTCTTCCCCTGTTGAGCTGGTGGTTCACGTGGGCTCAGGTTTCTGTTGACTCTCAGGAGCAGAAGTTGAGTCTGACTTGATAGGACATCTCTCTCTCTCGCTCTTGCTCTCTCTCCCCACTTCCCTCCCACACCTCCAACTCTCTCAGTCGTGTTTCCTGTTTTCCCACTGGCGGCATCTCTATGGGTTTCTAGTTTGATGTTCTGAACTAACTTCTCTGGTACCTGCAGGGCTCCATTCCTTATATGTGGGTGAGTATCTTCGATCGCCTATCATCCTGTGCATTTTGGTAGTTCTTGATATTTGAACCTGCAGCAATGAGAAGAGGCTCCCATTTTGTCTTTCTAATATTTGGTAAAAATCTTATGGTTCCATCAATAGATAGGTAAAAGATGCCCACATTTATTCAAAATAGCCTTAAACTGGAAACAACAATTCAAATGTCCAACAACAGTAGAATAAATACCAGCCCCCATGCCACTCGTCTGCAAGGAGAACCTCCCGGTAAAGGTTCCGGGACTTGGGCAGCACAGCAGAACAGAGGGCGCTGGTGCCCGCTGAGCCGGCCTTTCCGTGGGCGCCCGACCTTGCTCCACCCTCCGCGTTCCCGCGTTCTCATGACCGAAGGCGGACGATCCAGTCGCGGGTTCAACACCTCGGCGGGGATGCCCCCTAGACGTTTCCTCAACGTGGGACGTTTGAGTTCCTTGTTTGAGGATCGAAAGCGTTGGCGTCGGTAATCACTCAGGCGCAGAGCGGGCCCTGCGAGACGCCGGAGCCCCGCAGGGACAGGCGTGAGCGTGGTTATCGGCTCTGCGGGGCAGCACCGCCTCGCGTCCCGGACCCCCGGCAGGATCCGCGCCGTCAGAGTGGACGCCGTCTTCGTGACACCAGCGGTGCTCCGTCAGGATGACGGTCTGCGGCCCCCGGGCGCCTTCTTCAGCTTCATGAAGACGGGTTCTGTCTGCTGTTGGCTTCGACGTCCGGTCGGCATCCACTAAGTCCACTTTTCATTTCGAGTTTCCTCATGAAGATACGCGGGTTTGGAAGGAAGGACCCGGGCTCCTGGCTGACCCTAAATGTTCCGTGCATCGAGAGCGATGCTTTCGAGAAGCGTCGGGGCTCTGCGCGGCGCCTCCAGGGGTGGGGGTGTGAGGGACGGGCGGGCACAGGCTGTCCCTCTGAGCTCGCCGAGGGCTCCCAGGTGGTGCAGCTGCAAGCCGCGGGGTGGGCGGGGCGTCTCTGGCCGCGTCACCGACGGGACGGGGCCATGTAGATGAAGAACGCGGGGGCTGCTGGTCTGGGACCTGCTGCAGATTCACGACTGCTTTCCCGTGCTGTGGGAGAATGCGCGGGATCGCTGGCGGCAAATACGTGTGCTGTGCCTGCCTGAGAGCGAAGAGGGCCCGGCGGTGCGCGGCGCAAAGTGAGCGCGTGTGAAGAGTGCGGGGCGTGTGAGGCTGTGCTGGAGCGGAATGTCAACAGCTCATACTTACCTGGCAGGGGAGGCGCCATGATCAAGCAGGTGGTTTTCCCAGGGCGAGGCTCTTCCATTGCACTGCGGGAGTGCTGACCCCTGCGATTTCCCCACATGGGGGAAACTCGACTGCAGAATTTGTGGTAGTGGGGGACTGCGTGCGCGCTCTCCCCTGGCTTTCTTTTGGTTGCAAGAGCAGGTTGTCGCGTGCAGCTTACTCAGGCCACAGCTCCACCTAGCACCGTATACTCCACACTTGTGCACTACTAGTACACTGCTTTCTGCAATCAAGCAGCGAGACCTGTACCACCAAAGCCATGCTTTTCTTCCTTCAATGAAATATAAGGGAGATTGCAAAGAAGATGAAATCCTGTAGTGACTGTTCAATAATGCAGAAGCTGCTGGGCGGAGACAAGACGAGGCAGGGCTGGGTGCCCTCTCCTGGCCTCGAAAAAAAGAAATGCCGGTCTTCAGACGGTTCAGACCGGCACTGACCCACCTCCGCAGTCCTGATACTGGAATTTCCCAGCTGCCCTCGAGGCCAGGGTGATTTCCCTAAGGGGAATGTGCCCCGTACAACTGCCTGCCTGTCCCTTTAAACGAATGGTGGAAGAAACGCGGGATTGGATAGAAATCCCTTTTAAACTGTAAAAGGGAAACCAAAGGTCCCACCGAGATTTGAACTCGGATCGCTGGATTCAGAGTCCAGAGTGCTCACCATTACACCATGGAACCTGGTTGCCGTCTCTCCCATAGGTCGTTCATCCAGCCTGAAGTCCAGTGGTGCTCTAAGCAGAACCAGCTACTGGGGAAAACAGCTCCACAGTGGGAAGACCTGTGCGATTTCCAGGGAGGCAAAGGCAGGCAAGGTTGTGATACGGAAAGGAAGAGGGCTCGTTCCTTCCACTGCTTTCCAGCAACTGTCCTTGGCCAGGAGGAGCAGTAAGGAGGGCGGGGTCAGCCCGGGGTGGACGGGCCCTTGCCGGCAGGTGTCCTCCGGAAGCGTGCTCTGGGTGCAGCTGCCCTGCCCTTTCTGCAGGGCTGTGCTCTGGCAGAGCTTGGTGAGCGTCCTGGTTGTCAGCGTGGGTGCACGAGATGCCCGCTCCCAGCTGTATCCTTTTTCTAAGGGCTGGACCCCAATGCCTCTAGCTTCTCCCGATGGTCACACTCACCAGAGCGCTTGTGAGAGCCAGCACACAGGGTTCCCCCTGATTGGTCCCAAGGCATTTCTGATCCCACACGCAGGGCTTGAGGAAGGAGCCTGCCCAGGCGTGGTCACCTGTCCTGCTGTCTCTCTGCTCTCTCCCTTGCCTGACTGCCAGCATTGCCTTTGTGCCTCAAAGGAGGAGGCAGAGAAGAGCCCTTGCAGCCTCCATCGTAAGCCACCTCCCCTCTCCCTTAGCTAGAGTTTCCTGTCAGGGGGGCAGATTTCTGCAAACAATAGTGTTTGTCTCCCTGCCTTTGCCTTCACAGGTTTCCCACTGCCCAGGGAGCCAGATGGTCATCTGGGAAGGACTGGCGACTTTCAGGGCTGGACCTTGCAGCACCTGTTACACAGATGCCAGCACCACCTCCTATCTGTACCGACAAACGTGTCAGCACCAGGGGCACCGGGAGGCAGGGGAACTTTTCTTTTTTCCTTCATATACATGTGTGGTGTTTTGGATAAGTTTTTTTTTTTCTCACAACAAATGTGTATTTGTTTAGTTAAAAACGAAGCAACCAACCATGTGTACGATTTCTATAAAACACATAAAGCAGACCATACAAATCAGCCCAATGTCACCCACATCCCATGGGATCCCATGGGAAGTGGCCTGGGTTGCTAAAGCATTCCTGGTTTTCTCGCTGGGTCATTCTGCGGGGGCACCCATTGGGCAGCGGTTTTTCACATTCAGTATGTTCATCGGCTTGGGGCTCATGGAGTTAATGGGTTCTCCTGGAGACAGTCGTCTCACTAGGGGCTCAGCCCCCTCCTCTGCTAGCTCTGGGTGAAATGTTGGATGCACCCTGGAGGTGTGATTGAAAGCCCCAGGTCAGACACGCAGCACAAGAAGCGATGAGTGGGGGAGATGTCGGTCGGTCGGTCTGGAGACAGCTTTCCAGCCCCGGCTGGCAGCCTGCCTGTGAAGCACATTCTGCCAACGTCTGGGGCCCACGGACCCTCAGCCCCACTGGACGGCCTCATGTCTGAGTCCAGAACCAAGATCATTCATTCATCCGATTTTTAGTTTTTAGACCAGAGGCTATTCCAGGTTTCCGTTTGCAAGTCTCTACGACAGAACTGCGTTTCTTCAGTGCTCGTGCACCTGGCCCCAAGTTTGTCCTCTGAACTTTCCTTCAGTGGCACAGCTCCAGCTTGTCAGGCTTCAGGAACAGGCCCTCTATGACTAGCACAGCATTAAGAACCATGAACAGGACTAAAATCTGAGACTCGTAAGGCTACATAGTTTCTACTGAGTCTGACTTTTTTTCTCCACACTCACACCACTTTTAACAAAGATAATCCCAGTGAGACTAATTAGTTTGCAAACTAGGTCTGGTTTGATTGCATGACCTGATTATTGAAGGCGGCAGGAGGGGAGGTTGACCATAGAGGCCTTTTCTTAGACGGCGGCGTTGTTGGGACACTTAGTAAGGAGTCACAGCAGAGGCCATTAAAGACATAGGCAGGTCTGGCTGTGCAAGTCTGCCTTCAACGCCTCTCCCGTTTGTTGGTGAGTTCCTCTCTTCCTGTCGTCCTCAGAATGCTTGTATTGGTCCTGGGCCTTCCTGTCACCAGGCTGGGACCCCGTGAAGCCCGCGCCAAGGCCAGGGTCCTTCCAGGGGCTTTCTTGATCCCAGGAAGTCACTTCGGTGCTTTACAACGGTCTGGCCACACTTGGGCACACGAACATTTTTGAATACGACATTCTGGCCAAAGACCTGGTCACATAAACAACATTTCCAGCTCCCAGCTGCTGGCTTCTGCTTGGCTCAGCCCTGGACGTGGGGAGTGAATCAGCAGATGGAAGATCTTTCTCTCTCTTGGTTACGTTTCCTTTTTTTCCTTTTTTTCTTTTTTGACAGGCAGAGTGGACAGTGAGAGAGAGAGAAAGAGACAGAGAGAAAGGTCTTCCTTTTGCTGTTGGTTCACCCTCCAATGGCCGGCGCATCGCGCTGATCCGAAGCCAGGAGCCAGGTGCTTCTCCTGGTCTCCCATGCAGGTGCAGGGCCCAAGGACTCGGGCCATCCTCCACTGCACTCCCGGGCCACAGCAGAGAGCTGGCCTGGAAGAGGGGCAACCGGGACAGAATCCGGCGCCCCGACCGGGACTAGAACCCGGGTGCCGGCGCTGCAGGCGGAGGATTGGCCTATTGAGCCGCGGCACCGGCACGTTGATTTTCAAGTACGTACATTTTTTAGAAAAAGAAATACCTACTCTGCCATGAAAATAGGAAAACTCGTGAATAGTTTACGAACTCAGGAGATCATGCAGGGATAAACATGAACAGCTTCATCTTCGTTCACAAAGGTACACTTTACCAAGTTGTTACAGCTATGGATAGCTGAAGAACAAAAGTACACATTCTCCTTAAATCTGGAAAACAAATTTTAAGAACCAGATGTGTTTCACCAAGAGCCACAAGGAAATCATAATTCTTCTACAGCATTCATTCACCATATAATCAGGTCTTGTTTCCACCACGTTCCATCCCTCGACTCCCTGGCAAGTTCAGCCCTTCCCAAGGACAGAGGCCTGGGTGCCCACGGTGAGGTTTGCCTTCTCTTCTCCGAATGGCCAGAGCCACAGAGGCCAAGCGTTCAGTCGCCAGAGTCAGGTGAGAGGTAGGGCAAACGGGGAAGTCAAAAGGTCGATATAAAAGACAGAAGCCCCGTGACTCGGATTCGTGCACACTGCCGTGACTCGGATTCGAACCGAGGTTGCTGCGGCCACAACGCAGAGTACTAACCACTATACGATCACGGCGCGCCGCCGGAGCCACGGGCACACGGGTGGCTCTGCATGTCTATTTAACCCATAGGCGGTGCTGTGTTCCTGGGTGCACCTGCTTTCCTTCCTCCTCGTCGCTTTTCCTCTCTCCCCTCCCATTCTGCGCCCATCATCAACATCGCTCCCACAAGGATCCACCTGCCCTGCGGGCTGCCCAAGTCTCCTGCGAAGTGCCCTCGCCCACGTCCGGGTTCTCCTCCTGGAGCCCTCAACTCCGACCCCGGCCACCCCCGCCACCCGCCCGGGGAGCGTCCCGAACGCCACCCGCAGACCGCGCCAAGCGGGACGGAATATGGCGATGAAAAGAGGCTCCCCTCGCACGACCCTTCGGGACTTCCACCCACAAGGGGCTTCCAAGGCCTGAGCGCTGAAGACCCCGCCGCCTGGAGTCCTCGGGTCCCCCGGGGCGCCCGTGACGGCCAAGCCCTGTTCTCGGCGAAGGGACCCGAGAGCGGCCGTCACCGCGACCCTGTCCCCGGGGAGCCCCGTGCTGGACACGCGAGGCTTCAGAGCGCCCGCGGGCGGCTGGGGCGGCGGAGCCTAGGGTCTTCCCGGCGTGGAGGCGGCGCCGACGCGGGCGCTCCGCGGGCGCTCCGCGGCCTCGGGCCCACTCGCTTCGGCGGGACGCGGACCCGGGCGTCTGCGGGGAGCGGGCTCCTGCGGCGAGCGGGCGAAGGCCACGCGGCTGCTCTCGCATCCTGGCGGTGGCCCGGGCTCTGGAGCTCGAAAACCCTCTACAAAGCCGGCGGCAGCCCGGGGAAGGTGCGGTCCCTATGCACGCCAGAGCCGAGTCTCTGTGGCGCAATCGGTTAGCGCGTTCGGCTGTTAACCGAAAGGTTGGTGGTTCGAGCCCACCCAGGGACGGCCGCAGTTGCTTTTTGCCCGGTGGATGGACGCAATTTGCACCCACACAGGCAGACAAAGTATCATGTACTTTGGAAAACAACTTTTACAGTTAATTCTCATAGTGCAACTGTTAATTCTCATAGTACAACTCATTAGGCGCAGAGGTCCTACGTAGGGAATAAGTGCCCACTGACTCCTGTTGTTGATTGAAATAGTAACACTCGTTTTTTTTTTTTTTTAAGATTTATTTTATTTATTTGAAAGATAGACTTACAGAGAGAAGTAGAGACAGAGAGAGAGGTCTTCCATCCGCTGGTTCACTCCCCAGATGGTCGCAACGGACAGAGCTGAGCCGGTCTGAAGCCGGGAGCCAGGAATTTCCTCCAGGTCCCCAACGTGGGTGCCGGGGCCCAAGGACTTGGGCCATTTCTACTGCTGTCCCAGGCCATAGCAGAGAGCTGGAGCGCCTCAGGCAGAGGATTAACCCACTGTGCCACAGCACTGGCTCCAACGTTCTTATTTTTCACATAGTGACCACCCGAGGCTCTTGACATGAGTTGCCAAGGCTATGGAAGCCTTTGGAGTCCACGAATTCCATCAGTATTAAGACAGGGCCATATGCAAAGTAGAAGTTCTCTCCTCCCTTCAGAGGAAAGTACGTCCTTCTTTGAAGGCCCCTTCTTTCCACTGGGGTCTCACTCACAGAGATCCTTCATGGAGATCATTTTTTGCCACAGTGTCTTGGCTTTCCATGCCTGAAATGCTCTCGTGGGCTTTTCAACCAGACCAGAAGGCCTTGACGGCTGATTCTGAGGTCAGGGTGCTGTTCAGGGTGTTTGTCATTCCATGAGTCTGCTGTGTGGACTGCTCCCCATGTTGGAACATTTTCTCCTTTTAAATTCTATCTATTGTTTTTACCAGACACTTGGTCCTATTTATGTGATCCCTTTGAAACTTAATCCTATCTGTAGGAGCCACTTACACACTTAATATGATCACTTTACCATGTATGATGGTTAAATAATATATTCTTTTAAAATAAGTGTCTGTGCCCTAAGCAAGTACATTCAAAATCTTTTGAAATGTGGTTGGTTTCACAAGCACAACGCTACAGTCGCTGTTGTATTGTGCACATCTTTCACCCTGTGCAGCTGTGTCCACAGGGTAGCACTGAGTGTGCAATGGCTTCATTACGTCACCTGTGCAACACTTCCAGTCTCACACACGTCTTTCAGGACCCCTCACCACACGCAGGAGCTCCAGCTATTAAAACTGCTGGCTGGCCGGCGCCGCGGCTCACTAGGCTAATCCTCCGCCTAGCGGCGCCGGCACACCGGGTTCTAGTCCCGGTCGGGGTGCCGGATTCTGTCCCGGTTGCCCCTCTTCCAGGCCAGCCCTCTGCTGTGGCCAGGGAGTGCAGTGGAGGATGGCCCAGGTGCTTGGGCCCTGCACCCCATGGGAGACCAGGAAAAGCACCTGGCTCCTGGCTCCTGCCATCGGATCAGCGCGGTGCGCCGGCCGCAGCGCGCCAGCCGCGGCGGCCATTGGAGGGTGAACCAACGGCAAAAGGAAGACCTTTCTCTCTGTCTCTCTCTCTCACTGTCCACTCTGCCTGTCAAAAAAAAAAAAAAAAAAAAAAAAAAAAAAACTGCTGGCTGCCTGAGCTTCAGAGGGGTCATAGGGCTCTTACAGTGACCTGAGGGTCTTCCGGGTAGGGGTGGGTTAATGTAAACATATACTTTCAATCGGTGTGCATGAGGAATATTGACAGTATCAGCTTGGTTTGAGGTCCAGATGCGGATTTAAATTCAGTTTCTCTCCACCAGTCAGTGGGTACAGCTGCTTTGTTCCCAAAGGACGGGAAGCCACACAGGGCCCTCAAAAGCCACCCTCTGGAGCTCTCAAACCAGAAAGCACCGGTTCAGTGTCACCTAGGCAGAGGACTGAGGCCTATGGAAAAGATTCTTTTCCTATGGAAAAGATTCACTGTAGGAAACCCTGAGGGGCCTACCCTGTGGCCTGCAGCGCTGGCATCCCATATAGGCGCAGTCCGAGTCCAGCTGCTCCAGTGGGAAAGCAGCGGAGGATGACCAAGTCCTTGGACCCTTGGGCCCACATGGGAGACCTGGAATAAGCTCCTGGCTCATGGATTTGGATCCGCTAGGTTCCAGGCATTGCGGTCCTTTGGGGAGTGATGGAAGACCACTTTCTCCTTGTTTCTAGTTCTCTCTCTCTCTCTCTCTCTCTCTCTGGAACTCTGTCTTTCAAATAAATAAAATGTCTTTTAAAAAAGGAAAGAAAATCTGATGCCATTCTCTCCTACCCACCTAAGGAACTTGCATGCTTGGCCGGCCGGAATAGGGTGACAATGGCCAGCGAGTGGCCAGGAAAGAAATGAAGTCTGGTTGACATGAGCTGCGTGGACACCGCCACTTGTCCTCTTGCTCACTCTGCCCTTATTCTCTTCACTGCGGCAAAAGGAACCTGTTTCCGCCCGGTTTCGAACCGGGGACCTTTCGCGTGTGAGGCGAACGTGATAACCACTACACTACGGAAACCAGACACTACCATACTTGTCCCAAGGCGCCTCCTGAAGGTACCCAGATGAAGCAGACGCCCTGGTGGCTTCAGATTAGATATTGTCGTGACCTCTCGCCCCCTTCCCGCCACCTTTCTATCAGTTCCTCCCATCCTGAAGACAGCCCCAACCCGCGCGTTTCCACGAACATGATAGGGTCCTTGCTGGACAGAGACGGAGCGGTGTCCCTCCTCCTGCGGGAGCAGAACGGGCGCCAGCTCCTGGGGAACCCGCACTCCCTGAGGCACCGCACGCCTGCGCCTCGCCGCGTCCCGCACAGCCCAGAAGGAGCCGCTGGAGCTCCTCCGCGGGACGCCGCGGAAGCTGCCGGGTGCCAGCCGCTCCCACAGGAGCCGCGCAGCCAGGGCCCCGCCACGGCCCCTGGGCCCGGGGCAGGCCAGGCAGAGGCTGACGGGGTGGACAGAGCCGAAGAAGGCGCGCAAGGACAGCCCAGTGCCACTCCCGGGGGGCGCGAGGGACATGGGTCTGCTCGCCTTGGTCCGCGCCGCTTACTTGAACTCCGTCACCAGGAGGAAGGAGCGGGTGACAGCAAGGCCCGTCCTCGAGCCACAGGAACACTCGCGCTCCTGGCGGGCTAGATGCGGAGTCGAGGAACGCCCCGGCGCCAGAGCCCTCGTGTTTGGGATTGTTCTGAGCGTGGGGAGGATGGGGACCGAGCTCCAGCTGAGATGGAAACACTCAGGGGCGACAGGGTTTTGGGGACAGGCTCGTGGTGGTCTCTGGGGATCTCAAGGCCTTGCTTGGGAGAGATTATATCGGGCGTCTGTGCCCCCGCTTGCGTGTGCGTTGTCGTCGGAGCTCGTAGCGGCTCAACTCAGCTCCTTGTACCCGGGGCGCCTTCGGGTCTCCCTCCCGGCGGCCACCCCAGGGTGCACTGGCGCTTGGGCACACCTCTCCGGAGGCTGCTGTATTCTCCACACTTCTCCTGAATGGAGGGAGGACACAGTTGCACACTCCTGTGTGTCCCTGGTGGTCTAGTGGCCAGGATTTGGCATTTGTACCACCGTGGCCCTGGTTCGATTCCCGTTCTCTCGGGGAAAGCTAGTTTTATGCTCCTATGTAGAACCCGTTCCTGTGTCATCGCCATTTCCCACACAAACACACCCCCAGGTTATGCAGCTATGCGGCTTCAACTCTGTCTCGACAGTGAAGTAAGAAATGAACTTTTGAAAGTGTGCAGGAAAACTTAACGGGAGTCTGTGAAGAGCCGGCTGATGCCCTGGATGGAAACTGTGGGGCTCTGCCTTGCAGGTGGTGCTGGCGGCCTCAACATCCACTGCTCCCAGCACATGGAGATCACCATCTGCAGTGCACTCTCCTCCAAGGCCCCTCCCACACCAGGGTGTGGGGGAAGTGTCTTCCCGGTGCCTACCTGAATCAGCCTGCTAGCCTAGAGGTCTGGTAAGCCTGGGGCTTCCTGTGTTTCAGAGATGTCCAGCTTTATGGTGGATTGCCAAAGACAAGTCAGTGGACAGGAAAAGTTCAGCTTCAGAAAAAGAAATCCAAACAAGACTGAAGTTTGTGAAAATGCCCAGTGCAATCTGGGCACATGTCTCTCTCTGTGGGCTGCACTGAAACCTTTAGGATGGAAATCTGGGCTCCTCAGGAAGACTTTTGGCATCAGGAGTGAAGAGCTGCCTCTCAACACTCTTTGCAAAGATTCTGTGACTGTTCCCTTGGGTTGTCTGGCAGTGACCTGTGTGAACCTGCTCTCCTACAGGCTCTACGGACCTGCCTCCTACAACACAGAATTTCTTGCCTGACCTATGTCAGTTGTCAGAGTGGGGGACCCAATGCAGTTTTCCTGTGCAATCCCAGGGACTTAGTGACATTTGATTCTGGAATGAGTGATGGCCCTGGACCGGTGCTTCCACTCTGTAGTATACAGGAGTGCACATATGAAGATGGGGGATTAAGGCAGGCATTGTGGTTCCGTGGGCTGGACTGCTGCTTGGGACACCTGCATCCCACATCCAAGTGCCGAGTATCAAGACCTGCCTCCACTTCTGGTCCAACTTCCTGCTAATGTGTCTAGAAGGCAGCAGATGACAGTCTTAGGAGGATTACCCGCCACCATGTGTGAGCTTTGCATGCATTTCACTGTGCTGGATTTCCACCGGGCCCAGCCCTGGCATTTGGAGAATGAGCTGGCAGATGGCAGGTTTCTCTCTCTCTCTCTCTCTCTCTCTCACTCTCACTCTCTGACTTTGCCTTTCAAGTAAACATCTTTAAAAAGAAGGATTGACTTTGCTGTTTCAAACTGGAGAAAGATAGTGTTTTCATTTCAGTTTGTACAAAAATATAGGCAACTAAATGTATGTAAATTTAACTTTATTCTCTGAGGGTTCTAAACCCTCATCCTTCAAGGAAAATGAACACGTGCTTAAGAGCTAGTAAATCGTCTGAAGACATTTTTCTGCTTGTTCCAGGGTTCTAGTCCTTGCTGTTTTCGTCCAGCTGCAAGGGCTCCTGTCATCCAAAAGCTAGGGGTGGGGATGGAAAAGGATGAGGGCCTTTGAAGATCCTCTCCTGATCTAGGCATTGCTGTCCTAGGGGCTATCACATTTGCAGAGGGAGGGCTGGATTTCTGCAAGCAAACTGGCCGGTGGTCCTGTTGTGTAATTTGGTCCTTGTAGATGGTGACATCTTGCTTTGATTTAGACTTGTTTTGTTGTTTTATTTCCTTTCAACTGAGGAAGTATTTGTGGCTAAACTCTGTTAATGTTGAAATTAAGCAAGAGCATTTCGTACTTCCCACATTAGTTGTTGCTTGAATAGAAAAATAACCAACCAGTCTTTTGTGAAATCTTGATGATAACTGCCTGGGGCTGGGGCTGGAAATGAGTGGAGCTGGGGACAGGGGGAGCCCGACTGTGGGGAAGGGGAGAAGTGACAGGAGTGGACCACAGGCCGGAGGAGATGGTGGCGCTAGCACATGCAAGGCAGAGTCTCCTGAAGTGTGCTAGCTGCCCGTGGTGTGGGACACAGGGCCCCAGCACCTCCCGTTGCCAAGAGCCCTGCTGCCAGCTGCTGCTGCAGGTGAGTTAGCCAGACCCCACCAGCTCCTCCTCAGCTTCCGTTTATCCTCCGTGCTGCTCCTCAGAGAAAATAAAGGTCTTTGCCAGGTCCCGGGATGAGAGCTGTAGCTCAAACACACACATTCACAGACTGGTTACAGCAAAGAGAACACGTTTGCAGGAAAATTCTCCTAAATTGATTTCAAATCAGAGGGTGGGGCCACAGGGAGAGCCCTACAGTGTGAGAGCCACCAGGGTCCTTGGACAACACGAGACTGTGACAGACTGTGTGACAAGGGGCTAAAGACTAAACCCAGATGACCCGGAGGTGAAAAACCCGTGCTGGACACCAAGGCTCACTATGAAGGAAGACTGTGCTGTGTGTGAGACCCGGTCACTCTTGTTGGGGCCCAGCTCAGTGTGTGGCCTGGTGGCCTCGCCATGACAGCAGTGGAAGGCGAGGGCTGAGGCAGAAGAACCCTAGGATCAACGAGGAGCCCTAGGTAGGAGCAAGGACCAAACGAGACACAGGAGGCAGATGAGGATGGCAGCGGGGGAGACTGCTGCACGCGGGGCTCGGAAACCTGGGTTTTACTGAACCACACTCACATAAGCCGACAGACGCAGACCGTGCACAGAGTCAGAGGTGCGAACACGGCTTGGAGGTCAGATGGCTGTAAGGGGGAGGAAGAGCTTAGCATGGGCAAGTCTCTACCTAAGCCTATTTGGTCACTTCCAGAATAGGAGTAACAGTACCGGTGCTCGCTCTCCAGCCACCCCCTCCTGCGCCACTTCAGATCCAGTTCCCTGCTAAAGCACCTGGGAAAGCAGTGAGGGATGATCAGGTCTGGGCCCTGCACCCATGTCGGAGCCCGGGAGGAAGCTCCTGGCTCCTACCTGCGGTTTGGCACAGCCCTGGCTGTTGCTGAGATATGGGGAGTAAACCTGCAGAAGGAAGTTCTCTCTCTACCTCTTCTCCCACCGCCAAAATTCTGGGTTTCACATAAATAAAACAAATGGTTCTGAAAAATTGTACAGGCAAAAACCGCAAGCAACTGCTTTGTCCAAAGGGATGTGCAGGGTGACGGTGACGGTTCTGCACTTTCAAGGCCGTGAGATTTCTCTCAGCTCTGGTGCGGCCCCCCTCCGCGTTGTTTCGCTCTTTCCTGCGCTCTCCCTGGTCTTCCCTGCCTCCCATCCCATCCACCACAACTTTTAAAGAGAGAGTCTCTCCTCCCCATACGCAGCGGCGCCCGTGTGCCAGGCTCCGTGGGCTCCGGACGCCCGGGTCGGGCTCCACGCGTCTCCTCCTCCTCCTCCTCCTCCTCCTCCTCCTCCTCCTCCTCCTCGCGGGTCCTCGAGCCCCCTCCACACCCGCGGTGCGCCCCGCGGGCTTCTCGCGTCGAGCACCGGGTGCCGGGAACCCGCGGGACCTCGGCGATGAAAAGCGGCTCCCTTTGCACGGCCCTTCGTGACTTCAAGCCCCAGGGGGCTTCCAAGGCCGGATCGCTGAAGACCACGCCGCCTGGAGTCCTCGGGTCCCCACGGAGCGCCCGTGACGGCCAAACTCTGTTCCGGGCAAAGGTACCCGAGAAACCGACACCGCGACCCTGTTCCCCGGGAGCCCCGTGCTGGACACACGAAGCTTCCGAGGGCCCAGGGTCTTCCCGACGGACGCGGACCCGGGCGTCTGCGGCGTGCGGGCTCTCGAGGCGGCTGCCCCCGCGCCTGCCCGACTTTCCAGTACACAGGATGCCCCGTGGCGCCCAGTGCGGTTCCCCCTGGCCTCTCGACGGTGTCCCGGGCTCTGGAGATGGCAGCGTCGCCCCTCAGGGCTGGCGGCAGGGACCCAGGGAAGAGGCGGTCTCTGTGTACTAGGAAGCTGAGTCTCTGTGGTGCAATCGGTTAGCGCGTTCGGCTGTTTAACCGAAAAAAGGTTGGTGGTTCGAGCCCACCCAGGGATGGCCAGCGCCGGTTGTACCTGGTACCGCACGCGGATGATTGCACTTTGGTCACTTCGTGTCTGTTGTAGCCACCTCGCCACCTGACTGAATACCTTCATCTCAGAGAATGGCTGCTGGGAGGTAAACTTCATACTCCTGTGGTTGAGGGGTGCAGATCACCGCCTCTAGATATCGCAGGAGCAGTGTCCGTAGCAATTAGCGCACCTGAGGCTGTCCGCGGAGATGAGAGAATTTTCCCCGGTTAAGTTGGGATCAGTTCTGCTGTTGAATCTCAAGAGCAGAAGCTGAGTTCTTTGACTTCCTAGGATGTCTTCTCTTCTGCCCACCCCCTTACCCTGTCTTTCTCTCTCTCCTCCCCCCGCCCCGCCTCCATCTCTCTCTTACTCCTGTATGGTGTTTTCCCACCGGCGGCATCACTATGGGTTTCTAGTTTTGATGTTATGAACTTCACTTCTCTGGTATCTGCAGGGCTCCATTCCCTGTTTGTGGGTGAGTATCTTCGATTGCCTATCATCCTGTGCATTCCTGTAGTCCTAGATATTTGAGCCTGCAGTGATGAGAAGAGGCTCCCATTTTGCCTTTCTAATATTTAGTAAAAATCTTATGAGCCCACCAAAAGATAGGTAAAACAATGTCCACTTTTATTCAAAATATCCCTAAACTGGAAACAGTTCAAATGTCCAACAACAGTAGAACAGATACTATGTTGAGATAGATTCCAGTCGTAAGAAAAGTTGTGTGGCAGCTTACATTTAACTACAAGGCTGGAGAAAGCAGGGAGGAGAGATACAACAAGTTAATCAGCTAGCAGGTGATGGATAGACCAACAAAGAAAGAAACGGCTGTGTATCCTGAATGTACACTCAGACTTTGACTCAGCCTCCAAGTTGCCCTTGCATTGTGCCTACAACCCCACCAGTCAAGAAGCAGGTGCTTCTCCTCATACCCTATCCTCCTACCCCAGAATCTGCCCAGTCTGTGTTGTCCACCCCTCTTATCTAAACCAGTGTAGGTCAGTGTAAAGGATTTATGGGTTCCTCATCCATTTTCATTACAAGCACTCTGGTGTTTGAGATTGATGGACATGGTTCCAGCTGCCACCCAGCCAGGTAGCTGCAGCTGCTATCTTGACCACCACCTTGACCCTGGCCCTGTCCTTCCATCTGGCAGTCCCCTGCCCTGGCTCAGCAGATCCTTTTATGGGGACCTGGAGGTCTCATGAGTTTGGGTTTAACAATTCATATGCACAGAAAGAACTAAATGAGAAACTTGGATAAATATCAGAAGTAACAAAAGCATTCACATCCTTGCCTAATTGCTCAATCCAACCCAGTACACATTTTTGACTCAATTACTATGAAGAGGAAGGAAACAACAACAACAACAACAACAACAACAACAAACAACCCTTTACAGATAGGTTTACTGTAGGGCATGGCCGAAAGTTCAGAGTTGCTGTCTATGCATTAAACTGACATTTAACTGACTCTTTGAAAGTCACCCACTAAGCACCTCAGATGCAACTTCCCCGAGGGATTTTGGTCAGACTCGTGCGGTCTTGTGTCTGCCTTTGCGGAATGGAACAGGCGCAGCAATGAACTAAGGCCCGGTGAGGTGAGGAGACGCCCATGAGGAGATGGCAGTGTCCCGCCCCGTGTGTAAGACTGGCCCGGTCCTCTCTGCTGGGGCAGCATAGCTTCGTCTTGGTGGAATTAGACTGAAAACCGTCTTTCTAGCACCAAGTGGGGCTAACACAAACGACAAAACGCGGTAAGCGTGGCTGATGGACAGTCTCCGGGACGCTTCGCTGGGTGCACAACTAAGGCTGCTTTGTGCTACTTCACGAACCACCTAAGGTCCCTAGGCGCGACCGCGAGGCCGGAAGTGGGCTGGGGGGAGGGGGAAGGGCGCGGCCCGCAGGGACCCTGAGGGGCGGCGCCCATGCAGATGAGGCCGCGCGGGGGCTGCTGCTCCGGCACCGGCTGCTGATCCACGCACGAGTCCCACGCTGTGGAAATCCTCCTGGCCTGTTGCGGGACCCTCTCTGGGATCTGCGGATCTGCGCAAGGAGAGCCTGGGGAGGAGAGGAAGTCACCGTGTGTGTACAGAGCGAGTTGTGCGCAGCTGTGCTGGGGCGGAAGGGCCGGAGGTCATACTTACCTGGCAGGGGAGACACCATGATCAGGCAGGTGGTTCTCCCAGGGCGAGGCCCGGCCATTGCACTGCGGCTGTGCTGACCCCTGCGATTTCCCCACATGCGGGAAACTCGACTGCAGAATTTGTGGTAGTGGGGGACTGCGTGCGCGCTCTCCCCTGATTTTTCGCGTGTCATAACGGTAGACGCTTGGTCGTCCTGCCTGGTTGCTGGCAGGAAACTAACCGGTTAGGTCCAGCGCCGGCTTTCTCAGGCTTTTCCAGGGGGCCGTGCCCACGACTTCCAGGGGCCGGCCTCCGCTCCTTGGTCGTGGTCTCCACACCCGAACTCCTCTACTGCCCACGGCTGGCGTGGGTGGGTGTTTTCCCTGCGTGCTCAGCTGCCTCCCTCCACTCACTCCTGGATGCTACTGGCAGGAGCCTTACCCTCCCCTAGGACCATGACCCTCCCCCCCACCCAGATTCTGTCACCCCGATTCCCAAGTAGAGTGGATTGATTCCCTGAAGACTGGCCACTCAGCACTGTCTTCAGGAACTGCGACTCCTCAGGGGGCGGGAGAGTGAAGCTGGGATCAATCTGCCAAGTCCCGGGAGCGGCGGGAATAGCAGGCTCTGGGGCAGGAGCAGCCCGTGCCCTGCAGAGCTGCCTTCTGGCCCCTAAGCCAAAATGTCGAGGGGATGTCAGAGAGAAAATCAAAACTCAGCCAATAAATAGCGTTCTCAGTATGTAAAGCAGGGAGGTCCCGCTCATTTGAACTCGGATAGCTGGATATAGAGTCCAGAGCGCTCACCATTACACCATGGAACCCAGTGTCACAGTCAGCTGCTGGTCTCCTAAACACGGAGACAACCAATCGAGGTCTCCGAAGATGCTCGGTCGATGGGGCATCACCTTCACAGTAGGAAACCTGTGAGTTCTCCAAAGAGGCAAATGCAGGCAAGGTGGTCATGGTGAAACTAGAAGGCTCCCTCCTTCCACTGCTTTCCAACAGTGGCCTTTGGCCATGAGGAGCAGTAAGGAGGGTGGAGTCAGCCCCGGGTGGACGGGCCCTTGCCGGCAGGTGTCCTCCGGAAGCGTGCTCTGGGTGCAGCTGCCCTGGCCTTTCTGCAGGGCTGTGCCCTGGCAGAGCCTGGGTGAGCGTCCTTGTTGTCAGCCGTGGGGTGCACGAGATGCCCGCTCCCATAGCCGCCCAGCTGCATCCATTTTGCTTACGGTTGGGCGCAAATGCCTCTGTTGGATTCTCCCAATGCTCCCACTCACCAACGAGCTGTCAAAAAAAAAAAAAAAATTTCCTTCGGGGTTCCAACTGACTCATCACAAGCCCAATTTCTTCTGATCTCACAAGCAGGCCTTGAGAAAGGAGCCTGCCCACGGGTGGTCACTTGACCTGTTTCTCCGCTCTGTCTCTTTGCAGGTGGTGGTTCTTTTTGCCAAAACGCCTCCAGTCCTGTACTGAACCTGTGCCTTTTAGGCCGTCTTAATTCTACCTGTGCCAGTTCCGGTTGTCAAGAAAATTGGGGATTAGGAAGTGTCATCAAGTTTAGAGGTCCCTAGTTCTATTTGCTTTAAAATCCCAAACTGGAGTGTGAATCGTCTCAGGTCACTCAGCGCTCATTTACCCTAAGCAGCAAAAGGGATGGATGCGGCACCACCACTCCCATCACCCGACCCCCAGGCCAGTCCAGTCCTTCCCAAGGACAGAGACCTAGGTGCCCACGGTGAGGTTTTTCCTTCCGTTCTCCGGACCGCGGGAGCCGCAGGACTAGGCGTTAGGTCGCCAGGGGCAGGTGAGCGGGAGCGCAACGGGGAGGAAAAGACAGAAGCCCCGGGCTGCACACTGCCGTGACTCGGATTCGAACCGAGGTTGCTGCGGCCACAACGCAGAGTACTAACCACTATACGATCACGGCGCGCCAGCGGAGCCTCGGGCAGAACTGAGGGTTCTCACCGCGTGTTCAACCCATAGGCGGTGCTGGTTTCCTATTTGCGTTTTTGAGCGCCACGGGCGCAAGCGCTTTTCCTGCCGCTTTTCCTCTCCCACCCGTTCTGCGACCATCATCAACATTTCTTCCTCCAAGATCCACCTGCCCAAGTCTCCTGGGAAGTGCCCTCGCCCACGTCCGGGTTCTCTTCTCTCCTCCACCCGCAGGGGGCGCCCCGCGGGCCTCTCTTGCTGCCGCGCACCGCGTGCGGAGAACCCGCGGGACTATGGCGACGAAAAGCGGCTCTCCAGCGCCCAGCCCTTCCTGGACTTCCATCCCAGGGTGCTTCCAGGCGCAAGCGCTCAAGACCACGCCGCCTGGAGTCCGCACCGAGCGCCGTATTCAAGGAGAGAGGCAACAATATTTCAAGTCGTGCCTAAAAGGAAAGGCACTGGGGAACCAGAGTGGAAGTCAATCTTGTATTAGGAAAGCAGAAAGTTTATTGATTAACAAAATGAGAATAGGAAAACCTACATGTGACCATGAGGAGTAGAAGTTGGAGAGAGACATGCAAAGTAAGAATTAGCCTCGTGTTAGTGAAACCACTCCGTGTGGCCACTGCCATGGGGACAGAAGCGAGGGTTACCCTAGAATACATTTATTGTCATGGCCTTAGCAAGCTGACCTTGTGCAGAATTCATCAGTAACTGTGGTTGACAGGGTTTCAGATACTGACTTGAATGTGTGTGCCAAGCGGTGCCCAGATATGGAGTGAAACATCACGTCTGGGCCTCTCCCAGGACGTTGCTGCCTCGGCAGAGAGAGTAAAGCCGTTTGCCTTCCCGAACTGTGAGGGGCCTCGCCCAACGCCTTGGCATCTGCCGAGAATAAAAGCCTGAGGACATAGTCTTTCTTGACTGCCTGACGGGGATACTGCTCTTCTGCCGTGGAGTGTGAGCCCGGTCTGGGACCATAGGATTCACTCCCCTGGATGCCAGCTTGCCGACTTCAAGCTCCAGATGCCTAAGCAGATTAGTCATCGTCCTGCTATTTAAATCTGTCTCAAGCCATTTGAGACAGAATTTACACTAAAGCATTTACACTAAAAGCAGTAACAAGGGATTGTGGAGTCTTCAGAGCCAGCCGGGCCCCTGGCTACCGCGGCACCGAGATCAGAAGGGAAGGGACAGGACAGCATCACCCGCACGCAGACTGGGAGAAGTTGTCAAGAAGCGGCGAGAAGCCCTCCAACCGTCACACAGGGGCCTAAGGGAGAGTTGCAGCTAGCGGCCGACAATAAAGGGGACAGAAGGGTAAGACATTAAGTGAGACGCAGGTGAGCTCCACGATGAGAGCGACTGCTGTTCCAGGACGCCTGTGCTGGGGAAATACCGACGTGCGTGGCCGAGAGATGCGCCCCAGAGCGATGACGACAGCGCCGCAGGTCCTCATTCAACCACGGAGCCGATTTCACTTCCGAAGTGTGGGGACGGGGAATCCAGCCACATCCACACGAACACTGGAAGCCAGGTCTTCGTGAAAGCAATTCCGAGGTTACCGGCGCAGAGAGGTTCCTTTCTGCGGAGGGTCATGGGCTGCCCCCGGCCCTGCTGGGTGTTCAGGGAGGATCCCAGGGGACCGCGGCTCACTGGGCCTGCTCGAACCCAGAGGTAGTTCCGCTCTCCCTTAGCGCGAAAAGTCGTGCGGGATATGAACACGCGCCGACCAAAACATCACCTTGGTTCTCGAACAGCAGACCTTATTATTAACAGCCCCACGCACTAGCCAACTGCGCCACAGAAAAGACAAACGAGGGCGCCTCCTTAAACGCCACTAGGGCGCATTGACCGCTAGGCGGAGCCACAGCCTAAGGGGCAGCCGTGCCGGGCCCATGGCCTCTGAAGATGGCTGAGGCTGCATCCGCTCACCGCGCACCCCAGCCCAGAAACCAAGCGCTCGGGGAAATCAGGGGCTTCCGAGGGCAGCCGCACGGATCTCCTCCGCCTTGCCCCTCGCTACCGTCGGATGCCCGGCACCGGCGACGCCCCTCGTCCGTGCCCCTCCCTGCCGCTGCCGAGACCAGAGGGAGCCGAGCGCGCCCCTGGGCACAAGTGCCGGCGTCTCCCGCACCTCGGGCCTCCCTGAGCCGCGCGTCTGTACCATGGCTCCACCGGTGGACGGGGCTGGGGACCCCGAGGGCCCACAGAGGAAAGGCCAGGAGGCGAGGTCGGGGATTCCTCCTTAGAGGGCAGGAAAAGGGGGCCCGGCCGGGTGGGGCCGGAATGAACGGCTTTCGTCTGCTTAGGACCGGCACAGAGTCCTCCAGGATGGGCGAGCGCCAGACAAAAAAAGGACGCCATCACCTACGGCTGTCCGTGACGCTGCGGTGAAGCCGTAGCACGCAGCGCCTGTCCTCAGCCTTGCGGGAAAAGGCTTTTCTGTGGCCGGCTCAGCGGCGCGCCGTGATCGTATAGTGGTTAGTACTCTGCGTTGTGGCCGCAGCAACCTCGGTTCGAATCCGAGTCACGGCAGTCTGGGCTGGAGCTCGCTTGCTCGCTCGCTTTCTTTCTTTCTTTTCTTTTCTTTTCTTTTTTTTTTTCTTTCTTTTTTTTCCCCCTCCGCGTCCTGAAAACCTCGCGGGCGCCATGGCCCTTGTTTATCTCCGGCCACGCAGCAGCTCTTCCCGGACACCCCGCACCCCGCACCAGGCGCTGGAGATTCAGCCCGCCCTGCACCGACGGCAGCGGCTCTCCCACAACGCCTGCACCGGCTCCAGCCCGGGGCCGAGCGCCACAAACCACCCCGACCTGCTCTCTTGCTGGCTTCACAGAGCCACCGCGATGCTCCAGACCTCTGGCTCCCAGAACGAGCGCAAACAGCTCTGCAGCCTTTCCTGCAACAGCAGCCGCCTCGGACCCCGCCAAACTCCCAGCAGCTCGTCCTGGTCCTCACTGGCCTGCCTGCCTGCCGGCCTCCAGCTCACTGCCCATGCAGAACGCCCGTGGGCTGCCGCGCTGGGGATCCGTTCAGATCGCTCAGTCGTTAGCTCAGCTGTGTCTCCTGATGGCCTGGCCAGGGCCTTGTCTCCAGCACCTGGCAGTAACCCTGGCGGTCAGGGAGCGCCGGCCTCCAGATTCGCGCCTGTGCACTCAGCACAACAAGTTTCCAAGAAGGAATAACTCGTGCGACCACCACACAGACCCAGATGGGCTGCCGCTCGTCCTGCCACTTCGGTGTGCCCCCGCCTCCCTCATCCGTGCTGGTTGCCCCTTGGAAGTCAATGATGCGCCACGGTTCACTCTGAGGAGACTGAGTCTCCTGATGTCCCCAGGGCAGTGAACATCAGAGCCTCAGCCACGCTTTGTGTCCTTACGTGCTGGGAAGAGGGTGGGAGAGGGCCCTGAGAGCTCTTCCATAAGGGCCCTAAGCCCATCCTGGAGGACTCCACTCTCACGACCTCCCAAGGGTCCAGCTTCGCAGACTCACCACACTGGGGGTTGGACGAGCAATGCACAGATGCTGGGAGCTGGGGGGTGGGGGCACAGACATCCCACCCATTGCCATCTTGAGAGGAGAATCCCTCTGTCCCAGGTAGGGAGGAGGGTGTCTGGGCTGCACCGAGCAACAGGAGGGCAGAGAGACTGCGTCCGCCGTGAAGAACACACCTTCCAGAGGTTTTCTCCGGGCCGAGGACCAGAGACAGGGTCCGGATGAATTTCTGCTGTGTGTCTCCAGAGGGCGATTTCCTAGGGCTAAAGGGCAGGCTTCAGAATTAGGCTCTTTGAAACCGACAGCACCGTGATTTGAATGCTTTCACTTGATAGCGTCCGTCTGGGCGAGCCTTGGCTTGGGGTGTTTTTTCTGTGGGCTGTGTCTCCCAGAGACTTGTGTGACCCTGTTTTCCCACTGCCTTTCCGAAGCGTGTCCTCAGCCTTTTCTGCCCCGGGCCGCACAGGGCCAGCTAGAGCAGGGCATTGGTGGTTCAGTGGTAGAATTCTCGCCTCCCACGCGGGAGACCCGGGTTCGATTCCCGGCCAATGCAGCATCTTTTACACTTTTCCATGTGCCCAGAGAAGAGCGCAGCCTGAAGGCTTAGTGCTCCAGCTGCTCTCCAGCTTTCCGGTTGTGTCCTTGCCCCCGGAGAGGCAGTGTTGAGGACTGAACCTTTACATCCCACGGGAATCGGTGCTAACTCCAGCTCAATGAGGTCAGCATTGTGCTGATTTTACAGTAGCTTTTACCCCAAAAATCATAGTGAATTGCAACAGTCATTCTGAGATGCAATCTCCAATGCCAGGCAATAGTTGGTGAAATTAAGTGAGTTCAAATCCTCGACGCCACTCCATCCTACTCTTGGTCACGTGCCCCTGAGAAACTGCACAGATCTCACTTGGAGACATGGGTGACATATTTCTAACTAGTTCTTGGAGTATCTGAGAGGTATGGAAAACTAGATGGTTGAAACTATGAAAATAAAAAATTTAATGCTGGCCCCTATGGAATACTATGCAGCAAATGGAAAAATGTTCTAGATTGTTTTAAAAGCAAAGCACGGACTGAAAAAAAAAAGTTAAAATAGGAAGAGAATTATGGACTAACTCAGTGGATCATTTAGAGTTCAGCTTAGAAAAAAAAAATCCCCAGGATAGGAATACCACAATTCAGGTGAAAATAAGCTGTCTCTGGAGTTCAGTGGTTCTCCTCCCTAATCTGCCATGCAGGAGGCAAGAGGCTTCACTTTGTCACCACCATCCCTCACACCCCTCAACAGGTAACCAGAATGTGTCTAAACAATGATCTCATAACCTTACACGCCATCAGCAACATTGGTGGGAAGATTGCCTCTCCTCACTCTGCCAGCTCTTGAGTACACCCATTTTGCAGAACCTAATTTCTAAGTGAACCCAGTCTAAATCTGAGAAGTATGACTTTTAGCTTTCCAAGCTTGACAAACAGGAGAGTAAACTGATTTTTTGCATGGACCAATCTACATTTAAAACTGCTTTGTAAAACGCTCACATATATGAGAAATATTTAGCATTTCTCAGACATACCCCCCCTTTTTTTTTACATTTGCAGAGAGAAAGAATAAAAGGAATTACACTAATTCCTGTGAAGTCTACTTCTTGGGATGGAATGGGAACTGGAGTGGAGTAAGCAGAGAAACCAGTGAAAGACAGAGCCCCTGAGAAGCACGGGTCCTGAACTAAGGAGCACACCCTTTGTGTGTGTGCATGTGTGTGTGTGTTCAGTATGTTTATCTTTTTTATTATTTTCCCCAAAAAATCTTTTATTTAATGAGTTCAAATTTCATATGTACAACTTTAGGAATATAGTTATTCTTCACACCATACCTGTCCTCCCATCCCCACTCCCACCCCTCCTTCTCTTCCCTCTTCCATTCCCAGTCCCATTCTCCATTAAGATCCATTTTCAATTAACTTTATACACAGAAGACCAACTCTACTCTAAGTAAAGAGTTCAACAATTTGCACACAAATGCAAACACACTAAAAAACTGTTTGAGAACTAGTTTTACAATTAATTCTCATAACACAACTCATTGAAGACAGACATCCTGCATGGGAAGTTAGTGCACAGTGATTCCTCTTGTTAATTTAACAATTAACATTCTTATTTTTTACATCAGTGACCAAGAGTAGGATGGAGTGGCGTCGAGGATTTGAACTCACTTAATTTCACCAACTATTGCCTGGCATTGGAGATTGCATCTCAGAATGACTGTTGCAATTCACTATGATTTTTGGGGTAAAAGCTACTGTAAAATCAGCACAATGCTGACCTCATTGAGCTGGAGTTAGCACCGATTCCCGTGGGATGTAAAGGTTCAGTCCTCAACACTGCCTCTCCGGGGGCAAGGACACAACCGGAAAGCTGGAGAGCAGCTGGAGCACTAAGCCTTCAGGCTGCGCTCTTCTCTGGGCACATGGAAAAGTGTAAAAGATGCTGCATTGGCCGGGAATCGAACCCGGGTCTCCCGCGTGGGAGGCGAGAATTCTACCACTGAACCACCAATGCCCTGCTCTAGCTGGCCCTGTGCGGCCCGGGGCAGAAAAGGCTGAGGACACGCTTCGGAAAGGCAGTGGGAAAACAGGGTCACACAAGTCTCTGGGAGACACAGCCCACAGAAAAAACACCCCAAGCCAAGGCTCGCCCAGACGGACGCTATCAAGTGAAAGCATTCAAATCACGGTGCTGTCGGTTTCAAAGAGCCTAATTCTGAAGCCTGCCCTTTAGCCCTAGGAAATCGCCCTCTGGAGACACACAGCAGAAATTCATCCGGACCCTGTCTCTGGTCCTCGGCCCGGAGAAAACCTCTGGAAGGTGTGTTCTTCACGGCGGACGCAGTCTCTCTGCCCTCCTGTTGCTCGGTGCAGCCCAGACACCCTCCTCCCTACCTGGGACAGAGGGATTCTCCTCTCAAGATGGCAATGGGTGGGATGTCTGTGCCCCCACCCCCCAGCTCCCAGCATCTGTGCATTGCTCGTCCAACCCCCAGTGTGGTGAGTCTGCGAAGCTGGACCCTTGGGAGGTCGTGAGAGTGGAGTCCTCCAGGATGGGCTTAGGGCCCTTATGGAAGAGCTCTCAGGGCCCTCTCCCACCCTCTTCCCAGCACGTAAGGACACAAAGCGTGGCTGAGGCTCTGATGTTCACTGCCCTGGGGACATCAGGAGACTCAGTCTCCTCAGAGTGAACCGTGGCGCATCATTGACTTCCAAGGGGCAACCAGCACGGATGAGGGAGGCGGGGGCACACCGAAGTGGCAGGACGAGCGGCAGCCCATCTGGGTCTGTGTGGTGGTCGCACGAGTTATTCCTTCTTGGAAACTTGTTGTGCTGAGTGCACAGGCGCGAATCTGGAGGCCGGCGCTCCCTGACCGCCAGGGTTACTGCCAGGTGCTGGAGACAAGGCCCTGGCCAGGCCATCAGGAGACACAGCTGAGCTAACGACTGAGCGATCTGAACGGATCCCCAGCGCGGCAGCCCACGGGCGTTCTGCATGGGCAGTGAGCTGGAGGCCGGCAGGCAGGCAGGCCAGTGAGGACCAGGACGAGCTGCTGGGAGTTTGGCGGGGTCCGAGGCGGCTGCTGTTGCAGGAAAGGCTGCAGAGCTGTTTGCGCTCGTTCTGGGAGCCAGAGGTCTGGAGCATCGCGGTGGCTCTGTGAAGCCAGCAAGAGAGCAGGTCGGGGTGGTTTGTGGCGCTCGGCCCCGGGCTGGAGCCGGTGCAGGCGTTGTGGGAGAGCCGCTGCCGTCGGTGCAGGGCGGGCTGAATCTCCAGCGCCTGGTGCGGGGTGCGGGGTGTCCGGGAAGAGCTGCTGCGTGGCCGGAGATAAACAAGGGCCATGGCGCCCGCGAGGTTTTCAGGACGCGGAGGGGGAAAAAAAAGAAAGAAAAAAAAAAAGAAAAGAAAAGAAAAGAAAGAAAGAAAGCGAGCGAGCAAGCGAGCTCCAGCCCAGACTGCCGTGACTCGGATTCGAACCGAGGTTGCTGCGGCCACAACGCAGAGTACTAACCACTATACGATCACGGCGCGCCGCTGAGCCGGCCACAGAAAAGCCTTTTCCCGCAAGGCTGAGGACAGGCGCTGCGTGCTACGGCTTCACCGCAGCGTCACGGACAGCCGTAGGTGATGGCGTCCTTTTTTTGTCTGGCGCTCGCCCATCCTGGAGGACTCTGTGCCGGTCCTAAGCAGACGAAAGCCGTTCATTCCGGCCCCACCCGGCCGGGCCCCCTTTTCCTGCCCTCTAAGGAGGAATCCCCGACCTCGCCTCCTGGCCTTTCCTCTGTGGGCCCTCGGGGTCCCCAGCCCCGTCCACCGGTGGAGCCATGGTACAGACGCGCGGCTCAGGGAGGCCCGAGGTGCGGGAGACGCCGGCACTTGTGCCCAGGGGCGCGCTCGGCTCCCTCTGGTCTCGGCAGCGGCAGGGAGGGGCACGGACGAGGGGCGTCGCCGGTGCCGGGCATCCGACGGTAGCGAGGGGCAAGGCGGAGGAGATCCGTGCGGCTGCCCTCGGAAGCCCCTGATTTCCCCGAGCGCTTGGTTTCTGGGCTGGGGTGCGCGGTGAGCGGATGCAGCCTCAGCCATCTTCAGAGGCCATGGGCCCGGCACGGCTGCCCCTTAGGCTGTGGCTCCGCCTAGCGGTCAATGCGCCCTAGTGGCGTTTAAGGAGGCGCCCTCGTTTGTCTTTTCTGTGGCGCAGTTGGCTAGTGCGTGGGGCTGTTAATAATAAGGTCTGCTGTTCGAGAACCAAGGTGATGTTTTGGTCGGCGCGTGTTCATATCCCGCACGACTTTTCGCGCTAAGGGAGAGCGGAACTACCTCTGGGTTCGAGCAGGCCCAGTGAGCCGCGGTCCCCTGGGATCCTCCCTGAACACCCAGCAGGGCCGGGGGCAGCCCATGACCCTCCGCAGAAAGGAACCTCTCTGCGCCGGTAACCTCGGAATTGCTTTCACGAAGACCTGGCTTCCAGTGTTCGTGTGGATGTGGCTGGATTCCCCGTCCCCACACTTCGGAAGTGAAATCGGCTCCGTGGTTGAATGAGGACCTGCGGCGCTGTCGTCATCGCTCTGGGGCGCATCTCTCGGCCACGCACGTCGGTATTTCCCCAGCACAGGCGTCCTGGAACAGCAGTCGCTCTCATCGTGGAGCTCACCTGCGTCTCACTTAATGTCTTACCCTTCTGTCCCCTTTATTGTCGGCCGCTAGCTGCAACTCTCCCTTAGGCCCCTGTGTGACGGTTGGAGGGCTTCTCGCCGCTTCTTGACAACTTCTCCCAGTCTGCGTGCGGGTGATGCTGTCCTGTCCCTTCCCTTCTGATCTCGGTGCCGCGGTAGCCAGGGGCCCGGCTGGCTCTGAAGACTCCACAATCCCTTGTTACTGCTTTTAGTGTAAATGCTTTAGTGTAAATTCTGTCTCAAATGGCTTGAGACAGATTTAAATAGCAGGACGATGACTAATCTGCTTAGGCATCTGGAGCTTGAAGTCGGCAAGCTGGCATCCAGGGGAGTGAATCCTATGGTCCCAGACCGGGCTCACACTCCACGGCAGAAGAGCAGTATCCCCGTCAGGCAGTCAAGAAAGACTATGTCCTCAGGCTTTTATTCTCGGCAGATGCCAAGGCGTTGGGCGAGGCCCCTCACAGTTCGGGAAGGCAAACGGCTTTACTCTCTCTGCCGAGGCAGCAACGTCCTGGGAGAGGCCCAGACGTGATGTTTCACTCCATATCTGGGCACCGCTTGGCACACACATTCAAGTCAGTATCTGAAACCCTGTCAACCACAGTTACTGATGAATTCTGCACAAGGTCAGCTTGCTAAGGCCATGACAATAAATGTATTCTAGGGTAACCCTCGCTTCTGTCCCCATGGCAGTGGCCACACGGAGTGGTTTCACTAACACGAGGCTAATTCTTACTTTGCATGTCTCTCTCCAACTTCTACTCCTCATGGTCACATGTAGGTTTTCCTATTCTCATTTTGTTAATCAATAAACTTTCTGCTTTCCTAATACAAGATTGACTTCCACTCTGGTTCCCCAGTGCCTTTCCTTTTAGGCACGACTTGAAATATTGTTGCCTCTCTCCTTGAATACGGCGCTCGGTGCGGACTCCAGGCGGCGTGGTCTTGAGCGCTTGCGCCTGGAAGCACCCTGGGATGGAAGTCCAGGAAGGGCTGGGCGCTGGAGAGCCGCTTTTCGTCGCCATAGTCCCGCGGGTTCTCCGCACGCGGTGCGCGGCAGCAAGAGAGGCCCGCGGGGCGCCCCCTGCGGGTGGAGGAGAGAAGAGAACCCGGACGTGGGCGAGGGCACTTCCCAGGAGACTTGGGCAGGTGGATCTTGGAGGAAGAAATGTTGATGATGGTCGCAGAACGGGTGGGAGAGGAAAAGCGGCAGGAAAAGCGCTTGCGCCCGTGGCGCTCAAAAACGCAAATAGGAAACCAGCACCGCCTATGGGTTGAACACGCGGTGAGAACCCTCAGTTCTGCCCGAGGCTCCGCTGGCGCGCCGTGATCGTATAGTGGTTAGTACTCTGCGTTGTGGCCGCAGCAACCTCGGTTCGAATCCGAGTCACGGCAGTGTGCAGCCCGGGGCTTCTGTCTTTTCCTCCCCGTTGCGCTCCCGCTCACCTGCCCCTGGCGACCTAACGCCTAGTCCTGCGGCTCCCGCGGTCCGGAGAACGGAAGGAAAAACCTCACCGTGGGCACCTAGGTCTCTGTCCTTGGGAAGGACTGGACTGGCCTGGGGGTCGGGTGATGGGAGTGGTGGTGCCGCATCCATCCCTTTTGCTGCTTAGGGTAAATGAGCGCTGAGTGACCTGAGACGATTCACACTCCAGTTTGGGATTTTAAAGCAAATAGAACTAGGGACCTCTAAACTTGATGACACTTCCTAATCCCCAATTTTCTTGACAACCGGAACTGGCACAGGTAGAATTAAGACGGCCTAAAAGGCACAGGTTCAGTACAGGACTGGAGGCGTTTTGGCAAAAAGAACCACCACCTGCAAAGAGACAGAGCGGAGAAACAGGTCAAGTGACCACCCGTGGGCAGGCTCCTTTCTCAAGGCCTGCTTGTGAGATCAGAAGAAATTGGGCTTGTGATGAGTCAGTTGGAACCCCGAAGGAAATTTTTTTTTTTTTTTTGACAGCTCGTTGGTGAGTGGGAGCATTGGGAGAATCCAACAGAGGCATTTGCGCCCAACCGTAAGCAAAATGGATGCAGCTGGGCGGCTATGGGAGCGGGCATCTCGTGCACCCCACGGCTGACAACAAGGACGCTCACCCAGGCTCTGCCAGGGCACAGCCCTGCAGAAAGGCCAGGGCAGCTGCACCCAGAGCACGCTTCCGGAGGACACCTGCCGGCAAGGGCCCGTCCACCCGGGGCTGACTCCACCCTCCTTACTGCTCCTCATGGCCAAAGGCCACTGTTGGAAAGCAGTGGAAGGAGGGAGCCTTCTAGTTTCACCATGACCACCTTGCCTGCATTTGCCTCTTTGGAGAACTCACAGGTTTCCTACTGTGAAGGTGATGCCCCATCGACCGAGCATCTTCGGAGACCTCGATTGGTTGTCTCCGTGTTTAGGAGACCAGCAGCTGACTGTGACACTGGGTTCCATGGTGTAATGGTGAGCGCTCTGGACTCTATATCCAGCTATCCGAGTTCAAATGAGCGGGACCTCCCTGCTTTACATACTGAGAACGCTATTTATTGGCTGAGTTTTGATTTTCTCTCTGACATCCCCTCGACATTTTGGCTTAGGGGCCAGAAGGCAGCTCTGCAGGGCACGGGCTGCTCCTGCCCCAGAGCCTGCTATTCCCGCCGCTCCCGGGACTTGGCAGATTGATCCCAGCTTCACTCTCCCGCCCCCTGAGGAGTCGCAGTTCCTGAAGACAGTGCTGAGTGGCCAGTCTTCAGGGAATCAATCCACTCTACTTGGGAATCGGGGTGACAGAATCTGGGTGGGGGGGAGGGTCATGGTCCTAGGGGAGGGTAAGGCTCCTGCCAGTAGCATCCAGGAGTGAGTGGAGGGAGGCAGCTGAGCACGCAGGGAAAACACCCACCCACGCCAGCCGTGGGCAGTAGAGGAGTTCGGGTGTGGAGACCACGACCAAGGAGCGGAGGCCGGCCCCTGGAAGTCGTGGGCACGGCCCCCTGGAAAAGCCTGAGAAAGCCGGCGCTGGACCTAACCGGTTAGTTTCCTGCCAGCAACCAGGCAGGACGACCAAGCGTCTACCGTTATGACACGCGAAAAATCAGGGGAGAGCGCGCACGCAGTCCCCCACTACCACAAATTCTGCAGTCGAGTTTCCCGCATGTGGGGAAATCGCAGGGGTCAGCACAGCCGCAGTGCAATGGCCGGGCCTCGCCCTGGGAGAACCACCTGCCTGATCATGGTGTCTCCCCTGCCAGGTAAGTATGACCTCCGGCCCTTCCGCCCCAGCACAGCTGCGCACAACTCGCTCTGTACACACACGGTGACTTCCTCTCCTCCCCAGGCTCTCCTTGCGCAGATCCGCAGATCCCAGAGAGGGTCCCGCAACAGGCCAGGAGGATTTCCACAGCGTGGGACTCGTGCGTGGATCAGCAGCCGGTGCCGGAGCAGCAGCCCCCGCGCGGCCTCATCTGCATGGGCGCCGCCCCTCAGGGTCCCTGCGGGCCGCGCCCTTCCCCCTCCCCCCAGCCCACTTCCGGCCTCGCGGTCGCGCCTAGGGACCTTAGGTGGTTCGTGAAGTAGCACAAAGCAGCCTTAGTTGTGCACCCAGCGAAGCGTCCCGGAGACTGTCCATCAGCCACGCTTACCGCGTTTTGTCGTTTGTGTTAGCCCCACTTGGTGCTAGAAAGACGGTTTTCAGTCTAATTCCACCAAGACGAAGCTATGCTGCCCCAGCAGAGAGGACCGGGCCAGTCTTACACACGGGGCGGGACACTGCCATCTCCTCATGGGCGTCTCCTCACCTCACCGGGCCTTAGTTCATTGCTGCGCCTGTTCCATTCCGCAAAGGCAGACACAAGACCGCACGAGTCTGACCAAAATCCCTCGGGGAAGTTGCATCTGAGGTGCTTAGTGGGTGACTTTCAAAGAGTCAGTTAAATGTCAGTTTAATGCATAGACAGCAACTCTGAACTTTCGGCCATGCCCTACAGTAAACCTATCTGTAAAGGGTTGTTTGTTGTTGTTGTTGTTGTTGTTGTTGTTGTTTCCTTCCTCTTCATAGTAATTGAGTCAAAAATGTGTACTGGGTTGGATTGAGCAATTAGGCAAGGATGTGAATGCTTTTGTTACTTCTGATATTTATCCAAGTTTCTCATTTAGTTCTTTCTGTGCATATGAATTGTTAAACCCAAACTCATGAGACCTCCAGGTCCCCATAAAAGGATCTGCTGAGCCAGGGCAGGGGACTGCCAGATGGAAGGACAGGGCCAGGGTCAAGGTGGTGGTCAAGATAGCAGCTGCAGCTACCTGGCTGGGTGGCAGCTGGAACCATGTCCATCAATCTCAAACACCAGAGTGCTTGTAATGAAAATGGATGAGGAACCCATAAATCCTTTACACTGACCTACACTGGTTTAGATAAGAGGGGTGGACAACACAGACTGGGCAGATTCTGGGGTAGGAGGATAGGGTATGAGGAGAAGCACCTGCTTCTTGACTGGTGGGGTTGTAGGCACAATGCAAGGGCAACTTGGAGGCTGAGTCAAAGTCTGAGTGTACATTCAGGATACACAGCCGTTTCTTTCTTTGTTGGTCTATCCATCACCTGCTAGCTGATTAACTTGTTGTATCTCTCCTCCCTGCTTTCTCCAGCCTTGTAGTTAAATGTAAGCTGCCACACAACTTTTCTTACGACTGGAATCTATCTCAACATAGTATCTGTTCTACTGTTGTTGGACATTTGAACTGTTTCCAGTTTAGGGATATTTTGAATAAAAGTGGACATTGTTTTACCTATCTTTTGGTGGGCTCATAAGATTTTTACTAAATATTAGAAAGGCAAAATGGGAGCCTCTTCTCATCACTGCAGGCTCAAATATCTAGGACTACAGGAATGCACAGGATGATAGGCAATCGAAGATACTCACCCACAAACAGGGAATGGAGCCCTGCAGATACCAGAGAAGTGAAGTTCATAACATCAAAACTAGAAACCCATAGTGATGCCGCCGGTGGGAAAACACCATACAGGAGTAAGAGAGAGATGGAGGCGGGGCGGGGGGAGGAGAGAGAGAAAGACAGGGTAAGGGGGTGGGCAGAAGAGAAGACATCCTAGGAAGTCAAAGAACTCAGCTTCTGCTCTTGAGATTCAACAGCAGAACTGATCCCAACTTAACCGGGGAAAATTCTCTCATCTCCGCGGACAGCCTCAGGTGCGCTAATTGCTACGGACACTGCTCCTGCGATATCTAGAGGCGGTGATCTGCACCCCTCAACCACAGGAGTATGAAGTTTACCTCCCAGCAGCCATTCTCTGAGATGAAGGTATTCAGTCAGGTGGCGAGGTGGCTACAACAGACACGAAGTGACCAAAGTGCAATCATCCGCGTGCGGTACCAGGTACAACCGGCGCTGGCCATCCCTGGGTGGGCTCGAACCACCAACCTTTTTTCGGTTAAACAGCCGAACGCGCTAACCGATTGCACCACAGAGACTCAGCTTCCTAGTACACAGAGACCGCCTCTTCCCTGGGTCCCTGCCGCCAGCCCTGAGGGGCGACGCTGCCATCTCCAGAGCCCGGGACACCGTCGAGAGGCCAGGGGGAACCGCACTGGGCGCCACGGGGCATCCTGTGTACTGGAAAGTCGGGCAGGCGCGGGGGCAGCCGCCTCGAGAGCCCGCACGCCGCAGACGCCCGGGTCCGCGTCCGTCGGGAAGACCCTGGGCCCTCGGAAGCTTCGTGTGTCCAGCACGGGGCTCCCGGGGAACAGGGTCGCGGTGTCGGTTTCTCGGGTACCTTTGCCCGGAACAGAGTTTGGCCGTCACGGGCGCTCCGTGGGGACCCGAGGACTCCAGGCGGCGTGGTCTTCAGCGATCCGGCCTTGGAAGCCCCCTGGGGCTTGAAGTCACGAAGGGCCGTGCAAAGGGAGCCGCTTTTCATCGCCGAGGTCCCGCGGGTTCCCGGCACCCGGTGCTCGACGCGAGAAGCCCGCGGGGCGCACCGCGGGTGTGGAGGGGGCTCGAGGACCCGCGAGGAGGAGGAGGAGGAGGAGGAGGAGGAGGAGGAGGAGGAGGAGACGCGTGGAGCCCGACCCGGGCGTCCGGAGCCCACGGAGCCTGGCACACGGGCGCCGCTGCGTATGGGGAGGAGAGACTCTCTCTTTAAAAGTTGTGGTGGATGGGATGGGAGGCAGGGAAGACCAGGGAGAGCGCAGGAAAGAGCGAAACAACGCGGAGGGGGGCCGCACCAGAGCTGAGAGAAATCTCACGGCCTTGAAAGTGCAGAACCGTCACCGTCACCCTGCACATCCCTTTGGACAAAGCAGTTGCTTGCGGT
Source organism: Oryctolagus cuniculus (assembly GCF_964237555.1). Classification (NCBI taxonomy): domain Eukaryota; kingdom Metazoa; phylum Chordata; class Mammalia; order Lagomorpha; family Leporidae; genus Oryctolagus; species Oryctolagus cuniculus. Next base: position 48,761,293 of record NC_091438.1, read on the forward strand.
TTTTGCCTGTACAATTTTTCAGAACCATTTGTTTTATTTATGTGAAACCCAGAATTTTGGCGGTGGGAGAAGAGGTAGAGAGAGAACTTCCTTCTGCAGGTTTACTCCCCATATCTCAGCAACAGCCAGGGCTGTGCCAAACCGCAGGTAGGAGCCAGGAGCTTCCTCCCGGGCTCCGACATGGGTGCAGGGCCCAGACCTGATCATCCCTCACTGCTTTCCCAGGTGCTTTAGCAGGGAACTGGATCTGAAGTGGCGCAGGAGGGGGTGGCTGGAGAGCGAGCACCGGTACTGTTACTCCTATTCTGGAAGTGACCAAATAGGCTTAGGTAGAGACTTGCCCATGCTAAGCTCTTCCTCCCCCTTACAGCCATCTGACCTCCAAGCCGTGTTCGCACCTCTGACTCTGTGCACGGTCTGCGTCTGTCGGCTTATGTGAGTGTGGTTCAGTAAAACCCAGGTTTCCGAGCCCCGCGTGCAGCAGTCTCCCCCGCTGCCATCCTCATCTGCCTCCTGTGTCTCGTTTGGTCCTTGCTCCTACCTAGGGCTCCTCGTTGATCCTAGGGTTCTTCTGCCTCAGCCCTCGCCTTCCACTGCTGTCATGGCGAGGCCACCAGGCCACACACTGAGCTGGGCCCCAACAAGAGTGACCGGGTCTCACACACAGCACAGTCTTCCTTCATAGTGAGCCTTGGTGTCCAGCACGGGTTTTTCACCTCCGGGTCATCTGGGTTTAGTCTTTAGCCCCTTGTCACACAGTCTGTCACAGTCTCGTGTTGTCCAAGGACCCTGGTGGCTCTCACACTGTAGGGCTCTCCCTGTGGCCCCACCCTCTGATTTGAAATCAATTTAGGAGAATTTTCCTGCAAACGTGTTCTCTTTGCTGTAACCAGTCTGTGAATGTGTGTGTTTGAGCTACAGCTCTCATCCCGGGACCTGGCAAAGACCTTTATTTTCTCTGAGGAGCAGCACGGAGGATAAACGGAAGCTGAGGAGGAGCTGGTGGGGTCTGGCTAACTCACCTGCAGCAGCAGCTGGCAGCAGGGCTCTTGGCAACGGGAGGTGCTGGGGCCCTGTGTCCCACACCACGGGCAGCTAGCACACTTCAGGAGACTCTGCCTTGCATGTGCTAGCGCCACCATCTCCTCCGGCCTGTGGTCCACTCCTGTCACTTCTCCCCTTCCCCACAGTCGGGCTCCCCCTGTCCCCAGCTCCACTCATTTCCAGCCCCAGCCCCAGGCAGTTATCATCAAGATTTCACAAAAGACTGGTTGGTTATTTTTCTATTCAAGCAACAACTAATGTGGGAAGTACGAAATGCTCTTGCTTAATTTCAACATTAACAGAGTTTAGCCACAAATACTTCCTCAGTTGAAAGGAAATAAAACAACAAAACAAGTCTAAATCAAAGCAAGATGTCACCATCTACAAGGACCAAATTACACAACAGGACCACCGGCCAGTTTGCTTGCAGAAATCCAGCCCTCCCTCTGCAAATGTGATAGCCCCTAGGACAGCAATGCCTAGATCAGGAGAGGATCTTCAAAGGCCCTCATCCTTTTCCATCCCCACCCCTAGCTTTTGGATGACAGGAGCCCTTGCAGCTGGACGAAAACAGCAAGGACTAGAACCCTGGAACAAGCAGAAAAATGTCTTCAGACGATTTACTAGCTCTTAAGCACGTGTTCATTTTCCTTGAAGGATGAGGGTTTAGAACCCTCAGAGAATAAAGTTAAATTTACATACATTTAGTTGCCTATATTTTTGTACAAACTGAAATGAAAACACTATCTTTCTCCAGTTTGAAACAGCAAAGTCAATCCTTCTTTTTAAAGATGTTTACTTGAAAGGCAAAGTCAGAGAGTGAGAGTGAGAGAGAGAGAGAGAGAGAGAGAGAAACCTGCCATCTGCCAGCTCATTCTCCAAATGCCAGGGCTGGGCCCGGTGGAAATCCAGCACAGTGAAATGCATGCAAAGCTCACACATGGTGGCGGGTAATCCTCCTAAGACTGTCATCTGCTGCCTTCTAGACACATTAGCAGGAAGTTGGACCAGAAGTGGAGGCAGGTCTTGATACTCGGCACTTGGATGTGGGATGCAGGTGTCCCAAGCAGCAGTCCAGCCCACGGAACCACAATGCCTGCCTTAATCCCCCATCTTCATATGTGCACTCCTGTATACTACAGAGTGGAAGCACCGGTCCAGGGCCATCACTCATTCCAGAATCAAATGTCACTAAGTCCCTGGGATTGCACAGGAAAACTGCATTGGGTCCCCCACTCTGACAACTGACATAGGTCAGGCAAGAAATTCTGTGTTGTAGGAGGCAGGTCCGTAGAGCCTGTAGGAGAGCAGGTTCACACAGGTCACTGCCAGACAACCCAAGGGAACAGTCACAGAATCTTTGCAAAGAGTGTTGAGAGGCAGCTCTTCACTCCTGATGCCAAAAGTCTTCCTGAGGAGCCCAGATTTCCATCCTAAAGGTTTCAGTGCAGCCCACAGAGAGAGACATGTGCCCAGATTGCACTGGGCATTTTCACAAACTTCAGTCTTGTTTGGATTTCTTTTTCTGAAGCTGAACTTTTCCTGTCCACTGACTTGTCTTTGGCAATCCACCATAAAGCTGGACATCTCTGAAACACAGGAAGCCCCAGGCTTACCAGACCTCTAGGCTAGCAGGCTGATTCAGGTAGGCACCGGGAAGACACTTCCCCCACACCCTGGTGTGGGAGGGGCCTTGGAGGAGAGTGCACTGCAGATGGTGATCTCCATGTGCTGGGAGCAGTGGATGTTGAGGCCGCCAGCACCACCTGCAAGGCAGAGCCCCACAGTTTCCATCCAGGGCATCAGCCGGCTCTTCACAGACTCCCGTTAAGTTTTCCTGCACACTTTCAAAAGTTCATTTCTTACTTCACTGTCGAGACAGAGTTGAAGCCGCATAGCTGCATAACCTGGGGGTGTGTTTGTGTGGGAAATGGCGATGACACAGGAACGGGTTCTACATAGGAGCATAAAACTAGCTTTCCCCGAGAGAACGGGAATCGAACCAGGGCCACGGTGGTACAAATGCCAAATCCTGGCCACTAGACCACCAGGGACACACAGGAGTGTGCAACTGTGTCCTCCCTCCATTCAGGAGAAGTGTGGAGAATACAGCAGCCTCCGGAGAGGTGTGCCCAAGCGCCAGTGCACCCTGGGGTGGCCGCCGGGAGGGAGACCCGAAGGCGCCCCGGGTACAAGGAGCTGAGTTGAGCCGCTACGAGCTCCGACGACAACGCACACGCAAGCGGGGGCACAGACGCCCGATATAATCTCTCCCAAGCAAGGCCTTGAGATCCCCAGAGACCACCACGAGCCTGTCCCCAAAACCCTGTCGCCCCTGAGTGTTTCCATCTCAGCTGGAGCTCGGTCCCCATCCTCCCCACGCTCAGAACAATCCCAAACACGAGGGCTCTGGCGCCGGGGCGTTCCTCGACTCCGCATCTAGCCCGCCAGGAGCGCGAGTGTTCCTGTGGCTCGAGGACGGGCCTTGCTGTCACCCGCTCCTTCCTCCTGGTGACGGAGTTCAAGTAAGCGGCGCGGACCAAGGCGAGCAGACCCATGTCCCTCGCGCCCCCCGGGAGTGGCACTGGGCTGTCCTTGCGCGCCTTCTTCGGCTCTGTCCACCCCGTCAGCCTCTGCCTGGCCTGCCCCGGGCCCAGGGGCCGTGGCGGGGCCCTGGCTGCGCGGCTCCTGTGGGAGCGGCTGGCACCCGGCAGCTTCCGCGGCGTCCCGCGGAGGAGCTCCAGCGGCTCCTTCTGGGCTGTGCGGGACGCGGCGAGGCGCAGGCGTGCGGTGCCTCAGGGAGTGCGGGTTCCCCAGGAGCTGGCGCCCGTTCTGCTCCCGCAGGAGGAGGGACACCGCTCCGTCTCTGTCCAGCAAGGACCCTATCATGTTCGTGGAAACGCGCGGGTTGGGGCTGTCTTCAGGATGGGAGGAACTGATAGAAAGGTGGCGGGAAGGGGGCGAGAGGTCACGACAATATCTAATCTGAAGCCACCAGGGCGTCTGCTTCATCTGGGTACCTTCAGGAGGCGCCTTGGGACAAGTATGGTAGTGTCTGGTTTCCGTAGTGTAGTGGTTATCACGTTCGCCTCACACGCGAAAGGTCCCCGGTTCGAAACCGGGCGGAAACAGGTTCCTTTTGCCGCAGTGAAGAGAATAAGGGCAGAGTGAGCAAGAGGACAAGTGGCGGTGTCCACGCAGCTCATGTCAACCAGACTTCATTTCTTTCCTGGCCACTCGCTGGCCATTGTCACCCTATTCCGGCCGGCCAAGCATGCAAGTTCCTTAGGTGGGTAGGAGAGAATGGCATCAGATTTTCTTTCCTTTTTTAAAAGACATTTTATTTATTTGAAAGACAGAGTTCCAGAGAGAGAGAGAGAGAGAGAGAGAGAACTAGAAACAAGGAGAAAGTGGTCTTCCATCACTCCCCAAAGGACCGCAATGCCTGGAACCTAGCGGATCCAAATCCATGAGCCAGGAGCTTATTCCAGGTCTCCCATGTGGGCCCAAGGGTCCAAGGACTTGGTCATCCTCCGCTGCTTTCCCACTGGAGCAGCTGGACTCGGACTGCGCCTATATGGGATGCCAGCGCTGCAGGCCACAGGGTAGGCCCCTCAGGGTTTCCTACAGTGAATCTTTTCCATAGGAAAAGAATCTTTTCCATAGGCCTCAGTCCTCTGCCTAGGTGACACTGAACCGGTGCTTTCTGGTTTGAGAGCTCCAGAGGGTGGCTTTTGAGGGCCCTGTGTGGCTTCCCGTCCTTTGGGAACAAAGCAGCTGTACCCACTGACTGGTGGAGAGAAACTGAATTTAAATCCGCATCTGGACCTCAAACCAAGCTGATACTGTCAATATTCCTCATGCACACCGATTGAAAGTATATGTTTACATTAACCCACCCCTACCCGGAAGACCCTCAGGTCACTGTAAGAGCCCTATGACCCCTCTGAAGCTCAGGCAGCCAGCAGTTTTTTTTTTTTTTTTTTTTTTTTTTTTTTTGACAGGCAGAGTGGACAGTGAGAGAGAGAGACAGAGAGAAAGGTCTTCCTTTTGCCGTTGGTTCACCCTCCAATGGCCGCCGCGGCTGGCGCGCTGCGGCCGGCGCACCGCGCTGATCCGATGGCAGGAGCCAGGAGCCAGGTGCTTTTCCTGGTCTCCCATGGGGTGCAGGGCCCAAGCACCTGGGCCATCCTCCACTGCACTCCCTGGCCACAGCAGAGGGCTGGCCTGGAAGAGGGGCAACCGGGACAGAATCCGGCACCCCGACCGGGACTAGAACCCGGTGTGCCGGCGCCGCTAGGCGGAGGATTAGCCTAGTGAGCCGCGGCGCCGGCCAGCCAGCAGTTTTAATAGCTGGAGCTCCTGCGTGTGGTGAGGGGTCCTGAAAGACGTGTGTGAGACTGGAAGTGTTGCACAGGTGACGTAATGAAGCCATTGCACACTCAGTGCTACCCTGTGGACACAGCTGCACAGGGTGAAAGATGTGCACAATACAACAGCGACTGTAGCGTTGTGCTTGTGAAACCAACCACATTTCAAAAGATTTTGAATGTACTTGCTTAGGGCACAGACACTTATTTTAAAAGAATATATTATTTAACCATCATACATGGTAAAGTGATCATATTAAGTGTGTAAGTGGCTCCTACAGATAGGATTAAGTTTCAAAGGGATCACATAAATAGGACCAAGTGTCTGGTAAAAACAATAGATAGAATTTAAAAGGAGAAAATGTTCCAACATGGGGAGCAGTCCACACAGCAGACTCATGGAATGACAAACACCCTGAACAGCACCCTGACCTCAGAATCAGCCGTCAAGGCCTTCTGGTCTGGTTGAAAAGCCCACGAGAGCATTTCAGGCATGGAAAGCCAAGACACTGTGGCAAAAAATGATCTCCATGAAGGATCTCTGTGAGTGAGACCCCAGTGGAAAGAAGGGGCCTTCAAAGAAGGACGTACTTTCCTCTGAAGGGAGGAGAGAACTTCTACTTTGCATATGGCCCTGTCTTAATACTGATGGAATTCGTGGACTCCAAAGGCTTCCATAGCCTTGGCAACTCATGTCAAGAGCCTCGGGTGGTCACTATGTGAAAAATAAGAACGTTGGAGCCAGTGCTGTGGCACAGTGGGTTAATCCTCTGCCTGAGGCGCTCCAGCTCTCTGCTATGGCCTGGGACAGCAGTAGAAATGGCCCAAGTCCTTGGGCCCCGGCACCCACGTTGGGGACCTGGAGGAAATTCCTGGCTCCCGGCTTCAGACCGGCTCAGCTCTGTCCGTTGCGACCATCTGGGGAGTGAACCAGCGGATGGAAGACCTCTCTCTCTGTCTCTACTTCTCTCTGTAAGTCTATCTTTCAAATAAATAAAATAAATCTTAAAAAAAAAAAAAAACGAGTGTTACTATTTCAATCAACAACAGGAGTCAGTGGGCACTTATTCCCTACGTAGGACCTCTGCGCCTAATGAGTTGTACTATGAGAATTAACAGTTGCACTATGAGAATTAACTGTAAAAGTTGTTTTCCAAAGTACATGATACTTTGTCTGCCTGTGTGGGTGCAAATTGCGTCCATCCACCGGGCAAAAAGCAACTGCGGCCGTCCCTGGGTGGGCTCGAACCACCAACCTTTCGGTTAACAGCCGAACGCGCTAACCGATTGCGCCACAGAGACTCGGCTCTGGCGTGCATAGGGACCGCACCTTCCCCGGGCTGCCGCCGGCTTTGTAGAGGGTTTTCGAGCTCCAGAGCCCGGGCCACCGCCAGGATGCGAGAGCAGCCGCGTGGCCTTCGCCCGCTCGCCGCAGGAGCCCGCTCCCCGCAGACGCCCGGGTCCGCGTCCCGCCGAAGCGAGTGGGCCCGAGGCCGCGGAGCGCCCGCGGAGCGCCCGCGTCGGCGCCGCCTCCACGCCGGGAAGACCCTAGGCTCCGCCGCCCCAGCCGCCCGCGGGCGCTCTGAAGCCTCGCGTGTCCAGCACGGGGCTCCCCGGGGACAGGGTCGCGGTGACGGCCGCTCTCGGGTCCCTTCGCCGAGAACAGGGCTTGGCCGTCACGGGCGCCCCGGGGGACCCGAGGACTCCAGGCGGCGGGGTCTTCAGCGCTCAGGCCTTGGAAGCCCCTTGTGGGTGGAAGTCCCGAAGGGTCGTGCGAGGGGAGCCTCTTTTCATCGCCATATTCCGTCCCGCTTGGCGCGGTCTGCGGGTGGCGTTCGGGACGCTCCCCGGGCGGGTGGCGGGGGTGGCCGGGGTCGGAGTTGAGGGCTCCAGGAGGAGAACCCGGACGTGGGCGAGGGCACTTCGCAGGAGACTTGGGCAGCCCGCAGGGCAGGTGGATCCTTGTGGGAGCGATGTTGATGATGGGCGCAGAATGGGAGGGGAGAGAGGAAAAGCGACGAGGAGGAAGGAAAGCAGGTGCACCCAGGAACACAGCACCGCCTATGGGTTAAATAGACATGCAGAGCCACCCGTGTGCCCGTGGCTCCGGCGGCGCGCCGTGATCGTATAGTGGTTAGTACTCTGCGTTGTGGCCGCAGCAACCTCGGTTCGAATCCGAGTCACGGCAGTGTGCACGAATCCGAGTCACGGGGCTTCTGTCTTTTATATCGACCTTTTGACTTCCCCGTTTGCCCTACCTCTCACCTGACTCTGGCGACTGAACGCTTGGCCTCTGTGGCTCTGGCCATTCGGAGAAGAGAAGGCAAACCTCACCGTGGGCACCCAGGCCTCTGTCCTTGGGAAGGGCTGAACTTGCCAGGGAGTCGAGGGATGGAACGTGGTGGAAACAAGACCTGATTATATGGTGAATGAATGCTGTAGAAGAATTATGATTTCCTTGTGGCTCTTGGTGAAACACATCTGGTTCTTAAAATTTGTTTTCCAGATTTAAGGAGAATGTGTACTTTTGTTCTTCAGCTATCCATAGCTGTAACAACTTGGTAAAGTGTACCTTTGTGAACGAAGATGAAGCTGTTCATGTTTATCCCTGCATGATCTCCTGAGTTCGTAAACTATTCACGAGTTTTCCTATTTTCATGGCAGAGTAGGTATTTCTTTTTCTAAAAAATGTACGTACTTGAAAATCAACGTGCCGGTGCCGCGGCTCAATAGGCCAATCCTCCGCCTGCAGCGCCGGCACCCGGGTTCTAGTCCCGGTCGGGGCGCCGGATTCTGTCCCGGTTGCCCCTCTTCCAGGCCAGCTCTCTGCTGTGGCCCGGGAGTGCAGTGGAGGATGGCCCGAGTCCTTGGGCCCTGCACCTGCATGGGAGACCAGGAGAAGCACCTGGCTCCTGGCTTCGGATCAGCGCGATGCGCCGGCCATTGGAGGGTGAACCAACAGCAAAAGGAAGACCTTTCTCTCTGTCTCTTTCTCTCTCTCTCACTGTCCACTCTGCCTGTCAAAAAAGAAAAAAAGGAAAAAAAGGAAACGTAACCAAGAGAGAGAAAGATCTTCCATCTGCTGATTCACTCCCCACGTCCAGGGCTGAGCCAAGCAGAAGCCAGCAGCTGGGAGCTGGAAATGTTGTTTATGTGACCAGGTCTTTGGCCAGAATGTCGTATTCAAAAATGTTCGTGTGCCCAAGTGTGGCCAGACCGTTGTAAAGCACCGAAGTGACTTCCTGGGATCAAGAAAGCCCCTGGAAGGACCCTGGCCTTGGCGCGGGCTTCACGGGGTCCCAGCCTGGTGACAGGAAGGCCCAGGACCAATACAAGCATTCTGAGGACGACAGGAAGAGAGGAACTCACCAACAAACGGGAGAGGCGTTGAAGGCAGACTTGCACAGCCAGACCTGCCTATGTCTTTAATGGCCTCTGCTGTGACTCCTTACTAAGTGTCCCAACAACGCCGCCGTCTAAGAAAAGGCCTCTATGGTCAACCTCCCCTCCTGCCGCCTTCAATAATCAGGTCATGCAATCAAACCAGACCTAGTTTGCAAACTAATTAGTCTCACTGGGATTATCTTTGTTAAAAGTGGTGTGAGTGTGGAGAAAAAAAGTCAGACTCAGTAGAAACTATGTAGCCTTACGAGTCTCAGATTTTAGTCCTGTTCATGGTTCTTAATGCTGTGCTAGTCATAGAGGGCCTGTTCCTGAAGCCTGACAAGCTGGAGCTGTGCCACTGAAGGAAAGTTCAGAGGACAAACTTGGGGCCAGGTGCACGAGCACTGAAGAAACGCAGTTCTGTCGTAGAGACTTGCAAACGGAAACCTGGAATAGCCTCTGGTCTAAAAACTAAAAATCGGATGAATGAATGATCTTGGTTCTGGACTCAGACATGAGGCCGTCCAGTGGGGCTGAGGGTCCGTGGGCCCCAGACGTTGGCAGAATGTGCTTCACAGGCAGGCTGCCAGCCGGGGCTGGAAAGCTGTCTCCAGACCGACCGACCGACATCTCCCCCACTCATCGCTTCTTGTGCTGCGTGTCTGACCTGGGGCTTTCAATCACACCTCCAGGGTGCATCCAACATTTCACCCAGAGCTAGCAGAGGAGGGGGCTGAGCCCCTAGTGAGACGACTGTCTCCAGGAGAACCCATTAACTCCATGAGCCCCAAGCCGATGAACATACTGAATGTGAAAAACCGCTGCCCAATGGGTGCCCCCGCAGAATGACCCAGCGAGAAAACCAGGAATGCTTTAGCAACCCAGGCCACTTCCCATGGGATCCCATGGGATGTGGGTGACATTGGGCTGATTTGTATGGTCTGCTTTATGTGTTTTATAGAAATCGTACACATGGTTGGTTGCTTCGTTTTTAACTAAACAAATACACATTTGTTGTGAGAAAAAAAAAAACTTATCCAAAACACCACACATGTATATGAAGGAAAAAAGAAAAGTTCCCCTGCCTCCCGGTGCCCCTGGTGCTGACACGTTTGTCGGTACAGATAGGAGGTGGTGCTGGCATCTGTGTAACAGGTGCTGCAAGGTCCAGCCCTGAAAGTCGCCAGTCCTTCCCAGATGACCATCTGGCTCCCTGGGCAGTGGGAAACCTGTGAAGGCAAAGGCAGGGAGACAAACACTATTGTTTGCAGAAATCTGCCCCCCTGACAGGAAACTCTAGCTAAGGGAGAGGGGAGGTGGCTTACGATGGAGGCTGCAAGGGCTCTTCTCTGCCTCCTCCTTTGAGGCACAAAGGCAATGCTGGCAGTCAGGCAAGGGAGAGAGCAGAGAGACAGCAGGACAGGTGACCACGCCTGGGCAGGCTCCTTCCTCAAGCCCTGCGTGTGGGATCAGAAATGCCTTGGGACCAATCAGGGGGAACCCTGTGTGCTGGCTCTCACAAGCGCTCTGGTGAGTGTGACCATCGGGAGAAGCTAGAGGCATTGGGGTCCAGCCCTTAGAAAAAGGATACAGCTGGGAGCGGGCATCTCGTGCACCCACGCTGACAACCAGGACGCTCACCAAGCTCTGCCAGAGCACAGCCCTGCAGAAAGGGCAGGGCAGCTGCACCCAGAGCACGCTTCCGGAGGACACCTGCCGGCAAGGGCCCGTCCACCCCGGGCTGACCCCGCCCTCCTTACTGCTCCTCCTGGCCAAGGACAGTTGCTGGAAAGCAGTGGAAGGAACGAGCCCTCTTCCTTTCCGTATCACAACCTTGCCTGCCTTTGCCTCCCTGGAAATCGCACAGGTCTTCCCACTGTGGAGCTGTTTTCCCCAGTAGCTGGTTCTGCTTAGAGCACCACTGGACTTCAGGCTGGATGAACGACCTATGGGAGAGACGGCAACCAGGTTCCATGGTGTAATGGTGAGCACTCTGGACTCTGAATCCAGCGATCCGAGTTCAAATCTCGGTGGGACCTTTGGTTTCCCTTTTACAGTTTAAAAGGGATTTCTATCCAATCCCGCGTTTCTTCCACCATTCGTTTAAAGGGACAGGCAGGCAGTTGTACGGGGCACATTCCCCTTAGGGAAATCACCCTGGCCTCGAGGGCAGCTGGGAAATTCCAGTATCAGGACTGCGGAGGTGGGTCAGTGCCGGTCTGAACCGTCTGAAGACCGGCATTTCTTTTTTTCGAGGCCAGGAGAGGGCACCCAGCCCTGCCTCGTCTGGTCTCCGCCCAGCAGCTTCTGCATTATTGAACAGTCACTACAGGATTTCATCTTCTTTGCAATCTCCCTTATATTTCATTGAAGGAAGAAAAGCATGGCTTTGGTGGTACAGGTCTCGCTGCTTGATTGCAGAAAGCAGTGTACTAGTAGTGCACAAGTGTGGAGTATACGGTGCTAGGTGGAGCTGTGGCCTGAGTAAGCTGCACGCGACAACCTGCTCTTGCAACCAAAAGAAAGCCAGGGGAGAGCGCGCACGCAGTCCCCCACTACCACAAATTCTGCAGTCGAGTTTCCCCCATGTGGGGAAATCGCAGGGGTCAGCACTCCCGCAGTGCAATGGAAGAGCCTCGCCCTGGGAAAACCACCTGCTTGATCATGGCGCCTCCCCTGCCAGGTAAGTATGAGCTGTTGACATTCCGCTCCAGCACAGCCTCACACGCCCCGCACTCTTCACACGCGCTCACTTTGCGCCGCGCACCGCCGGGCCCTCTTCGCTCTCAGGCAGGCACAGCACACGTATTTGCCGCCAGCGATCCCGCGCATTCTCCCACAGCACGGGAAAGCAGTCGTGAATCTGCAGCAGGTCCCAGACCAGCAGCCCCCGCGTTCTTCATCTACATGGCCCCGTCCCGTCGGTGACGCGGCCAGAGACGCCCCGCCCACCCCGCGGCTTGCAGCTGCACCACCTGGGAGCCCTCGGCGAGCTCAGAGGGACAGCCTGTGCCCGCCCGTCCCTCACACCCCCACCCCTGGAGGCGCCGCGCAGAGCCCCGACGCTTCTCGAAAGCATCGCTCTCGATGCACGGAACATTTAGGGTCAGCCAGGAGCCCGGGTCCTTCCTTCCAAACCCGCGTATCTTCATGAGGAAACTCGAAATGAAAAGTGGACTTAGTGGATGCCGACCGGACGTCGAAGCCAACAGCAGACAGAACCCGTCTTCATGAAGCTGAAGAAGGCGCCCGGGGGCCGCAGACCGTCATCCTGACGGAGCACCGCTGGTGTCACGAAGACGGCGTCCACTCTGACGGCGCGGATCCTGCCGGGGGTCCGGGACGCGAGGCGGTGCTGCCCCGCAGAGCCGATAACCACGCTCACGCCTGTCCCTGCGGGGCTCCGGCGTCTCGCAGGGCCCGCTCTGCGCCTGAGTGATTACCGACGCCAACGCTTTCGATCCTCAAACAAGGAACTCAAACGTCCCACGTTGAGGAAACGTCTAGGGGGCATCCCCGCCGAGGTGTTGAACCCGCGACTGGATCGTCCGCCTTCGGTCATGAGAACGCGGGAACGCGGAGGGTGGAGCAAGGTCGGGCGCCCACGGAAAGGCCGGCTCAGCGGGCACCAGCGCCCTCTGTTCTGCTGTGCTGCCCAAGTCCCGGAACCTTTACCGGGAGGTTCTCCTTGCAGACGAGTGGCATGGGGGCTGGTATTTATTCTACTGTTGTTGGACATTTGAATTGTTGTTTCCAGTTTAAGGCTATTTTGAATAAATGTGGGCATCTTTTACCTATCTATTGATGGAACCATAAGATTTTTACCAAATATTAGAAAGACAAAATGGGAGCCTCTTCTCATTGCTGCAGGTTCAAATATCAAGAACTACCAAAATGCACAGGATGATAGGCGATCGAAGATACTCACCCACATATAAGGAATGGAGCCCTGCAGGTACCAGAGAAGTTAGTTCAGAACATCAAACTAGAAACCCATAGAGATGCCGCCAGTGGGAAAACAGGAAACACGACTGAGAGAGTTGGAGGTGTGGGAGGGAAGTGGGGAGAGAGAGCAAGAGCGAGAGAGAGAGATGTCCTATCAAGTCAGACTCAACTTCTGCTCCTGAGAGTCAACAGAAACCTGAGCCCACGTGAACCACCAGCTCAACAGGGGAAGAGAGGTCCAGATGGCCTAATTGCTACGGGCACCGCTCCTGCAATATCTGCCACAGGTAATAACTATGTTGAGATAGAGTCCCATAGCAGAAGTGTATGACAGCCTACATTTCATTACAAAGCTGGGGAATGGAGGGGAGGAGAGATACAACAAGATAATCAGCTAACAGGTCATGGATAAAAAACAAAGACAGAAACTGCTGTGCATCCTGAACGTACATTCAGACTTTGACACAACCTCCAAGTCGCCCTTGCATTTTGCCTACAACCCCACCAGTCAAGAAGCAGGTGCTTCTCCTGATATGCCACCCTCCTATGCCCGAATTTTGCCCCATCTATGGGAAGCAGTTGTACTGTGGAGGTACTTGACCCCTGCAATTTACACGGGAAACTCGATCTGCACCCCTCAACTGGTTTCCAAGAACCTAGTTATAGACGGGAGGGGTCCTTGAGATGAGGGCATTTCACTGATTTATTATCAAACGGAGTAAAAGTGCCAGGGGTCGTCCCTGGGTGGGCTCGAACCACCAACCTTTCGGTTAACAGCCGAACGCGCTAACCGATTGCGCCACAGAGACACAGCTGCCGCCTGCACAAGGGACGGCGGGCTGCCGCTGGCCTGATGGGGCGACGCTGCGAGCTCCAGAGCCCCGGGCACCGCTGACGGGCGAGCAGGAGGCGCGCTGTGCGCCGCGCGGTAACCTGTGCGTTGGGAGGTCGGGCAGCCACGGGGAGCCGCGAGGTCGTCGCACGCCCGCCGCAGGAGCCCGCGCCCCGCAGACGCCCGGGTCCGCGGCCCGCCGGAGCGATAGGACCCGAGGTCGACAGCGCCCGCGTCGGCGCCGCCTCCACGCCGGGAACACCCTGCCCCCGCTGCCCCCGCTGCCCCCGCTGCCCCTGCCGCCCGCGGGCGCTCGGAAGCTTCGCGTGTCCAGCTCGGGGCTCCCCGGGTTCAGGGTCGCGGTGACGGCCGCTCTCGGGTCCTTCGCCGGGAACAGGGCTTGGCCGTCACGGGCGCCCCGGGGGACCCAAGGACTCCAGGCTGAGTGGTCTCCTCGCTCAGTCCTTGGAAGCCCCCAGGGTGTTGAAGTCACGAAGGTCTGTGCAAAGGGAGCCGCTTTTCATCGCCGAGTTCCCGCAAGTTCTCGGCATCCGGTGCTGGACGTGAGAGGCCCGCGGGGTGCCGTTTGCGGGTGGCGCTGGGGGCGCACGCCGAGAGGCGACGGGGCTTGAGGACCCGCGAGAAGGAGGAGGAGGAGGAGACGCGTGGAGCCCGACCCTGGTGTCCGAAGCCCACGGAGCCTCGCGCAGAGACAGTGAGGGTAGATGTCAGGGGCTCGCTCTCCCCCTTGCCTGCCTGTCCCTCATCCCCTCAGTGGCTAGGCCAGCAGACCCCATTGCACAGGCCTGTGTGCCGCAGAGGGGGTGTTGCCCATTTGGGGTGAGCAGAAGAACACAGTGGCCGTGGGCATCAGCATGCCTTTGACAACTGGAACGTAGGGGTTCCTGAGAGTCCACGACAGCCCCACCTTCTAGTTCTGCTATTGTGACTTCAGACCGTTCCCTGGCAGCCTGGGGCCTCTGGCCTTACTTCTGCAGTGGCGTCTGTGCGCGGCAGTGCCTTCGGCTCAGACCTCTGGCATCTTGGGCCTCATGTTTGTCTCTAAGGGGTCTGCGAGTTGTGGCTGCTGACAAAGTTCCTCCCAAAAGTAAGTTAGAGTGAGATCTGCATTCCTGACTCTCTTTACACACCCCCCACCACCACCATGATGTGAAGAAGAGTTACAGAGATACTAATTGTATCTGGTATCACTCACACCTTAGAGCTGAGCAGCTTGGAGAGTGTAGGAGCTTACCAGGCAAGACCACCGTCAGCAGAGTGTACTCCCGTGTGTGTAACTAAGCAAGACGACTGTCAGCACAGTGCACTCACGTGTGTAACTAAGCAAGACCACCATCGGCACAGTGCCCTCACATGTGTGTAGCTCATTATTTGTGTTGCTTTCTCCTGCCCAGGCTCTGGCTCTGCTCTGACACAGCTTCATCATGGCAGTACCTCCCAGCACTGTTCCCAGCCCAACACAAATGTTCCTGGCACAACTGGCATACTGCTTGCTGTTTACTACATGGATGCGGGTGAGGTGAGAGACTGAAAGGGCATCTTAATCATAGTAAAAACAAACAAGTGCAGGGCTCCGTGCACTTTCCCCCTGCCAAGGCAAGCCTCACAACTCATACCAGCACACACCATGGACACTGCCCTTGGGCCATTCTAGTGGAAGGGCTCTGCCGAGGCTCCTGTGAGCTGTCATTCAATCTTACATTTCTGTCTTCTTCCCTACCTTAGGAGACAAGACTCCCTAGTTCAGGCTCGGGCCAGAGAACTCACCCACTTACGGCACAAGATACAGGAAGGGAGAGAGGTCTGCTCCCTCTCTGCCCAGCACCTGAAGGACACAGGCCAGGCTTTTGAGGGCCTCCTCAGGAGCACGGACATTGCCCACCACCACAGACAGAGATTCCCTGAGCAGTTGGCCCAAGGAAGCCAGCTGGCAGAGAGCCTTGCCAGAAAGCTCACGGCGGGTAAGTGGCTGCAGCTCCAAAGGCCCTTCCTCCTCCAGAGCGCCTCACAGGAGGGAGAACCACGCCCTTTGTCACTCCCCGTCTTCGCGGAGGAACGACACTAGACCCTGCGCTGTTCTTTTGTCTGCTCAGCCCTTCCTGGGTTTGAGCTGGTCCTTCCCGGGTTGGCTGCCAATCTTCCACCTCCGTGGAAGGGCGGCTCCCCCTGCCACCTTCCCCACTTCCGCAGGGGAGCGGCACACCTCTGGCCGGCTCTCTCCCGGGCTGCTCAGATGTTATCCGGATGTTCCCTTTAGATGTTCCTGGTGCATGTTGTCTCTCTCCTCCTTTATAGTCCTCTTCCACCAATCCCAACTCTGCTACCCACATGCCAAGTACGCTGCTCTCCTCCAATCAGGGCAGGATCAGCTCCTGCAGGTTATTGGTCGAACTGGAGGCAGCTGTGTAGAAGTTGTTTACTCCTCTCCCAGTGCCATATTGTGGGAGAGCAGACGCATAGAATAAGTCTTATTTCCAGTAACTTAGTCTAGTCCGAGTTGCTCCCCACACCCTTACTGCCCCAGCTCATTCTTTTGCTCTTGTCTGTGGCACTTCATTCACATGTGTTGTGGACTTTTCAGAGCACTCAGGTAATTCATTCGAGTTATTTTTTCTGGGGTTTCATCTACAGTCACTAAGAAAGAGTACAGAAGACTGACCTCATCTTGATGAGCATGGCAGGAAACAAACCGAATTTTTTTTTTTTTTAATTTTCAAAGTCAGAGTTACAGAGAGAGAGGGAAAGGGGGAGAGATCTTCCATCTGCTGGCTCACTTCCCAGGAGGCTGCTGAAGCATGAGCCAGGAGTTTCATCCAGATCTCCGATGTGGGTGGCAGGAGCCCAGGCCATGAGCAGGAGCTTGATCAGAAGTGGAGCAGCCAGGAATGCAAGCATTGACTATATGGGATGCCTGCACTGCAGGCACTGGCTTAGCCCTCTACACCCCAAGGCTGGCTGCCAGATTTCATTTTTGAAATTTTCACTGGATGTAGGATCCTAGATTAAGTGTTTCATTTTTCTTTTTTTTCCTCAAATTTACTTATTTATTTGAAAGGCAGTGTTAGAGAGAGGCAGGGAGAGTGAGGTCTTCCATCTGCTGGTTCACTCCCCAAATGGCTACAATGGCCAGAAATGGCTACAACGGCCAGCGCTGTGCTGATCCGAAGCCAAGAGCCAAGAGCTTTTTCTGGGGCTCCCATATGGATGCAGGGTCCCAAGGACGTGGGTGGGCTTCCATTGCTTTCTCAGAACAATCCCAAACATGAGGGCTCTGACGCCGGGGCGTTCCTCGCCAGGAGCCCGTGTGTTCCTGTGGCTCCAGGACGGGCCTTGCTGTCACCTGGTCCTTCCTCGTGGTGACGGAGTTCAAGTAAGCGGCGCGGACCAAGGCGAGCAGACCCATGTCCCTCGCGCCCCCCGGGAGTGGCACTGGGCTGTCCTTGCGCGCCTCCGTCGGCTCTGTCCTCCACTTCAGCCTCTGCCTGGCCTGCCCCGGGACTCCGCTGAGAGGTGAGTGGTAGCACCGCAGTGTGTTGGGAGGTGGGGCAGCCGCGGGGACAGCGGCACGGCTGTCACCCCACTGCCTCAGGAATCAGTAGTCTTTCAGAAAGAAATGAGCAAAATACTGCTGAAAATAATGTGCTAGAAGATTGAAGCAAGGATGATTCTTTGATAAAATACAAATTTACTGTATTCAAATTCAAATTACAATATCCTAGATTCTTACTGAGGAGTAAAACCAAACACAAAAATATCTTCAGGTTATTTAAAAGTCTCAAAATATCTTTAGCCTGTCCTGTGTGCACCAGATAGGCATTTGCTGAACTCCTGCTGATTTGAAATGGATTTAGGCAATTTTCCTGCAAATGTCTTCTCTTTGCTGTAACAAGGCTGTGAATGGCGTGTTTGAGCTCTCATCCCGGGACCTGGTAAAGACCTTTATTTTCTCCTGAGGAGCAGCACGGAGGGTAAACTGAGGCTGAGGTGGAGCTGGCGGGGGTCTAGCTAACTAACCTGCAACAGCAGCTGGGAGCAGGGTTGTTGGCATCAGGAGGTGCTGGGGCCCTGTGTCCCACACCACGGGCAGCTAGCACACTTCAGGATTCTCTGCCTTGCATGTGCTAGTGCCACCATCTCCTTCCGGCCTGTGGTCCACTCCTGTCACTTCTCCCCTTCCCCACAGTCGGGCTCCCCTGGCCTCCATCTCCACCCAGCCCCAGCTCCAGCCCCAGCCCCAGGCTGTTGTCAGCAAGACCACACAGAAGATTGTTCATGAGGTTTATTGGTTTGTTTGTTTTTCTATTTCAGGTAACAACTTGCAGGGTCATAGTTCACCTGAAGGAGGATGGACTGGGTTCGAAGAAAGTACGCCACTTGCCCATTCCCCAGCTCCCTGATCCTGGAGACAGTCAGAAGCAGTGGGGAGTCAAGTTTATTGCACGCATAGCAAAGCCTTTTAAAGCACAAGACAGCAGGATTACTGGGGCAGGGCATAAGGACCAACCAATTACTTAAAAGGTCATTTTACGCGGTGACTTTTTACAGGACCAGCCATATGTCTGTACACTCATCATCAGTTGTCACCTCCCCTGCTGCTGTGGGGACAATCAGCTTTGGTGGTAAACGACTTTGGGTACTGCCCACCTTACTTCCTTTGGGCGCCATCTTTGAATTGCCTCCTGTGCCTAATTTCCCCACAACAACTGATGTTGGAAGTTGTTTTTATTTAATTTAAATGTTCTTGTTTAATTTCAAAACCAACAAAGTTTAGTCACCAATAAATCCCCATCTGACAAGAAAATAAAACAACAAAGCAAGTCTAAATCAAAGCAAGAAGACCTCATGCATGAGGACCTAATTACAAAGCAGGACCACTGGTCAGTTTGCTTGCAGAAATCCCAGCCCTTCCCTCTGCAAATGTGATAGCCCCTAAGACACCAAAGCCTAGATCAGGAAAGGATCCTCAGAGGCCCTCATCCTTTTCCCTACCCACCCCCAACCTTTGGATGACAGAGGCTGTGGCAGCTGGACAAAAATAGCAAGGACTTGAGTCCGGGAACAGGCAGAAAAATGCAGACGATTTACCAGCTCTTAGGCACATGTTCATTTTCCTTGAAGGGTGAGAGTTTAGAAACCTCACAGAAGAAGGTTTATTTAACATACATATTGTTGCTTGTATTTTTATACAAATCAAAATTAAAACATTCTCCAGCTCAAAACAGCAAGTAATTCCTTTAGAGAAATGTATGTATGTGGCAGGTGCAGAAAAATGCACACACAGATAGGAAGAGAGAGAGAGAGATCTTCCATTTGCTGGTTCACACCTGCAATGCCTATAGCAGTCAGAGTCAGGCAGAGGGAAGCTGGCACCATGAAATACATCCAAATTTCACACATGAGTGGCAGGTAACCAAGTCCTTGGGCTATTTTCTGCTGCCTTCTAGACACATTGGCAGACAGCTGGACTGGAAGTGGAGGCAGGTCTTGATGCTCTGCACTCTGATATGGAATGCAGGTGTCCCAAGCAGCAGCCCAGCCCATGGCACCACAATGCCTGCCTCTGAACTCCCAACTTCGTATGTGCACTCCTGTATACTACAGAGTGGTAGCACTGGTCCAGGGCCATCACTCATTCCAGAATCAAATGTCATTAAGTCCCTAGGATTGCTCACAAAAATTGTGCTGTGTCCCTGACTCCGGAATTGTGATGGCTCAGGAAGAAATTCTGTGTTGTAGGAGGCAGGTCCGTAGAATCTGTAGGAGAGCAGGTTCACACAGGTCACTGCCAGACAACCCAAGGGAACAGTCACAGAATCTTTGCAAAGAGTGTTGAGAGGCGGCTCTTCACTCCTGATGTCGAAAGTCCTCCTGAGGAGCCCAGATTTCCATCCTAAAGATTTCAGTGCAGCCCACAGACTGAGACATGTGCCCAGATTGCACTGGGCATTTTCACAAACTTCAGTCTTGTTTGGATTTCTTTTTCTGAAGCTGAACTTTTCCTGTCCACTGACTTGTCTTTGGCAATCCACCATAAAGCTGAACATCTCTGAAACACAGGAAGCCCCAGGGTTACCAGACCTCTAGGCTAGCAGGCTGATTCAGGTAGGCACCAGGAAGACACTTCCCCCATACCCTGGTGTGGGAGGGGCCTTGGATGAGAGAAAATGAGAGGCATAGAGAGAGGACTCCTATCCAATAATTCACTCCTTAAATGCACACTACACCTTGGGACTGGGTCAGGCCGAAACCTGGCTCAACCCAGTCTCCCCATGGGTAGGAGAGGCCCACGTGCTTGTGCCCATCTCCCCTTCAGCAGATGGCAGCTGAGGTCTCTCTGGGTCCCTTTAGCTGTACCAGGACTGCCTGGAGCCACCCAAACTCGCACAAGCTCCACACATGCCTGGAACTGCCTTCCTGGCTTTTTCCTCTCTGAGATTTCCTCCAACCCCCTTGACTTTCCAGCTGCTGTGGTGGCCTCGACCTTGTCCAGCAACTTGAAATGAGCAGACAACGGAGCTTTGCTCTCAGCCACATCTGTGAAACTGGAACAGCAGCTCCATTCTTCCAGGAGTCTGCCTGTTTTGTTCAGTCCCCAGCAACTTCAGATCCTTTAAGAAAGATATTTCTGCTACATTTCCAGCTCTCTCCTGTGGGCGAGTTAAATCTGAGAGGCAAAAGGGGCGGGGGGGCAGAATGGGCATCCAGTAGGCTGAGAGAGAGCCTGTGCTGATGTGCATCCCGCAGAGCTGTGTGACCTAGCCAAGTCAGAGTCCAGACTACTCCTCCCTTCCAGAGAGTTTCAGGCCTTCCAAGACAGATCTACTGCTGAGTTTTCAAGGACACCACGTGCATCCGACAGGAAATTGCAAAACAAAGTTTCCCTGACTGAACCCGGGCTGCAGCAGTGAAAACTGCTGAATCCTAGCCACTAGCCCACCAGGGACACCCTTCACAAACTGCTTGGTTGGTTTCCAGGTAAGGCGAATCTGAGTGCTCCCAGAGCACCTAGCCACACCTGCGCCTCCTCCCCCTTCAGGGAAGCCCCGGAAGGCCGCCCCCTCCAGATTCTCTCCAAAGGGTGAATCGCACCGGACCCACCTGGAGCCCCTCCCCGCAGGCAACTCCCTGGTCAAAGCTGTAAGGTGCGTGTGCAGCCAGGGGCTACGTCCCGGCTGCGGTCAGAAATGACGCAGCCTTGGGGAGCAGACAGCGGGCCTCGGGAGAGATGTGCGCAGCCACCAGTGCACCCGGGGGTGGCCGGAGCGAGCGAGACCCGGAGGCGCACGGGCGACGAGAAAATGAGAGTTGAGCTGTTACGAGCTCCGACGACAACGCACACGCAAGCAGGGACACAGATGCCCGAGGGAATCTCTTTCAAGCAAGGCCTTGAGGTCCCCAGAGACCACCACGAGCCCATCCCCCATACCCTCTCGCACCTGAGTGTTTCCATCTCAGCTGGAGCTCGGTCCCCATCCTCCCCACGCTCAGAACAATCCCAAACACGAGGGCTCTGGCGCCGGGGCGTTCCTCGACTCCACATCTAACCCGCCAGGAGCGCGAGTGTTCCTGTGGCTCGAGGACGGGCCTTGCTGTCACCCTCTCCTTCCTCCTGGTGACGGAGTTCAAGCAAGCGGCGCAGACCAAGGCGAGCAGACCCATGTCCCTGGCGCCCCCCGGGAGTGGCACTGGGCTGTCCGTGCGCGCCTCCGTCGGCTCTGTACTCCGCTTCAGCCTCTGCCTGGCCTGCCCCGGGCCCAGGGACCATGGCGGGGCCCTGGCTGCGCGACTCCTGTGGGCGTGGCGGGTACCCGGTAGCTCCCGGGGCGTCCCGCGGAGGAGCTCCAGCGGCTCCTTCGGCGATGCGCGGGGGCGTTGCGAGGCGCAGGCGTGGGGGGCCGCAGGGAGTGCGGGTTCCCCAGAGGATGGCGCCCGTGCTGCTCCTGCAGGAGAACGGACACTGCCCTCTCTCGTCCAGCAAGGACTATGACGTGTTCGTGGAAACGCGCGGGGGTTGTGATCTCTTGTGGATGGGAGAAGTGACAGACAGGTGGAGGGAAGAGGACGGAGAATTCACGACATTGTCTAATCTGAAGCCACCAGGGCATCCGCTGGATATTGGCCCTCCAGTTTCAGTCTAGGGAGCTGTGGCGTTCACCTTACACGCAGCGGGAGCACTTGAACTTGGTGGGTTTGAAGCACACACGGTGACCACTGCGGTTACGAGAAGCAAGTGCTGGAGAAAACGGCTCGTTCTATCCAAGCTTCATTTTTACATTCAAGTTCAAGTGAGAAGGAGAGGAAGGACCGCGCGTCTTTGGCTAGGTTGGGAACCCCGCTGCAGGCCTTTGGGGTGAGGCTACGGGAAACCTCGGACTTTGAGGTTCTCCAAACGCTGCCCGCGGGCGAGTCCGCGTTTCCCGAGCTGCTGAGCGGGATCATCACAAAGACCAAACCGGAGATTCTGGTAGACCGGGTGAAGGGAAACTGCCCTGACCGCGGAACAAGCCTGTGCTCTCCTGCGTCCTAGCTCGAACGGTGGCCTTGAGACCCCAGCGATCCACTCTCCATCTAGCGGCCTGGTCCTCACTCGAATTCAGTCCAGGCCGGGAAGCACAAGTGTGGGTGTTCCGAGTTTTCCGACAGCCGAATGCCCTAACACGCAACCTGTGCTAACTGAGCTTGTGACGCAAGGGTCAGATTGAAACCGCGGCCCATGGCATTGGCGCCTTCGTCGGGAGGAGGACAAGCAGAAGTTGGGGCGAAAGGCCCGCGAGGGACAGCGCGCAGGTGAGGCCCCGCCGGGTCTGGAGGGCGGGAAGAGGGCCCCCGCAGCTTCCGCTGGACCCCAGCGCCAGCCACCTGCGAAGAGCCAGGAGCACCGACGGCCCGGCCGGAGCCAAGAAGACCACGAAGGCCGTGCGGGACGCTCCCGTGGCTCGGCCGCACCTGACCCGCAGCTCCTTCAGCTTCTGGGGCTGTACAGTCAGCGAAGAACGCCCCCGGCGGGCGGTTCTGCACCCGGTAACGCTGCGGGAGACGCCCGATCCCACAGCCAGCTCCGGCGCGAGGCCTCTCAGGTGGAGTCCCTGATTCTTTGGACGTCGCAGGCTCCTTATTTTTGGGGGTAGTTGGTATTTTCTTGGAGCTCATGTTATCTAATCCAGAAATGTAGTTCAGTTTCCTATAGTGCAAATATGACGCTGCAATGATTTTCCAGGGTGCATTTTAACACACCGTTCGCCAGCGGTTTCCGTAGTGTAGTGGTTATCACATTCGCCTAACACGCGAAAGGTCCCCGGTTCGAGACCGGGCGGAAACAGCGTTGTCCTTTTTCCTAAAAGGAAACAGTGGGACTCAAATTTAAATGCTTGCCCCCAGAGAAATATTTGCTCCGATCCCATAAAGATACCTGTATGGATACAACCATGTCACTATTGCTCATTAATTTTTAAGGTTGGAGGGGGGTTAGATGCCTATGTTGTACTTCAGCGAGTGTAAACAAAGGAGCTCCACACATTGATAAAAAAAAATTTTTTTTTTTGACAGGCAGAGTGGACAGTGAGAGAGAGAGAGACAGAGAGAAAGGTCTTCCTTTGCGGTTGGTTCACCCTCCGCTGAACCGATGGCAGGAGCCAGGTACTTATGGGGTGCAGGGCCCAAGAACTTGGGCCATCCTCCAATGCACTCCCTGGCCACAGCAGAGAGCTGGCCTGGAAGAGAGGCAACCGGGACAGAATCCGGTGCGCCGACCAGGAATAGAGCCCGGTGTGCCGGCGCCGAAAGGCAGAGGATTAGCCTAGTGAGCTGAGGCGCCGGCACATTGATAAATTTGATGGTCCTTTATTGTCACGGTGGAGAGTGGGCTCATGCCCTAAAGAACTCTCAACCCTGAAGACCAAAGCAACAGGGCTTATAAAGGTAAAAAACACAAAACCGGGAGGGGAATTCATGGTTGCTAGGATCTGGGGCATACACAGCCACTGGGGTCATGCTGACCTAAAACCTATGCGAAACTAGTTTCAATTATAATCTTGACAATACCAGTTACAATCTTAACAATTCCACTATAATCTTGACATTAATGTAGGTATTGGTTTAATCACATGTAGGACATAGACAAATTACATTTTTATCATTAACCCAGGTGCAGCCTATCCATCTCCAAGCTTGAGCGATCATGCTAGGGGGTTTCTGTGCTCTGCCAAGTGTGATGTAGTGCACTGCTCTTGTTCAACTGTTTTAGATCATAGTTTCAGACCAGAGTCTCACAGTGTTGAGGGGGCACCTTCCCAGAATGGAGTCTCAAGTGCTCCAAAATGGAGTCCCTACTATCATGGTGTTACTTCACCAACAATTATGGGCTAGATAGTTAAATTATAGTACAGGCAAGCTATGCAAATAGCTATGCAAATAGAAAACTGATCTAGATTGCTTTGGACATATGGTACTGGCAGAAACCTTAATTAAAAAGTGATTTTTGAATTAATTCAGAACAACATTTTGGAGTTTAAGAAACAAATCCCTAGGAAGATATTTATTTCAGCCATGGAGGACCAATATTCCATATGGAGTTCAGTGACTTTCCTATTTTTTTCTTCCATCAAAAGCTCAGGAAACTTTGGGACCAAAATTTAGAAATGAGACACATAACTTGGCTATATCTCATGAACATAATGGGCATAATTTCCCCGGGGGTGGGGGGAAGCCAGATACAAACAAGTACACAAGGGTACTTCAAAAAAATTCATAAAAAAAGGAATTAAAACATTTGTTTTGGTGAAACATTTTTGCAATCCATGCATTTTTCATGATATAATTATTTTTGTGTGAACTTTCTCAAGACTGCTCATCTGCATGGATTTCCAAAAAAAAAAAAAATTACAGCAAAGACTTACCTTTGACTGTCATTTCCCACAATCTTTTTAAGTACCCTTGTACAATCGTTGACATGAATTTAAAAATAGGCAATTGTGAGCTCTGGTGATAATACTCAGGTTAGTGATTAAGGGAGAGAGAGGGAAGGAATGACTTGGAAAGGGGCTCCACACACCTTTCTTGAATCATAGTAATCTTCTGTAACTTGAACTGGGTGCTGACTGCATTTATCAAAATTAAACATACCGCAGTAATTACCTCTTTCTAAAAAGTGCTGTACCGTAGTGCAGCAATTTACAATGTGTACTGCAGTGCAATAATTTATTGTTCCCATAAAAACTAGGATACAGGGAGTGGAGACAAGCCAGCCTGGACCACGGCTTTTGATTTGGCTTTTTATTGTAAATTCATTCAATGCTCAATCTGGTTTCCTGTGAAAAGACAAGAAAAAAGAAAAAGAAAAAAGAAAGAAAGGAAAAGTCCGACTGGCACTTGAAATAGCTGTCCCGGGAGAATGGCTAGGACCACATTATTTCATTGGTGGAAGCTCCTGCCGCGGGGTCCCTGCGAGGCAGCAGCTCACCGTTGGGGGTATTTCCCGTCCAGTTGTGACAAAGAGCACGTCCAAGTTTCCTTCTTTGACGTGGCCGGCTCCGGGTTTGTGCACAATGAGGTTTACTCCTCTTCGGATCAGTTCGGGCCTCCGCTCCGGTGGCTGCCGGAGTCCAAGCCGAGCGACAGCATTCATGTTGCCAGCTGCGGGCTGGAAGACGTCGCGGTGTCCCGGGCTCGAATTGCAGACCTCCAGGCTGCAGAAGCTTGCTGGCAACCATTGTGCCGCCTATCATTTTGTGACTTCAAAAACAAAGCAAACTACTCTCTTCGCTGCCTCCTTCTTGGACGGGTAGAGATCCTTGAGCGTTTCTCTCCCATGCGCGTCTCCGCTTCTTCCTCCCGCTTTTTCCACACAGTCATGATTCCCACGCCTGGGATCTGGCCGGTGCTTCCCCACAGGCCTCCTGGGAGGTCTCCTTGTCTCAGCGACGCCTCTGCTTTCTTTGGCTCCTTTTCCAGCGTCTGCTTTTGGCGCGGTCACTCACCCGCACCAGTCGCACCGACCTCACGGACTCCGCCGAGGGCAGCCGGGTGGAGCGCGGAGCGGGAAGCGCCGGCACGGAGCCCACGGGCGCGCTCTGACCCCGTGGGCCCCAGCACGGCTCCCGCGGACTCGGTGGCGGACTCGGGCGTCCCCGGCGCGCTGTTTCCGAAGCAGGCGAGGGGTAAGGCGGTGCCAAGGCCACTCGGCAGCCCTTCTGGTGTCAGGGTTTCTAACGGGACAGACGCGACAGGGTCCCAAACACTCCCGAAGCTTGGAGTTTGCAGTTATCTTGCAGCGAGGAGGCCAAACCTAGGCTTTCAGTGAATGCCTAGTGTATTCTGAAACCGGAAACATGATACTTCCCGTGTCTCTGTGGCGCAATCGGTTAGCGTGTTCGCCTGTGAACTGAAAGGTTGGTGGTTTGAGCCCACCCAGGGGCAAGCTAAGCTTTGTTTTAAAAAGGATTAGGGCGTTTGTGGTCATTGTTATAAATATGTTACTTAAAAGAAGACAACAACCTCCTAACCTGGGTGTCTCGCCCACCAAATAGTACAATCTTAGTCAACTTGCCATTCAGAAACATCTCTCTAAGCATGCTCCACATAAAGACCATGGCCCCTTTTCACTTGTGCCTAACATTAGAAAACTATTACTACCCACAAACGATGAAGCTGTTCTGAATTGATCTGTCCATTCTTCCCTTTAGTATCCTGTAACTTCAATGCTGTGTTAAATTAATACATCTTATGTGGTAAGAATAAGATGAGTAAGAGAGACTAAGAGGGAGAGAGAAAAAGAGAAAGAGAGAGAGAGAGAGAGAAAGAGAGGAAGAAATACTTGTAACTATTACATGCTTGTCTCTGCAACTGGTCTCATACAAGTCTGGTATTTGTAACTGCCTTCTTTCACTCAGTTCCATGTTCCTTTGCTCTCTGCAAGCACCTCAGCTGGTCTTTGTTATTCACCTGGTGTGTGTGTGGGTGGGGGCGGGGGGGGGGTACATGAACCTTCATTCCTAAAGTATCTGGATCATTAACAATCCTGAATTGAGTTGGTTTGATTTTCCACTGACTTATCTCAGGACACGGTTGCTCTAAGAGATGTCCAAGGGATCTCCTGTGCTTAGACATAACTCTTCCTTGCCTGCCTCCATGGATGGAGAAGCAGTTCAACTTGCCCTTGGCAATCAGGGTCCACCACCCTAGCCAGCACAGTAGCTTCCTTTTTTGCTTGTGGATTCAGAGGCATGAGACGCCCAAAGTGGCTGAGTGGCAGTCTTAATGTTCGATAGAACCATTGTCTGTTGATGGGTACATTCCTCCCTTTTGAACTAAGACTTCCAGACCAGAAGAACGTGAAGGCAAAGGTAGAGAAAGCCAAATTTTGCTAATGTGTTACTAGCGGTAATAATGAGTGGTGCCACTTCCATTTCCACTCCTTGGTCCCTGGACCTGTGAATCCTGGCTATGGGAGAAATAGCACTGCCTATTGAACAGCCGCCTGACACAGTAGCTGAGGTTTCTAAAGGTCATTCCACTGTTCTAATCAGACCAGAGGCTTCAGGATGTGAGAGAATGTGGTGAAATCAATGAGTTCCATGAGTGTAGGCCCACAGCTGCAACTCATTTGCTACAGAGTGAGTTCCTTGACCAGAAGCCACGCCATCGTCACCACACTGTGAGTAAGGCATTCTGGAAGTCCATCCATCCAATGTTATGTTTCCTTCACTATTATTCTATACCCTTAATGTTAATTTCCACATATATCTCATGTGTTTCTGTCTTTGTAAATTGGAAGAGTCACGTAGCTCTTTTGGAATATACTGCACCTCCTTAGGGGTTTAGAAGACAAGTGTGGGTGAGTCCATGAGGACTCCATATTCTATTCTGAGGCCATTGCCTCAGAGCAGAGCACTGAAGGCTCCCCAGGCAGAGTTGAGTGAATCTCCTCCAATGTGTGTTGAAAGGCTCCTTTACTGGCAAGGAGAACACAGCAAAATTTAGAGCTTTGATGCCTGTGTCTTCATCTGGCTTTTCTCACATGTGCTGCTTTCACTTCCCATGATTCCAGCCCTTCTCAATCGACTCCCTCACTTAACAGTGGACACTGTGCAAGTTGGGTGCCAGAGTCCAGCTCCAGCCGGTCCAGCATTTCCTGAAGGTGTGAGAGGCGTCGGCACAGGAAGAAATGAGAGACACATTCACAGCAAGGCTGAAGGCATGGCTCTAGCACTCACGTACTAGACTTTATTTTCATAGTATAAATCACATATAGGCCGGCGCCGCGGCTCACTAGGCTAATCCTCCGCCTAGCGGCACCGGCACACCGGGTTCTAGTCCCAGTCGGGGCGCCGGATTCTGTCCCGGTTGCCCCTCTTCCAGGCCAGCCCTCTGCTGTGGCCCGGAGTGCAGCAGAGGATGGCCCAGGTGCTTGGGCCCTGCACCCCATGGGAGACCAGGAAAAGCACCTGGTTCCTGGCTCCTGCCATCGGATCAGCGCTGTGCGCCGGCCACAGCGCGCCGGCCGCGGCGGCCAGTGGAGGGTGAACCAACGGCAAAGGAAGACCTTTCTCTCTGTCTCTCTCTCTCACTGTCCACTCTGCCTGTCAAAAAAAAAAAAGTATAAATCACATATGATTCTTTCTTCTTACAATAATAAATCCGTTTTCCATTTTCTTAGAACCACTGACGTATTTTATGGTGCCTCTAGATTCTATGTCTACATCTAGTTGCAATTCCTTTATTTTTCAAGGGCATATTTAGTGCATGGGTTACAATCACAGACAGGTGTGAGACAATGGGCTGCCCACACAAGCCCAGGCCTGGAGTGCTGTCGAGCTATACAGAAATTGGCTACACAAGCTAGAATAGTACCTTCCTAATCTAATCTTTACTAAAAGCCCCAAGTTCAAAGCAGGCCCTTTTTAAATGTATCCCCTCTTTTGTAGTTCTCTCTGTAACTCTTTATTTTCTTTATTGCACTTATCTAAAGGTTCACTTAGATCTATTCCACAGTTTAGACATCCTAACCATTGTTGTATTTGTAGCACATATTGAATTAAAGCTTTAATAACATTTATCTTTGTTTTAGTGGGAAGTATACACCAGGGAGCCTGTTGCCTTTTAATTCTTTTCAACAAACAGCTCAACCTTGCATAAAGCATCAACCCCTTCTCCTACACTAACATTTAACTCGATTAAAATCCTACAAAACAATGTACATTTTGGGGATTATGAGACCAAGTTCTCTTCCCTTAAGTTAGAAATACAGCAATCCTTAGCAGGACCACCAGGAAGCTCTGGCTTTCTTATGCAGAGTGTAGTTCCCATCAAATCTAAAACCACCAAGAGGACCACAGCTGTCATTCTCACGCCTTGCTGAGACACCTTCTGCTGTGACCTTGTCAGCCAGCCTAAGTTGCCTTGGCCTCACCAGTTGGCAATTCAGTTTGCTTTGTTACTCAGCCCCTCTTCTCAGGATGTGTGGTTTCCCCCAGTCTCAGCTCTCAGGCTACAGGGGATAGAGGTTCTTTCAGGGAAGAGAAAGGAAATTTTAGGACGCTTACCTTCGGTCAGTGCAGTGACTCTTCCACGCCTCTGCTGGAGAATTAGGCAGGCTGCCTGCAGCTTGCCTTGGTTGAGGAGGAGAAGTGCGCCACCCACCACTCAGCCTTCCTCAAACCGGGGTGGGGGGGGCAATCAGGTGCAGTGGGGAGCCCAGTCGAAGCAGGGTCTCACTTTATTGTAAAAGGTAGTGTATATATAGCTGAGGCACAGAGCGGATGGTACAGAGCAGATGCAGGCAAGGGGTGGGGTGATGTGATGCATTTTCTTTCTCAACATTTGACTGTTGTTTAAAGATAAACACTTCGTTTTCTTTTATTAAAGATGTAATTTTCAGGCCAACACCTGTTGACGCACACACTGCGGGGGATGCAGACCCATTCTCAGAACAGCGCTCAAACCCGCAGAAGCGGAGGTGGTGGCAGAGGCCAACAAATCTGGTTCACGGTGTCTGTGCCCCAGGCCCAGGCGGGTGTGCCCACCGGCTCCACGGCTCCTCTCCTTCCACAGGGAGGTGGCTCAGCGCTCAGCCCAAGGTCCACTTCGTGATCGAGGACCTGGGTGTTCTTGAAGTTTTCAGGGACCATCCAGGAGCCTAGGTGGTAGTGGCAGTGGCTCCAAGAACCAACATTCTAAACTGCAAAAACTCTCCTACACTCTTACTGAGCACAGTAACTTTGAGATTCTTCTCAGATTGTGTTTCTGCTTCAGGTGGTACGTGTCATCAGTTCTGGGTCGCCTAGGCAAGGGTCCTAGCACTGACCTATGCAGTGTAATTTTGCAGAGAAGTTTAAAAATCTAAAAATGCAAAAAGCTGGACCACATTGGACAGGAATTGAACCCGGGTCTCCCACATAAGAGTTGAGAATGCTACCACTGAGCCACCAACACACCTATAATTACTAGTGCAAAGTAGGAAATACTGAGAGTATCCCCAAAGACAGCCATTGTTGCAAAAGTGGTTTATTATAGTGTTAAGTAAAAGCTAATAAAAGCACCCATACAGAAGTTTTTTAATAGAAGACTTTCACAAAACTATAAATATCAAAATGTCTAACTTTACCTGAAGCAACTCAAAAAAGGTTCTTTCCAATTGTATGACAGATCTCCATAGTGAAACATCAGAAATTCATTCAGGTTGCTTGTTTCTACTGCTGTCTCCAATGGCCAACTTCCAAGTGTTGCCTTAGTGGTTCTTAGAAGGTGACCTAACTTGGAGGGTTAGGTAAGTAAAGTTCAGAGCAGGGGAGAAATAAGCAGCAGTAGATGCAAAAGAAAGGAAACCAAAGGACAGAATCAACATAGAGAAATGAAGAAGTAAACTTTGGTTCCTGGAACTGTACTTTGTAGGTTTTTTTTTTTTTTTTGTAAAAGTAATAACCAATCTGATGATAATAGCATGGTGTCTACTTTATAAGATGTTTAAAGCATTTAAAGGGATGTGTGGTATAAAAAGATCAACAACTCTTGAGGTCAATGTTGATTTATTTCGGAATATCCAATTTCCTCAATTAGTATGCTTTAATTTATCAGCTATGTAAGGACGTGGCTATTTTAAAGAAATGTTGATGGTTGAAATGTTAACATATTGGTCTTTTGATGAAGTTCAAATAGTTGAGAGTTCTGTACCCAGTTCTCCCTGGGGAAAGGAAGATGAGGAGAAGAACCTGGAGAGTTGTTGTTCCCCAAGTCAGGTCTGGGAGTCCTGACGGCTTTGGAGGACAGGAGCCGTGACAGGGGATCGTGCTTCTCTCACTGAGAGGCCATGCAAGGTCCACGCTGGGTCAGAACTTAGGGCTCAGCAAGGGAATCAACCTTCACTTTGAGCTTGCATAGCCTTGGTTTTATTTGTCCTCTGTCCATCACCCAAGACACACACCAGGTCTGGCCAATACACCTTCAAATACCACCTCTATATGCCAACAACATCTATATTTATTCTCACAAACCTGCACTTCCTACTCTCAACTTCCAATTCTCAGGTCAATGTTGCATGCATCTTAGAGTCTCTGCTAAATCTCTGCATCAGGTCAAATGCTAATGCTCAACACAGCAGACAGTTCCCTGTCAGCATCTCGACATCACTCCGCACGGCAAAACTCTATGATCAGACCCAAGAACAGCACCTCCTGAAGAGCAGGGTATCACCTGAGGGCTTGAATTGGTCACTACAATCTATGTGTACCCTTGATGAGTACATTTACTTACTCCCAAGCCAAATCTTGCTGTACTCTTTGGATACACTTTCTCATTCTCACAATGTAAATTGCTTCCAGTTTAATGTAAAAAGGGCATAAGTTTATTGAATACAAGCTTACTGCCACTTTTTGAACTACTTTCCACCTATCATCTCTTACTTCCACTAATAAAAGCAGATGAAAAATTGGCTTCCCTTCAGCCAGTCTATTCCATGCCATCCACTTCCACACTGGACCCTGTGTGAACCGTCCACATCTGAAATCTGGACACAACTGCAGCCTGAATCCGTGTAGTATCCCTGTTTTCATCAGTTAAGTCATTAGCACCTTATCTGCCTCTTGCTTCCCACTTGCTCATCATTCTAGTATCTCTTGCCAGCACTCACATTTAAGGACAACGAACTACTTGACCTAAGAAACTAAGGAGATGATGAACTTTGCAGAGTCCTGTCATTGAATCCCTTAGTGAGCTATTTTAATGCAGGCTGCCACTAGCAAAGTGCCAGCTGATTCGGTTCCTTGGCAGGGCACTCTTCCTGGCTTGCAAACCACCGTCTTATTCCTCTTCTAAGTCTAATTAATTACCTCTCTCAGGCCCCACATCAAAATGCCCTCATCCTGGTGACTTAGGGGTCCAACAAACCAAAAATCGCCACTCCCCTGTTTCCGCCCGGTTTCGAACCGGGGACCTTTCGCGTGTGAGGCGAACGTGATAACCACTACACTACGGAAACCAGGCGGCAAGGAGGCTCTGGGATATGCCTCAGAAAACCTGACATCTCCTATCTTCAATGATCAACACTTTCTAATCTACAAAGGTCAACTGCATTTCCAAACTCAAAATAAATAAATAAATAAATAACAAAGTCCCGGGAAGCACCCCTGATTCCTCAGGCAAGGAGCTTGCAGCTCTGGATGGGTCCTCTCTTAGGGTCCCTTGGAGGCCCCACTCTTGGCTTTGGCATCCCGCATCTCACACGGGGTTTCCGGGTCCAGAGGGAGAGCTGGGGGCCATTCTTCTTCCCCGCTGACTTTGCAGCCCCAGAAGCTGCAGGATCCCGCGGGCGGGTCCGGGGCGGCGGGGCCAGGCTCGTGGACGCGCCCCCTCGGAGCTGCGCGCGGCGCCTCGGTGGAACTTTGCCTCGGCGCCGGCCGTCAGCGCGCTGGGCTCCCGGCAGATGACGGCCGCCTCGGGCCCACCGGGAACCGCACAACCCTTCCTCCCCGCGCCCTCCCCAGCGTCTGCGCTTTGTCCTCCCGGCACAGAGACCCCTCGGCTTCCTTCCGCAGTCGCTTACTCCCTTCAACGCGACTCAAATCCGGTGGTGGAATGACGACCCCAGGTTTTAGTCGGTACGGTGGCAGCGTCCCAGGGCGTCGGCTGTCTTAACGCACGGGACATCAACCCAGGTCAAGCCACGCTTGGGCGCCACGAGGCCGCGACTGACGCAGGTTAGACTCGGGTGCAGCGGCCCGCGCCGATTTCACCGCTGCTCCTGTGTCGCTCTTCAGTCTGGGGACTGCTTTTGAGGGACGGCTTCGTTTTACCCTTCACAACACTAGAAACGCCTGTTTTGGGCTTTGGGAACTTTCCCGTCCCAGGGGTCACGCAGTGCTCATTTTAACTTGGGACCGACGGAGACGACGGCCGTTTCCACGGAAGGCCTGGGACCTCGCGTTCGCCCCACAGCAAAGGCCAGGCAGCTGGGAAGAGGTTCTTCTGCGTAAGGACGGCCGTGCCTTCGCTCCCCTCGGCGCGCTGCCGCCGCTCTCCGCCTGCCCCGCTGGTCTCCTTCAGAAGGAAAACTGGAAAAGTCTGGGGAGGACCGAGCCGTCCTCTCCAGCAGCCGCTTCTCTTCCGGCAAGCGGCCAGCGCGTCTCCTTTGCCCGCGAGGTTCCAGGGCGCCCACGCCGGGGAAGGCGCCGGCCGGAGGCTCCTCGGGCCCCCAGGCCGTGCCGCACCGCCCGTTCTGTTGGCTCAAACCAGAGACCTGGACGTGACTGGAGTATGAGGTCATCCTCAGCGGCTACTGAAGGCCGAGCACCCCAAGAGACGGACTTCGGGGCAGCTTTAGATCAGGAACTTCCGTGAGATGTCCCGCCCGCCATGTCCACTCGGGGGAGAGGACTCGCCGCCTCCCTGTCGCGTCTATGTCCTCTGGGGTTCCACGTGCACAGGACAAAGGGAGCGGGAGCAGGAGGGGCACTGTCGGGGCGGGGGACCTGCACTGCTGGGGCAAACCTCATAAAGCGCTCCCTGGTTCATCTCGACGCACGGAAAGGGAAGGGTGCCAGGCTCCTGACCTCGCTCGGGGAACCGGTCCTTCCTGGCCGCAGAGAGCAGACCCAGAAGAGGGACAGATTCAGAGAAAAACCTGGCCGGCGGCCCAGCCCCACGACCCCGAGAGGACGTGTCCGAGCCAGCCGAGGGTCGTGCGGTGAATTGTTCTGCCCCGCCTCCATCAGAGCCCTTGGCTGGAATTCCGAGATCGCGACAAGGAGGGAATTGTGTAGTCAGAGGTCCACCCTCGACGGAGAGGAAAGCACGAATGCCTGAGAGGCTGGACTTGGGAAACACCAGCGTCAGGGAGGGGTTCGGCCCGAGGATATGCGAGAACGGAGCGTCCAAGACCCAAGACCTCAGGGGCAGGAGGCTGCAGGGAAAAGATCGGAGGGCAGAAACTCCTAGGGGTTTTCGGTCCATCCCGTCCAGTCCCTGCAACTCGGGGACCCTGACGAGGTCGGAATGTGGAGGTGCCGGCGCCCGGCTTCTGCCGCTGGGCGCCTCTCCCCTGGCGCCCCCTCCCGGCAGCCTCGTTCACTGTCGGGCTCCGGCTCCGAGCGCCGCCGCTTTGCGGTCACATCGCTCCAGGTGAGTGGTGAGGCCGCCTCGGGCGAGGCCGGGGCTCCGCCGCCGCCACGAGCGCCACTGGCAGGACTCTGCGGGTGGCGTGGGTGCTCGCTCGCAATTTGGAGAAAACGGAGAGGCGTCGGCCTTTGAGCATTTCCTTGTAGGCAAGGGCAACATCGGCCAGAGTGGCTGCGACATTTTGGGTTTTTGATAGTTGATCATTTTTTCTACATTTTTGCCTTACAAAGATGTATGTGGGGAGGCAGGCTTAAGTTAATCACCGTTTTGATGGAAGGTGGTTTCCTTCCTAACTGTATTTTACTTTCTGATTATTCATAAACAAAAACGTTTGCCATCTCAACTGAGTGAAACAAAATATTAGATTGTTTCCGTTTTGTTCTTCACT
Organism: Oryctolagus cuniculus; assembly: GCF_964237555.1. Lineage (NCBI taxonomy): Eukaryota > Metazoa > Chordata > Mammalia > Lagomorpha > Leporidae > Oryctolagus > Oryctolagus cuniculus. Next base: position 48,795,881 of record NC_091438.1, read on the forward strand.
CAACATATCCTCGTATTCTTTTCTCCTATATCCCAAGGACAAAGAATTATATACATTTTAGGTAGGTTGCAAGGAAACATTGACTGGTGTGACTGGAAATGCTTGCCTTTTCAGTGAAAAGCTTTCACCGAGTCACCTGGACAGTTAGTAACGCAGCTTATATAGAAAGTAAGCTGGAATAAGGCTTGAAGTCATTAAATAGAAAGAAAAGGGGCAGCCTCTACTGAGGAAGGGGAGCAGTGAAATGTTGGTTTCAATGCAACACAAACTGGAAGCGTCTACATCCCTGAGAAGGGAGGTAGCCAGAAGTCCGCTTGTTGTACCTGAGCGAGTGCAAAGGAGCTCCACACATTGATAAAATGTGATGGTCCTTTCTTGCCAGCAGTGGAGAGTGGGCTCATGCCCTAAAGAACTCTCAACCCTGAAGCCCAAAGCAACAGGGTTTATAAAGGCAAAAAACACAAAACCGGGAGGGGAATTCATGGTTGCTAGGAACAGGGGGGAATACATGGTTACCGGGGTCAAGCTGACCTAAAACCTATGCAAAACTAGTATCAATTATAATCTCGACAATACCAGTTACAATCAACAATTCCACTTATAATCTTGACGTTAATGCAGGTATTGGTTTTAATCATATGTAGGACATAGACAAATTACATTTTTATCATTAACCCAGGTGTAGCCTATCCACCTCCAAGCTTGAGTGATCATGCTAGGGGGTTTCTGTGCTCTGCCAAGTGTGATGTAGTGGACTGCTATTGTTCAACTGTTTTAGATCATAGTTTCAGACCAGAGTCTCACAGTGCTGGGGGGGGGGGGGCACCTTCTAAGGATGGAGTCTCAAGTGCTCCAAAATGGAGTCCCTACTGTCAAGGTGTTACTTCATTTCCCCCCTTTGTGTTTTGAGACTAATCAAATCCTTGATTTAGTCACATCATATGGATCAGGAAGGATATTCACAGTAGAGTAATAGGTAACAGATCAATAGAAGGCTGGAGCTGGCTGAGGCTGGCGTCTGGGAAGCACTTAGCTCACCCAGAACCCAGGCCGCTGTGCTGAGGGCAGCAGTGCCCGCCACACTGAACCCAACTAGGACCAGAACCACCATGGGGCCTTCTGGTGAGAACTGGAATGGGAGGTGCTAAGAGCTGGTGTTTGCTTTGGTGGACCAGCCCTCCTGTTGCTAGTTTTGGGTACAGAATATCACAGTGGGAAGAGTTGGGACCAGGTCTCAGAGTAAATCTTTTGTTCACAGCTTACAGTCTGTATGTACAAGACATTCTGTTAGAGCCTGAGGGGCCCACAGACACTGAGCCCAACCAGACGGCCTCAACCTCCCCCTCTTTTAATCCACACCCCACTATTGTAGACACCCGGGCTGTCCATCTCATCCTGGCTGCTTCCTGCTGACAGAGGGTCGGTGTCCTGGGGGCCCCTTTGGGTGTAGAGTGGGAATGGCAGTCAAAGCAGGGTTCCAACAGGAGGTGGCCTCTTGAGGGGGCTGCAGTGTCAGCTTGCAGAAACTGTTTTAATCCAAGATTTTATGTGCATGGCCATCTAGAGTTGTACTGCTTTAAATCTGGAGAAAACAAATCTAACAAGCAGATTAAATACTCAGGGTCTAAAACAAAGGACAGGGTCATTATTAATTACATGGGGTACAGGAAGACACATGATAAAGGAGGTGTGAACCTCCTTAGGACAGGCACCCTGTTGACTCCCAGTTGCTAGCTGGCCTAGGAGCAGAGCTGAACTGAATAGGAGGTCAGTATGGAAAGGCAGAATCTCTAAAAGCAAGCCTACAGCTCTGTCTGCAATGTTACTGACCCTAGGCTGTCCCCCTGATGGTGGTGGTTACTTTGGAAGCTGGGCAGAGTGAAAGGCTTTTCAGCTTAGAGCCAACAAGGTCTGTGGTTCTGACCTAGGAGTCCTTCAACTCCAGGGCAGTTCCATTTCTAGTGACCCAGCTCTGGGCTGGCAGAGCTGCTGGAGCTCTTTAGAGGCTGGCTTCTGTCGTGACTGCTGTCTGTCCAAAGCCCTGGCTTTCACATTGAAAACCAATGCCATTTAGGGTGCACTGGCCTGGTGGGTCTCCTTGACGGCAGATCGCTGTGTGCAGCTGTTATTAATTGGCCTATCCTTACATTGCTCCTGTTGTCCAGCTCACTCCTCTTTTTCTGGTCCTTGTTAAAGTAGACCACAGAGGCCTTTAGGATGTTAGCCAAGGGGGTGCTCAATCCCATCCCTAATCTTTGGTGGCCTGGGCTACAAATGTGCTGTCACAGGCATGTATAAGATCAAACATGAAGACCACTTTATCCGAACCATTTTTAACCAATTAGTATTTCTCCATTAGTTTGGTTTGAAAAGGGAGGTTTTGCGTGTTTATTGTATCCATGGCAAAATAAAGCTAGCTGTTATATGTGGCCAGGCACGATGACAGAAAAATGTGAGCCAATACTTTTATAAGTTTTGAAGATTAAACTGTATGTCCTGATGGAGAATTTAGAATAGAATCAGTTTCTCATCTTGAAGAGAATACAGGCTTTTTAGATTACTTACTGTTAATAATTTAATATTAGTAAGTAATTTTAATTGCTAAATAACAACTTATGAAAATATTTACCAAAAAGTCTAAAGTCTTTTTTAAATTATAAGAGTACCTGTAGTTGAAAAAATTTTTTGAATATCTAACACAAGTGTAACTTATTTGACCAGCCAATGCAAGCATAAACATTTCAATGACTTTAAAAATTTTTTGGTTTTTCTGAAACACCAAGTTTAAAACACGTGAGACAGGCCGGCGCCACGGCTCACTAGGCTAATCCTCCGCCTAGCGGCGCCGGCATACCAGGTTCTAGTCCCGGTCGGGGAGCCGGATTCTGTCCCGGTTGCCCCTCTTCCAGGCCAGCCCTCTGCTGTGGCCAGGGAGTGCAGTGGAGGATGGCCCAGGTGCTTGGGCCCTGCACCCCATGGGAGACCAGGAGAAGCACCTGGCTCCTGGCGCCTGCCATCGGATCAGCCGTCCACAGCGGCCATTGGAGGGTGAACCAACGGCAAAAGGAAGACCTTTCTCTCTGTCTCTCTCTCTCACTGTCCACTCTGCCTGTCAAAAAAAAAAAAAAAAAACACAACACCTGAGACAGAGATTTATTTAGGTAATGTGAACCAAACATGTATTTTGGGTTAACCTAGTAGTTTAAATTTATGACCAATCTTATATTTATAAGTCAATTAAAAGAGAGCTATTAATAAATTGTTTATGTAGACATACAATATGTACACACATATAACATGTAGCATACATTACAGGATAGAACAATAAAGCAGTCTTAGTAACAGCTTTTTAAGATCTTTGTTTTTTTATTACCAATTAATTAGAATTGCTTTTTGTTTTTAGTAACCTGAATTAACCATACTTTTTTAGTTGGAACCTGTTAAACTTTGGCTTTATCTATTTGTAGAGCCATACTAAAGTACTGAATATAAAAAGGTAGGAAAAAGAAGTCCTTTGAAACCTAAAAGAGGACACATTTAAACACACAATATTTTAATTTTTATGAGCAGTAAATGTGAATGACAAAAGGCTTTAAGTGGTCATGGTTAAAATTATAAAACTTACTAGACAACAAGAAGAGGCACTTGTTTACTCCACACACTATTTTAGAAAGTACCTGTAAGATTTTATTAACCATTTATCCCTTTTTAGTCTTTTGGGCCTCCTTTTATTAAGATAGCCATCATGACTGATAACACAGCAAAATTATTAGACTTTTGTAACTTTTGCCATTTGTATGAGTAGAACAGATTTTATTGTTACAAAGTGAACATTTAAATGTTTTAGAATGAGTATGTATTTGACCAAACCATAATTCTTTTAATAAAAAACACAGTTGTTTTTTTAAACTGTCAGAATTAAAAGAGAGACAGAGAACACCAATAGGATACAAAATTGATGTTTCTTTGTCACTAAAATGAGAAATAAAATCCTTAAATACAAGTTAGCACATGGAATTATCCCATAACTTGGAACAATTTTAACAGAGTCAGAACTAGGAAAGAGAAGAAAGCTTGCTGGATCCGGCTAGAAAATGGCAGAGTCACCAATTAAATAAAAACGATTGAAAGAATATGTTGTAGTATAACAAATTTTAAAGACTATTTAAAAATACTAACATATATGTATTACAAAAACTTTATTGTTTTAAAAGAGGATCAGATTTTTTTTTTTTTTTTTTTTTTTTTTTTTTTTTTGTGACAGGCAGAGTGGACAGTGAGAGAGAGAGAGACAGAGAGAAAGGTCTTCCTTTTGCCGTTGGTTCACCCTCCAATGGCCGCCGCGGCTGGCGCGCTGCGGCCGGCGCGCTGCGGCCGGCGCACCGCACTGATCCGATGGCAGGAGCCAGGAGCCAGGTGCTTTTCCTGGTCTCCCATGGGGTGCAGGGCCCAAGCACCTGGGCCATCCTCCACTGCACTCCCTGGCCACAGCAGAGGGCTGGCCTGGAAGAGGGGCAACCGGGACAGAATCCGGCTCCCCGACCGGGACTAGAACCTGGTATGCCGGCGCCGCAAGGCGGAGGATTAGCCTAGTGAGCCGCGGCGCCGGCCCCAGATTTTAATTAATAGCTTTTGTATCCAGAAAATTTTTCATTACCTTTTGTGACTTTTTTACATCTTTTACAACTTAAACTTATTTTTTAAAAACCTCTTTTTACAACTGAAACCTGTTTTTTTCCTTACCAAGAATAGTTGTATACTTGTGACCTTTTTATCTGCTGATTTCTTGATTTATATTGAAATAATCCTTTAAAAATCTGTAAATTAAGACAACATTTTAAAAATAAGGTAACACATCAAATTTTAACCTTAGTTACTTTTAAGCAGTCTTGAATTATTCTTTATATATGGGCTCTAATGAAAACATTTTTGTTAGACACATTTATCTCATTTACCTTTACCCAATTTATATTTAGCAGTTACACTTCAGTGACTTAAGATGTTGATATTGTATTATACCTTTATCTGAATTAAGGTCAAAATTACATTTGCATGGACTTTTACTCTTTTTATAAAACTCCAGCTAGAAATCAATGACATGAACCAGAGACTGAAAAAATCCACGTCAGGGTTGATCACCCATTGCTATTTCATCCAGATCTGTAAAACCAAGCCACAAAACTTTGGCAGGTTACAAGGCAATTTTTAAAGCAGTAATCTTTCTAGATTTAAAAGAGAGAAATTTTTGAACATACACTGAAAGGTGTCCCCTTAGACTGAGCAGAGCCCATGCTTAGGGAAGGGACAGAGAGACCCCACAGACAAGGGAATAAAGGAAACAAACGGGCAGTACAGGGAAAAGAGTTTACCTCCCAGGATTATGGATGCAGACAGTACATCAGAAAGTGGCCACAAATCAGGAACAGACATCCAGGAAAAGCCTTTCTTTAACCAGACCAGAGTCTCCCGTCCTAACGCCATCGCACTCAAACAGAACAGAGACTGTATTGGCATCTCATCAGACCTCCAATACCCAGGAGGTGCCACCAGAAAACAGGAGTCGCCTTACCAGAGGACCTAAGGCCAATTGGTCAGTGAAGAGGTCGAGCCGAGCCTCCCAGGTGGATGAATCGGAACCCGGGGCCCTGGAACATCATCAGGGGCACCTCCCCTATGGCCAGAGCACCAACCTGGAAGGATCGGAGCGAGGTCTTCCTGGAGGTGGTCTCCACATTTCACTGGGGCCTCCAAAATGTTGTACTGAGCAAGTGCAAACAAAGAAGCACCACACATGGATGAAATCTGATGGTCCTTTATTGTCGCGGTGGAGAGTGGGCTCCTGCCCTAAAGAACGCTCGACCCTGAAGCCCAAAGCAACAGGGCTTATAAAGGCAAAAAACACAAAACCGGGAGGGGAATTCATGGTTGCTAGGAACAGGGAGGAATACATGGTTACCGGGGTCAAGCTGACCTAAAACCTATGCAAAACTAGTATCAATTATAATCTCGACAATACCAGTTACAATCAACAATTCCACTTATAATCTTGACGTTAATGCAGGTATTGGTTTTAATCATATATAGGACATAGACAAATTACATTTTTATTATTAACCCAGGTGCAGCCTATCCACCTCCAAGCTTGAGCAATCATGCTAGGGGGTTTCTGTGCTCTGCCAAGTGTGATGTAGTGGACTGCTATTGTTCAACTGTTTTAGACCATAGTTTCAGACCAGAGTCTCATGGTGTGTGTGAGGGGGCACCTTCCCAGAATGGAGTCTCAAGTGCTCCCAAATGGAGTCCCTACTGTCAAGGTGTTACTTCACCCTCACGAGAAGTAGTCAGAAGGCCTTCATGGGGTCCCCTTGGTGACATTCTCTTGGCTCCTCGGCAGCTGGGCCTCAATACGAGGGCGTCAAGGATATTCCTAAGCACCTCTGGGTCACCTAAGCAGAAACCGCAGCCATCCAAGCAGTCTGTCCCCATGTGTCAAGGAGACTCGCTCGCCTAAAATTAAACTGCAGCATTTCGTCCTGCATGCCTGAGGGCCGTCCACCATGCAAGAGCAAAAGTGTTTTCTTGCAAGAGAAGCCAATACTGGCGGCGTGTCCAGTAGGAAGCATGGTCTCACATGCACAGCGCGTCCCCAGGGCCCTCCAGATGGACTCCAGAACCCAGCTGCTGCTGGACTGGGGAGAGATGGACAGTGCCGAGTCCCGAGGAGGGCCCCCGCCTCTCCTATCATGGACGGAGTTCTGCTCCTGGAAGTATTTCTCCTCGTCGTCTAGGAAGCCGTTCTCCCCAGCACAGGGGCAGTTGGGGCTGCAAGCTACGCAGCCTGCTCCCTGCTATTCCTGAATTGACTCCTAGGGAGTATAGAAGCGGGCAGAGCAAGGACAGGCCCAGCAGGTGGAGACCAACCTTCTCCTTACTGAGCAGTGACAGCGCAGCGTCGGATAGGGATGGCTGGGTGAGCAGCGGCATCTTGCGCGCACATGTGGCTCAGAGCGTCCCGGTTTCGTGACTTTGGAACGGCTAGGTGCTTCCAGCTTTAGTCTGGTCCAGCCCCAGCTGTTGCCACCATCTGGAGAGTGACCCAGAGAATGGAAGATTTCTTTATTTCTCTCTGTTTCTCCCTTCCTCTCTATCACTCTGGCTTTCAAATGAATAAATAAATCATTTAAGCCCCCTCACCTAAAACATAAATACCTACCTGAATAAACTATTAGACTTAAAATCTGATCACGTAGTAAAAGGAAAGTGAAGAATCAAAGGAATCACCTGTTTCTGAGAGGAAGGTAGCAAAAAGAGCTGAAGCTTGAGAGGAAATGCCTTGACAAGGCAGTGTAACAAGGGAAAGGAAATGTGGGGGACTGAAGGGCCTCACTGCTCTTGGCTTGCAGGAACACTGTCTCTTGCCTCAGACCTGTGCAAGCTCTCCAGCTCCTGCACCTTGCAGGTGCTCCAGACACTGAAGGCTACAAGCTTTTCATTGATGCTTTGTTCTAGAATTGAGAGAGCTGAGGGAGCTGTGGGGTTCTTTATACAGGATGTGAAAATCCTGGGCCTTATATTTCAAGGGAAGGCAATAGCCTCTAAGCCAGGGCCTGCAGACTGCTAAGCGCTCATTTTGCTGATACACTGTCTTAACCCTTTGTTAAGATGCTGCTTCTGATGTACAAGGCAGTTGAATTTTGCATAATGCCCTAGATTTGGACATATGGGCAGCACTGCATTCAGGAAGAGCTGGGGACACTGGAGTGGAGAGGCTGCCTCAGAGGTGAAAAATGTCCTCTTGGAAATTGAGTAGAATCTATTTTTTCTCACAGACTTCTATGTACTCTTCAGAAGGGTTGTGCTTGATAATGCAAGAATTATGAGAAATAGAAGTTGCATCCTTGGACAAAAAAAAAAAAAAAAAAAAAAAACCTCATGGAATAGATCTAAGTTTACTGAACCAAGCAAGAGTTTGAAATGGACTTTGAGCACACCAAAACTCCCTAAGAATCCAATTCTGACCATATAAGAAAATGACTTTGAGGACAAATTTCACTTTTCATTTCCAGTGCAAATAAAAATATTTTTTTAATGTCTGCCAACACTCTAGCCACTAGGGCTTTTTGTTATCTGCTTTAGATGATACTGGCAAAGAGGATGTGATTATTGGTGGGATGGCAGCAAAATCCAACAATGCAGGGAATCTACCTGAAAAGATTCAAAAGAAGGCTTTGATTCCAATAGGGCTATGCCACCAATTTCTGAGTTAACATGTTTGGGGAGTGTGGGGGGAGCAGTGCTGTGGCATAGCTGGTAAAGCCGCTGCCTGCAGTGCTTGGGCCTCTGCACCCATATGGGAGACATAAAGGAGGCTCCTGGCTCCTGATTCGGCTTGGTGCAGCTTCGGCCACTGCGGCCATCTGGGGAGTGAACCCTCTCTCTGCTTCTTCCTCTCTGTAACTCTGCCTTTCAAAACAAATAAAAATAAATCTTTTGAAAGGCAGAGTTACAGAGAGAGGGAGGGGAGAGAGAGAGAGAGAGAGAGAGAGAGAGAGAGAAAGTCTTCCATCCGCTGGTTCACTCCCCAGATGGCCGCCACAGCTGGAACTGAACTCATCCAAAGTCAGGAGCCAGGAGCTTCTTCCAGGTCTCCCACATGTGTGCATGGACCCACGGATATGAGCCAACTTCTACCATTTTCCCAGGCCATAACAGAGAGCTGGATTGGAAAAAGAGCAGCCAGGACTAGAACTGGTGCCCATATGAGATGCCGGCACTGCAGGTGGCAGCTTTATCCACTATGCCACAGCACTGGCCTCAATAAATAAATCTTTAAAAAAAAAGGGGGGGGGGTCAAAGTTTTGGCAACCAAGAAGTCTTCTTGTCATGCTCTGAAACTTGCTAGAACCTTGGCTTATACCTTTTTTATCCTCTGCTCTTCCAAACTCCTTTAGATCTGTAAACCTGGGGAGACTTCAGACACTGGGGACATGACAAGGGAAATCCTGTCACAGTACACATTTTTGGGATCATGGAAACATCTTGTAGTTAAATGATTTCAAGGCTAGACTGGCAGGCCAACTGCCCTCCTGTAACTGTTCCTTATCTCTCTCAAGAATGAGTTGTGGCTTAACTGATAAAGCCGCTGTCTGCAATGTTGGCATCCCATAAGGGTGCCCGACCCATCCTGGCTGCTCCACTCTCTGCTAATGGCCTGGGAAAAACAGCACAAGATGACCCAGTGCTTTGGCCCCTGTGAACCCATGGGAGACCTGGAAGAAGCTCCTGGCTTCTGGCTCCTGGCTTTGGCTTGGCCCAGCCCTGGCTGTTGTCGCCATTAGGGAGTGAACCAGTGGATGGAAGATCCCTCTCCTTTTGTAATGCTGACTTTCAAATAAATAAATAAATCTCTAAAAAGGAAAGAAAGGAAGCAAGCCAGCTTTTGTAAACTCCATCTGCAAACTCAACAGAGACATCACTTCCCTTTGGTTGTTTTACACACTTAGAAGCTGGCTCCCAGCAACTTTTACTGCTATTTCACCTCATCCCTGGTGAATGCCAGAGCTTCAGTTTTGAGCTTACTCTACATCCTCTGGAAGTTGTCACTTCAGATTTCTCTTTGGAGGAAAGCTAAATGTTCAAGATGAACTTTTCTAAGGAGTTTACCACAACACACCCTGAGAGAGACGATCAGTTCAATTATTTGAGTTGATTTCAATCAGCAGTCATACTGTCCATATTAGCACAATTCTCAGTTTTTCCCTTTGCCCTGATAGACAAGGCCACGGACTTGAAAGAGGACACCCTCCAGGAGGACAAGAATAAGTAAGAATCTGAGGAGGAGAAGTAGAAAGCTAGGGAGGCAAATGGGACAGAAATTGAGGGCTACAAGATGGCTCAAGTCATGTCTTTTTTTTTTTTTTTTTTTTTTTGGTTGAATAATCAGGTCAGTGCAAATGCCTGAACTGATATGTGAGTAGGAAGGAGCAGTGTGTGTGTGTGTACACAAGAAAGCACTAAGGTAGCAAAGATCCAGTTTGCTAAAGTACACTGATTTAAGTCTTTATGAGATGGTGCTATTGTTCTACTTTTAGCATATTTGTAGTGATACTGTTAGACCAAAACACTTGAGACCAAGGATTCTTTGAGCCTTAGCAAGAAAAGGACTGGGTCCTTGGACAAATTCCCCAGCCCCCAGGATTAAGGCTGATCGTTGGAAATAAGTCCACTGGACTAAGAGCCATTTTTGTAAAAAAAAAAAAAAAAAGAAAGAAAGAAAGAAAGAAAGAAAAAGAAAAAATTAGAAAAGGAAAACCTATAAATTGTTTATATTGAACTTACAGTGGTTATAGATAAGAGATGAGAGAGATTATATTAAGCAGGGTAAGTTTTGGGGTAGGAGGCCAATCCATAAAAAGTAGTTGTGGTTTCTGGATCGGTTGAGGTTCACTGTCTTGAAAGTGTATACAAAAGCAGGAGGCAGTGGCTCCTATGGGATGTTCCTATGGGATCATAGGAAGAGAATGTGGTGAGGCTGTAGATTTTGAAACCCTAACCACCACTGAGCTTCCTGTTACATGAGAAGCAGCCCTTCTTTCCTTGTTTGAGGCGGTTTATTTGCATTTTCCTGTAAAACCTGTAAGGATGTCCCCTGAATAATTGTCTTAGAGGGGCCTACTGCTCCCCTTCAGGACCTGGCACCACCACGGATCATGGCTCTGGGCTGCAAATGAGATGTAAATTGCAGCAAGGCCTAGAGGGAAAAGTACAAAGAATAGTGAGCTATGAGTAAGTGAAAATACAATGAGTAGCACTGCAAGCTTTTGCGAATTTCCGTGGAAAGAAAGTGTGAGGGCTGCCTGTATGAGTCCAAAGGGAGTAGATACAAAGAGGAAAAAGATTTACCAGTTAATGAGGCTAGATTAAAATTATCAGTGTAGATGCAATAAGCAGGGTTGTGGAACCGAGCAGAGTTTCAAGTACTTGTTCATTAATGGCAGTCAGTACTCCCCTAAGCTAATAGCCACCTGCTCTTCAACGAGGAACAGCCAGGGCTGAGCGCGAATGCAGTACTCTACTACTACAAATTCTGCAGTTGAGTTTCCCGTATGTGGGGAAATTGCAGGAATCAGCACTTCCGCAGTACAATTGGAGAGCGTCGCCCTGGGAAAACCACCTGGCGGATCATGGTGTCCCCCCTGCCAGTTAAGTATGAGTTGTTGACATTCCGCCCCAGCACAGCATCACACGCCCCGCACTCTCCACACGCGCTCACTTTGCGCCCCTCAACCTCCCCCGCCCCGGGCCATCTTCGCCCTCATGCACGCACAGCGCACGTATGTGCCGCCAGCGGTCCCGTGCTTTCTCCCACAGCACGGGAAAGCGGTCGTGAATCTACAGCAGGTCCCCGACCAGCAGCCCCTGCGTTGCGTTGCTCTATCTACATAGCCCCGCCCCGTCCGGGACGCCACCGCAGGCGCCCCGCCCACCCCGCGCCTTGCAGCAGAACCACCAACGCGCCCTCGTCCAGCTGAGTGACAGCTGTGCCCGTCCCGTCCCTCCCTCCCCCACCCATGCGGGCGCCGCGCGGAGACCCGATCCTTCTCCATGCATTACACCTGCTTTGATAAGCCTGAGGAGCATCTACTCTTTGAACTGGAGAAAAATCAGGGGAGAGCGAGCACACAGTCCCCACTACCACACATTCTGCAGTCGAGTTTCCCCCATATGGGGAAGTCGCAGGGGTTAGCACTGCCGCAGTGAAATGGACGAGCCTCGCCCTGGGAGCACTGTTACCAGAGATTGGCAGGCTTCTTGTCTGGGCCCAAGCAAGAAATCAGGCGTGAGACAGAGAGTAAGCGGAAAGCAAAACAGCAAGGTTTATTAGGGCAGGGCCAAAGTAAGAATGGATGGGCACCTCTCCAGACAGACCCTGAGAGAGAGAGCCCAGTCAGTCCCTCAGACTGGGGGAGAGTGAGGTTACATGGTTGAGTGGAGAGAGTACACCTGGGCAGGCCAGGCGGGTGGCTCAGCTGCCAGGCAGAGGGTTGAGGCCAGGGGCTCTGAAGGGGATGGGCCTTGCCTTGCTGCCTCTGCTCTTCCTGGAACAAAGGACTTTTTGGATGTAAATGCGAAAAGTTCCTATCTGAGTTTTCCTTCTGAAGTTCTCAGAAACAGCAGGAAGCCTGGCTGCCATTGCCCTGCTTAGAGGAAGGATGGGCGGGACCCTCTGGAAGATCCCTAGGATGTTTGAAGTGCACATACTGGGCTGCACCTGGAAGGTGATCAGGCAGAAGGGGCGGGGACCCCCACCTGGCAGGTTACTGGGTAGAGGGAGCAGGGCAGGATGCAAATACTGGGCTGCCCCTGGCAGGTTATTGGGGTGACTTTGAGATGCATATGCTGGACCTACATGTCAACTCTTTAGGCCTTTGTCACACACACATAAGCTCATATGTGACTTCCTACCTACAGAACCACCTGCGTGATCATGGTGTCTCCCCTGCCAGGTAAGTATGAATTCTGCCCCTTCTGTCCCAGCACAGCCTCACACAACTCTCTGTGCACACACACAGTGAGTTCCTCCTGCTTCCTGGGCTCTCCTTGCACTGATCCTCAGATCCCAGCGAGTTTCCTGAAACAGGCTGTGATGTGACCTTTTTGTCGCCCGGGACTTGGGCGTACTTCCTTACCCGGAGCCTGAGCAGCTGACCCCGCTGGCCCCAGCTGCATGGTCGCTGTCCCCTCTGCGTTTTTCAGGCAGCGCCCTTCGCCCATCCCACTTCCTGCCCGCGTCAGCGCCTTCCTCTCCCGAGTGGAACGATGCGGCATAGCTGCTTCAAATGGGTTGTGACCTAGGCGGCTGGGCCCACGTTCTTGGGCAATCTTCCCCTGCTATTCGCAGGCCACAAGTAGAGACCTGGATCATAAATGGAGCAGAGGGCACCTAGACCAGCACCCATATGGACGCCGGCAATGCAAGCGGCCCCAAAATCGTTGTTTCTGTGTCAGCAGACATGTGTTCTCTTTGTGAGAAGACTCACTGGAAATACTGTTTCTCGACCTGGTCTTTGGCTAGAATGTCGTATTCAGGAAAGCTCACGGGCCCAGGCTTGGCCAGTTTTGAAGAACGGAAGTTGACTTGATTGAACCAAGAAAGCCCCTGGAAGAACCCTGCCCTTGGCGCGGGTCTCACAGGTTCCCAGCCTGGTGACAGGAAGGCCCAGGACCAATACAACCATTGTGAGGACGACAGGAAGAGAGGAACTCAGCCAACAGGAGAGACGTTGAAGGCAGACTTGCACAGCCAGACCTGCCTGTGTCTTCCCACCATAGAGAGGCATTTAAAGAAGACTCCTCATTAAAAGTCCCAGCAAGGCCAGCTTAGAAGGAGCTTATATAGCCAACTGCTATCCTAGCTGCGCTCAATAACCAGACCATGCATTAAACTAGACCTAGTTGAAGTGCCAGTGAGCCATGGCCTGACCAGAGTCACTCCTTTTTGTCCTTGTCTTGGTATCCTCTGTTTTCCCTAACCAGGCACACGACTGCCATCTATTGAAAAACTGATCTTGTAAGAATGTTATCTGTAAGGCTTGGTTACATAAGGTCAGGAAATGTGTGAGATGCCCCCGAGATAAGCGGATCCTGCTTCTCTAGCTTCTGTAACATCTGCTTGGCTAAAACACAAGTTCTGTAATTCATTTCCAACTAGATGTGGTTTTTGCCTTTACAAGCTTACCCCTGAGCTCAGTCAGGGCTGCATGGTTTGGAGAACACATGCCCCATGCAGCCGCCGGCCTTCAGAAACAAAGACGCCATAATATTGCCCCTGGGACTTCGGCATCTTTTGTAACTCACTGTCCCAAACCTAAGTTTGTCACTGGGATTATCTTTATTAAAAATGGGGCCACAGTAGGGGGAAAATTTACAATTCAGGGAAAAAAACTATATAGCATTTTAAATATCAGATTGTGGTTGTTAGGTCTGGAATAGCTTGGGGTGTTGGCCTTTTTGACTCCCAGAAAGGAGAGACGGAAAAACGAGATGGAAACCAACCTCAACAGACAGGTTCCTTTATTGGAAGCAGAAAGGTTGGCGACTGTTCTTGCCAAGAGACTGTGCACAGGGCGTGTTTGGGACTCAGGTTTTATCTGCTTCGTAGAGAATTTGCCACTCGGGGCAGGAGTGGAGAAGGCAGCTTGGGCAAAGCGGGTGATACTTTGAAGCCTCAGGGGACTTCCCCTGAGCATACACTGAGTGGCAACCAATACTGGTGCCACTCACCCTGGTTGGAGAATGCAGTGGTGCATATGGGAGTGTCTCCTGTGACTGCCACCCCAACTATTCACTAGTGAGCAATGGCTTCTACCCCATGACTTTGGCTTCCACTGATGTAGAAGTCTTAGGTTGTAAGGCTGAAACCTGAGGCTGTCCAGTGGGGCTGGGGTCTGTGGGCCCCTCAGGTGTAGCTAGAACCTCCTTCACAGGCAGGCTGCCAGCTGTGGCTGGAAAGGTTGTCTCCAGACCAACCGGCATCTCCCCTACTGATAGCTGCTTGTGCTGCATGTGTGATCCTGGGGCTTTAAATCACACCTCCAGGGTGAGTGCACTCTTTCACCCAGAACAGGCAGGGGAAGGCACTGAGCCCCTCGGGAGAGTTAGACTGGCTCTAAGGAGATCCTGGCTATCTTGTGTGACCCTTGGCTTTTTAAATCACACCTTCAAGATAGTTATAGTCTTCCACCCAGAGCTAGCAGAGGAGGGGACTGGGCCCCTAAAGAGACTGGCTGTCTCCAGGAGACCCCCGCTATCTTCATGAGCCCCACGCCAGTCAACATACAGTATGTGAAAGCCCTGTCCCATGGGCGCCCCCAATAGGATAACCTAATGAACAGGCAGTAATGGCTTAAAACTTGGGACATGTCCTCAAAGCCAGTGTCCAGCTCAGGCACTCCGCTGCTCTCCTCTCGGACCAGAGGCCTTCTCTGTCACTTGCCAATGAAATACAAGTTTCTTTTCGAATAAAAGTTTCTGGCTCTCTGCCAACTGTTTCTTGGCTTTTTATTTCTCTACTAAGCTGAGGAAAAGAACCCCTGCAACTCTCCTGCAAGTGCCCTCCCCTTGGCCACCAGTAAGAAATGCCTTCAATAACGGGTGTGTTGAAGTAGACACTGAGACTACTGGTGTGGCCAGGTGGGGGACCTCAGGGCACCTCAGGGCAGGAATCACTGACAGGGAGAAGAAACTGGGCTGCCACAAGACAGGGTTCAGAAAGCATGAGAAGACAGGAAAGCACTCCACAGGACTCAATGCATGCTTTGTTTGGGGCTAATGGAAGCTAACAAGCAGCCTGAATCAGCTGGATTCAATTTTAAAGAACTTATTGTTGAACTTTCATGTTGGCATAGAACAAGATTTTGAAGAGTTCTGCTGTACTTATAGAAATGTTGTACACCTATTCTTCCTTAGGAAAAGAAACATGCAAAACCCACTACCACGAACTCTGCAGTCCCACAGGTGGGGAAATCGCAGGGGTCAACACAGCCGCAGTCCAGTGCCGGGGGTGCTCTGGGAGGACATCTACCTGATCATGGGCTCCACCCCAGCACAGCTGCGCACAACTAGCGGTGTACACACGCGGTGACTTCCTCTCCTCCCCAGGCTCTCCTTGCGCAGATCCGCAGATCCCAGAGAGGGTCCCGCAACAGGCCAGGAGGATTTCCACAGCGTGGGACTCGTGCGTGGATCAGCAGCCGGTGCCGGAGCAGCAGCCCCCGCGCGGCCTCATCTGCATGGGCGCCGCCCCTCAGGGTCCCCGAGGGTCGCGCCCTTCCCATAGCCTGCTTCCGGCCTCTCGGTCCCGCCTAGGGACCTTAGGTGGTTCGTGAAGTAGCACAAAGCAGCCTTAGTTGTGCACCCAGCGAGAGCCTCCTGGAGACTGTCCATCAGCCACGCTTACCGCATTTTGTCGTTTGTGTTAGCCCCACTTGGTGCTAGAAAGACAATTTTCAAATTCCACCAAGACGAAACTATGCTGCCCAAGCAGAGAGGACCGGGCCAGTCTCACACGCGGGGCGGGACACTGCCATCTCCTCATGGGCGTCTCCTCACCTCACCGGGGCTTAGTTCATTGCTGCGCCTGTTCCATTCCGCAAAGGCAGACACAAGACCACACGAGTCTGACCAAAATCCCTCGGGGAAGTTGCATCTGAGGAGCTTAGTGGGTGACTTTCAAAGTGTTGACGTTTAGTGCATAGAGGGCAACTCTGAACTTTCCGCAATGCCCTACAGTCTGTTAGTAAAATGGCGCAGTCTTATCTATGGTGTGATCTATACCCGGACAGCATCCTAGGCGGTAGCCCCAGCCCCACCCTTTCCCCCCCCCCCCCGCAGCCGCCGCCATGGCTGGAAACCAGGTGACCACATGGCCCAACTGATGGAACAAGGACATAAAGGCTCAGCCATTCTCCCTCACTGCCCAAAAGAGAGAAACTTTGGTATGTATTTCTTGCCCTGGCACCTCCATTGGTTCTCACACCGTATTGCCTTCATATTCCACCCTGCATTCTTTTCCAGGTTCCCAAAGCCTCGCCCAGTTCCTTGAATCCCCTTTGCTTGCTGTTCCCTACCCCCACACCCAGCCCCAGTCCTCCTTCAAAAGGTCCAGCCCCTGGGGGTCGGGGCCTTCTGCCACGTGGTCCATCCTGTATTTGCAGGCAGTTGGTCGACCAACCGACCTCTGGGATTTCTTTTCTCTGAAACAAATTCGGTCTGGCTGCCTCCTCTCTATTCTGTGCCTCTTTGCCTAATATTTGGTGCCCTGTTGGGGATGCAGGGGAAGGGCGCCTCTGAAGGTGTCAGAAATGAGGGTATTTTGACTGATCTAACAAGTGGGTTAAAAGTGAGGGCAGCCGTCCCTGGGTGGGCTCGAACCACCAACCTTTCGGTTAACAGCCGAACGCGCTAACCGATTGCGCCACAGAGACTCCACGCCCAGAAGCACATGGACCGCCCCTTCCCCGGCCCGCCTGTCCTGGGCTGCTGCCGGCCTTGCAGAGCGATGCTCCGCGTTCCAGCGCCCGGGACTCCACGGAGAGGCGAGCCGGAGCCGCGCGGTGCGTTGGGAGGTCGGGCAGCCACGGGGACAGCCGCACGGCCTTCACACCACCGCCTCAGGAGTCAGTAGTCTTTTAGAAAGAAATGAGCAAAATACTTTTTTTTTCCAAACTGGTGAATAAAATGTGCTAAAAGATGAAGCAAGGATGATTCATGTTGGTCTTTGATAAAATACAAATTTACTGTATTCAAATTATAATATCCTATCTCCTCATTGTGCTAGACTCTGACTGAGGAGAAAAATGAAACACAAAAATATCTTCAGCTTAGTGGAAATATTTAAAAGTCTCAAACTATCTTCAGCCTGTCCCTTGTGCACCAGATACAGCATTTCCTGAACTCCTGCTGTTGCAAGCCCACCTCAGTATCCAGCTCTGCATGAGATCCATTAGGTAGAGGCCTCCATCACCTAGGCTTTCTTTTGCTCTCTCAGGCCCATGGTTTGTTTTTGTTCCCAAAGTCCCTAATGAGGGGGAGAATTGTCAGCTTACTGGAGTCATTTTGCCTGATGGCTCAGAGAGCTGGAAGTCCCTGGGAGTTTCTGCCAATCCTACAGCACCCAGGAACCCTGTGCAGAGCATTTACCTATGATTGACAGGTGCAGGTATCTGAAAGCCCAGCTAGTTGATTTTGTAGTAAATAAGGCTTGGGGAAAAGGGAACGCAGGGGCCACCTTTTAAAGATCTACATAGAAATGGATAAATCCTTGCCACAGAAGGTCCGATTATGACAGAGAGTGACACATGTGAGACTGTGCAGAGGAAGACTAAAGATGTTCTGCTTGCATGGGCAAGACACCCATCATGGGAGAGACAAGGAACAGAGAAGGGTGGGAATTAGACCAGGTGTATGCAGTAGCTTCTAATCGTGCTATCATGTTGTAATCACGTGGTGATCCTATAACCACCACGAATGGCTGGTTTCTGTTCCTAGCAATCTCAGTTTGAAGTGGCTTCAGGTGTGTTTGGAGCATTAGTAGTTTTCAAAGTACCCAGGGGCTTCTAGCCTTTGGCTAGAGATGACAAGGAATGTGAATGTGCTCAGGTCACCAGCCTAGAAGTATCCCAAGCATGAACCTTCTTCATAGAAGAGTCCTAACAAGAGACATTGATAGAATTCTTCCTCTTTCAGTGATGATATTTGTAAGCAGGGGGAAAAAAGAGAAGAGAAAAAGATAGAGCAGACTTTCTCCTAGACCTCTGTCCTCAAAATGTAGTGAGAAGCACACAATTCTCTGTGACCTGTAGCATGGACAGTAAACTGAGTAAAAACGCAGGGGCTGGTGTTGTGGGCCCACATCCCATATGAAGGCAGCTTTGACCATGGGCAACTGCACTTCTAGTCCAGCTACCTGCTGATATGCCTGGGAAGGCAGTGGAAGATGGCCAATTACTTGGGCCCCTGCACCCACTTGGCCAACCCAGAGGAAACTCCTGGCTCCTGGCTTCAGACTGGACCAGCTCAGGTCTTTGTGGCCATTTGGGGAGTGAGCCAGGGCATGGAACAACTCTCTCACGGTCTCTCCCTCCTCCACCCCACCCCTGTAGCTCTACCTCACAAATAAAATAAGCAAGTCTTTTTTAAAAAATCGAAGAAACAAGAACCTTTGCTAGAAGCAACCAGCCCTATTATTTCAGTATAATCTCAGTAGTAAGTGCTTACAGTCTTGATTTCACAACTCGAGCCTGGAGCAGGATCACAACTTGAAAATCTTTGCCTTCAATGAGTCTTCTCAAGAAGAAACTACACAGAGAGCTTGTAGGTCTTCTTCTCCCAACGAGAACCCAACAGCAAGAAAACCAAACCTTTAGGGAATAGCTTCTGGGTTTGCATTTGCCTCCCCTGCAACAGATGGAACACATCAAAAGCAAACCCAAAATCCTTCCCTAAGAAGACTGGTTGACAGGAAACACCTAAGGAATGAGAAATGAGCATTTTTTCACTTTTCATTAAAGAATTTTTGGTTAGTTCCTGAAGATATCCCTGGAATGCCCTAAGGAGAAATAACTGCAGAATGTTGCTTTCCCCTGGGCACAGGGCATCAGCCCAGATCTATGCCTTACTCTTTAGTTGGCAGGTTCCACTTTCTGCTTCTGCTCACTTCTTTCCCCCACCTGGCCTTCTATGTGTACAAGAACATTGACAAGACTCACCGGGCAAAGCGTGTTCCTGTCCCAGCCAAAGTCATGCTCACCCTGTAGAACTTGTCCAGCTTCCTCCAGGTGGAAGCCCTCCCTCCGTCTTCCCTGACAATCTGTGATGTAGCAGAACCATGTTGGTGTCTAGCTCAGGCTTTTGACCTCTAGGTCATGTGGGTTTAGTCCTTAGCCCCTTTTCACCATGATCTTCTCACAGTCTTGTTATTGTCCAAGGACCCTGGTGGCTCTCACACTGTAGGGCTCTCCCTGTGGCCCCACCCTCCTATGAGATGGATTTAGGAGAATTTTCCTGCAAATGTCTTCTCTTTGCTGTAACAAGGCTGTGAATGTGCATGTTTGAGCTACGGCTCTCATCCCGGGACCTGACAAAGACCTTTATTTTCTCTCGAGGAGCAGCATGGAGGGTAAACTGAGGCTGAGGAGGAGCTGGTGGGGGTCTGGCTAACTCACCTGCAGCGGCAGCTAGGTGCAGGGCTGTTGGATTTCTTTTTCTAAAGATGAACTTTTCCTGTCCACTGACTTGTCTTTGGCAATCCAACATAAAGCTGGACATCTCTGAAACACAGGAAGCCCCAGGCTTACCAGACCTCTAGGCTAGCAGGCTGATTCAGGGAGGTATCACGAAGACACTTCCCCCACACCCTGGTGTGGGAGGTGCCTTGGTGAGAGAAAATGAGACAGAGAGAAAATGAGAGGCATAGAGAGAGGACTCCTATCCAATAATTCACTCCTTAAATGGGCACAACAGCTGGGGCTGGGCCATGCCAAAACCTGGCTCAACCCAGTCTCCCCATGGGTAGGAGAGGCTCACGTGCTTGTGCCCATCTCCCCTTCCGCAGATGGCAGCTGAGGTCTCTCTGGGTCCCTTTAGCTGTAGCAGGACTGCCTGGAGCCACCCAAACTCGCACAAGCTCCACACATGCCTGGAACTGCCTTCCTGTCTTTTTCCTCTCTGAGATTTCCTCCAGCCCCCTTGACTTTCCAGCTGCTGTGGTGGCCTCGACCTTGTCCAGCAACTCGAAATGAGCAGACAACCTAGCTCTGCTCTCAGCCACATCTGTGAAACTGGAACAGCGGCTCCATTCTTCCAGGAGTCTGCCTGTTTTGTTCAGTCCCCAGCAACTTCAGATCCTTTAAGAAAGATTTTCCATTAACTTTCCTGCTGTCTCCTGCGGGAGAGTTAAATGTAGAGGCGAAAAGGCGGGGGGGGGGGTGCAGAATGGGTGTCCAGCAAGTCGAGAGAGAGCCTGTGCTGATGTGCATCCCGCAGAGCGGTGTGACCTAGCCAAGCCAGGGTCCAGACTACAGACTACTCCCCTTCAAGAGAGTTTCAGGCGTCCGAAGACTGATCTCCTACCGCTGAGCCGACAGGAAATTACGAAACAACGTTTCCATATCCGGGAATCGAACCCAGGCTGCAGCTGTGAAAGCGCCAAATGCTAGCCACAAGACCAGCAGGGATAAGCTGTGTCTTTCGTTTGATTGGTTTCCTGGCATTTGCAAAGCTCATCTAAGTGCTGCTACAGCACCTAACCACTCCTGCGCCTACTCTCCCTTCTGGGAAGCCCTGGGAGGCCGTCTCCTCCAGATTCTCGCCAAAGGGCGAACCGCACCTGACGCACCAGCGCCCCTCCCCGCAGGCAGTACGCTGGCCAAAGCTCTCAAGTGCGTGTGCAGCCAGGGGCTGCCTCCCGGCTATGCTCAGAAACTTCGCAGCTTTGGGGAGAAGACAGTGGGCCTCGGGGGATATGTGCGCAGCCGCTAGTACACCCGGGGGTGGCCGGAGCGAGCGAGACCCGGAGGCGCACGGGCGACAAGAAAATGAGAGTTGAGCTGTTACGAGCTCCGACGATAACGCACACGCAATCATGGATACAGACGCCCGAGTGAATCTCTCTCAAGAAAGGCCTTGAGGTCCCCAGAGACCACCACGAGCCCATCCCCCAAACCCTCTCGCCCCTGAGTGTTTCCATCTCGGCTGGAGCTCGGTCCCCATCCTCCCCACGCTCAGAACAATCCCAAACACGAGGACTCTGACGCCGAGGCGTTCCTCGACTCCACATCTAACCCGCCAGGAGCGCGTGTGTTCCTGTGGCTCCAGGACCGGCCTTGCTGTCACCCGCTCCTTCCTCCTGGTGACGGAGTTCAAGTAAGCGGCGCGGACCAAGGCGAGCAGACCCATGTCCCTCGCGCCCCCCGGGAGTGGCACTGGGCTGTCCTTGCGCGCCTCCGTCGGCTCTGTCCTCCGCTTCAGCCTCTGCCTGGCCTGCCCCGGGCCCAGGGACCGTGGCGGGGCCCTGGCTGCGCGGCTCCTGTGGGCGTGGCTGGCACCTGGCAGCTTCCGGGGCGTCCCGCGGAGGAGCTCCAGCGGCTCCTTTGGCGATGCGCGGGGGCGTTGCGAGGCGCAGGCGTGCGGGGCCGCAGGGAGTGCGGGTTCCCCAGAAGCCGCGCCCGTTCTGCTCCTGCAGGAGAACGGACACTCCCCTCTCTCGTCCAGCAAGGACCCTGACGTGTTCGTGGAAACGCGCGGGGGTTGTGATCTCTTGTGAATGGGAGAAGTGACAGGTGGAGGGAAGGGGTCGGAAAAGTCACGACATTGTCTAATCTGAAGCCATCAGGGCTCCCGCTTCTTCTACATCGCTTTCAGGGACATATTTTGCCATCTAGCATTGCAATTGGTTTCCGTAGTGTAGTGGTTATCACGTTCGCCTCACACGCGAAAGGTCCCCGGTTCGAAACCGGGCGGAAACAGACTTTTCCTGAAGCCAGGAGAACAAGGGCGGCCTTAGGGTGTCTGTTTCCGGGCAGCTCACGGGCAGCTCACGCCAACCAGACACCATTTCTCTTCTCTGCTGGTGGTAGCCATTGTCACCCCTTTCCTGCCATCCCAACTCCTTAGATTTACAACAGTGAAATGCTTTCAGAGTTTTTTGTTTTTTGTTTTTTTTTTTTTTTAATTTTTATTTGAAATACAGAGTTGGAGAGAGGTAGAGACACTTAGAGAAGTCTTCCATCTGCTGGTTCATTCCCCAAATGGCCACAATGGCTGGAGCTGAGCCAATCCACAGCCAGGAGCCAGGAGCTTTTTCCAGGTCTCCCATGTGGGTGCAGGGGCCCAAGGACTTGGCCATACTCCGCTGCTTTCTCAGGCGTACTAGCAGGGAGCTGGATAGAAAGTGGAGCAGTTTGGACTCAAACTAGAGCCTATATGGATTGTCAGTGCCGCAGGCCACAGTGTAGGCCCCTCAGGGTTTCTTACAGTGAATCTTCTCCACAGGCCTCAATCCTCTGCCTAGGCTGACACTGAACCAGTGCTTTCTGGTTTGTGAGCTCCAGAAGGGAGCTGAGGAGGGGCCTGCTTGGCTTCCCATCCTATGGGAACACAGCGGCAGAACCCACTGATTCGTAGAGAAAAACTGAATTTAAATCAGCATCTGGATCTCAAACCAAGCTGATACTGTCAATATTCCTCAGGCACCCTGGTTGAAAGTATATATTTACATTAACCCACCCCTACCCCAGAGAATCCTCAGGACACTGTGAGGGTCTCACACCCCCTCTGAAGGTTCAGGCAGCCAACAGTTTTAATAACTAGAGCTCCAGCATGTGCTGAGTGGGTCCTGATGGCTCCCAACCCCTTGCCCACCCTCTCTTCTACTTTGTCCCTGGAGTTCTCGGTGCTGTCTTCACTGGTGTGGAGCCACCATAGCCAGAGCTTTGCCTTCTCTCCCAGGAGAGCTTTAGTGCCCTGGTCTTAGATGGTGCTGCTTGGAAGGGCTTGGGTGGCCAGCCTTGGAGGCCAAATCCCCAGGCCTCTGCCTTTTATCCAAGCCAAAGGCCCAGGGGCCCTCCTCTCCTCACAGCTTCCTTCCTGGTTAGTATAGATTTGGTCCCTAAGCCTCGCCTTTCCTGACCCTTACAGTGGTGGCCTCTTAAGGTGCAGCACCCTTGGGTGTCTGTCCTGGGCAGCTCTACACGTTTTCCTGGAGTTTAAGCTTTTGCCCAAGGCCCAGCATGGAAATCACAGATCAACAGGGACTTCGTGGATTCACTAAGAGCACAGGTGTTCTGACAACGTTTTAGTTCTGGATGTTCTATAATGCAGAAACACACAAGGGCTTAGCTCCCCCACCCCAGGGGTATCTGGAGGGTGGGAGTTTTACTTTAGGCCAAGCTCTACTCCCTCCAGTATCCTAACTGGACCCCAACGTAAACCCAGGCATTGGTAGACACATTTGCCAGCACCTTCTATTCCAAAATGCAAAGTGGAACTTTTCTTTCCCCCATTTCCTTAGCTGACCATAGGTATATTCCTAGCTCATGAATTGCTACATAGGGAGCAGGATTATCTGAGTAATGGACTCCAGCAGCAGTCATAAATACTGCTTGCAGTGTGGAAAGAAAGCAAATTACATGCTTTGACCAGAAAATGAACCTTTGGAAGAGGGGAAAATTCTACCAGAATCAATAATACTTCTAGGTGCAAAAAATCCCACATAGCCTTTAAATACACTCATTACTTCTGGGTCTGATGTGCAACATTTATATTAGGCCTGGTGTTCGTTTTCCTTAATCCTTTGTAGAAATGGAAACTGATGGGGCTGGCGTTGTGGTGCCGTGGGTTAAGCCACTGCCTGGGATGCCAGCATCCCAAATGGGCACAGGTTTATGTCTTGGCTGTTGCACTTCCAATTCAGTATCCCTACTATGTGACTCAGAGGGCAGCAGATGATGGCCCAAGTACTTTTGCCCCTGCCACCCATGTGGGACACTGGGACAGAGTTCCAGGCAGGCTGTTGTGCCATTTGGGGGGTGAACCAGCAGATTGAAGATCTCTCTGGCTCGCCCGCTCACTCTGCAACTCTGCCTTTCAAATAAATAAGTAAATCTTAGGAAGGCAGGGAGGGAGGGAGGGAGGGAGGGAGCGAGGGAAACTGATGGGATCAACCTGAAAGCAGTGATTCGAGCGTTCCAGTTCCAGAGAGGTCATAGTTTTTCTGGTGTTCTGACTCAGAGGGAAGCAGATGCCAGCTGGAGCCAACTCCCCAAGGTGTGCATTTCCAGCGGAGCTCCATAACCCCAGTCTGCCCCTGGCCCGTGCCCCTGTAAACCTAGAAGCCTTCGTGCTCCTAGGGGGTCCTGGAGACATGACTGCTGAAAATCCCCCTGAAGAACACGTTCTGCTTCCTCGGGGCTGCTTCCCGCAGGAGCCTTGAAAGCCAAGTTGCATTGACTGAAAACCCAGAACAGCAGCCGATCCAACACAGTCACATGTTTTCGGGGTTTGCTTACTAATTTCTGAGGCAGTCAGTGGCTCACACACTAGTAAGTGCCTGAGCGTCAAAGTCAACACAAGTCCAGCATCTACTGAATCAAATTTTCCTGTATTTTGGGGCCTCTGAGCCTCCTTCCAACACAGCTCTGGGACCTCATCGACCAAGAGAGAAAGGAGGGCTTTAGGTTACTATGCTGATTGATATCTGCATGGATACAACCATTTTACTATTGTTCATTCATTCTTCAAGGTTGGAGAGGTCTAGATTCCTATAACTATGGACTAGATAGATAAGTGATTGTATAATCATGCTATGCTTTTCTGCACTGAATAGAAAAAGATCTGAATTGCTTTGAAGACATAATACTGATAAAAAACTTAGAGGGGCAAGTGTGGTGGTGTAGCAGGTAAAGCCGCCACTTGCAGTGCTGGCATCCCATCTGGGTGCCAGTTCGAGTCCCGGCTGCTCCACTTTTAACCCAGCTTTCTGTTCTGGATAGAAAGGGATTTATGGATTAATGCAATACATCACTGGAAAAATACTTATTTCAGCCTTGGAAGACAAGCACCCTATGTGGAATTTGGTAACCTTGTTCCTTTTCCTGCCATCAAAAGCTCAGGAAATTGGGACCAAGGCCGGAGCCTCTTACCCTCAGTAAAGTAACTGGAAGCCAATCACAAGAGCCAATGACCATCCATGGTTCATCAAAGTTTTGCCAGCAGCAACAGCAGTAAGAAAGCTGCCTCTCCTCCCTGCTGCCAGTTTTCTTGAGTGAATGTAGCTTGTAGATCCTAATTTCTATCTAGCAATCAATCTAGAGGGAGTCTGAGAAGTTTAATTTATAGCTCTTCAGAAGAATGAACATTATCAGGAAACTGGCACACCAGGGGAGGTGGGACTCCACCCCAGGAGATGGGACTCAAATCTAGGCACTCAATGAGGGATGCGGGCATCCCAAGTGGTTTCTCAGCTTCTGCACCAAACACTGCCCCTACTTCTCCTTTTCTGTCCTTGTCTTAGTTCAGAAAACATCAAGGCAACAGTTTTTCCCCAACATCTCTGATTTTACTGGAGACAGTTTCAATAAAAACAGTTCTTACATCTTATCTTAAAACCGTGCATTTTTAAATTGTCCTATGTCTAAGAGGACTTTGATTTTTTTAAAAAAAGATTTATTTTTTTGAAAGGCAGAGCTAGAGAGAGACTGTGTGTGTATGAGAGAGAGAGAGAGAGAGAGAGAGAGAGAGAGAGAGAAGGGAGAGAGATTCCATCCACTGATTTCACCCTCTAAATGGCTGCAGGTCTGGTTCAGGCTGAAGCAAGGAGCAGACGGAAACTCCTTCCTGGTCTCCAACAGCGTGGCTTTTGCAGGCAGATTAGCAGGGAGCCAGGTCAGAAGTGGCACAGCCAGGACTGGAACCTGTGCTCTGTAGCTTACCCCGCTGTGCCACAGGAATAATGTCACCCAATGTCAGCTCACTGGAGCTGCCTGATCGTCAGTCCTGAAGCTCCAAAACTGGGAGCTGGAATAAACCTTCTTTCTTGACCGATCCAAACTTGAACAGATCCTGTACTGTTCTTTGAGACGTCTCCAGCTTCCTTTTTCCTCTTCGTTTTTGAAAAGACTCAAAACCAAAACTGCTGTACTGTGTGTTGTTCTGGGTTCCCCAGAGAACAAATCCAGAGGGGTGCATTTCTCACACACACAGGAGGAGAGTTGCTCTAGGCACGGGCTCAGGTGAATCTGCAGACCGAGGCCTGACGTGACCAGCTGCAGACCAGGAAACCTACTGCTGTAGTTCCAGGCCAAGGCAGCTCAGCCGCACAAGAGCAGTGTCCCGGTTCACAGAGTCAAGAGAGAGAACTCAGCCTTTTATTCTAGGCAAACGCTCAAGGAACTGGGTGAGGCTCCCTCACAACTGGGGAGGGGGAATCTGCTTTACTGTCTACTGAGTCAGAAACGTCCTCCAAGGAACACCCACGCATAATGTTTCACTCAATATCGAGGTTCCCTCTGGCCCAGCCATGCTGACACATACACAGAACTTTCAGTAACACTCTCAATCGCTATCACTAATAAATTTCCCACAACAGTAAACGTGTCCCAGGGACACATGGAGTGGCTTCATTTAACACAAGGGTACTTTGTGTCTTTTGACTTCTCACCCCAGTATCTACTCGTCATGGTCACTTATAGACTTTTGCATTCACACTTTTTTTTTTTTAAAGATTTATTTATTTATTTGAAAGTCAGAGCTACAAAGAGAAAGGGAGAGACAGAGAGAGATCCTCTATCTGCTGGTTCACTCCCCAGATAGCTGCATGGTCAGGGTTGGCCCAGGCCAAAGCCAGCAACCAAGAGCTTCTTCCAGGTCTCCCACATAGGTACAGGAACCCAAGGACTTGGGCCATCCTCCACTGCTTTTTCCAGGCACATTAGCAGGGAGCTGGCTTGGAAGTGGAGAAGCCAAGACACAAATAGGTGCCCATATAGGATGCCAGTGCCACAGAAGGTGGCTTTACTGTTATGCCACAGCACCAGCCCTGGGGAATTTTTTTAAATCCATAAACATCATACTTTCTGAATACATGTTTGACTTTTACTCTACTTCCCCAAGTCACTTTCCTTTTTGACAAACTCTTAAAACATTTTTGTCTAAAACATTTGGAATAGGCAATGGATACCTAATGTGGTACCCACTCCTAATCTTATGGTGGCCTTTGCACTTTTGTTCAGGCCTAGAGAGAGCTGCCTGGGCAGCTTAAGGCCACTGAACATGACCCGTAGTCTGGACATCTAACGGAGTGCTGGAAATCCTGGCCCAAACAAGGGAGGGATGGCAAGTGAGAACTGCTGAGCTCTGAGACAATGGCTCTGAACAAACCTCCGCCTGAGAGATGACAAATCTCCAACATGGCTTCTGGCTGCCAACGCCATGTCCCTAGACTGACCCAAAGTCCCTTTAAAATCCCTGCACAAGAAAACAACACTGCTGTCTGTTTAGGCCAACTCTGTTGTTTTTTCCAAAGCACAGTTGTATTCTCTGAGGGGCCAGAAGACCAGGGACTCGGCAGCACCTTCCTCAAGGACCTGAAAGCACTCCTTCACTATGCAGTCGGCTCAGGGCTGAGCCTGCGTCTCCCAGCCCCTCTGGGAGGACAGAAGCCTAAATTCCAGGCTTTCTGGGGAGCAGACACCACTGGCCTGGTTAGTCAGATGCTGGCGCTGAACAGCCCCCCCCCCCCAACCCCACTCTCCCCTTAGCCCTGCCAGTCCCCTCTGCACTAATCTGGACGGAATTCAGCTCTCTACTCTCAGTAGCAGAACATGAGCCAATAGCAATAGGCTGCAGGTCTACCAGTTGGATGCAGTAGAGAATCTGTTTTCCTCACTTTAACCTTGACAAAACAAATGTGAGTGATTCTTGTTAGTGGCACAGCAAATGGAAAGAGAGGTTAGCAGGACAGGATAACGAGGGGTCCCCTGGACGCTGTCATTTCATGGGCACTGAGACTGGGAAGCATGAGTACCTGGCTTTTATGGGCCTGAGACTAGGCTAGGCTTCCACACAGTCTCTTTCCATGGCTCCATTGCAAGATTTGATTAGGCTCATATGGACACTTGGTGTGAGCAAGTACATTCACAGATACCAATAATTGTTTAGAATAAGGGGTGGGCATTGTGGTATAGCAGGCTGAGCCACTGCCTGCAATGCTCCCGTTCCCTATGGGTGCCAATTTGAATCCCAGTCACTCCAGTTCCAATCCAGCTCTCTGCTAATGCACCTGGGAAAGCAGTGGAGGATGGCCTAGGTCCTTGGGCCCCTGCACCCATGTGAGAGACCCAAAAGAAGCTCCTGGCTTCAGCCTGGCCCAGTCCCAGCTCTTGAGGTCATTTGAGGGGGAGAATCAGCAGATGGAAGATTTTTCTCTCTCTCCCTCTCTCTGTCTCTGTAACTCTGCTTTTCAAATAAATAAGTAAATCTTAAAAAAAAAAAAAAAAAAGCTCTGGCTTGACAGCTATAGGCCCATAATAATTTCACCACACACTGGAAAGAGGAGATGTGAACATCTTCTCACTGCTGCAGGCTCAAATGCCAGGAAATACCAGCCTCTCCAGAATAATAGACAATAAATACAGACTCACAGACTAGTTTTCCTGTCATGCGCCATCAAACAGAGAATGCATCTCTGTCAATCATCACCTAACAGAGATCATCCCAGAAGTTCACTTGAAAACATAACACCTAGAAACCCCTAGCGATGCCCCTGGTGGGAGAAATCACGATGCAAAAATTAAAGAAAGAACAAAAGCCTTGGTCCAGGACCCAGGTTCAGCATGCAGGAGTCAAGAGCTCTGTTTCTGCGCATGGGAGAAACAGAAGAACAAAGGGATCATGAGCCCATAGCACTAGGGCCCAGGTCTGCCTGTCGGGTGCAGGTTCCTTTGGCTCCAGTGTCACATGGACAGATGGGCTGGGCAGAGCCCCAGCAAACATCTGGCAAGGAATACTATGGAGAGAGTTATCTGCATGCTCACTGACCATGGTATAGCAGAGAAGACGCATTGGCTTCTCATCACTTCCTGTGGAAGCCAAAGCAAGATCTCTGAAGATTAAAAGGAAAGAGGAGGAGAACAGGTATCTGAGAGTATAAGATTTTCTCCTCCTTGGATGAGTAGCACAGCTAAGCCCTCAATGAGGTCGCTCTGCCTGGCTAGGTCACCTGTACACACAGCAGCTACAGTTAGTTATTGGAGGGCTTTAGGATATCTTACGGGTTTAGCAGGTCAACACACGCAACAGAACACCTGTGTATAGTGCCTGCCATGTCCTTCTATTGGGTCATCTTGTTAGTTAAGCTATGGAGCAGGGAGGAGGCCGAACTCCCCTTGTTGGAGTATCAGAGATCCCTGTATAGCTTGTCCTGCTGGCAGATAAGTTACAAGAGGGACATTGATAGAGTTGGGATACCAATTGGAATATGATTTAGTGCCACTCCTGTAAGAGATCAGTTTGGTGAGTTTGTGATATTCGAAGCACTGCATATATGGCATAAGGGAGCAATTGCACAGGCAATGCTACACTGTGGACACACAAGGGTGAAAGATGTGCACAATACAATGACAACTGCAGCACTGTTCTCATGAAACCAGATTTCAAAAGATTTTTGAGAGGAGTTAAATAAATAGTGCACAGTCTCTTATTTAAAAAAAAATAGAACAGGGAGAATGCTTATGATAATGATCCCACCAGGGACATCATTGATAAAACAATCACATTGTAGACACACTCTTGGAAGCGGAATACTACTGATGCTGCAGTATTACAGACAGACTTGAGGATTTCTCGTCCAGGCTCGTAAAAGGAAGATTTGGGATTATTATGGCACCAGCACTGGGTTCCTCCTCGGTGTGTTTCAGGACTCCTGAGCTCCCAGCAGGTGGTCTAGGAGTGGAGTGACAAGGGCAGGTGGCCTTTGTGGGAACAATAGACAAGAAGAGACAGGAGTGTCCTCATCCGAGTGATCCTGGTAAAAAGCAACGGCGGCCGTCCCTGGGTGGGCTCGAACCACCAACCTTTCGGTTAACAGCCGAACGCGCTAACCGATTGCGCCACAGAGACTCGGCTCTTGAGCGCACAGGGACCGTGTCTTCCCGGCGGCTGCCGGCCTTGGCGGGACAACGCTGCGAGCTCCAGAGCCCGGCCACCCCGAGAGGCGAGCGGGAGCCGCACTGGGCACCACGCAGGCAACCTGTGCTTAGAGAGGTCGTGCAGTCGCGGGCAGCCGCGTGGCCTTCGCCCGCCCGCCGCAGGAGCCCGCTCCCCGCAGACGCCCGGGTCCGCGTCCCGCCGGAGCGAGTGGGCCCGAGGCCGCGGAGCGCCCGCGTCGGCGCCGCCTCCACGCCGGGAAGACCCTAGGCCCCGCCGCCCCAGCCGCCCGCGGGCGCTCGGAAGCCTCGCGTGTCCAGCACGGGGCAACCCGGGGACAGGGTCGCGGTGACGGCCGCTCTCGGGTCCTTCGCCGGGAACAGGGTTTGGCCGTCAAGGGCGCCCCGGGGGACCCGAGAACTCCAGGCGGCGTGGTCTTAAGCGCTCAGGTCTTGGGAGCCCCCCGGGGATGGAAGTCACGAAGGGCCGTGCGAAGGGAGGAGCTTTTCATCGCGGAATTCCGGCGGATTTTCCGCATGCTCCTCTGGGGCGGTAGGGGCGGCGGGTGGGGCCGCGAGTGGGGCCCAGGACACCACGAAGGGGAGAGAACGAGACCCCGGACGTGAGCGCGGGCACTTCCCAGGAGACTTGTGCAGCCCACAGGGCAGGTAGATCTTGGAGGAAGAAATGTTGATGATGGTCGCAGAATGGGTGAGGAAAGAGGAAAAACGGCGAGGAGGTGAAGAAAAACCCAACCAGCTGTGACGCTCAAGGACGTAAATAGAACAGCACCACGTAGGGGTTAAAAGCCCAACAAGAACTATCCGTCTGCCCGCAGTTTCAGCGGCGTGCCGTGATCGTATAGTGGTTAGTACTCTGCGTTGTGGCCGCAGCAACCTCGGTTCGAATCCGAGTCACGGCAGTGTGCGGCTGGCGGTGATTGTCTTTTTGCTCATCCAAAGAGGTCGGGCATGGTGGGGCCACATCCATCCCTTTTGCAGCTTTTAGGGTAAAGGAGCTCTGAGATATCTGAGACAATTACACTCCAACTGTGGATTGTAAAAGAAAATAGAACCGGGAATGTCTAAACTTCACGACCCTTCCCAGTCCCCAATTTTGTTGGCAGTAGGACCTGACTCAGAAACCACACAGCCTAAAGCAAACAAATCTTCAGTACTCAGCTGGGGGGATTTTGGCAACAGAACCCACCACCTACTAAGTCGTAGACTTTCCATGCAGAACTCAATCGGCAAAGGAGTCTGAATGCAGATTCCATACAATGAGGTGGTGGAAGGGATCCCTAAGCTGACACCAATGGCTCCAGTTACAGAGGACTCCAGCCTCTCAGACTGGACATGACGGTGAATTCCAGCTACCGTGGTTTATTACAGAGGAGAGGGCTGCATGTCCAGAGCAGTACGATGCTGTTCCAGGCTAACTGTAAACCACAGAGCAAGAGGCAACAGGGCGGCCCCTGAGCAAAGGCCGAGGGCAGCACGCAGGCTTAGACACCAGAGCACCTAGAAGCCAGTGAACGGTTTGTCCTGGACCGGCCCCCTGGGCTGGCTGATGCCAGGGTGGTGAAGAGAAGCAACCTGAGAGGGAAAATTTCATTGATTCTCCCTTATGTGGGTCACTGTCAGGGTTAAGAATTGAAAAATGCAATTCCATCCTTGGCCTTTTTCAGACTCAAAAGTGATGGAAGTGGAGGGAAGCACATCTCACACAGCCCTGCTGGAGGAACCCAGGTCCACGGCTGGTGGCCCAGCTCCCCGGTGGTCCCTGGGATCTGAACGCCCATTTGGGAAAAGAACTGGTGTCTTTGCCCCAAGGTTGAGGGAAAGGATTTAAAAGGTTTCAAGAGATGGAGGCAAAGAGAGTAGTTCAGCAAGTGAGCAAGCAAACTTTCCCCTATGTTCACACCAAATGGACGTCCAAGAACTAGGATGAATTTCTGAGGCTTCCCTCTAGAGGTTTGCCACTCAATTGTATAGAGTGTACTTCCAGTGAGGCCTTCTTTCAAGGCAAGGAATTTTATTTGAGGCCAAAGCTTTGTCATCTTTCCTGAGCTAAATCCCCCGTGTGACCCTTTGCTCTGTGAATCCTTTGCTGTCTTCCGATGGAGGGGGGGGGGCTCTATGAGGATCTCAGACCTTCCTTTGCTTCCTTTACAAATCTTTCTTGTGACTTTTCCCAACATGAACATAGTGCAGGTCCAAACATGAGAAGCCTAGGCTCGGTTCACAGTCCAAGCAGATCTCTCCCTCCTTCCTTCCACCTGCCATGTGGTCTGCTGAGGCGGCTTCAGATTCTGGCCTCCAGGAAGAGCCACACTGACCCGAACCACCTTATCTGCTAGATTGTGTCCTCCATCATGGCTCCCTGTGGTTTGACAGAGCCCTGAGTGTTGATCCGACAGAATTCCAGACCAGCCTGGTGCCCTGTCCCCGCATCCACTTCCCTCTGGCCACATTTGCCCATCATTTCTACTGAGGCAGCCTACCATGAACCGCTTTTTGTAGCAGAGATCACCAGCACTTGCTCTGAGCCAGCCAACCAGCTGGTGAAATGTGACTCTCATCATGGTAAATCCACAGCTTGCTGCCTGCTGTACCTTGGCAATGTGGTTCCCAAAGATGTCAGTGCTGTCATCACCACCATCAAGACCACGTGCAACATCCCATTTGTGGATTGGTGCCCCATTGGTTGCAAGGTTGGCATGGATTACCAGCTTCTTACTTTGGTGCCCAGTGGAGACCTGGCCAGGGCCCAGCCAGCTGTGTGCATGCTGAGCAACACCACAGCCATAGCCGAGGCCTGGGCTCACCTAGACCACAAGTTTGACCTGATGTATGCCAAGTGTGGCTTTGTTCACTGGTACATGGGAGAGGGCATGGAGGAAGGAGAGTTCTGAGGTCCGTGAGGACATGGCTGCCCAGGAGAAGGATTATGAAGAAGCCGGAGCAGACAGTGCTGAGCGAGAGGATGAAGATGAGGAATATTAACTAGTCTGCTGCCACTGCTCACCCTGTTCTGAGATTGTCCATTGTGGCCCTAACCTGTCAATAAAACTGGTGTTTGCGTGTTAAATGAAAAAAAAAAAAAAACCCTAAGATAAATGAGCACAGCTGGGTGACTATGGGAACAGGCATCTCGTGCACCCCCCGGCTGAGAATGGACGCTCACCCAGGCTCTGCCAGAGCACAGCCCTGCAGAAAAGCCAGGGCAGCTGCGCCCAGAGCACGCTTCCGGAGGACACCTGCCGGCAAGGGCCCGTCCACCCGGGGCTGACTCGGATATGGGATAAGGTAGTTAGCTGAGCTGGAGGTCACAAACCCCACGTAATTCTAAGCTGTCAGAACGCCCCCTTTCCCAGGACCCCTTGTTTTCATCTGGGACCCAAGGAAGGGTCTCCATATGAAGATATACAGTAAGCTCCACGTGGAATTTTATGGAGCTTCATAACCCTCCCAGGTGACCACATCACGTTGTAAAAGGAGCTGAGGGTGCACCCTCTCTCCACTTCCCTTCCCACACTCCCTTCTCCCATTGGCCCTCTCCAACTGTGTCCATGTGTGCGTGTTTATTTACCATTTAAATAAACTTGATCGTTTTGCGCACCGTCTATGTGCCAGTACTTAAAATGCTTTCTAAGTAAAAGGCAAGGGCTTCAATTAAGATGAAATCCCACGTCACCCCACCCTTGTCACTGATTCTTGTGGCAAAGTGCAGTTGTCAGAAAGCAATGGAAGGAAGAAGCCCTCTTCGTTTGGCCATTTAAAATCTTGCCTGCCTTCGCTACCTTGGATACCTCACAGGTGTTTCCTCTGAGAAGCTAATTACTGAATAAACATGTCATTTTTGGATGACCTGCACTTGTTATTTACGTGGATAGGAGAGATCAAAAGCCTGTCATGAGCTGGTTCCATGGTGTAATGGTGAGCACTCTGGACTCTGAATCCAGCGATCCGAGTTCAAATCTCGGTGGGACCTTTCTCTTTAACTTAAAGAGATGGCGTTTTTACTGTGCGGCATCCCCTCCATGCTTCGTTTTAGGAGACAGGAAGGAGGCTCTGGAGGGAACAGACTGTTCTGGGCCTCAGTGCTTCCTGTCCTCGGTTTGCACCTGGGACCTCCCAGGATCGTCCCGCGAAGGCTCTCCCGCCCCCTCAGGAGTCTGGGCTCCAGAAACGGATTCTTTACAACGGCCCGGTCCCCAGGGAAATGACCGAGACTGGGGCAATCTCCGTCCTGGGCGAGGCTGGGGCTCCTGCCCTCGCCATGAACAAAGGGGCGGAGGCACACAGGTGCCCTTGGGCCCGCCTGGGATGAAACCTGAGCCCCTGGGGAAATCACCCACGGCTATCGGGGACAGATGGGAAACCCCGGTGTCTGGACCACGGAGCTGGATCCTGGATCCCAGCAAAGTCTGAGCGTGACCTCCTGGAGTGGGTGGAAAGACTTTTTTATTCAGGTCGCCCTTTCTTTCTGCGTTCTTCTTGGGCGGGAGGAGCAGGGAGAGGCTGCCCTACGGGGCCCAGGAGAGGGCGTCCAGCCCGGCCCTGCCTCCGCCCCGCAGCTTCTGTCCTCCACCCACGTCACTCGAGCGTGCAGACGGACGACGGTCAGAGGCCTGGACCGTGGCTCAGGGCCGACAGCCCCCGGCGCGAGGAAATCCATCAACCCCTGCAGACCTAGCTCCTCCTCGGCCCCGCGCAGGTCGCCTTGAGCCTCGCTTAGGAAGTTCACATTCGGGCGCCTGGCCTCGTGCTACTGGGGAGAAGTGGAGCTCGTGGCCCACAGCACCCTGCGGTCTCGGATTACAGCGCGCTCGTCGCTGGGTTGGTTTTCTCGGGATCCCCGTGGTGGCCACGAGGCGGCGCACGGTCCTTCCCCTGCTAGCGAGTCCCCCCCCTCCCCCCGCCACTCCAGGAGCCAGGATTTGTCTCGGTGTAGCAGGTGAGGAGTGACGACAGCCAGTAGTCCCGGTTTCCCCAGAGGAGCCGAGCACCGGATTTCTTATTTTGCATCACCAGGATTCGAGGTCGTCTTGGGTCCGGGCCCAGGGGCTGGGTCCTGTAACTTGAGCCGCTCAGCTCTGGTTCTGCCTCACTCTTTTCCTTTTCAGACCGCGGGAGGCTCACAAAGTTGGCTGGACCTGAAAGTCATGGATTTCCTTTGTGATTCTGAGGGTTCTGCCAGGGACTTGAACTCCATCATCCCCAGAAGGGTACTCAGGCTTCAGAAGATTGCCAAAGGAGTGGGAGAAAAGAACAGGCATGCATGTGGGACCAGACTGGGCTTTGCAGGCCACTTCCACAGAGCTGAAGAGAAGGGGAGATTTGGAGGGAAGAAAACTCTGCTTGTGGACTTTCAGCATCTTTTCTTCCAGTTACTGATAGCGTAGGGGAGCACAGTTGCCAAAGTGAATTTTGTGGGTTCTTCCCCTTAGTTTAGTATGGAAATAAAAAGCAAGAGGATAAATAAATAAATAAATAAAAAATAAAAAATAAATATAATAAATAAATAAATAAATAAATAAAATAAATAAAAAAAAATAAAAAAATAAATAAAAATAAATAAATAAATAAATAAAAAGCAGAGAAGAGGATACTTTTATTTGATTGGCAAGCAACAAAAATCTTCTGATTCAAGAGGAGACCAGGCAGAGTGCCCGAAGGAGACACTGGCTTACAGGAATTGCCCAGGGTTTTTAAAGCATTACTATCTGTTCCTTAGGTCATTCTATGGGGGGTGCCCATTGCATGGGAATTTGGCAGATGGTATGTTGATTGGCTTGGGGCTCATGGAGATAGCGGGGGTCTGTTGGAGACAGCCTAAAACTCATTAGGGGCTCAGCCCCTCCTCTACTAGCTCTGGGTGGAAGATTGCAAGTAACTTAAAAATGTGATTTAAAACTGCAAGGTCACACATGCAGCACAAGGGGATATAGTGGGAGAGATGCCAGCAGGTATGGAAACAAGCTTTTCAGCCACAGCAGGCAGCCTGCTTGTGTGGACTTCAGAAAGCTCACTTCCTCGTCGGGACGCCCTCCACAGCAGTGCTTCTGAGCAGAAACTCCTTTGACAGCTGTGTCGAGCCGAGTGTACTGGTCTTATCTCAAAGTCCCTAGATGGATGGGGCGGTGTGGGATGTCCCTTGGAGGACTGCTTCAGTGCTTTTTGGCTGACAGCATTCTGAAGAGCTAGGTAACGTCTCACACGCTTTGAATGAGCAGGCAGCACAGGTGCGGGTGTTCCTGGGTTGAGGAATCAAGTGGTGCAGGAGAGAACATTTGGCTTCCCTCCCCCAAAGCCCTTCCACCTGCAGCATATGCTATCAAAGGCTGTGCTAAAGTGGACACCGAGACTGCCGTGTGTCCTGTTTGGGCTCCTCGGGACAGGAACCGCTGACTAGGGATGGTTGAGCCTGACAACAAAGAAGAAAGAAAGGCAAAGAAAGCCACCAGCCCCCCGCCTTGGTACTCACAGCCCACTGTGATTAGCACGGTTATAGGGACTGTTGCAGAAAGAACAGCATTCAGCAGCTTTCTTCCTTCATTCGGGAGTGTGTACAGCTGCGCATCCTGTGTATGGATGGCCCATCTACCCCCAGCCAGTGCGGAATGTGATTCAGTTGAGAAAGAAAAACCCACAGTGCCCGGAACCGCAGGAGAGACCTTTACTGCGTCCCGTGGAGAAAGCCAACCTCCCTCCTACGGCTAGTTCCGTACTCGCCAAGCACATGCGGAATGCTCTGCTTACTACCTCACAAGTACACGGAAAACCTGCTTTTGAACATCAAAGATCAGGGGAGAGCGCGAACGCAGTCCCCCACTACCACAAATTATGCAGTCGAGTTTCCCACATTTGGGGAAATCGCAGGGGTCAGCACTCCCGCAGTGCAATGGGAGAGCCTCGCCCTGGGAAAACCACCTGCTTGATCATGGTGTCTCCCCTGCCAGGTAAGTATGAGTTGTTGACATTCCGCCCCAGCACAGCCTCACACGCCCCACACTCTTCACACGCGCTCACTTTGCGCCCCTCAACCTCCCCCGCCCCGGGCCCTCTTCGCCCTCACGCACGCACAGCGCACGTACGTGCCACCAGCGGTCCCGTGCTTTCTCCCACAGCACGGGAAAGCGGTCGTGAATCTGCAGCTGGTCCCGGACCAGCAGCCCCTGCGTTGCTCTATCTGCATAGCCCCGCCCCGTCCGGGACGCCATCGGAGGCGCCCCGCCCTCCCCCGCGCCTTGTCGCCGGCCGACCAGCGCGCCCTCCGCCGGTGCGCAGAGTGACAGCTGTGCCCGCCCCGTCCCTCCCACTCCCACCTGTGCGGGCGCCGACTGCGCCCGTTCTTATCCTGCGTCAGGCCTGGGACCTTTTGTCCGAGGCCCGAGCACCCTCCTCGAAAGCATCGCTCTCGATGCCCGGACATTTAAGGGTCATCCAGGATTATCTTCATGCGGGAACTCCAAATGAAAAGTGGACTTAGTGGATGCCGATCGGACGTCGAAGCCAGCAGCAGACAGAACCCGTCTTTATGAAGCTGGAGAAGACGCCCGGGGGCCTCACACAGTCATCCTGACGAAGCCATATTTTCATGGCATTCCCTAATAAAGATCCCAAGTGAATCGGGTCCATCCTGAGAGCGTTTTGATGGACAGGTAGGGGATACCATTACACTGGGGCTTGCAGGGACTTCCGGATCACAAAGACCTAAACTAGCTACCTACTTACATCATATTAACCCGTGAGCTGAGCCTATAGTTCAATTGGGGACTCCCACCTGGGTGTCGGGGACACAAGTACTTCAGCTTCGCTGCAGCCTCTCAGGGTGCACATTAGCAAATTAGCTGAAGTATAATCCTGGATGACCCTTAAATGTCCGGGCATCGAGAGCGATGCTTTCGAGGAGGGTGCTCGGGCCTCGGACAAAAGGTCCCAGGCCTGACGCAGGATAAGAACGGGCGCAGTCGGCGCCCGCACAGGTGGGAGTGGGAGGGACGGGGCGGGCACAGCTGTCACTCTGCGCACCGGCGGAGGGCGCGCTGGTCGGCCGGCGACAAGGCGCGGGGGAGGGCGGGGCGCCTCCGATGGCGTCCCGGACGGGGCGGGGCTATGCAGATAGAGCAACG
This sequence comes from Oryctolagus cuniculus, assembly GCF_964237555.1. Classification (NCBI taxonomy): domain Eukaryota; kingdom Metazoa; phylum Chordata; class Mammalia; order Lagomorpha; family Leporidae; genus Oryctolagus; species Oryctolagus cuniculus. The sequence goes on from NC_091438.1 coordinate 48,834,219, forward strand.
CAGGGGCTGCTGGTCCGGGACCAGCTGCAGATTCACGACCGCTTTCCCGTGCTGTGGGAGAAAGCACGGGACCGCTGGTGGCACGTACGTGCGCTGTGCGTGCGTGAGGGCGAAGAGGGCCCGGGGCGGGGGAGGTTGAGGGGCGCAAAGTGAGCGCGTGTGAAGAGTGTGGGGCGTGTGAGGCTGTGCTGGGGCGGAATGTCAACAACTCATACTTACCTGGCAGGGGAGACACCATGATCAAGCAGGTGGTTTTCCCAGGGCGAGGCTCTCCCATTGCACTGCGGGAGTGCTGACCCCTGCGATTTCCCCAAATGTGGGAAACTCGACTGCATAATTTGTGGTAGTGGGGGACTGCGTTCGCGCTCTCCCCTGATCTTTGATGTTCAAAAGCAGGTTTTCCGTGTACTTGTGAGGTAGTAAGCAGAGCATTCCGCATGTGCTTGGCGAGTACGGAACTAGCCGTAGGAGGGAGGTTGGCTTTCTCCACGGGACGCAGTAAAGGTCTCTCCTGCGGTTCCGGGCACTGTGGGTTTTTCTTTCTCAACTGAATCACATTCCGCACTGGCTGGGGGTAGATGGGCCATCCATACACAGGATGCGCAGCTGTACACACTCCCGAATGAAGGAAGAAAGCTGCTGAATGCTGTTCTTTCTGCAACAGTCCCTATAACCGTGCTAATCACAGTGGGCTGTGAGTACCAAGGCGGGGGGCTGGTGGCTTTCTTTGCCTTTCTTTCTTCTTTGTTGTCAGGCTCAACCATCCCTAGTCAGCGGTTCCTGTCCCGAGGAGCCCAAACAGGACACACGGCAGTCTCGGTGTCCACTTTAGCACAGCCTTTGATAGCATATGCTGCAGGTGGAAGGGCTTTGGGGGAGGGAAGCCAAATGTTCTCTCCTGCACCACTTGATTCCTCAACCCAGGAACACCCGCACCTGTGCTGCCTGCTCATTCAAAGCGTGTGAGACGTTACCTAGCTCTTCAGAATGCTGTCAGCCAAAAAGCACTGAAGCAGTCCTCCAAGGGACATCCCACACCGCCCCATCCATCTAGGGACTTTGAGATAAGACCAGTACACTCGGCTCGACACAGCTGTCAAAGGAGTTTCTGCTCAGAAGCACTGCTGTGGAGGGCGTCCCGACGAGGAAGTGAGCTTTCTGAAGTCCACACAAGCAGGCTGCCTGCTGTGGCTGAAAAGCTTGTTTCCATACCTGCTGGCATCTCTCCCACTATATCCCCTTGTGCTGCATGTGTGACCTTGCAGTTTTAAATCACATTTTTAAGTTACTTGCAATCTTCCACCCAGAGCTAGTAGAGGAGGGGCTGAGCCCCTAATGAGTTTTAGGCTGTCTCCAACAGACCCCCGCTATCTCCATGAGCCCCAAGCCAATCAACATACCATCTGCCAAATTCCCATGCAATGGGCACCCCCCATAGAATGACCTAAGGAACAGATAGTAATGCTTTAAAAACCCTGGGCAATTCCTGTAAGCCAGTGTCTCCTTCGGGCACTCTGCCTGGTCTCCTCTTGAATCAGAAGATTTTTGTTGCTTGCCAATCAAATAAAAGTATCCTCTTCTCTGCTTTTTATTTATTTATTTATTTATTTTTATTTATTTTTTTATTTTTTTTTATTTATTTTATTTATTTATTTATTTATTTATTATATTTATTTTTTATTTTTTATTTATTTATTTATTTATCCTCTTGCTTTTTATTTCCATACTAAACTAAGGGGAAGAACCCACAAAATTCACTTTGGCAACTGTGCTCCCCTACGCTATCAGTAACTGGAAGAAAAGATGCTGAAAGTCCACAAGCAGAGTTTTCTTCCCTCCAAATCTCCCCTTCTCTTCAGCTCTGTGGAAGTGGCCTGCAAAGCCCAGTCTGGTCCCACATGCATGCCTGTTCTTTTCTCCCACTCCTTTGGCAATCTTCTGAAGCCTGAGTACCCTTCTGGGGATGATGGAGTTCAAGTCCCTGGCAGAACCCTCAGAATCACAAAGGAAATCCATGACTTTCAGGTCCAGCCAACTTTGTGAGCCTCCCGCGGTCTGAAAAGGAAAAGAGTGAGGCAGAACCAGAGCTGAGCGGCTCAAGTTACAGGACCCAGCCCCTGGGCCCGGACCCAAGAAGACCTCGAATCCTGGTGATGCAAAATAAGAAATCCGGTGCTCGGCTCCTCTGGGGAAACCGGGACTACTGGCTGTCGTCACTCCTCACCTGCTACACCGAGACAAATCCTGGCTCCTGGAGGGGGAGAGGGGGTACGGGACTCGCTAGCAGGGGAAGGATCGTGCGCCGTCTTGTGGCCACCACGGGGATCCAGAGAAAGCCAATCCATCGACGTCCAGGACGGCGGCCTTAGAAAGCGAGCGAGCAGTAATCCGTGCCCGCAAGGTGTAGCAGGGCCAGAAGCTCCACTTCTCCCCAGCAGCACGAGGCCAGGCGCCCAAATGTGAACTTCCTAAGCGAGGCTCAAGGCAACCTGCGCGGGGCCGAGGAGGAGCTAGGTCTGCAAGGGTTGATGGATTTCCTCGCGCCGGGGGCTGTCGGCCCTGAGCCACGGTCCAGGCCTCTGATCGCCTTCCGTCTGCACGCTAGAGTGACCCGGGCCGAGGACAGAGGCTACGGGGCGAAAGCAGGGCCGGGCTGGACGCCCTCTCCTGGGCCCCGTAGGGCAGCCTCTCCCCTGCTCCTCCTACCCAGAAAGAAAGGGCAGGGTGGATAAACGTCTTTTTCCACCGACTTCCAGAGGTCCCACCCAGACTTTGCCGGGATCCAGCTCCGTGGTCCTGACACCGGAATTTCCCAACTGCCCACGACAGGCGTGGGAGATTTCCCCAGGGGCTCAGGTGACAGCCCTGGCGGGGCCAACGGCTCCGTGTGTGTCTCCGCCCCTCCCTTCTTCACCTCGAGCCCAGGAGCCTCAGCCTAGTGCATTCTTTATTCTTCTCAGGGCTCTTGGAAAAATACGCAATCGAGGTCCAAAGGAACATGAATATTGACAAATACAGAAATAAAACAGCTGAGTTTCATTGACAAATCAGCAGAACAGCTCCAACGCCCTGGGAATCTCTTATTCTACACAGAATCAAAGCTACAAGTGTGGTGAGCATTTTCCTGTGTGGATCAATGAGCATGACTCAGTGTGCATCCAGTATGCTAGTATTATTACTGCAACGGTTTGTTCGGATTCTTTCTCGATACCTGCTGCCGCTGTCCGGACAGTGCAACTACAATGGTTAGTCACAGGGGGCAGGAGACGTGAGAAGGGTGGCCGGCGTCCAGCAGGAGTCCCTTGGGGGTGGCGGTTTGCCGTGATCCCGGCCCTCCCTCCCCTTGCGAGGAGCAGGCTCTGTGCGCCCCGCGCCGCGCGCCTGCTCCGAGGTCTGCGCTCCAGAAGTCTCCGACTGCGAAGGGTGACGTCTCCTAAGAGACGACCGTCTTCGGATTCCAGAGGAAGCACCTCGCGCACACACTGACGCGTCGTGACAAAGAGCAGGCATGGGAGAGGTGGCGAAATTATGCAAGGAATACCGACTGGAGGCATGCTCCGTTGTCCGCGGGCCTTCACAGCCCCCTCTTTTTCCGGTCCCACCCGGTGGTCCCCACTCCCACCTTCTGCTACTTCTCCCTCCCTGCCTGAGGACCGAAGCCCTGGGCTGGGGCTGCAGCACGGTGCCGGGTGGCATGTGAGCCCGGCTCCAGGATGCAGGGATACAAAGTTGGGACTTGTGCGGAAACCTGAACAGCTTCGCCAATGCAAGAACGGAGGCTTTGCGGATCAGCGCCGGTCTTTCCACGCGGGAGTTCCTCGCAGCCACCGAAGCCTGAAGTTCCATTCTGGAGCGCGCCTAAACCCAGCGGCGCCTCTCCTCGCCAAGCATTTATTGCGCGCCTCCTAAACGCCCGGCGTGCGAGGGGCGAGGGGTTGCAACGGCAAGCGAGCCCCAGATCCCTGCCTAGCGCCACCTGCTCCTGGAGGCCCCAGAGCTGCGCAGTCGGGGCACAGCGGTTGTGGGCCAGGGGCGCGGCTTCAGCCGGAGCGGCTGCGCGCGCCCTCTGTCCGCTGCGAGCCGCCGAGGAGCCGCGGACCAGGCGGGGTGGAGGGCCGTGGATCAGGGGGTTGCCCTGAGCACTCCCCGGCTGGTTGCAGCGGGATGTGAGGTCCACGGGAGCCCAGCCACACGACTCTGGGCCCCCGCGTGGCGCGCATTCCGAGTGTCCGGAGCGCTCCGAGTCTCCGGCCAGCAGACCAGAGGTTAGAAAGCAGCTGCTTTGGGACCAGGAAATGAGTCCGGCGCCGAAAGCTGTTGAGTCTCTGTGGCGCAATCGGTTAGCGCGTTCGGCTGTTAACCGAAAGGTTGGTGGTTCGAGCCCACCCAGGGACGGCTCCTTTTATTTGGAGTCCATTATCCATTGTAGTCACTTCAAGGTTATATGTTTAAGCACTTTAATCTTCAGAGCCCTCTGGCCCTCCGTCGGCTTTACATCGCATACCCAAACGAGTTCCTCGGAGAAGAAAGTCCTCAAGAGAGGAATTCTTCAGCCAATGCTGCTTTCAACAGAGTCCAGGTCTGGGGCCCCAGAGCTCACCTCTTACCAGGGAGCCACTTTGCATATCCTCTCGCTTCCCAAAACTGTGACTTCTACAAATGCCTATTCCTGTAAGCCTGAAAATCCTGAGAAGTCCGACCCCAAGAGCCCAGTCCTCGCTTGGACAAAGCCTCAAGCTCTGGGTTGAAACTCTCCCTTTGACTCAGCCGCTGAATTCTCTCTGTGCCTCGATTTCTTCATCTGTAAAAGGCAGCTAACAGGAAGACGTTCCAAATGAGTTAATCTCCTATCTAAGGAGAAACGCACATAAAACTCTTGAACACTTAACAAATGCTCATGAAACTTTAACCACCATTCTCGTTGTTGGCAACAGCATCACCATCTTCGTTATTTATTGCAGCCTTTTAAACAACTGTGTGTCTTTGCACGGTATGGATAAGCCATTATATAGTTAAACTTTCCTTAGCTGATGGGCATGGGATTGTTTCTGGTGTTTGTTATTATAAATAAAACCTGAGACCATCTTTAGAGAAAGACCCTTCATCAGCTGGGCAAAGATTTCCCTAAAAAAGATTCCTGGAAGTGGGCTGGCCTGATCAAAGTATTTGTGCATTCCTAATTTTGCGAATTTACGTCTAGATAACACCCAGAGAAACTGTATCTAGTTAATTCCCACATTCTAAGAGAGTTCTCTTTTCTTGGCAACATCATCTGACATTTGCTAGCAGTACATCTAGATCCCTTGTTTTTACTTAGGGAATGCTATTGCCCAATGTTATTGGTCTCAAACACTGCTCTCTAGGAACTGGTTCTGTGGCTTTTCTCCTGAGCCCTGAGAATTCTAGGAAGGTGATTCATGAGAGAGACAGGTTGGATTCACCCGTCCGTCCATAGAGGCGCTGACAGAGGCCACCCTGGTGCCTCTGTGACAACAGAGCCCAGGCTGTACCTGCTGAGGAACCCAAACTCCCTCTCCAGAGTGGGACCTCCAGAGCGGGTCCTGAGCCAAATAAACATTGGAGAAGGGAGACTGCAATTTTTTTTAATTGAGACTTTATAAATAGTGGATCTTTTCCTTATTTTCCTGTGACAAAAAGAGGAGAGATTGTATTCTCAGGATGTTACTTGGTGAACTTAATACTTATGGCTATTCTACTGCTCTTGTGGAATTATTTGGTCTAATCTGAGAGGTGGCATTTGCTATGACACCTTGTCTGGTGAGCAAGAAGCTAAAGAAAATTCATCACAGACAATAGAAATTGCGGGTCCAATCTCTCCCCTGCTGGAAGACCCTGTTTTTGTCTTGCCCACTCACCTTTAAATAGTCTTTAGAAAAAAGAAAGAAAAAGAAAATATAAATAGGAGATGGATTCTGAAGTAGATTGACGTGGACTCAAGTCTTCTTTGGATCCCCTTAGAGGCCTGCATAGTGTCTTAACCAGCTGAGGCCACAATAATCAGAGACCACAGACGAGCTGGCTGAACAGATTTATTCCTCACGGTCCTGGAGGCGGGGAAGCCAACAGCAAGGTGCTGGCAGAGTCAGTTCTTGGCGAGGGCTCCTCCGGACTCCAAGGGTCCTCTCACTCACCCTCACCTGGTGGAGAGGGGGGGCTCTGGAGTCTCTTCCTCTTCTCAGGACACTAATCCCATCAGAGGTTCCACTCCCGCCCCTCATCTAAACCTGCTTAGTCCTAACTCCTACTGCCGTCATCAGGGGTGTGTGGGCTTCAACGTGAACTGCGTGTGGGGGAGGGGACACATGGACCTTTCAGTCAAGCAAGTGGTAATAGCATGGATATTCCTCAGGAGTCTGAAACCTCCTTCCTAGTGACCAGATTGCCAAGACTTGAGGACAGTCACGCGGAAGTGGTTCTTTGATCTTTTCCTGCTGGAGGGATTGGAATGTGGGGGTGGGGAGAGAAGAAAATCTAGGGAGTATAAGAAGGTGAAAATTGTCATGCTTATTGCACGGCTTCATTACATGTATGATAACAAAGTAACCACCCACTTTATAAGTGGGAGATTTAAACTTGTGACAAATTGGGCTAAAATCTCCTGCTGTAATCCAAACAGCCATGGGCTGAGAAAGCCACAGGGTAGGCCATGACCACCCGTTCGCAGCCTGTCCCCGGAGAGCACCAGTTGTCTCAGTCCCTGCAGACTGAAGATCCCCGAGCCAGAAGTCCCACAGGCATTTCTTTCCTTTCCTTCTTCCCTTGGTTTTTGCTCCGGTTTGTCTGCCTGACTTAGAAGCTCACAGCTGCTAATCCCCCATCCCACCAAAACAGAAACTCTTTCAAGAATCCTGCACTGGAGATTTCAGGCCTGTGACCAGTATTTCTGTGGAAGAGAACCCAGCTATGATGTGAAAAGTATCTGCCAGTTACAAAACTTTGTTTTAATGAACTTGGAAGGCTCTCACAAGAAAATAAGAAAAAAAAAAGATCCTGGCAAACAATGATTGATGAAAAGTTTAACCTAGGATTTATGAAGATCCAAGGAAACAAATATTGAACCAAATATGTACATACGTACAAACATACAGATCTCCAGTTCAGACAGCACACAGGTCTAAAGATCACCATCATTCTCAAATGAAAGAAACCATGAAATGCAAAACCTTTCTGAACATCCTGTTTGGGGCAGGCTCTGTTGCTGTAGCTAAATCCTCAGTTGGAACGCTCACCTGCCACACTGGAAGGGCTCATTCGCATTCCTAGCTCCTCTTCCACTTCCGACAGCAGTGACGGCTCAAGTATCTGGGTCCCTAGCACCTACCTGAGACTTCGATTCAGTTCTGGCTCCTGGCTATGGCCCGGCCCAGCCAGGCTGTTAGCAGTATGTAGGGGGTGAACCAGCAGACAGAACATCTCTCTGGCTCCCTCCATCTCTCTCTGCTTTTCAAATTAAATTATAATTAAAATTTATTTTAAAAGATGGAGATGACAACTGTTGAAAAGAGAAAAACCTGACACCAAAATGCAACAAAGTTATGGTTTAGAAAACAATTTGAGTGTCTCCTAAGGGCCCATATGTTAAAGTCTTGGTCCTCAGAAGCATGTGTTAATTAATTAAGGACAAAATTTTAATGGAGTTCTTGTGGGTCTGAAGTGGTAGTCTTGGAAAGTGATGAGACTGGATTACGGTGTTAGGACGGAGACCCTGGGATGGAGTCCCTGTGGCTATATTGTGGGGAAATTAGGCACAGGAGGCAATTCAAAGATGGTGGCTGAAGGGAAATTAGGCATAGGTGGCAATTCAAAGATGGCGCCCAAAGGAAGTAAGGTGGGTGTCGCTCCCCCATTCGCGGAGGAACGACATCAGACTCTGCGCTGTTCTTTCTGCCCGGCTCTTCCCGGGTTAGCTGCCGGCCTCACTCGTGGAGGAACGACGCCATCCCGGGTTAGCTGCCGGCCCCTCCACCTCCGTGGAGGGGCAGCACCCCCCGGCACCCCCTATCCCTGCGGCTTTCCCCGCTTCCGCGGAGGAGCGGCACACCGCTGGCCTGCTCTCTTGGGGGCTGCTCAGATGTTCCTCAGGTGTTCCTGGTGCGTATTGTCTCTCTCCTCCTTTATAGTCCTCTTCCACCAATCCCAACTCTGCTGCCCACACGCCGAGCACGCTGCTCTCCTCCAATCAGGAGCAGGATCAGCTCCTGCAGCTTATCAAACTGATGAGGCAGCTGCGTAGAGGTTGTTTGGTCCCTTTCTCTCAGCGCCATATTGTGGGAGAGCAGATGCATAGAATAAGTCTTAATTCCAGTAACTTAGTCTAGTCTCAGTTGCTCCCCACAGGTGGGCGGTGCCCAAAGTCGTTTACCACCAAAGCTGATTGGCCGCACAGCATCAGGAGAGGTGACAACTGATGATAAGTGTACAGACATATGGCTGGTCCTGTAAAAAGTCACCCCGTAAAATGACCTTTTAAGTAATTGGTTGGTCCTTATGCCCTGCCCCAGTAATCCTGCGGTCTTGTGCTTTAAAAGGCTTTGCCATGTGCCAATAAACGGAGTTCTTGCTTGACTTGACTCCCCGCTGCGTCTGATTGTTTCCGGGATCGGGAGGCTGGGGCACACTTACCTTTCTTCGGACCCAGTCCATCCTCGTTCGGGTGGACTAAGACCCAGCATATATAAAGAGAGACACGGGGGTGTGAAGGAAACCACACACTGATAAAATCTGAGGGCCCTTTATTGCTGAGAGCTGGCTCCTGCCCCAAAGAACCCCGAAGCCCAAAGCAACAGGGCTTAGAGAGGCAAAACCCACAAAATCGGGAAGGGAATATATGGTTGCTAGGATTAGAGGGGAATACATGGTTACCAGGGTCAAGCTGACCTAAAACCTATGCAAAACTAATATCAAATATAATCTTAACAATACCAGTTACAATCTTAACAATTCCAATTATAATCTTGAGATTAATCCAGGTATTGGCCTAAATCCTCTGTGGAACATAGACTGTAGGAGTTGGAGTCCCTAGCTTGCTAAGGTTTCGCTTCTATACTCTTACTTGCTTGCCTGCTGTAATGCCATGATAGGCCTCGTCCTGGACCAGCCAAGGAGGCAGGCCGGGTCCTTGAGAACAAAGAAAGTATGCTCCACTGGGATTTATGACCTTCTGCCCCCCCCCCGCCCCCAGCTCCCCTGGAATTTATGGCCCAATGCTTCCCGCCAGTTCCTCCCTGTGCCATCTCCTTTGTGTGGAGTTCCTGCCACATAACGTATAGCCTTTACATTTAAATGAACCAATAAACATGTTAAGTCCTAATACCTTGCCATATAGAGAATAAGAAGGTAACCTATGTATAAGGTGACATGCATTCTTGTTTATGGAAGGCTATAAAAACTTCTCTTGTATGTGGAAGGGGGCCTTTTGCCTGTGCACTGCTAAATGACTGTGTGTGGGTAGGTGTGGGGAGCAATTCGGACTAGACTAAGTTACTGGAATTAAGACTTATTCTATGCATCTGCTTTCCCACAATATGGCGCTGGGAGAGAAGAAAACAGCTTCTACACAGCTGCCTCCAGTTCAGCCAATAAACTGTAGGACTTGCTCCTGATTGCAGGAGAGCAGCGTGCTCGGCGTGTGGGCAGCCGAGTTAGGATTGGCAGAGGAGGACTATAAAGGAGGAGAGAGACGGCATGCACCAGGAACATCTAAGGGGAACACCTGTGCAGCCCCCGAGAGAGCCGGCTGGCGGTGTGCCACTCCCCTGCGGAAGTGGGGAATGTGGCAGGGGGAACCGCCCTTCCACGGAGGTGGAAGGGACAGTAGCCAACCCGGGAAGAACCAGCAGCAATCCCGGGGAGGGCCGAGCAGACAAAAGAACAGTGCAGGGTCCTGTGTCGTTCCTCCATGAAGAGGGGGAGCGACATAATGGTGCCGTGACTCGGATATGAAGCCTAGGCAGGGTTTAGTGTCGTTCCTCCATGAAGAGGGGGAGTGACAGGTAGGGGTCCCAGCCTGCTGGTAACAAATAAACCTCTGCTTTTGCATCCACAACTGTGCCTTATGCATTCAATGGGGAAATTCGGACACAACAAGACAAATTACAATCTTATCATTAACCCAGGTGCAGCCAATCTGTTTTTAAGCTTGAGCGATCATACTAGGGGGTTTCTATGCTTTGCCAAGTGTGATGCAGGTTGCCAAGTATGATGTAGGGGACTGCTATTGTCTGTGTGCTTTACATCATAGTTTCAGACCAGAGTCTCACGGGGGGTGGGGGGGAGTACTTTCTCAAGATGGAGTCTTAAGAGTCAGCGGCTCCAAAATGGAGTCCCTACTGTCAAGATATTACTCCATGATCACTGCTCTGCACACACCGCGCTATTGCCAAGCTCCACCACACTCCAGACAAATGGGGCCACCCAAACTTAGACTATAAGTCCCCAAACTGGAAGTCAAAATTGTGGGGAGCAACTGGGAGCAACTCGGACTAGACTAAGTTACTGGAATTAAGACTTATTCTATGCATCTGCTCTCCCACAATATGGCGCTGAGAAGGGAAACAGCTTCTACACAGCTGCCTCCAGTTCAACCAATAAACTGTAGGACCTGCTCCTGATTGCAGGAGAGCAGCGTACTCGGCGTGTGGGTAGCAGAGTTGGGATTGGTGGAAAAGGACTATAAAGGAGGAGAGAGACAACATGCACCAGGAACATCTAAGGGGAACATCTATCTGAAGGAACACCTGTGCAGCCCCCGAGAGAGCCGGCCGGCGGTGTGCCGCTCCCCCGCGGAAGTGGGGAAAGTGGCCAGGGGGAACCGCCCTTCCACGGAGGTGCAAGGGTCGGTAGCCAACCCGGGAAGAACCAGCAGCAAACCCGGGAAGGGCCGAGCAGACGAAAGAACAGCGCAGGGTCCTGTGTCGTTCCTCCACGAAGACGGGGAGCGACACAAAATAAAATTTCTTCCTTCCTAAGAGGCTCCTTTCAGGCATTTTAGTTAAAATAATGAAATAGTTCTGTTGTGACTTTACCACGTCAGCCATGATATTCTGCCAAAACTAAAAAAAGTCACAGAACACCAATATAAGACAGCTACTCTCTGACCGCGATAAAATAAGCACACACACACACACACACACACACTGAACCCAACTTTGACTTATGGGGTTCTTCTTGACAGCTACAGACTGGAAGCTAGCAATACTGTAGAGAAGATATGCCATTCTGATTCTCAATAATCTGCATTAAACTGTCCCCTTATCTCACCCTCCAAAAGCTTGTAGGATCTTTCATTTGTTCCTAAAGTTCTGAAATATGTTCTACAGGAGTACTTCAAAAATTCATGAAAAAATGCGTATCATACGAATGTATGCATGGGGGCCCAGCGCTGTGGTATGGAGCTCTTCGGATCCAAGCTGACTCATTTGGGGGCTGGATGGCCTAGGCCAGCCTCACATACACATCCGGAGTCTAGGTGGGTTGGCAGGAGCAGGTTGGATGCATGGATCTTTTTTCCCTTGTGATCTTTCCTGCAAACTAGGTTAAGGGTATTCTCGAGATTCCAAGTGCGGCACAAAGCCAGCAAGCCCCAAAGCGCAAGCATTTTTCAAGCTTCTCTTGTGTCAGTTTTCCTAAGGCATCAACACTTGGCAAAGGCAAGTCACACGGCCAATCCCAGATTCAAACAGAGGAGAAGCATTCTTGATGGGAGCTGCAAGATCTTGTTTTCAATCTATCACATATAGTGTACCATATTGGAAAAGAGACAGAGAGAGAGAGACAGAGAGAGACAGAGAATCTTCCAGCTGCTGGCTTACTCCCCAAGATGGCTGCAACAGCCAGGTCTGGACCAGGCTGAAGCCAGGAGCCAAGAATTCCACCCAGGTCTACGCAAGACCCCAGCTGCTTGAGCCATCACCCATTGCCACCTCCCAGGTGCACTCACAAGGCGCTGGATGGGAAGCAGAGCCAAGACTTGAACCCAGGTACTCTGTGTGCAACCCAACCTGATGCAGCACAACCACCGTGCCTGTATTATTATTTTTAAAATTTCCCTATGTGAGAGAGAACATGTGCTGTTTGTCTTCCTGTGTCTGGGTTAAATTTCACCCAACATCGTGGTTTCCAGTTGCATCCATTCTGCTGCAAATGTCAGGATTTTATCTATCTATCTATCTATCTATTTATTTATTTTTGTGGATTGCTGAGGTTAAAAAGATGCTTATTTAAATTTTTGACACACAGTGTTCAAAAAGCAGCCCGCAGAACTTGTACCGATTTATTTTCTCATTACACAATGTATAGTAACCTCTCCAACACACTGAATTTAATTTTTTTAACCATTCTTTTAGGTGAAAAATGTTATTTCAGTAATTTAAATTCCATTATTTTGAGCTGGCCTCGCGTGAGTTGGTCATTTTGCAGCCGGCTGGTGGGATCTATAAGCGAGACTAATGTAAATTTACAAACTTTAAAAGAGCACGAGTAAGTGGTCCTTGGGGAGAGGAGGCGGCTGGGCTGTTTGCGGCGTTAAAGAAAAGCGCGCGCGGCTGCTGGGAACCCGCCGACGGGTTCCTGAAAATCCACTTTCCCGCGCCAGCATCCCCACAGCGGGAACGAGGGCTGGGCAAGCGACCTGAGGCTTCCTAAAGGGTAGACAAAGCGCTCGACTGGGCGGACAGCCCCGACTGAGCCCGCAGACCCGCCGCGCCCCGCGCGACCTTCCTCTGCCAGCTCAGCCCCTTCCCCAGGCCCTTCCTAAACAGCCCTTGCGGCCAGGGAACGTGGCTCCTCGGCACCTTGCGGAAGACACTTTTCCTGGCTACGAGAGCCTTCGAAGCCCGGCCCACCGACCAGAGGACGAGCCTTGCCACCCGGACGCGTCCTGGAGCCGAGTCCGGGCGGGAGGCGAGGCTGCGGTAGCTCTCGGGGCTGCGCGGCCTCTGTCACTCAGGTCAGGAGAGTCAGGCACCCTGAGCTTCACAAACGCCGAATTCCTCTCTTTGGATGAATTTGGGGAAAATGGAGTAAATTTCTCGAATCGCTTACCAAAAGTTGAAACCCAATGTGTGGATGGACGATTATGTTCGGGAAAAAAGGAAGCGCCCAACGTGGGGCTCGAACCCACGACCCTGAGATTAAGAGTCTCATGCTCTACCGACTGAGCTAGCCGGGCCTTGGGAATGGGGCCCTTCCTACATCTATATCATTATGTTCCAATGGGGAGCGACGCTTAATTGCATACGTTTCGCTGTGAAAACATCCAGGATTTTGTGGAGGAAAGAAAACTTTTGAACGGCAGCCTTCGGACACTGAGTAGCCCGGGTTCAGAGAGACGGGCTCTGCGCGGAGCCAGGCAGGCTTGCCAAGGAGCCGGCATCACGACTGCCGAAACCCCCAAGTTTCTGCAAATTCGTTCTGGACCGAGCAGCTCCGAGAGCCCGGCTTTTCCGACCCCGACTGCCGAGGAGAAGGCGGAAGAGTGCGAGGGGAGAGGACGAGGGAAAGAAGGCCTCTCCATTCATTCCCGGAATAACTTTGTTTTTAAATAAAAGTTTGTGTTGCCTGAATGAAGGGCCGTGTTCATTACTCGGGGGTCGTGGTGAGGTAGGGCCTTTCAAAGGTAGAGACCCTCCCAGAACAACGTCAGAAAAGAGCACCGTGGCATAACCCGTACCCAGGTACCCTGTGGCAGCCCTGGAGCCTTCAAAGCCCAATCGGAGAGCGCGGAACCGTATAAGGGACACAAAGACTCGACACGCCTGTAAGGCGATGCCCCGCTTTGTGACTGATTCGCCGGGCCGGGGTGGGCCCGGATGAACGCTGCTTCCAGCTGAGCCTCGGCGTCGCGTCTCTGCCCGAGAACCCCGCGACGTGGCGGGGGGCTCGCGTCGGGGACTCGGAGACGCCGCTTCCGCCTCCCCTGTCGCCGGCGCACGACACTCGGG